>NC_143540.1:6455770-7076603 GCF_031878675.1 Megascapheus bottae | reverse complement strand
ACTCCTTGGCCTTTGCCACACATCCCCCTGTCTCTGTCATGACATGTACACCCTCTGCATGGCTGCTTTCCCCTTGAACTCTGAGCTTGGTGGGGGCAGTGGACTGTCAAGTCTACAGTCATACATAGTAGGTGTACTTCGTATCTGTTAAACCAAACTCAAGATGTCTCTGGATTTGTGTAGAGGACTAGAATTCAGTTTTGCCTGGCCAGGTATGAGATTTAACATCTCTAAGCCTTTTTTTTTTCCTTACTATATCCCAGGGAGAGAAGGATGTGACTGCGGTGAAGTCACTGATGGTACCTTTCTTGGCCCACCAGTCTCCCATCATGGCCATGGCACTGGAGAGAACCATGGTGGGATTTCTAAGCAGGACTGCCCACAGCCAAGTCCATCACAGTAACAGCGGGCATTTCAGAGGCAATTATCAGAGAGTTTCACTTAACAATCAATTTCCCTCAGCTCCAGGAGCCACTCTTACAAGGAAGAAGAGGACTGGCAGTGCATTGGGCTGGGAACAATACCCCCCTGGGGAGCAGTGCCTCCTCGAGTACCTTCAAATTTCACTAAGTTAAACATCCTAAGCTTCCAGAGACACACAATGGGGCCTGAAACAGGAGGGCTGCCCCTTAGAGGCCAACATCTGGAGGGAAAGCATTTCTGTGTTGCTTGAGTGTTAGGGCCTGGAGCCCTCAGCTGTGCCAGTCTCTTAAAGAGTATGCTCCTTCCCATTCCTCCTCCCCACCTCCACCCCCCACCCCCAATCCTGGGCTGGATCCTCCTCCATTCTCCTTCAAATGCTGGCACTGGGCCTAGGGAGCAAGTGTACATCAAAAAGGACTGGTGTAACTGTATAGCCTGGAGGCTATATAGTTCTTCATCTTAATTAGTTCTAGCTGCCCCTGCTGCCAAGAAGACACGAGAAGCTTGGAATAAAATGCTCAGAGGCTGGGAATGTGGCTTAGCAGTAGAGTCTTTGCCTAGCATGCACCAAGTTCTGGGTTCAATTCCTCAGCACCACATCAATAGAAGAAAAAAAAAAGAAAGAAAGAAAAGCCAGAAGTGGCACTGTGGCTCGAGAGGTAGAGTGCTAGACTTGAGCAAAAAAAGAAGCTCAGGGACAGTGCTCAGGCCCTGAGTTCAAGCCCCAGGACTGGCATATTAAAAAATATATCCCCAAATTCGTGGAGTGCACAATATTGAGATGTTAAGTACTGGGGGCTCAGTCAGGTGGAAGCTGTGATGGGGGTGGAGCTCTGAGGTAGAGGCCAGGGTTAGTAAGTCTAGATCAGTGTGCCAGCACCATTCAGCTGTCCTGAGAACACGGCAGGAGGGTTGTAAGAAAGGTAATGAGGCAGGCTAGTGAATGCCAGCCACATTCAGCACCTAGCCTATGCCAAGGCTTCACCAATTGGCTGAAGGTCGATGTCCAAGAAAGGGATTCTTTTTCTGCAGCGGATGTGACTTGGAGCATTAATGGCACTGCCCAAGGATTCTGGTGAGACATTGTCATCCCCAGTGTACCTGGCACCAAAGCCCGGAAGTTGTGGACCGTGATCCCAGGGGATGGAGTTAGTGTCTGGGTGAGATCTGGCTACTCTCCGGCTCCCACGTGGTTCCTTTGCCTTTCCCTCTATAGAAGGGATCTCTCCTGATGCTACTTTGAACCAACCTGAATCTTGATGTCACTGGGTCCAGCTCCCAGGAGGGGGAGGCAGGTCCAGCAGCCCTTGGGCAATCCAGCCTCGCACTGTCATGTTGCTGCCTCTCCCTTCCTCCCTTTCTCCCTCCCTATGGGCCCTGTATCAGTTCTGTATTGTGCACTGATAAATACTAAATACAGATTTCCAATTTCCCGAGCTGTTATGGTCTAATGAGTAAATAATATACATATTTAAAACTGTCTAAAAACATATCTGCATAATTAAAATATCTACATAATAACGAAGCAAGATGCAGCTCTGCAAGGAAGGAGTTGGAGCCCCAGGGCTCACAATAGAAGTGTAGGTAGGGTTGGAGGTCTTGATACTGTGGGTCTCTCTGCTGCTTTGGTCTTGGGCAGGTATTGGTGTATCCACCCACTGCTCACGCCAAGAAGGCACATCCTCAGACAAGGAGCAGAAGTGCAGTTGAGCACTGTCCCTGTGAATGGTGCATCTGTAGCTTAAGATAGTGCCTGCTACGAGACCTAAGGCTGTCTTGATGGCTCAGACCTCTGGCTCTCATCACCCATAGTCTGTGATGTGTGAGCTTTATGGTACAACCTCTTTTTGCTGCGACCCAAAGGTTGCATCCCAATCCCCCGCTTTGGTGAGTTCTGAGGGATGACACAGAAGGCGCCAGAGCAGTCACTTGCCCAACCTGGAAGGCCCCTTCCTTTATATTTTGCTATATCTGCACTAGACACATCATCTTAATATACAGCCTCTTTTTTTTTTTTTGCCAGTCCTGGGTTTGAGCTCAGGGCCTGAACTCTGTTCTTGGGTTTTCTCAAGGCTAGAGCTCTACTACTTGAGCCTCAGCACCACTTCTGGCTTTTTCTATGCATATGGTACTGAGGAATTGAACCCGGGTCTTCATGCATGCTAGGCAAGCACTCTACCACTAGGCCAAACTCCTGGCCCCAATATATGGCCATTTTTATAGTTGCTTTCACCTTAAAGATAAAACCATCACCCCAACAATGCAACACAAACCTTCAGACTCAAACTTCAGCTTCCCTAAACCAGCAGAGAAATACTAAACACCATCCACTCTAGCGTGGAGGGTATGGAGAGGGTAGAATGCCCTTGTGATTTCTGGCAACAACAGGCTCCCTGACCTTTTCTGTCACAGGCTGCACTTGCCTTCCTCAAGTTGATTTTTTAAAAAAAAATTAGCAAAATGGATTTCTTCTCTTAAAAAAAAGGTCAGAATACATGTAATAGGAAAAATTCATTGGACTTGTGTCCTTCTGGGGGAGGTGGAGTGGGGAAAGGGGGGTAGATACCACCTCTTCACTCTTGGGCCTCGTCTTGCTTATTCCCTGTAGGCAACACATATTTAGTTATTGATTCTGCATCCTCTGAAAGGGAAAGCCTGTGTTTTAATTTCCCAGGAAAAACTGGACTGTCCTTTCTCTAACTCTTTTGTCCTGCTCCTCTTCATCCTTAGGAGCTGGTCCTCAGCACCTCCCCCTCCAGGAAGCTTTGCCAAGTTCTATGTCCCAGAATCTCTGTGGGGCTTCCATTCCAGGGGGGCAGAATCAAGCTTCTTGAATGCCTTCTGTTATAGAATGTATCCTACCAGAAAGTTAAACCTGGTCCCCTGACCCTAACTAAAGACCAACCCCACACCCAGCCGCATGCTCCCTTCACATGATGTTATTTTTATACTTTTTTCCTAAAACACAAGCCCGAGCAGGCCCTTCTCGACTCTATTAACATTAGGAATCTAATCAGTAATCAGGCAGCTCATAATTTTCTGATTAGCTCTGATTAGGCCCAACCTCAGGAGAAGGAGTGGGACAGTGAAGAGGGAGGCGGGGCTGGACGGGCACCGGATGTGTCTGAGGGGCACTGGGTGGAATGGTCATGGAAGGCAAGGGGATGGAGTCCCAGTCTTATTGCTGTTTGTCCTGGGGGAAAGGGTGTGGAATGGAGTCAGGGGTTGTACTGAGCTAGAGGAGTCTCAGGAGTCAGACAGCAAAGGTAACAGGAAAGGGGCCTTCAAGCCGCAACGGAAATAGGTCAGGTCCCAAATTTCAGCACCATGGACAGAGACACAGAGCGCTAGCTAGGATGGCCAACAGGGTTTTGAGTTGGGGCAGCAAGCTGGGTTCCAGATCACATCTCAGGAATGATTCCAGGTACAGCGTTGAGCAATGGTCACAGAAACAGTGGATCTGTTCAGATGTCTACGACACGTGATCTTGGACCCAGAGATTCGGATGTGGGTCACTCTTGCTGAGCAATATATCACAGGCAGGGCGGAACTTGAGGAACATCCCCTTCAGTGAAGAGACCCTGAGACTGAGGGCCACTGGTTCCATCAGTGGGGGAGCCAAGGCCTAGAGAGACCGCTCAGACCACCACGAGAGTTAGAGACCAAGTCTGTCCCTGTATGGTATGTTCTTTCCTATAGTTGTAGACTTCTTGAAGATACATCTTGTTCTTGCAGTGCTGAGGATTCAAACCCAAGGCCTTGTGCTGGTTAGGCAAGTACTCTACCGCTGAGCTACAACCCTAGCCCTTTGAAATCACATCTTGGATCCCTATTCAGATCAGGGTCACAGTGGCCCTGCTCTTGTCCCTAGTCTGGGATCACAGATTGTCACCTTCTACGGGATGCAACCATAAGGGTGACCTCTGATGAAATGCATGAACCGGTTGGAGGAGCTATGCACAGTTAATGCCATGCAAATTGGCACGGAGGCAATCAGTCTGACTCTAAAAGCTGCCCCACCGGCCGCAGGCTGGCTCATTGTCTTTTCTGTCAATTTACATCTCATTACCCAGAAGGCTGTGCTCACTAGAGGTTAAAAAAAAAAAGAACCAAGCAAGCCCCATTGCATCCCATCTGCATTGATGGCATAGATCATGAATGGGTCAAGGCTGCTTGATAGACTACACCTGTTGGCCCTACCACCACTATCATCACCCCTAAATTACGACTCCATCACCAAAGAACCCCCACAGCTCCCACTTCCATCATCACCAGTGTTTCCCATGACTACAATGGCTCCCATCACTCCTGCATCCTTGAGGAAAAAAAAAAAAACATCTGATGAATTGTCCGAGGCTACTCACACGTCATCTCTCTCTGTCCATTGCCCTCGACCATCATTAGAGAGATAGGGAAACTGTAAGCAAACGATTCAGGGACCAGAGACCTCACGATCAATCCAGATTGGGTCCTGGCTTTCTGCTTCATGGGGGAAGCCTGGGGGCAGGGGTGGGTGAGGCCCTGGGAAGAGTGAGACTTAGCTTACTCTCTTTTTTCCAGCAGGACTGAGGCTGGACCCACAGAGATTGGTACCAGATGATGGCAAAGCCAGGAGCTGTGTGGGTAATACAGGTGGCTGACGCTGTCATGATGACCTCATCTCTAAAATGGAGCTTCCAGTATGTTCATGAGACTGCATGAGTGTGAGAGGAGATGGTAAGAGAAGGATTCTGATTATCCCCAGCTGGTTTGGGAGAGAGTATAGTTAGACCAAGTTAGGGGGGCTTTGGGAAAAGGGGATGCAGACAAAACCTGAAGGACAAGAGCAGACAGAGGAGAGAGGGGAAGTGGTTCTCAGCCGGGACAAAGAACAATGGGCTTCTCTGCAGGCAGGTGAGGCTGGCAGCACATACAGGCTTTGACTATTCCAGAGCCTCCACTGGTCCAAGGATGTATGTCTAGGGTGCTTGCGCTTGCCACCATGGCCAGCCAAGCCTCTTTTTTTTTGCCAGCCCTGAGTCTTGAACCCAGGGCCTAAGCACTGCCCTTGGGCATTCCTCAAGGCTAGAGCTCTACCACTTGAGCCACAGCACCACTTCTGGCTTTTTTCTAGGTATGTGGAACTGAGGAATTGAACCTGGGTCTCCATGCATGCTAGGCAAGCACTCTTACCACTCGGCCAAATTCCCAGCCCCAGCCAAGCCTCTTTTTACAGAGCATCCTTGTTCCTTGTTTCACTCCATATTTTCTATATGGCTTCTGAAACCCAGTCATTATTCTCACTCCACCAACAAGGGTACCAGAGCCCAGAGAGGGTGAACCACTTGCTCAAGCTTAAACAGTGGTTGAATGGTGGGGCTCAAACTGGAACCCAGCTTTATTTCATCCACACCAGGGCTGGTCTCCAACTAGCCTTGCTGCCTCCCTGGACAGCAGAGCCAAGACATGAGGCTGGCCTAAGATGAGGTCAGGGCTTGACACAGTGGTCCCCTCGTGGGAAGTGGAGCCAGATCATTCCACTAAGATTCTTGAGGTGCTGGGTGTGGCTGCCTGCCACCTCACCCTGTTCCTCTCCTCCGCTTTGGTGGCAGCAGCATGGGCACTACCCTGGACACAAAGCTGGGCACCAGCCGGCCTATGGACAATGCTGGGAACCCAGGTAGAGGTGACAAGCAGACAAAAGCCTGGAAGTAGAGGGCAGGGGTAGGTACAGCCTGGCTGCCAGGTGGCAACGCCCAGTGTAAAAGCCGCTTTGAATACTGGCTGCCTCCCGCTGCTACAATCAGCCTCGACACTTGGTTATTATGAGGAGTAAAGGCGGCCGGCGGGACAGCTGGAGCCGTGGCGACAACATTTAAGGCGTTTGTCAGAGCTGTGGGACACGGACTGCCAGGCGCTAATGGCTTCTGCACGTTGCTGCCAAGAGAGAGGAGGGCGGGCAGGCGGAGGCGGCCCGGCTCCTGCCTGGGCCTTGTGCCTACCTCACGCTGCGTGGCCGCTCCACGACAGGTAGGGCCCACCTGGGCCTTACAGATGCCTAGCAACGGTCACAGAACCATGGTGCCAACTGAAGAAGGCGGGGCAGTGCCATGAAACACATGCCTGCCTATTTAGGCCATCTTGTCTACCTCAGCCTCCATTTGGGCTGCAGTCCCTCTCCAATGGGATGGGATGGGAAGGGGACGTGAGAAGTCAGTTCTCCACCGCTCTGTCTCCCAGAAAGGAACTCCTGATCCTAGCTGGCTCAGACCCTATCTCCTCAGAGAACTGGGCTTTGTGTGTGAGATTGTCTTTCAGAAAAAGAACCATTTTGGACTCAACATCCATACCAAACAGAGGGACTTTGGCATCCCTGGCCGTAGCTTTCCTTCCTGTAAAATGTGAACATGGAGTCTTCCATGCAGGGCTTTTGGTGACATAATAAGAAATTTGGACTTACAGAGGTAAGTGGTACTCAGGCTTCTGAAGAAGGGTGGGTGGGGGTGAGGTGTTATTCAGGCAGAGAGAGGGTGGACCTACAGGCTGCCTGGAGAAGGCACCAAATTGAGCTGCCAGGGAAGAGCCAGGAGCCAGGAGATTTCCCGGGAAAGGTGTATCAGGGCTGGGTGATCTGTGGGGCTTGAGGTATTAGGTGATTCTAAAATACCCAAGTCAACAAGGAACTCTAGAGCACCTCTCTAACTTGGCACCAGTACTGGTTGCTTGCACGACAAACCACTAAGCATTGGCTGTGCCCCCAGAATGCTAGTGGATCCTTTCACCAACACCTGCAAGGCAGATCCCACTCCTAACACCATTGTGCAAATGAAGGAACTGAGGCTCAGAAGTAGTTTCTCAGTGACCACAGCACCCTGGGGGCAGGATCGGGGGTTGTCTCTGAGACTGTCAATTATACTCCTCAGCCTCACCCTCATTCACTGGGCCCTGTCTGAGGAGGAAGAGGAGCATAGACAGCTATGGATCAGAGCACGGGTGGGGGAACATTGTGTGACTGAGCAGAGACTCCCAGGAGGCAGGAGGACACTTAATGGGCCTGAGCTCTGCCTCAGAATCACTGCAGGACCTTAGAGAAGGTTATAATGTGGACCCTTGAGGGTCCCTCTTCTTTCTTTTTATATCTACATTTGTGGTTGGTTCTAGGTGCTAAAGATACAGGGTGAGTGGAGAGATTTCTTTCCATGTTTCTCCCCTCCCTCTGGTTCCCTACATCCCCCACCGCCCCACGCCCTCTCCAGCCCAGCCAACATCAGGCTAGACGTGTATTCTACAAAGAAATCTTGTGTACCAGTCCTAAGTAGCTGTCCATAAATAGCCATCACAATCATAGAGGCAAGGCCAGTGCCGCTGGTCCATTTCTCAGGAGAGAAGCTCAGAACAATGTAATGAGTGCTCAGAGTCCACAATGCTGCCAGGATCTGAACTGAAGTCTTTTTGATTGGTGAGCTCAGGCCTGTAGCACTCAGTGCACAATGGCTGAAGCAGTGATTGCAGCCTCTTCCTGGTAACTCTTGGGAGAGAAAGATTGAGCTGTGATCCCTGGGATCCAGGGACCCCATTCTGAGAGGCCTTTCCACTTCCTTGGAACACCTCTGTAAGGTGAGACGTGAGTGTGTGCGCGTGTGTGTGTGTGTGCGTGTGCGTGCCCGTACTGGGTCTTGAACTCAAGTCCTGGGAGATTTTTTTGTCCAAGGCTGATATTCTACCACTTGAGTTACAGTTTCCCTAATGGCTTTTTGCTGGTTAATTGGCGATAAGAATCTTACAGGTTTTCTTGCCCAGGCCGGCTTCGAACTGAGATTGTCAGATCTCAGCATCATGAGTAGCTAGAATGACAGGCATGAGCCACTGGCACTCAGCTAAGACTTTCACAGGGAGTTGACCTAAATGGCTCATAGTCTCTTGTTAAAACACAAAACCCTACGTCTCCCCTTTTCCTTTGGCTTCAGGAGGTTCAGAGTCCACCTGTCGGCTGAACTAGCCCAAGTACCCGGTTTTCTCTCCACTTTAACTCTTTTGCTCTGTCCTCATTATTCATATTCCCTATGAAGAGCTATTCAGTATGTTGCCAAATGAATCGAGGGTGTGTGTGTGGGGGTAAATCCAATTAAACTATCTCCTCCCACCAGTAGGTCAGGGTGGGTTGCCTGGTGAGGCCAGACTGATTGTGGGGCCCTGCTCTGAGCTACCACCCCAACGTCAGGCAGGCCAGCATCTGGCAGGCACAGCCGTCTCCCTGGAAAATGAGATGCTTCTTATTGAGATAATGAATCGCTCCATTTAGATCCAAATTAACCTCCCCCAATTACCCCATTCTCTACCACATTTCACCAGATCGAAACCCCTTCAGCCTACACAGTCGAGTGCCCAGCCCGTTCTCAAGGCCAGGTCACGTGCATTCCAAAGCCACAACTGCTCAATTGCCTCAGCCGGGCCAGCAGGCTCCCTCTCTCAACAGGTCACATTTCCTTTTCTTTTCTTTTTTTTTTCCCTTGAGGGGGGGAGGGGAGAAGGGTGGGAGTGAGGGGAGTAGAAAGCTTGATGCAGCTGCCGCTCTAAGGAGTGGGAATTTTTATTTTTCTTTCTTTTTTTTTTTTTTAGCTCGTTCTTTGAAATAAGGATGCAATATGGGATCAATTTTTGATGACAGTGAAGTAAAAGGGGAAAATAGTAGCAATTTTCTCTTCTGAACATGCCCTATTTAATGGAAGGATGTCAAGGTAGAGTTTTATACAGAGGAGAGAGGGCTTGGTTCCCAGGGACACATGGTCAATCAGAGATGCCTGGCACGAGCTCAGCCTGGGGTGGGGGCTGGGCACCTCCTTATGTTCAGCCCCTCCCAGTGTCTCTCCCCGCCCCCCGCCATTAGAGGGGGCTGCCAGGACATAGGACAGGTTCAGCTTCTGCTTCTCACCTGCAGTCGGGAAATATCCGCCCTGCTTTGTGCTCAGTCTGAATCAGGATTCTTGAGCTGGGACCATGGGGAAATCTGGTGTTAATTAGGGTTATAAAACACTGTCCAGCTGCTACAGTTAGTCTTTGTGTCAAACCTAGGAAGCTGAGAGCTTCAGTTGGCCTGGAGTTGGCAGGGGGGTGTTGAGGGTGACTGGGGTGGCAGTAGTGGGGAGGGGGGGGGGCTAGGGAGAGAATAGAGCTGAAGTCTAGACTGAAAGGATGGTCAGTCCCTTGTCTGGAGGCTTAGGATGGGGAAGTGGGAAGAAAAACTGGGGTTCTCAGGGGACACTGCTGGGGAACTGCCATATCCCGACTCCTCTTGACCATAGACAATTTACTGGAGTCAGATCTGGGCTGAGTGGAGTCTGGAGGCCCTGCTGGGGTGGCTGGGAAGTTCCCCTGCTCTAAGATACTATAATTGGCGTCCAGGCCTGGTTGGTGCGGAGGAGAGGTCTGAATGCTAGGACCACATCTCTGCTACAGAACTCCTCCCTCCCAAACTGCACCCCTGCAGAGCCTGAGTGGTAGTCTGGCCAGCCCTGGCCCATCTTTCCTGAGGTCCAGTACTCTCTGGCCACGTGTCTTCCAAGGCTCCACTCCCCTTTCACTGGAGATCAGGAAGAAGACAGAAGCAGCACACCTCGAAGGGGCATGCAACACAGCTAGAGACATCTATCAGACACATGCAGCTACACCAGGTGGCTCGTGATCTGCAAGCACAGCACACAAGCATGCCAAACCCCACAGCTCAAGGTTATGAAGGCACCCAACCACGCACTCCTACAAGCAGAGCCCCAGTCCAGGTGCGGTCCTTTTCAGTCAATGTCTTCAGCTTCACACAGGGAGAAACACATTTGGGATCTGTCAGGCATCTTTTCCCATCCACACCCAAGGATCCACCAAATATACGCATTTCAAGTTCTCAAACGTGACCTTCTAGAGTCCTTACTGTGGTCAACGCAGTGTTGGCAAAGAATGGGCCTCCTTACCTCCTCTAAGGTACTGTACAAAACAAAAGTCAAGAGCAGGGCAGCTTTGGCTTCAAGATGTCTGTCGATTCTAACAGGGATAGAAGGGGTGAGGGGCTAGGCTCTTCATACTAGCACCCATCTCGTTGACAGATGCAATTCCCAAACTATGCCTGCCACCTCCCTTCTTTCCTTCCTTCCTAGGCTGTGGCTGGGTCTCTGAAATAATTAGCAATTCTGCTCGACAAAACGCCGGCCCGATGGGATAATAAACTCCAACATCTGTCAGAAGAGCGAGCTCCTATGGAATTGCCAAGAGAAACATTTTTCTCCTCATTCAATTCACATTTAAATCGAAAAACAACCCCTGCAAGTCTGTGCCAGGCCTGCGGCACGGAGGCTCTGGGTACCCACAAGCTGTTCCTGGGCCTGCAAAGAGGCTCGGACGAGTGGCGATCGCTCACTCAAATTAACAAATCATTTTATTTGGAAATGAAAAGAATTTGTAAATGACGGATGGCTTCGGGGCCACTGATGAGGAGAGAAGCCAGCCATTGGCCCTGCTGTGTGGCAACAGGGCCGGGCAGCCCACGTCTTCCCAGCAAGAAAGGCCTCCTGGTACACACACAGCATGGATGGAACAGCACTCACCAGTTCTACAACTACCAAGTGTGAGACACAATCTAGGAATCATGTTCCAATTCTAAGGGAACTGAGGGGCCACTGAAGTGCCTAAGACCCTCAGCTGCTCACGCTGGCCTGAAGAGGACAGGGACTCTGAGGCAGCTTGTCCAGCGCTAACCCTGCGCAGACACTAGCGCTGGGGTCTGAAATTTCACCTCTAGGCTGGAGGAAGTGCTGTACAGACAGCACCTTGCTAATACATTTTACATTCTGTACACTTTTTTTTTTCCTTTTGGCCAGTCCTGGGGCTTGAACTCAGGGCTGAGCACTGTCCCTGAGCTTTTTTTGCTCAAGGCTAGCACTCTACCACTTGAGCCATAGCACTGCTTCCAGTCTTTTCTGTTTATATGGTACTGAGGATCAAACCCTACGAACATGCTAGGCAAGCAGTCTACCACTAAACACTCCCTCTCCCTCTCTCCCCCCCCCCTCTCTCTCCCAGTCCCTACAATTACGCTTTTGAGATAAAATTTCTGGAGACTCATGGCTAGATTCCAGTCTTGTTTTTAAGGCTTCTCACTCTGGATCATGCTATATTGAGGTCACCTGGGGATCTAGCCTGATTTTTCTTTGTTCCCCTTTGGGCCAGGGATGGAACCTAAGGGGATCTCAGGGGCATTGCCTACCTCTGACAGCTTTCCAGTTGAAAACATCAAGATCTGGGTACCAGCTAAGAGCCATGGTGTAAGGTTTTGAGCAAGTCCCTTTCCTTTTCAAGCCTCAGTTTCCCAGTCCATAAAATAGATCCTCATTCTGGACCTATCTGCTATGATATGTACTGGTGAGGTGAGTATAGAGAAGCGTGAGACAGTAATCGCCATCTATAGATAAGAGTATTTCCAGGCATGAGTGGACACATTCAGGCAAACACGGGCTGGGATGCACAGTGCACATGTATTCTATGCGTAGATCTGAGAGCGGTGTGGACTCAGGGCATGCTCCTGTGGCTTTAGACAGGAGGCACGGACATACGGACCTGGGTTTTATCTACACGTGTTGGTGGGTGCCTAAAGCATGTCCACCTGATAGCTTGTAAGTGAGATGATGGTGTTCTTGCAGCAGAAACCTCAAAGTGGTCGAACAGTTCCTTTCCTTCCCATCCCTGCTTCCCAGGCCTCTGTAGCCTGCCTGCACATCTCCTGCCCTCCCTCCATGCATGCAAACTCAGTCACTTATCCATACACAAGGGCATGTGTACCTATCAGTGCCACGCCTGACCGCACAGGGGCATGTCCCAGCCCCTGATGGACTCTCCAGGGCACTTAAGAACTCTTTTCTGCTGACGTCAGCAGCTGCTCAGGGTGGCCTGCAACCGTCCAGCACAGGAAGATCCGGCACAGCATCTTTCCCCTAACTGGCTGGGTACAGGCCCAACTTGGCAGTAATCTCCTACCCAGAGTCAGGAAAAGTGAATAGGCCACCGCCTGGGAGAGAGTGGTGCAGACCGGCCCCTTCTAGCTCTGTAATTAAAGATGCTGCCTTGGTTCTCGGATGTCACGGATCTGTGTCCCCAGCATCCCCGGGGTCCTGATCTTATGAGCCAGGACCTGACATTGTGCCCCCGAGTTCTGAGTTGGAAATTCTGCATGTGACCCACATGGTGACCCCTCGAGTCCCCTGATACCAATCCTGGGCCTGCATCTCACCTGACAGTACCCCAGTGGACTACTTTCCCAGCCTGTGATCAACAGGTTCCAACGTGACCCTGAGCCCCCTCCCCCAGCCCCAGAGTTATCAGCATCCTTTTTAAGGGGAGCAGTGGGGTCCTTCCACTCAGAAAAGTCCCGGCCTGTGTAATGGGTATATGCTGAGTCCTCGAATACCTACTGAGGGATGTGGCGGGAACACACACAGGGTCCTGGGAGCTGGTGTTAGTCTGTACCTGGCAGCAGGCCAAGGATTGGAGTCCCCAGAAATCCTTCCTCCAGCAGATCTAGGATGTCCTAGAAGCTCAGGGCGGGGGGCAACGAACATTCTCCCCAAGGTCAGACCTCTGGTTCTCCAAGTCTACCCTAAAGACCCAGTAGGCTTGGCCTCTGCTCTCCCCCTCCCTGCATCTTGCCTTCTAAGAGGAAAATCACAGGGAAGCAAACCTTGGTAAGGAGAAAGGAGAATGTTTTTAATTAAAAGTTTAAGAAAACTCACATCCCGAGGGAGTCTGAGAACGAAAAGAAGGGGTGATACAGTGGGGTGGGGGAGAGTGGGAAAGTAGGTCACACCATCGAGGACGTAAAGTCCTGTCCTTCCTGTTACCTGGCTGGGCGTGCTATAGCAGTAGGCTGCGTAGTACGCTGAGCCCTGGAGACAAACTTCAGTTTATCCCGATTCTCCATCTAGGGAATGGGTGGGGGCTGTACAGTGGTGGCTGGGCACCTAGTCCTGACTAAAATAACTTTCTGCTGGGCATGGCTAGTGCACACCTATAATCCCAGTACTTGGAAGGCTGAGGCAATGAGATTGCCAAATTGAGGCCAGCTCAGGCTAGGCAGTGACTTTCAGGCTTGTGTGGGGTATTTACCGAGACCTTGGTAAATCAACGGGTGTCTATGGGGTGTGTCAGTTACTTTGGGGCCCTGTGTGCAGAAGATGGGGCTACAGCTCCCCTGTGAGATGCCCTATATCAGGAAACTTCACTCTATCCTCTCCTATCGTTTTTTTTTTTCTAGGAAAGGAAAAGCAAGGGGAAAATATGACAGATACACTGTTTTGTAAAATGAGCTAATTACATGGTAGTCACACAGGGAGATGAGATTAGTGGAAGAATATTTGATAAAAGGAGACCCAGCTATATACACTGGTGTCAGGAAAAGGTGTCACTGGAAGATTGTGGAGCCTGGCAGTCCTGCCTGAGCCTTGGAGTGGGGTCGGGGGTGGGGGGAGGGCAGCAATCTCCTCACTTAGGCCACTGCCACAAAATTGGGCTGTCATCATTGTTCAGAGACTGAGCAAGACAGATCCTTTATGGTGGGGGAGGGTGGTCCTGGAGCTTGAATTCAGGACCTGCGCACTGGCTCGGGGCTTCGGTGCTCGAGGCTAGCGTTCCATCACTTTGAGCCATAGCTCCATTTGTGGCTCTTTGGTAGTTAATTGGAGATAACTCCAATCATCTCATAAGCTTTTCTGCCGCATTGGTTTTTGAACCACCCTCCTCAGATCTCAGCCTCCTGAGTAGCTAGGATTATAGGTGTGAGCCACCAGTGCTCTACTTAGAAGATGCTCTAAGTGTCTATTACTGACTTGCTGGCCCCGGGGACAGGGTTCTCTCACCTGGCTGAGTATTTGAAGACATTGGGCCTCAGGGACCTGTTAGGGGCTGGTTTTTAGACAGGCATTGGAATCCCAGATCACCTTCCTGTGCTCCTACTGTGCTAAGTGCCTTTTCCCTTAGGGCTGCGCTAGTGCCAGCTGGCCCAGGTCTATGGAGCTCTTTCTTGCATGGGTGTTAGTTTGCCTGCCTGATTCATCGCAGCCTCCAGTTCTTTCCTAGAGTCCCCAACCCCTGTCTACTCATCTGGTCTTCTGTTTGACTGCTTAGGTTCCTCTCCCAGGATGCTGCTGGACGGCTGGGGACACACAGGTAGGAGAGGGTTGGGGCTATGGAAGGTCAGTGGGATCTTTCACAGAAGGCTGGGGTATCCCTAACCTTAGCTTTCCAAGGCTTGAACACCATTTCTTCCAGGGAGTTCTCTGAGCTGTGCCAGGGGAACTTGTCTTCCTTGGTTCCAGACACCTGCCTAGCCCACACTGGAGAAGAGTTCCATAGGCAGATGGGTGGGTCACAAGGTGAGGAGTTGTCCACTGGCTCACTGACCCTGAGGGACTGCACCTGGGAGGCTGGAGGATGGGGCCCTCCAATGTGCAGCCATCTCCATAACCAGCCTCCAGCTGGTGTTGACACAGCAAACATGCTGTAAGTCCCATTCACCCAGGAACAGAGTGGGCAAACACACAGAGGCTGTAACAAAGGGCCAGCCACCGTGACCAGCTTCTCAAACAGGAGGCCTGAAGTCCGTGCCAGGAAGTGGGAGTGTGTTGAGAACAGGGCCCTTGCTAAGGCCCCCAGAAGGGAGGGCTGGCAGGAGGTCCTGAAGCTTAAAAATTGGTCCCCAGGCAAGGCTTAAAGACAGGAGGGGTCAGCTCTAGCCATGTGGGGGCATACTTGTTCCCATGGTACAGAAAGGTAAACTGAGACTCAGAGAATGTGAGTTTGCTCACATGCAAGTAGGGGTTGCAGGATGGGTGATGCCTCTCATCCTCATCCACCTTCCATGCTCTGGGCCACGTCACGTACATCCACTACGACAATGTGCTCTTATACCAGCTGTGCTGGTATAAGATAGGGTCACAGGGCACGATGGCAGCTAAACCTTAAAGAGTCTCACATACAACTCTGCCTCACTCACTTCCTAGGCCAGGTGCAGTGGCTTCCTGTCTGTCATCTCAGCTTCTCCCAAGAGTGAGATTGGAAAGATGGTAGTTCAAAGCCAGCCCAGGCCAAAAAAAAAAAAAAAAAAAGTTGGCAAGCCCTCACATCAGTGAGTAAACGTGGGCATGGCGGCCTGTGATTCTAGCCACACCCACTGACAAGCACAGATGTATTCATTCTTTCCTAGGGCCTCCTTCCTCGCACCCTTTCCTTTGCCCAAGTCCCCTAGGCTCTCCTCTGGATCACATCAGTGTCACCTTGAGCAGACTGCTGTCCTTGACAACCTAGTACCTAGACAGAGGCAGAAGCCAAGAAACACGAGGCATCAGATGTTCCATGATATGATGGACCAGTCACCTGCCTGCTTCAAGGAAAACCCTGTTGTGGCACCTGAGGCTGGCCAGTCCTTTAGATGTGGAAGACAGGAAAGCCTGAGGTTCTCCTCACCTCCCCTGCACTTGCCACCCTAGGTGGGTCTGTGACATCACCTTCTGTGCCTCCCATGGCCACCTGTGACCACCTGCTTTCACAGTTCTTCCTGTTTGTTTGTTTTTTGTGGGCTTGAACTCAGCCTGGACACTGTCCTTGAGCTCTTCAGCTCAAAGCTACCACCCTACCCCTGGGCTTGGGTGCTGTCCCTGAGCTCTTCAGCTCAAGGCTACCTCCCTACCCTTGAGCCAAGCCCCACTTTCCATTTTCTAGAGGTTCATTGGAGATGAGTCTCACGTCCTTTTGTGCCCGGGCTGGCTTTGAACCTTGATCCTCAGATCTCAGCCTCCTGAGTAGCTAGGATGACAGGCGTGAGCCAACGTGCCTGGCTTCTTCCTGCCTTCTAAGGCTCAGCTCAATTACTACTTCCTCCAGGCCCTCTTCCCAGATTTGCTTTCACAAAGGTGGTAAAGGGTTCTGCATCCTGTATCAGGCACCACCTTTGTGCTGTGTGCTTCCTGTTTGACTCCTTGAAGTCCGAGGCTAGGGTCAGCTTGGATAGCACACCCCTTTCCCCTCACCCCCAGCCCTTACATGAAGATTTCAGAACAAAGGGCCAGACATTATTAAAACTCAATTAAATCTTTCTCTCCTCTGATCCTAAATTAGTCTAGCTTGTCCCTGTGGTATCTGCAGGCCCTTTCTCACTGCTTTCAGGCATCTGCCCTCTTTGCCAGCCAGGACCTCCGAGGACATAAGCGAGGGAGTAAAGTCTAGCATCCCCTTAGATCCAGAGGCCATTTCCTCCATCCAGTTGGCCCCATCCCTCAGTTGGGACAAAGATGCTTCCAGTCCTGACACAGACCTAACCTCCAGCCACTAGAGAGAGCTTAGCAGCAGGGTGTTTCATCTACCAAACTCTGGGGTTCTCAGGTTGTTGCACCCTAACTCGGCTAGATCCTTCCATTGGCTCAAAGGTGCTCGTGGCAGCTCTTCTCACCACTGCTATTTCAAGAGAAGAGGGACCAAGGGCGGTGTGTGTGGGGGGCACTGGTAGCTCCCGCTTGTAATCCTATCTACACAGGAGGCTGAACTCTAAAGATCTCAGTTCGAAGCTAGCCTGGACAGGCAAGTCTCTGAGACTCTTATCTCCAGTTAACCACCAAAAAGTCAAAAGCGGAGCTATGGTTCAAGCGATAGAGTGAGTTTTCAGCAAAAAATTCAAGCTCCAGGACGAGAGAGAGAGGGGGGGAGGAGGGAGAGAGCGAGTGTGTGTGTGTGTGTGAGAGAGGGAGAGGTGCTTCTCTTCTTGTGGCTCTGCCCCAGCCCCAGCCCTGCTCTGCCTGTATTATCCCTCTCATGAGCCTTCTGGGAATCTCAGAATTCTTTGCCACCATTGTTATAGCCTCTCTTTGCCCAGGGGCTCAAGTTGACTGATCTCAAGGACTCCCAGGTCATATAAAAAGTGGACAGAAGTTAACCTTCTCTTCTTTACACTTTTAGGTCATCTCCTCTAAGGGATCTCTCTTGCCCTCCATCCCTAAATAGTGGCTCTCTACCACTTAATGCTCCCTGTGTTGTCCTGAGCCCTCCCTCTCCCTCTCTGTCTCCTGGCCAGCAATCTGGGTCCCTCCCTCTGGAGACCATCCACACAATAGGTGCTCAAGAGATGCCCATTCACTATCCTGACGCTCCTCCCCCCCACCCCCGTCCTCTGGGCCCCCAGCTGGCTCTTCTGGGTGGCACCTTGCCAGGAAGCAGCAACACTGTTTGGGTGAGGGGAGAATAATCAGCTGTAAACGCTGCAATCAGGGAGAAAAGGCTGCTTGGGCCCTCGGCGCCCACGCATGCTCCTAATTGGCTCCGTGTGTCTGCAGCTCCTTTCAAGAGCGAGAAAAGTGGAAGGGTCAAGATCTCTTAATGTTCGTAATGGAAGGGAGGCAGAAGCCATTGCCAGTCCCACATAAACACCTTTTAATTGCCTGGAGAAGGGTGGGTGGAGGCAGCAGGGATCCTCTGTCTGTTGGCCCACCATTACTGTTGTGTTGAGAGCTTCCTCAAGCTAGAGTCAGGCCCCTGGGGCCAAATTCCAGCAGGGTCCAGAGCCCCAGCCCCAGCTCTTGCTCTACAAATGTTCATGAGTCTCCTACTCAGGCCAGATCTGGGCAATATGTTGACTTATGGCTGATTCTTCCAGGGCCAACCTGTTTGTCTAACCCCCACGGAAGAATACACCAGGGTCTCCTCCCCTCTGCTGTCTCCTCCAGGCAGGCTTCCCTATTGCCTCTTTGGATTTTTGCCCTGCTGAGGCTGCCCCATACCTTTCTGAGGTGGCCCATGTCCCCCTCCCCTCCCTATGGGACTTTGATTGACCGTGATTGTATCTCCCAATGGCTCTCAACTGGGACAACTCTGCCCTCAGGGAACAGTACTTAGAGACACTTGATTGGAGAGACGTGCTACTGGCATCTAGTGGGTGGAGGGCAAGGATTCTGCCAACACCATGGTAAGTGAGCAGGCCCTATAGTAAGGATTTATTCAGCTCAAATCAAGGAGGCTACTTGTGACGAAGTTTTAGAAAAGACACGGTAAGTGGGAACTGGACCGATTGCTCCCCCCCCTCGCTCCCCTCCCCAGCCCCTGTTCTCTACCTCCTGTTTTCCCCAACATTCAGCCGGCCCCCTCCACCCCTGATTCCTGAACAGACACAGCCACACTGCCAACAAATGCTGTCAGTTTAATTGGGTTAAGTGGCCATTAGCAGCAGAAGCAGGGCGATGTGTGAGCAAGGGTTTTTAATTTTACTCTTTAAATGATGCTCACTCCCCAGGGGCCACTGATGGTGGGAATACTACCCACAAAAGTCCCCCGAACCAAGGGCTCTACCTCCCATGCGCATCCATCCCCCATATATATATATATATATATATATATATATATATATATATATATATATAGTGTGTGTGTGTGTGTGTGTGTGTGTGTGTGCGCGCGCGCATGCCAGTATTGGGGTTCGAAAACGGGACCTCACTCACCCTTTGCTTCCTCTTTTTGTTTTTTTAATTGGTCATGGGGCTTGATCTCAAGACCTGTGTGCTGTCCCTGAGGATTTGTCTTGTTCAAGGCACTCTGAGCTACAGTTTTCTGGTGGTTCACTGGAGACAAGAGTCTCTTGGATTTGTCTGCCCAGGCTGGCTATTGAACCCCAAAGATCTCAGCCTCTTGAGTAGCTAGGATTACAAGTGGGAGCCACTAGTGTCTGGCTAGAATATTTTTCTTACTCCCAAAGGAACTGTATCCATCTGTGGTGGCTTCCTTACCACCCCCTCCCTCTGGTCTTTGGCAACCAAATGGAAAGCACTTTTCTGTGATTTTTGCCTGTTCTGGACAGTGCATATAAGTGGATTCCATAACACGTGGCCTTTTACCACTGGCTTCTTTCACCTGAATTCATCCATGTGGTAGTGAGGATCAGGACTCCATTCTTTTGCTATTGGATTCAGCCACCATCAACACAGACTTGGGCAGCTCAGATACCTCTTTGTCTATTTGTACATGACCCATCCAGGACTCTCTACAGGACTAGATTTCCCTTTCCATCTTGTCTTTGGGGTCAGCAGGGTGTCTGCTGCCCACAGAACTCCAAGACCACAGGCGCCAAGGGTCTTAGAGCAACTTCTGAATATCCACGGGTAGACTGAGGCTCAGAAATAGTAGAGGAACATTTGAGGCCCTGGGTAGAGTATAGGTTGCAGTCTCCAGCCTTATATGGCCATACCCTTCTCCACAGGAAACCCATGGCCCCTTAACGATCCACCTACCCAAGGGTCAGAGACTCCACCAGCAATAGATTAGCAACTGTCTTAGCCAGGTGCTCTCTCAGGGCACCACATCTAGCCATACAGAAACTGGGGACCCAGAGAAATGAGAAGACAGGCTCAGCAAGGGTTAGAGACAGTTCTGCCCAGTCCCTTGGCTGCCGGCAGTTCCTCTCATGCAGTTAACTCCAAAGAAAATTGACCAATCCTGTCACCATTCTCCACAGTCTCCAGGGATCCAGCTCTGCCCATAATGGTCCTACTAAAATTCAGAGAGGCCACCCTGAAAGCCACATTTCCCCAACCCATCAGCCTACCTTCAGGGCCTGTACTTTTCTGTCCAGCAGAGTCTCAATATCCCCTGCCACCTTCTCCACCAACTTCTGAGGCTCATTCTCTTGTACCTCAAACAGGTTCCGGTTGTCTTTGTAGATCTGGAAGGAAACAAAGTCAAGTTGAGGCCAGATGGCTCCCACAGTTTCACCCTATGAGCCCACACATTCCCTCTTCATGGTTCAACTCAGCTTAGCCCCTTGGACCCTTGGGATCCTAGCTATGCCTCCTAAGAAAGTATAGAATCTGTGTTCTAGCAGTAGAGGGCCTGCCTAGCATGCATGAAGCCCTGGGTTCTATTCCTTGGTACCACATACACAGAAAAAGCCAGAAGGGATGCTGTGGCTCAAGTGGTAGAGCACTATTCTTGAGAAAGCTTGAGATTTCTCAAGGACAATGCCTAGGCCCAGAGTTCAAGCCCCAGGACTGGCTGAAAAAGTAAAATAAAATAAAGCACAGACTCTTATGGTCTTAGGGGACAGCAGCCCTGGGGCTTGTAACTTAAAATCACTGGGATGAAAACTCAGTGGTTATGGATGATGGACCCAAGTTGTCACTGCCTTTTCTGGGGCCTCAGGATCCCATGTTTTGAAGCCATGAGCAACATCCATTGACCAGCTCAGAGTGGCCTGGAGCAGCAGAAAGAGGACAGGAGAAAGGAGACAGGGTGTGAGGGAAGATGGAACTGATAATCATATACCACACAGCCACATCTTAACAAGAAGATGTTCTCACACTCACACATGCATCTCAAGTGCACATTCTCAACCACCTCCACATGGCCTCAGGAAGCTTTGCTCCTTTTGGCTGGTGCTGCCCCTAGGGTATTTGCAAAAAAAATACTATAGCAGAAATTCTGGGTATCCCTTGGGGCTCCTCTGTCTTCAAGGTTTCGAATATGGGAGAAGAATGGGTAGACTAGGTAGATGGGAGAATGTATCTGCCCGTTCTTCCATTCTTCCACTTCAGTGGGTGGCTCTGAACACAAACAAATGTGGCTGTAAATCAAGTGTAAGTGCATGAATGTGTGTGTGTGTGTGTGTGTGTGTGTGTGTGAGAGAGAGAGAGAGAGAGAGAGAGAGAGAGAGAGAGAGAGAGAGAGAGAGCGCGAGCGCGCATGTTGGAGGTGAGGTGGGTAATGCTAAGGTCCTCTAGATACACAGCCTGTGCTTGTATGTGCGTAGAGAAGCGGATTTCTTTGTTTGTAGCGTATGTGGGTGTCATACAGCCTTGGGTATGGCTCCAAGCCTGACCGGGTGCATGTATCCATTCCAAGGTCTGTGTCCCCCAAGCTGCCACCAGAGGTCATGGGCAAAGCTGGCACAGCTAAGTCAAGCCATGGGGCTGTGCAGAAGTGGAGGGATGTAGAGACAAGAGAGGAAGTGATAAGGGAAGATAAAGGAGGTACCCAGGCAGCAGAGGAGAGACAGACAGGCAGGGAGATAAGGTCTGGAGACTGACACAAGACAGTGGAGAGATAAGGCCTCTATCATCTGACAGGGGGGATGGGCTGCAGGCTGGGCGCTGCCAGAGCCCTCGCCCTGCTCTCAGCCAATGCTTGGCAGTTCAAGGGTTAAAGCAGTGCACAAAGCTGGCTCAGGCAAGCTTCTCCTCCTCCCGCCACCCCCTATCCCTCCCGGCTTCTCTTTTCTTTTTTGTCATTCTCTTAGAACAAAATTTGTGGTGAAGTCACTCCTTCCTGCAGAGCCATGGCAATTTGGGGGCGGGAGGGGGGCGAATTGCAGAGCCTGGCTGCATGGCTAGAAAGGACAGAGGCCCCAAGTGGGCACCAAGGCAGGCTATTCCCCAGGCCCTGCCTCAGGGACCCTCAGATGGAAGACAAGAGGATGAGGAGGGGTCAGAGAGTGAGGGTCATGGGAAATACAGGGTGCCTGTGTCTTATTGTTGGGGAAACTGAGAAGCAGAAATAAGAGGACTGGTCAAAGTGGCACTGAGTGGCAAGGGGCAGGGCACCTGTCTGCCACTACTCATCCTCTCGGGGTTCTTAGATATTAAAAATACATTCTTTCTCTGTCTTGAACTGCAGCTCCTGCGTGTATGGTGGCCAGCATGCGTGGGCCATGCTGCTGAAGCCTTTGCAAGGCAGCATACCAGCCCCGTTCAGGCCAGCAGGGGGCGCAGCTGCCTGACTTCCTCAGAGCCAGGGATGAAGTTCCCATAGCTCAGGCTTCTCTGTCAAGGTCATTCCTAGGATCTGAGACTGGGTCTTGCAGGTGTCTTGACAGCTTAGCCAGGGAGGTCTGGAAACTTCTGCTGAAGAATCCAGCACACTCTTTATAGCCTGCATGGCTATCTGGCTAGGACAGAGAGAGTAGGTGATCTCCAGGTGTCAGGGTCCAGTTCTAGGGCCTCAGAGGTGACACCTGTCCAAAACGCACCCACCTCTGCAGCTCAGAAGTCCAGGGTATTAAATGAAAAGGACAGTCCTCATTTTCCAGGCCAGACAAGCACATTCACGCTCCACACCTTGTACAATCGCTGCTTCTGCTATGGTTTAGGATCCACCAGGATTCTGTGGAAGTCCCTTCATCTACTGCCATTTTCTCCCTGCTAGATTTGTCTGCTGGCTTTCTGAGTGTCCAAATGCAATCTCCTGGGGTTTGTTCAGCTCCAGCCTGACTCCTTCCTGTCCATCCCCGCTCCCAGCCACCCTGTTTTTGTCCCCAACACCTCAGCCTTAGTCCCAGAAGTGATAAAAAGAGAGTCCAGACACCAAGACGCCACTGAGAGCAGACAGCCATAGCTAGCTCCTTTTCTGCACGTCTGTGTGCAACAGAAACTCAGCCAAGGCAAATGCCAAATTCCATGGTCATGAACAGGACTCTAGGGTCTCCACTTCTACCTGAAAGCTATGGGAGACCTTGGAAATCAGGATGCCTCTGTCATGCCTCCTTTCTCTGTTCTACTTTTACCCAATGACCTTCCACAGTGACCTTGGACTGGCCCCTAATGACAGCATTTGAGGTCTCTCTGGTCCACTGAGACATCCTGGACCCCTTCAAGGTCTCAGGTCCTGGTCTATGAGGATTTTGACATTCAAACCTTTGCTAGTGCAATTGCTGCTTCTCTTGGCTTTCTCTGCCTATTTAAATTCTCTCTAGAGTGAAAGCAGAGAAATGGGCTAGAAGGGGTTATTACGGAGATAGCGGCAAAATGCCAGCATGGCAGGGTCAAGCTGCCAGGCTCAGTCTGCTCCCAATCCTGAATGACTTCCTGAATGACAGCAGTCTTTTGAATGGTAAGCTCCTGGTGCCTTATTCTCTCCTCAACATTACCCTTGGACCTGTTCCAGCGCCCCTGCTTGCTGGATGGGCCCTGAGTGGAGCCCTAAGCCCCAGAGAAGATTCAAATGACAGCCCAGCAGATGGTCCATCCCCAGAGAACAGTCATTTTTACTGCGATGTGGTTCCAGGGGGTGATTCCCAACTGGGGCTCAGTAAGGAGCCCAGGAGAGCCTGGACACTACCTAGGGGTAGTTTCCCTCCAGGGCCAGCTTCTAGTCTTGATTTCTGGCACCAGCGGTGAAATGACAGAAAGACCAGGGCACACCAGATGCAGGGCCTCGATGCCCACAGCAGGATCGCATGCCTGCCGGTGTCCTTGGCCCAGAGAATGAATCGGAAAAGCCCACAGCTCCCATAGCCATGCATCATGGAAGACTTCTGTCTTTGCCCAGGCAGTCAAGATGGAGGAGAGTGATGGGATCAGGCCAGCAGGTCCACATGCTACCATGATTGGGAGGAGGAGGAGGGGGCTTCATCCCATAGAGGATGGTGGTGTGGTAGTGGGATGTAGCTAGAAATGAAAGTTAGGGAGGTAGAGGGAGAGGAGGCTAAGGAACATAGCAGGGGAGTCTAAGACCGCAAGAGACAATCTAGGGTTTGGGGCCTCTCACTCTCATGAGTTCCTGTCTCATATCTCATATAGCCCCATTTATGTATCTATGGCCATTACTCAGGGCCTTCCTGGAAGGACCCTAGCCTCACTAGTTATAAAGATCTGTCCCTCCATCTCCTCCTGCTCCAACCATCCCTTGTGCTAGCTCCCACCCTTTCTGAATTCTAACAATTCCTTTCTTAAGGCACACGTGCAGCCAAACTACTGGCCTTCCTAGGAATTTTCATTGCTTGTGGAATCTGTGGTCCCCTTAAAGATCCCCACCTTCCTGCCGGGTCTCCAGGAAGATTTGCAGGACCAGTGAGCTTGGATAGGCAGTAACCTGGACATACTCAGAGCAGAGAGAGCCAGCCTTGCCCTTAACTATCCTGACAAAGAGAGGAGGGTCCAGCTGCT
Source organism: Megascapheus bottae (assembly GCF_031878675.1). Classification (NCBI taxonomy): domain Eukaryota; kingdom Metazoa; phylum Chordata; class Mammalia; order Rodentia; family Geomyidae; genus Megascapheus; species Megascapheus bottae. The sequence goes on along the minus strand of NC_143540.1, from coordinate 7,052,256 downwards.
ACCAAGATCCCAAAGACACAGAAGCAGCTGCTAGAGGAGACAAAAGCCTTGGGCGCAACGTCAGCCAGAGAGGCCCCACCAGAGGGCATTTTATAAAGTACCAGAAAGCTAGCAGTAGTGGGGTGGGAACCTGAGTTAGCACTCACGTGCCCAGGGTAAGGAAGGTAGGAGGGGAGAAGGAAAAGAGAAGCCATACTGTAGAAACCCCAAGATGAGTCCTCATTTGCGAATGAGAGGTGCTCCTGGACACACTGGAGCAGGAGTGTCCTACACTCGAGTGTGCTGATCCCTGGGCACTTTTGAGACGAGGAGGGTCTCTTCTGGTCCTCTCATCTACTAGGCACACACAGGACACTGATGGCCAGGAACTCAATGTCCCAGGACAGAGTTAGAATCTGAATGGATGCACTTTGCACAGTTCTGTCCCCTGCATACATCCCTACACTTGAAGATGAGGTGGCCTTTGAAAAGGGGAGCATAGAGGACACACTGAGAGTTTGGCTGGCCTGAGGGAGGCTCAGGATGGGCTGGTGGCAGGTGGGAAACCAGCCATCCTGGAAAGGAGGTGGCAGAAGACTGGCAAAACCAGCTGGATCCTCTAACCAACCACCTGGGAGTGAAAACAGGCACACTCGCTTTCTCTCTCTCTTACTGTCTCTCTCTCTCTCTCTCTCTCTCTCTCTCTCTCTCTCTCTCTCTCTCTCTCTGCAGTGAAGGTGAACGGGCCCTAATCTCTGGAAAATTAAATCAGAAAGAAAATGGAACAAGAAAGATTTGACGCAGGCTCACCTGGCTGCTGTCTGGTTCCTCAAAGGCCCAGGCCCAGCATGGGGCTCCGCCAAGTGCTTTAGTATCCCAGCCTCCATTCTGAGTCTTAACATACTGCCTTGGGATGATTAGCCGCTTGCCCTGTCCCCTCTTGTAGTGTCTGCTCCCTGGTCTCATCAGAGCAACTGGGTGGGCCTCTTAACTACCCATTCCCACATGCCAACCCATAAAGAAGAGGCAGCAAGGGGACTAGAAATGCTTCACACCTAGATCCAGAGCTATGTGGGCATGCATTAGGAAAAAAAAATCATAAGGTCTAGGATTGGAGTTGGGGGGGGGATGGATTATGTCACAGATCAAGGAAGTCTTGAGGGATGGCTCATGTTGGCTCAGATACCCTGAGCTAGGCCAGGAAGAAAGAAGGAAGTATGGAAGATAGATAATAACCAGTTCAAGGTCTCCAGACAGGCAGAGCTGAGCCAGGGCCAGGCCCCAGGTTTCACCCCCACCATTCTATTTACCCAGTCTGCTGGGTAAATAGACATAACCCTTAAAGAGGGGAGGACTGGTGGGTATCCAGGCACTTTGGTGGTGGGGGGGGGTTGGGTCTCATTCCCACTGAGAACATCCGGAACAGATCTGGTGTAGGTTGTAAGATAACAAGACTAAGGAGATGTCCCATACTGGGTACCCCAAAACCCTAATGCAAAGCCGGGTGCTGGTGGCTCACACCTATAATCTCAGTGCTATAATTACAGACTAAAGAAGATGAGAGCTGAGGATTGCAGTTCAAAGCTAGCCTGGGCAGGAAAGCCCACCAGACTCTGATCTCCAATTAGCTACCCACTAAAGTCAGTGCTAGCACTGAATAAAACACATCAGGGATGTTGCCCAAACCCTGAGTTCAAGATCCATGACTAAAAACAAACAAAACTATAATACAGACGTTCTGAGGATATGCAATAGGAGTACATGTGACAGAGCCCCACCCCAAGGTGGTCTTACTGCAGGGGACATATGGAGGGGGCTCAGCAAAGGGCCACTGGAACCTGCAGCACAGTAAGCTCTTAGGCAGTGCCACGTGCCACTCAGTTATAGGATTTTTTTCATCAGCTGCTGACATTTGCCAAGTGAGGTTGTCACGTGGTCACACTGCCATCAAACAGCCAGCTCGCGGTGGGCTGCTTCCATGGTGAGTCAACCATATATGGTGCCCTGTCACAATCAAGGTTTGTACACTGTGACACTGGCTGTCACACTGTTAATATCCAGTAGGGATTGTTTGGGATGAACACAGTTGAGCGACATCACAGACAGACAGGTTGTAACCAGGTCATTATGATGCAGTCTTGTGCAGGGTATGTGGCAGGACACAGTGGCAGGTGAGAGAACAAGGAGTCGGCTCTTGGCCTGGCTTCCTAGATGAAGTGAGGACACAATGCTCCTGGGTTGGTGGCCCATTAATAGCGCTATTTTTCCCTGTTCCCCTCTACACCTGTCCTTAAAGTCTCACAGGCACTCCAAATTCAGGCCACAAGTTCCCCTCAGGGCTTTAAGCTTAGGACAAGGGGAGAAGGCCTGGGTTGAGTCCTTGATCCTTTGGCACTACAAAGTGGTTTCTAGGCGCTCCTTTCCCCCTCCTTCACCAAACTCACAGGGGCAGGAAGCACCCCTCATCCCCCCACCCCCAGCAACGCCTCCCTGTTTTTAAAGTTAAAGTTTAGTTGACTGTCATCCATTACCGCAATTAGTACATTATGTCTAATTATGCAATTAGTGTAAAAAGTGCACTTGCTGCTGAGAATGGGAAATTACGCTGCCTCGTTACGCTGTGAAAATCCATGTCATAAAAAGGCTCAATCTCTTGTTTTTCAAAAGACACACACACACACACACACACACACACACTAAACAAAACAATACACCAAATCCTCCTAGCTGAGCTGGGGCCAGTCGGAGCCAGCTTCTCTGAGATGGCTCTCGGAAGTCTGACGGCCCCCCTTAAGGCTTTCTCCACGTGTCACCAGAGGAAGGCCGAGCACATGGCCCATTCTTCAGGGTGGCCATGGTCTTTGCAAAACTGATCATTACTTACTCTCATTTATTTTGTTTTGAGACAGGGTCTTGCGATAAAGCCCAGGCCAACTTCAAATTCCCTATCCTCAGCCGTCCAAGTGCTGTAATTACAGACACACATCATAAGTCTGCCCCAAACTGACTTTAAATCTGTGGCAATCCTAGCCAGATGCTGGTGGCCCCGATCTATCAGCCTAGCTACTCAAGAGGTTGAGATTGAGAGTCATGGCTCAAAGCCACCCCAGATAGGAAAATCTGTGAGACCCTTAGCTCTAAATTAAGTGCGCGCATGCATGCACACACACACACACCCCAGAAGTGGGGCTGTGGCTCAAATGGTAGAATGCTACCCTAGAGCAATAAAAGCTTCACCCGTAGTACCTAGGCTCTGAGTTCAAGCCCCACGACTGGAAAAACAAAAGAAAAACAAAACAAATCAAAACAACAAACCAAAAGAACTGGGAAAATCTTAATTAACCATTCAGTCAATCATTCCCTATCTGGTTAGGATGGGTCTGTGGATAGTCACGAAGAGATATGGTTTCTACCTAGTTTCCCAAATGAGTGCTCTCCTCTCCTCCTCCCCTCCCCCCTCCCTCTCCCCTCTTCCAAATGGCTACTTCTTTGAACAGAGATGCACATTCCTTTCACATGCAGGGCTTCCAAATTCTGGAAGAATTCCCTGGATGGGTAGGAATTCCCTGCCACAGGGAGTCTGTAAGCCCAGATGTCAAGGAGGCTGTCAGCCATCAAGCACGACCGGCCTCTGGATCACGGCACCATGGGCTGCGCCGAGATGTCCAGAGAGTAGTCAGGATGTGTGGAAGGAGGCGTACATGGACCCCTTTGGAAGGATACCTGTTGTCTAAACTCAAGTCAAGGGGCTCTAAGCTACAATCTGGACATCTGCCAGGGAGGACCTCTGCCCTCTGTCCTATGGATTTGGCCTGGGACAGCATCTAGGGTAGGTGATTTGAGCCCGACTGCAGGCAAAATCCAGGAGCCCCTCCTCACCCTGCCTCCTCCCCTGAGCTGGGAGCCGCCGGCTGTTGAGGCAGCTGGGAGAGAAGCTGTGCCCAGCATACCAGCTGGCACGGGGGAGTGCGAGTAAACATACCCACACTTTTCCCAACTCGCACAAGTTGTTGGGTGGCGGCCGGCTGGTGTGGGCGCCCATGTTTATGGGAAACAGATTGTTTGTGTCGAGTGTCTGGGCCCCCTCGCCACCCACCCTGGCTCAGCTCCCTCCTGTTGCCTTCCCGCCCACTTGGCCCGCATCCCTTCCCCGAGGACACCCCTCCTTCCTGACACAGAGGATAGGGAGTCCTCAAAACAATCTCATGATTAATATCCCCATTTTAGAGCTCAAGAATCCAGGGTCTCAGAAGAACTGTCTGGAGACTGTGGTAGGCTGTGAGAAGTGGAGGTGCCTGGAGACGCCCGGGGTACCTACATCAGTGCCAGTCCACTCCTGCTCTGCACACGAGTTTGGTCTGGCTGTCCCTATGTGGCCCTGGCCCAGTCTGGCTCTGTCTGGAGAAGGGCTCCGCTTCCACTGAAAGGTAAATAAAGAGATGGGGCCTGGTGTCTGTCTTGCTCGGCTCCTCCTTTCCCCTCTAGGTCTCTGTCTTTTTTTTTTTTTTTTTTTGGCCAGTCCTGGGGCTTGAATTCAGAGCTTGCATACTGTCCCCAAGCTTGTTTTTGCTCAAGGCTACTGCTCTATCATGTGAGCCACCATGCCACTTCCAGCCTTTTCTGTGCTTGAGTACTGAGGAATCTAACCCAGGGCTTCCTGAATGCTAGGCAAGCCCTCTACCACTAAGCTGCAATTTCCAGCCCCTGGGTCTCTATCTTAAAGAGTCTGTAAAATGGGGTGGAGTAAACCTTCTCTATGCCTCTAGGCAAAAGGTTATCAAGATTCCATCTCTGTGGTCTAGCTAGTTGTGGTTTGTGAGTATAATCTCTGCCACTGGGAGGCCCAGGGAGGTAGGTAAAGAATTCAAGATCATTTCTGTTTACCTGAACAAACAAACAAACAAATTAAAAACCACAAAGAACTAGGGGTGTGGCTTAGCTAGCTAATTATGAGGCCCAGAGTATCATCAAAATTAATAATAATAGTAATAGAAACAAAAGTGCTAGGGGCATATCCCAAATGGTAGAGCCCTTGCCAACAAGAAGCCCTAGATAAAATCCCTCCTCTACCCACACCCACAAATGTCTGTATATCCATAGATTTGGATCCCAACTGCTCTTTAGCAGTGACTTGGCATGAACTTTCCCCTCAGAGACCAGGAAGCCCTGAGTCACCTTAGCCAAGTTATCCTGGATGTTCCTTACAGGCAGAAAGTACAGTGCACGATGCTGCTAGCTTCTTGTGGGGCCTCCTCTTTTCAGGGTTGCTTCAAGGCCCTGAGTACCTTCCCTGGACCAGACTTTCTGCTGAAGATATCATCAAATAATGACAGTACCAATGACAGGCCTAATGCTGGGGAGTGCAGCCAAGGCCCTCAGGCTCTCTGCTCTTAGGAAAACCTAAGATCTTGGTATGACAAGTGTGGAACACAAGAGGTAGAGATAGAGTCTGTGTGGCTGCTGTCACCTCTCATGCGACTGAGGGCATCTCAGGGTCCTTCTTGCTCCATACCTGTCCTTATATCGAGTGTCAAGTGCACGTGCCTGACCTTATGTACAAGGATGTACATTGGCCTCAGCCACATTCACACCCAGTTCTCTGGTAACCACTTGCAGGTCCTGCTCATACACCTGAATTTGGCCTCATACAAAAAGTCTATCTACTGTCACTGGCAGCCCAAGGTCTGGGTGAGGCTGTGAGCTATAACCTCAAAAGGTGTTCTACAGCCCCTTAAAACATGTGCAAAGTTTAAAAAATTATTGTTATTGGGCTGGGAGTTTGGCCTAACGGTAGAGTGCTTACCTAGCATGCATGAGGACCTGGGTTCGATTCCTCGGTGCCACATACATAGAAAAAGCCAGAAGTGGTGCTGCTGTGGCTCAAGGGGTAGAGCTCCAGCCTTGAGAAAGCCCAAGGACAGTGCTCAGGCCCTGAGCACTGAGTTCAAGCTCTAAGACTGGCATATATATTATATTGATGATGTACAGAGGGGTTATAGTTACATAACGACATTTCTTTTTTGACAATGTCACCCTATGTGATTTAAAAAAAAAAACAAAACGGACATGGGGCTTGAACTCAGGGCCTGGATGTGGTCTCTTGAGCTTTTTTACTCAAGTCTAGAGCTCTACCACTTTGAGCCACGGCTCTACATCTGGTTTGCTAGTGGTTAATTGGAGATAAGTCTCATAGACTATTTTTTTTCCCCTGCTGGGGTTGGCTGTGAACAGTGACCCTCAGATCTCAGCCTCTTGAGTAGCTAGGACGACAGCCATGAGCCACCAGTGCCCGGCTCTGTGTGATGTTTTAAACAGTGGGCCTTTGCTGGTTCCTGCTGGCTGGAGTTACCTGGAGTTCACAGCCCTCCTGAATCCAGTACTAGAGAGTTCTAAAAGTTTGAGGAGACTTGTGGGAGCAAGGTTATATAGCCTGGCTAACAGTGCTCTCTAAATCTGTCACAGGGTTCTGCATCAGTTTAGAGGAACATTTCACTGAATTTATTTATTTCAATGGTAGGGTTTGAACTCGGGGCCTTATGCTTACTAAGTAAGGCAAGTGCTCCATCCTTACATTATGTTTCTAGGCTTTCTACTTTGGTGATTTTTCAGTCTACAGTTTTTTTTTTAATTTTCTTTTTGTTTTTATTTATTTTTTGCCTAAACCATCCTGGCCTCAATCCTCTTACCACTTCTCCCACACAGCTGGAATCACAGGTACATACCGCACGAGCAGCTTTTTTGTTGTTGTTGAGATGAAGTGTTGCTAACTTTTGGCCAAGGCTGGCTTCAAGTTGCAATTCTCCAGATATGTCTCCTCCCTCAGGTAGCTGGGATTACAGGCATGAGTCACTGCGCTCAGCCTGCTTGAGTGCAGTATGATCACAAGCCTGAATGTCAGAAAACAATAAGGCTGTGGGCACAGAAGCCAAGCTGGAACGGCCGGTGGTGAAGGTACAAGCTGGTAAATGAGGGAACACACCACTCCGGCTCGAGCTTTCTCGTTTGCCATTTCCAGCCCTTCTCAGCTCTTATTCCCTCCCCTGGTTTCTCTTCTTTTCTCCTACTTCCGGTTTACAGGGTCTTGAATTTTATGTATCCCTGTAAGTGTTCTTAACTCTCTTGTAGAACAAGTATAAATAAATAAAACCAAGACACCAGCTTTTTTTTGCATACAGCAAATATACAAATACACACTGAGGAGAGATACATATTAGCGACATGGATGAACTGAGTCACAGGCATTAGGACCTGTTTACCCAGAAGGGGATCTGCATTCTTTTATCATTTACATCTCCTTGCCATGCCTCCCCGCCCCCAACCCCCCAGGAAAACTCCCATTCTGGACCTAAATAATGGACCCAAAGGCTTTCCCAGAACTGGGGTTAGTGAGCTCTGGGTCCACACCATCACAGGTCCTTTAGAATAGAAACAGGCCCTTCTTTTGCACCCTAGTCTCCTTTATTTCACTACGGAGGGAGAAAAAGAACGCTTAACATCCTTGGCTCCAGCTTCTTGTTCCATCATGCAAGAGCCCCAGTGGCCACACGGGGAGACCAGCCTTTTCCTTCCCTGCATCGGTGCAGAGTTTGCTGTGCAAACAACCTATGCAAACAGGGCTGACATCCTGTCATGCTGGCAAACACTGACAGGCCCTTAACCTGAACAGCCATGAACTTCTAAGTAAGTATGCTGTGCTCAGAGGGGAGCAGATGCTGAGACTGGGCCCCCCATTCCTTATGGGCTTCTCCTCGCTAGATGGAGCGATGATCACTACAGAAATAATGGCAGTGAAGCAATTCTCCATGCTAGGCTACCATTGCATAAAGCCCTCACAAGCCCTAGTTGCTGTCTCCATTTCTCAGTTGAGGCAACCGAGGCCGAGTGTAACCGGCAGAGCTGGGATTCAATGAACAAAGACCCTGTTCCAGGCTTCACCCTCATCTCCCCAGCAACTGGTTTTCAGTGCCTGGAGCCCAGAGATCCTCCTTAGACCCAACTCTGCCCCAACCCCTCCCCCCTTCCTTTGGGAAGCCACCCTGACTGCTCCCCCCCCAACTCCAGGTATGTCCCTTAGGTAATGGTGCCTCTAGGCTATGAAAGTCGGGGCGGTAGCTGAGACCTAGGCTTGTGAAGCCTGTCCTGAGCTTTTTGCTCAAATACTCTTACCACTTGATCCACAGCTCCACTTCTGGCTTTTGTGTGGTTAACTGGAGATAAGCATCTCACAGACTTTCCAACCTGGCATGCCTTCCAACGATGATTCTCAGATCTCAGCCTCCCGGGTAGCTAGGATGACAGACATGAGCTACTGGCCCCACTGAGGATACTCATAGAGCTGGCTTCTTCAGGTGAACAAGGCCTCCTTCATCTGTCCACACAGATCTACTCATGAGGCTCATTCCCAGACCATCTGCCCATCAGGTGGAGGAAGGAAGGAAGGGGGCTGGGGTGGGAGGAGGTGTTTCCTCACCTCTTGCTAGGACCTGGGAGTGTCTTCCAGTAAAAAGTCCTTGGGAACCTGTGGATTATGTCAAAGGTTGAGGGCTAGAGACCTGGGGCTCTACACATGATGTGATTTCTCACCCTGACCGCTCCACTTTCTCCTGGCCTAGACATCCAAACAGGTCTTAGCAGTGATGGTGTCCAGGGCTTCCACACCCTCTATTCAGAGCCTCTACTGGGAGAAAGGGAGGGAAGGAGGGAGGAAGGGAGGGAGGGAGGGAGGGAGGGAGGGAGGGAGGGAGGAAGGGAGGCCTGAGCTGAAGCTCTAGCAAGGACTCCCTGAGCAAGGAGGCAGTGAGGGCCATGACGCCAGGACAAGAGTGGAACAAATTGCCCTGATTATGTAAGGTGGCCCTATTTCTTCCTTAGCCGAGAGGAACTGGACAGCTGTGTTCTTTCTTATCCTGTCCCCAAAGAAATCCCACCAAAGTGGGCCCACTCAGGGATCCTCCCAGGTCTAGGAGGGTCTAGGCCCAGGTCTCTCAAGGGTGCTAGGGAAGGCTCCAGGAGTTGGCCCCCAGTTGGTCTCTTTCTTGGGGCCTGCAGGGCAAGAGGGTTGGGTTGGACCTTCCTGGTCACCATTGTTCTCTGACTCTCTGCTTTCCCATGTTGTACCCTGGTCTCAGCAATCTTAGCTTTTCCCCTTCACAGAACTTTGGGAGAACTCTGAGCAATTCTAGAATCTCCCTGTGACTCCTGGCCTGCCACCTTCCATCTCTGGATCCTGGATCTCTGGGTCTGTTCTTGTCAGTGTTCCACTGCCATCCAAGCCAGAATCTCTTTCTCCTTCAGGCCTCAGACCCAGGCTAAGGATAGAACCAGTCATGACCTCTGTATGACCTCCATATTTCCCTGTCTCCACTCCTCAGTTTTACTCATCTCTCCCCATTCTAAGGCTTCTGAGGAGCCCTGGAGATGTCCCAGGGTAAGGTACTAAGGTGGTGGTTATGGCTCTGACTCTCAGCCTCTCCCAGCCCTGTCTGTGTAGGCATAGTTTCCTCTGCCAGCTAGACCTGGCATAAGCTGCCTGGGAAGAAAGTTCTGAAAAGCAGGCTGGGAAACCCTCCTATACCCGTACATGCTTTGTGGAGCCAGCAAGGCTCAGGAAGCACTGCCTATCTGACTCTCTTGAGTTTAGAGTGCTGGCAAGATTTAGGGTTGCTAAAATGCATATCTATCTCTGGCTATAAATCCAGCGTGTGCATCTGAATGTGCTTGTACATGCATGTTGGAGGGCATGCATGCGTGTGTGTGTGTGTGTGTGTGTGTGTGCGCACAGCAGTGTGTATACAGGTATATAAATGTACACTTAGCCTGAACATAGGAACAGAAATTGGGTGCCTCAATGGGCAATACATGCCAAGATTATATCCCAGAGAATATGTATCCCCAGGGACATAATGGTCCTCGTACGTATATGTCCAGAATGTGTGCATTCCGGGGAGAGATTTACAAAGAATGGGGATGGGAAATGGGTGAGAATAGCCTCAAGTCCCTTTTATTTCCCCTGCTTAAATCCAGTACATAAGTCAGTAGATCTCAGGAAAATTAATGTGCCTGTACACATGTGGACAAGAGAAATTTACCTTTCTCTGAACACTATAAAATAAGGCCCAGTTCCCTCAAAAGAGAATTCCTCTCTAACCTGTGGCTTAGAGAGGCACCGTCACTTTAAGTATTACTTGACTCCCCAACTGTAAGTAGACTCGTTGAAGCCAAAGAGGGGGGTTTTGAAAGCCTCCAGAGGGACTCAGACTTGCAGTAAGATGGAGCCCTGTCCCGCTGTAAGCCAAACCTGGACCTCAGACCATGCAGTGAGCCCAGATTGTGCTATCCAAGGCGGGCAGGCAGAGGGCAGCAGGAATCAGGTCCATATGCTGCTTGTGCCCGACTAATGGGCTGACAAATTAGCAGGTCTCCCCTCTAAGAAGTGATGAATGAGCAGCAGCTTAGGAGAGCTGAGGGATGGGTTGTCTCCCCGGCAGAACTTCCTTAGGATAAGCCTTACCCAGCCTGTCTGAGGTGCCCAAATACCTTTGGAGTGGAGGATGTGAGATAGAGATGACCACAGATTATGGGCAGGGGGAGAAGCACCCCCAAACTGGGTACCAGCGACTCACATCTATAATCTTAGCTACTCAGGAAACTTGAGATTCAGAGGATCACAATTCAAAACCAACCCGAGCAGAAATGTCTGCAAGATTCCACCTTTGAAATAACCAGCAAAAAAGCCTGGCTCAAATGCTAAAGCATCAGCCACACAAGAGACTGACAGCATTGGGGTGAAATCTGAGGCTGGGGTGGAGGTCCACCCATGTAGGGAAAATGTATTTCCCATGCAATGCCAAGACTGTGGCTTTCCAATCACACTGGGGTCCTCGCAAGGGACATGTAAGGACCCGGTGGGGAAGGGGTTCCTCAGAGCCTGACCCCAAAAAAACAGCAGCAAATGGAGTTATTGAGCTCTTTGTCACAGAAAGAAGTTGATCCTCAGGACTCAGCCTGATGATCACTTCTGAGCTGAGAGCTCATTTGTCTCTTAAATCATTACAGAGTCCCCTGTGCTCTCAGGACACCTGACAAGGGACCAGGTTTATACATTCTTGTGACAAGGGATGGCTCCTTTCCCTTTCAGGGCCTCCAAGCTTAGGGAAGCAGGCCTGACCCAGGCCCTCTTTGGGCTCCCTCTACAAACAGTCCCAAACCCCTGCTCACACCCGAGCCTCCCACCCCATCCGCCTCCTCCGTGTAAACAGAACCCGCCTGCCTGTTCTCTCCCGAGGGCTGCTAATTCCTCACCAGAACTGCTCGGACGTGAAATTGGAGTGAGACAATGTGTGTTTAAGGAAATGAATCTCGAATCTTAAGAGGCTCAGAGAGCCTGCCCTGCACCCCCAGTCACCCCGCCCACCCACCCAGAGCTACGAAAAGGCATACTTGGCATCCAAGAAGAGAAAGGCGGAGGTGACATTTCTGTGCCAAATTAACAGCCGCCACAGCCAAATATTGTACTTGCCTCCAATCTTCTTTTATTTTTCGAAAGAAAAGGCTCTTACAAAGTGAAAGAGGTTGTTGGAACACTAAAGCTGATGATGGTTTTTAGCAGGCATGCCAGTCCTGCGCATGCCCGGGCTCTGAGCCTTCCTTTCCTCTAGTAGGCCTGTCACCTCCCTGCCCACAGCCACACCCACAAGACAACTGCGTACACCCACATATGGGGCTTTCTACAACCAGCCACCCTGGCTGATGTGGCATGGTTCTTGGTCAATGTGATTCAGAGACTCTGACGTTGTGGTGGTTGATCTTGAACATAGAGCCATCTCCTGTCTGCACGGAGCCTTTGCAAATGAGGGACCCCGTGGTACCCCGCCCCAACCATCTTATCTACAGCCCACGACCTCTGCAAGGGCTCTCTGACCCTTGTGGCTTCTCCACAGGCAGCTACCAGCTCGAACTTAACCCATCATCAGTTTTGTCCCCAACTGTCATGGGCTGATTCTAAGCTCTGCCTCCAGCTTGCCTAATGGGATCCTACTCTTTGTTGAGCTTTTTGTTGAACAAATATCACTAGCCACAGTCCCCTCAAACCCCCTACCTGCCTCCATGTGCTAATTAACTAACCCACTGAACAGGCTGAGCCCTCTAGGCAATTCTAGTTCTGTCCTGGACTCCTCAAACAAATGCTAGGATAACTTTCTTTCTTAAAGATATGGTATCAGCTAGCCCCAGCTGATGCTGAAGTTTCAATCCTCCTGCCTCAGCCTCTCAGGCGCTGTGAACAGAGGCATATGCTACCACATTTGCTACTCTGACAACTCTGATGGGACTCTGCTGACAGTGTGGACTTGACTTCTGTCTCCCACGTCCTCAAACCTGGGTTGTCCCAGGAAGAGCTGGTAAAAGGCACAACCATAATTGGGATCCAAGTTGTTTGAGGTTCTTATGCCCACCCGCCTCGCCCACTCATACCCACTGCCCACAGCATCGCTTCTGACTGCTTTCATAAGTCCTTCGCAGGCTGTGCCATCACACACTGGCTGATGCATAAGTGAGATAGGGGAAGATAAAGGACTGGGGAAAATCTGGGAGGGAGAGCAACCCAATTCTCGATGGCATTGGCTCAGATTCCTGTCAAGACTTCATCACAGCCAAATGTCTGCAGCTCCATACGGCTTCCAGGTCTGGATGCAGTAAATACCTGTACACAATCTCTATCTCAGAGTCTGACTCCAGAGGACCAGCCCACCATAGCTGGTGGCAGGAAGGGTCCTAGAAAATGGACTCTTCAGTGTCCTGCTCAGAACCTCCCCACAGAGGTGTATGTGTGTGTGTGTGTGTGTGTGTGTGTGTTGGGGGTAGGGGTGGTGACAATCCTAGCAAGTGACAGGTGCAACTGATCACCCATGGTGAACTGAGATGGGATACCTAAGAATGGGAACCATATTTCAGGAGATTTGGAGGCTTGGGCAAAGTGTAATTATAAGGACTGTGGAATGGAATGGCTGCTGCTGGGGGCTATGGATGCTTTGGAGAGACAATGAAAGATGGAGTGTGATTCATCACGAATTTAAGGTGAAATGTGAAAGTCAGGAGCCCCTTTTGGCAGGATATAAACTGACTTTCATCTCCAGCAGCCAGAAGCAGAAAAACTGAGGGTCAGACACAGGGTTTAATTAGAGTCAAACGATTCTGAAGGGGATCTTTGTCTCCATCCCAGCAGGTTGGCTATACCAAGTCCGGGATCCTTGGGCTGAAGGCCGAGAGTTGTGTGAGATGGAGACATCTGGGTCACTGTGCTCGAAACCCCCAAACCTCTACACCTGCAGTCCCTGTGTGTTCATCTCAGAGTCACGGTCTCTCTTCTAGGAATATAAACACAGGCCGTTCTTTCACTGTGCCCCCATGTCCGCATCACAAAGGTGCCAACACCAGCCCTCCCCACTCCTTACCACTGTCAGGCCTTGGCCATGCCTTCCCAGCACTGCTGACTCTGTTGTCACCAGGGCCCTCCAGAGCCTTCCCTAAATCCCCTAGAGAGCTTGATGGGATCTATCGGGTGTTCTCCGCTTCCCTGTCACTGCCACATGCACATTACACAGTCTGTAGCACATCACGTGCTTTGGGCTCTGAGCATTTAAATGTCCCCTGAATAAAGCAGAGCCATTAGGCCACCCAAGTCTATCCATTTTCACCAGTGCCAAACCCTGGGTCAAAACTAAAGAGGCTTAAGAAGCCTGCCATGGGGGATGCTACAACTCCAGACCCCCAAGTTTGCCCTTCAAATCCCCTGAATTCAAGAAGTCCCCCCCAGATTCAAGGAGGTTCAATTATTAGGCCTCTTTTCAGACAAGGCAAAAACTATGGCAGGGAATTCTTCTGTTCAGGAGTCTCGTGCTGAGAAGGCCTCACAGGATTGAGCCTAGCCTGTGTAAATCTTTTTTTTGGCAGTACAGAGATCTGAATGACAGGCCTTGAGCTTGCTAGCTAGGCACTCGCTCGTGTTCTTAGTCTTTTCCACTTTTAGTTATTTTTTTTTTAACCGAAGTCCAGGTTCAGACAGTGATCCTCCCACCTATGGCCTCGCTTATAGACAGGATCACAGGTGTGTAGCACAGTACCTAGTTTTTATTGGTTGAGACAAGATTTTCCTAACTTCTTGACTGGATTGGCCTCAAATAGTGTCCCTTCCTATCTTTGCTTCCTAGATAGCTAGGATTACAGCATGAGCCACCATGCCTGGCACATCTGAAATTTTCTTTTTCCTTTCTCTCTCTCTTTCCCTCCCTCCCTTCTACCCTCCCCTTTCTTACTGCCCAGTCTCTATGACAACTATAATTTCTAGTAGTACAAGACAGAGCACAGATGACAGACTCTGAAAGCTTGCAAGGAGAGAGCTCACCTAGAGTTAGAGAGATGGAAACAGATTCCACAGAGGAAGTTTTGAGTCCTTTGAATGGGTAAAGTACATGGAAAGGTAGTGCTAGAAGAGGTTAGAGCGAGGGCAAAGGCTGGGAGGTAGGTAATAAGAAAGTGAGAAGCTCTTGGTTTGGGGGTTATTGAGCCAGAAAGGGAGGTATGATCTGTGTAAAGATCATGGTGGACACAGACCAGGCTCAGGTCTTGAATCTATTTTGTCCCCCAACCCACCCCTACACACACACACTTGCTTGAGGCCCTTCTCTCCCCACCCCCCAAGTTCCGGTGCCTGCTCTGAATGGCCAATGAGGCTATCTGATTGGCTCATCAAGGGCAAATAATAGCTTTTGCTGAATTCAGCTGCAGCCAATCAGAGGCAATCAAGCACACAAGAGGCCTGATGGGCCACACGGGCACACCCACAGGCACCAGAGCTGGCCCCTGTGCCAGGTTCCGGAAGCTTCCCCCACCCCGAGTACTGGAGTGGAGATGGAGGGATTTTTTTGTCTGAGGCCTCAGGAAAAGAAAGGGAAGGAACTTTACTGAACTCCAAAGCATTTGCTTGGTACCTGCTGTGTACTCAGAGCACTCAAAAAAGCCATAGGCTGCTGGGGATAACTCAGTATCCTCCCTAGCCCAGCACAAGGCAGCCTAGCTCACAAAAGCCCACAGCAGCCTTCCAGCATTTGACCCTCAACATCTCTGTGTTGGAGTTCTTGTTTCTTCTCAGAGGAGTGTGGAGCCTCCAATCAGACCCTGGGAAAGCAATTTTTCAATCTCCAACTGCAAACACTAATACCGCTGAAGCTAATTTTACAGATTTCCACTTCGAGGCCACGCTTTTGTCCCAGAATCCCTCAGCCTGGGAGATTAGCAGTTTAGAGACTGGAAAAAAAAAATAAGGTATTTTTAAAATTCAGCATAAAACTCTCTCTTAGACTCAGTGAGCTAAAAAAAAAATTTTTTTTTTTTTGTTTTTGATTGGCAAAGAGCCTATTAGTGAAGGAGGAGCCAGAAGGAGGAAGCAGGGACAGGTCCCTGCTTTACCAGTGGCTGGAGGAGGGGTACTATCCAACCTGCAGCCTACTGAGGAGCAGGGAAGGAGAAAGCTGGGAACTTAAATGTTGCTACACACCTGCAATACACACACATTCTCTGCTTGAACTCCAGATGTAGGTCCCCCTTTGAAGCTAGTCAGGGTTCCTCTGACTACAACCGCAACCCTTCCCAGATGTGCAGAATAGCCTCGGGGAGAGGAGAGCCAGTACAGTTCATTCCTCTCCAAAACAAACTTTCATCTGGACCTCAGTTTCCCCATAAAACACAATGTCCAAAGTCCCTGGCCAACTGTCCACCTGGTATATTTTTGAAGACCAGTACCATATGCCCTCTCCATAATCATATTCCAAGCCATATAGTTGAACCCTTGCCCACAGCCAAGCTTGAGATGGGCTTGGTGGAAGTTCATTCTGTGAGCCTCTCCCCACCCCTCCTCTTTCCTCTCATCTCTCACAGATGAACAGCGTAATCACTCTGCTCTCCGGGGGCCACAAGCTCAGAAACGTCCTAATGAAAAATAAATGTATTTACAGAGAGACGTCAAAGCCAACAGGACGAGTCAAAGTAATATGCCTATGAACGGCACACGGACTTTTATTTCTTCCCCCCTCCATGCTCCAGAGCTGCTCCTGCAGCGTAGAGAGATAAATATTTTAAATAGCGACACTTTGGCGATGCACGGTTATGCAAGACAAGGAATAATTAGAAAATAAATTACTTTTTTTTTTTTTTAAACACAGCGTTACAAACATCAGGCACATCAGATTACTGCTTTCTGCAGGCCAGGGCTGCATGGTTTGGGGAGGCCAGTTGCAAGTAAGGACCTCTGGAGCAGCTTCACCACCGTCCCCATCCCCAGAGCCCCCCTAATTTTGATACCCCTCCCACTTTGCTCTAGGAGGCTCCCAGAATTGAGTCGAAGACCACACTTGGCAGCTTCCAGAAAATCTCAGCGATGGAAAGGCTTCCTCCGGCGTCTCACCAGCAGTAGCGCAGACTAAAAATAGTTTAATCTCCTTGAAAGCAAAGGGAGCAATCAGCAAAACAGACACTGGGGCCTGCGAGCCCCCACTTCTCTCTTCATGCTGCCCCATCCATCTGGGCCGGTCCCTCAGCGTCAAACACTGTCAACTTCAGACTGACCCCATGAGAGAATCCCCCTTTGGGGAGCATCTACTAGCCGCCATCCAGGACTCCTGTCTACAGCCCAGGACATACTAGGTATGTGTCCTTTAAACCTCAAGACACCCTGGGAGAAAAGCAGGGAGGACAGAGAATATTAGCCCTGCTTCATCCATGAGGAAACTGAGGCACAAGGAGATTGCTCAAGGCTAGAAAGGGGTGTGGGGGGGTTCAGCCTTAGCAGTAAGGACAGGTTGAAGGCTTTTCATTAGCAGCCATCCTGAGTCTCTGTGGTTGGCTTTCTAAAAACAAAAGCAGCCAGGGCAAGAAGGGGCAAGGGCTGGTGGGGGAGGGAGAGGGAGGCTCACACTCCAGGATGGGTCTGCTCCCTTCATGGCTGAGTGCGCCTGTCACACAGATGTGCTTTGTCTACTGCAGGTCAGCAGGACATTGTGACTTCATTATTTTACCACATGAGTCTGGAATGGTTTCTGAGCCTGTCTCAGTCTTCTCAGGGGGTGTGGGGGGGTGGGGACTGAGGGGCTGAGTATCCTCAGACAATGGTCAAGGTGATAGGAAAAGCATTCTTATTTAGGGCTCACCAGGACTTTTGGTGAGAGTGGAAGGCCTTGTTTTTAGGCCTGCTGCCAAACTGTTACCCTTCCTCACATCTTTTATCTTCCTCCCTTTCCTCCATGAACCTGACGGAGGGTCCTGTCCTACTAATCCGGTTTTACAGGAGAACATTCAAAACCAGGGGAGGAAGATCAGGTATCATCCAATGGAGATCATAACCAGAGGCAAGAGCTAAGGACACAGCTGGCCGGGAGCACTGGAGCCCAGAGGCTGGGATATTGCCATGTCTGTCCCATCCCATACCCCTCCATAACATCCTTCTGTCCCTGTCCCCTCCACCCCATAAGAACATCACAGTCAAGACAGGGTATAACATCTGCTTAGCATGCACGAAGCCCTAGGTTCAGAGGAGAAGAGCACTGCTTCTTCAGAATTGTGAAACTGCCTTCGGCCTCTTCCCCCTTCACAGAACTGAAGCCAGGCTATAAAAACAATAAAGTGGGCTCTGGCAGGTGGTCCAGCTTGCCTAGCCTCTTGAAATGCCACTGGGGATGTTGGAACGGATGTCTTTCTACCTACTAAATATCTTCCTGTTTTGCTGCAGCTGCCTGCAAAACATCATTCCATAACCCTGGCTCCAAGCCTTTGAAAAACAGCCTGTGGCCCCATCCCAGTGAAGAATGTCTCCTTTCAGCATCTGGAACCTTCTTTACCTTGGCTCCCAGTCACCTCTGGAACCCTGATGTCCCAGTCCAACTGAGCCTTCAGGTCCTGTCTTTGTCCCTCTGTCCTTGTTTAACATATATAGGGCTTCGTCCTGTCACCAGCTGCAACTTTATATCCTTCATCACATCAATATGCACCGATAAGGAAACTGAGGCTGGGGTCATCTCTGACTTTTATTTTTTGCCAGTCCTGGGGCTTGAACTCAGGCCCTGGGCACGATCCTTAAGTTTTCTCAAGGCTAGCACTCTACCACTTGAGCCACAGCACCACTTCCAGTTTTTTCTGTGTATGTGATACTGAGGAATGGAACCCAAGGGCTTCGTGCATGCTAGGCAAGCACTCTACCACTAGGCTACACTCCCAGTCCCAGGGTCATCTGACTTTTGACAGGCTTCTTTGAGATCTGACTGCTCTCAAGCCCCTTGCCCGGTCCCTCTCTGTCAGCTTTGGGAGAAGAATCTCAATTTCAACAGTTATAGGTGGGGATGGAGGAAGGCTCCCCAGGAAAGCAGAATAGTCAGGCCAAGGACGTTAGGGGGAAGCTCAGAGAACTGGGGCTGTGCTGAAGACAGGACCTGTCTTGATAAACTCAAACTGGCTGTGGCTTTGGGAACTGCTCCAAAGGGATGAGCCCTCAGCCACCTATCAGGTTCAGGATATTGTCCTGCCCAGGCTGTGGGAACCCTGGGAATTTGCTGGCATGCTGTCAACCAAGGCAGAATCTGCTTTTTCAGCAAAGCTCTTTCCTGTTGCTAAGCCAGGCTTGCCAGAGCTTTCTAATGCACAGGTGAAGGACCTGAGACTCAGGATAAGGGAGTGCCAGACCACAGGGAAACCA
Source organism: Megascapheus bottae (assembly GCF_031878675.1). Taxonomy (NCBI): domain Eukaryota; kingdom Metazoa; phylum Chordata; class Mammalia; order Rodentia; family Geomyidae; genus Megascapheus; species Megascapheus bottae. The sequence continues at coordinate 7,033,538 of NC_143540.1, read as the reverse complement.
CCAAACTATTCAAGTGTCCCTCTATAGATAGTTGCATCCTCTGCCTCTCCAGCCCTCTCCTTTGTTCCAGAATCTCCCTGTGCTTACTCCACGTTAGGCCCTTCAATCCTCAGATTTCAACCTCCCGAATTGATAGGATGGTAGAATGTGACACCAGTGCCCAGCTCACACATCTTGATTTCTAAATGCTTGTCAGTAAATGGGGACAGAATACCTGGGAAATGTGGCTAGCTTGGATTCCAGGGATGGGACAGAAAAAAAATAGAAGATGACTTTGGAGAATTTTGTAGTAACAGCAGATAAAAAGATCCAGGCATCAGTGGTTGTCACACCTATAATCCTGGCCACTCATGAGGCTGAGACCTAGAAGACTCAAGTTTGAAACTAGACTAGGGGGAGGGGAAGTCCACAAGACTCCATTTCTACAATAACTAGCAAAAAAAATTGGGCTGAAGGCATGGCTCAAGTAATACAGCACCATCTGAGCAAACAAGACAGGTGAGTTCAAACTCCAATACTAAAAAGAAAGAAAAAAGAAAAAAGAAGTGGGAGTGGGGGAGGAAATCAAAAAGGATGAGATAAAGAGCAGAGACATGGCTCAAGTGGCAGAATCCCAGCCTTGAGTAGAAAAAAACAAGTGAGAATGAGAAAGCCCGGGGCTCAGTACCACACAAACATACACACAAAAGGGTGAAGCCATACAAAAGTCATGCAAAGAACAAAATGAATAATGATACCCACAGAATTATGCCCACAATATAAAAAGCACCCTTAAGTCCATCCCGATGGGTAATTGGAAAAAACAACAAAACAACAAATAAGTGGAAGAGACAATTCTCTCTTACAGAAGAGTTCCAATTAATAAATGCAAAAGCAATGAAAGAAATAGAAAAGTGTCTCTTAAACTCCTTAGTAATCACAGACATAGGCAAGCTCCACCAGTGGATACTAAAATTGATGGGTGAAAGTTTGAGGAGAGACACAATATCTGCACATTCTCAAAGTCTCTCTACTAAGAAAGTTTTATTTTATTTTTAAAATTACAAATGAAAAAACAACAACGTTACCATGGAAGAACCAGACACAACCTTAAGTTAACATCACCAATTATAAGATATGCTGACATCTGGTATGCTGCACACACACACACACACACACACACACACACACACACACACGTGAAAGACAAGGAGAGACTTAAAAACTGTCACAGACCAGAGGAAAATAAAGACATCTGGCAACTAAGTGCAATAAAATACCCTGGATTTAAATCAGGAAATACAAAAAAGGACATGAGTATAGAATGGGTTAAATAGTACTAGGTCAATGTTAGTTTTTTAATTTGACATTTGAACTATAGTTCTACAATATAACTATAGGAAACTGAGTGGAGGGTTAGGGAATTTTCTGTACTGTTTTGGTAATTTCTAGAACTTGAAGATTTCAAAGTAAGAGTTTTTCTTTAAAAAGATACTATTCTCTCAGAATGCTAACAGACATGGTAGTAACAATAAAACAAAATAAGATTTTTTTTTTTGCCAGTCCTGGGTCTTAAACTCAGGGCCTGGACACTGTCTTTGGGCTTTCTCAAGGCTAGAGCTTTACCAGTTGCACCATTGCACAATTTCTGGCTTTTTTCTACGTATGTGGTACCGAGGAATTGAACCCCAGTCTTCATGCATGCTAGGCAAGCACTCTACCACTAGGCTAAACTCCCGACCCCAGGGATTGATTTTTATGTGTATGCTGGTACTGGGACTTGAACTCAGGGCCTCACTTCTTCTTTACCTTCCCACTGCTTTACTTACCCCATACCCCCTCTAAGCAGACACTCTACCACTTCAGCCAAACCTCTACTCTAGCTTTTTGCTGCTTAAAGAGTCTTTTGGATTTGTCTGTTTGAGCTGGTTTGGAATGGGGATCTTCCGATCTCAGCTTTCTGAGCGGCTAGGATTACAGGCACGAGCCACGGCACCTGACTCCAATTGCAAAAGAAAAATCAATGAGGGCTAGAAGTGTGACTTCAGTGGTAGAGTGTCAGCCCTGAGTGAAAGTGGTAAGGGAAAGAAAGCACCCTGGTCCTGAGTTCAAGTCCACACCCAAAACAAAGAAAACAAAAACCACCTACGTCATGTATAATGGATCAGGAATCCAAATTCCTTATGACCTTTCTACTATTCTGGAAGTTGGAAAGGATGGAGTCTTGCTTCATTTTTCTAAATTTTTTTCTCCCTTCACATTTCTAAACTGAGGCACATAGCTTGCAGCATGAATTTCCAACCCATCTCAAATTCCAGTGAAGTGTGGGGGAGCAAGAGGGCTTTCTGGGACATGAAATTCTCCAAAGTCTGCTAGGATATTCAAGTTGGCTTTTCTGAGGAAGCTCACTGTAAATGTTCACTGCTAAACAAAGGGAGAAATCCAAAAATCAAGAAAGAAACTATGAGATCTAGGAAAGATTGCCCTCCCCCTCTCAGAGAGGGGGAAGGAAATCCCAGGGACACATCTAAGAGAGAGTGGCCAGCTTTCCATGAACAAGTTGGGAGGACTTTCTCGGATGGTGAGTAGAACCTGGATGCACCTGAGTGTTTGAGTGGAAGATCAGATAAAAGAAAAATGGCAGTACACGTTCAGAGGACAATAAGCAAATAAACTAACAGAATCCAGACAGATGTTGTCTGCAGAAAATAATGGGAAAATGGTGTGTTACCGTGAGGTATAATTCTGAATAGCATTTTGCAGGGTCAGGGCACTGTCCGCAGTGAGTCTGGATCTAACCACAGCACAATGAGATGACAGGAGAGGGCCAGAGACGGGGCTGTGCGGGGAGAAAGGGAGGGAGCAAAGTCCTCTCCCACAGTGGGATGCTCCTGGATAATGCCTAAAACTGAACAACCATACAGTAACGACATAAGTATGTCATTTCCAGATATGGCTCTCAGAGATTAGACGTGCCAGCCTCCAGGGAATTGGAAATGAAGAAGGGGGAGGGGGCTGCCGTGCTCCTAACACAGCTTGCGTGGTATAACCATTACTTTACACCAAGTACCTTGTAATGCAGACTTAAAACCCCTAAAATTTAAAAAAAAAAATCCATCTAGCAATGTAAGAAAAAATAATGGGGGGGGGAATGAAAGGAGCGAGAGAGAGAGAAAGAGAGAGAGAGAGAGAAAAGAAAAGAAGAATGAAGGAAGGACGGACGAATGCCGTAGACATAGATGTTAGGATATTGAACTGACTAGTTTGACTCCAAACAATTGGCCTCAGGACAGGGGCCACGAAAAAGGTAGCATATTCAAGTCGGATATTGGTTTGCTCCATCTGCAAGGAAAGACGGTTTGATGTTTCAATTTTCTGATCCTCTGGCCACAGACCTGGCTCCATACACCAAAACCACTGACCTCGGATGCGAGGTGCTTTCCCCCACCTTTTTCCTAGAGTTGGAGGTAATCAGAGAGCAAGTTAAGGGATAATAGCTACAAGAGTGGTCTGAGAGATACAGTCACCCATCTCAGGGTCAGGGAGACAGAGCCAGGTGGGACAGAACACTACATCTTGCACAATCTAAGTGGTAGCAACATTTCCAGGGCACCAACAAGCAGAGTTAGGTGGTGAATCTTGCCGGGATTGGAGACAGCCCTGACTGGAAATGGATCAGGAAGGAGGGTGACTATCCAGGATAGAAGGCTGAGTAGGCAGCAAATGTTTTGTTTGATTCTAATTACAACACATGAGTGGTACAAGGAGGGTAATTCATTGTGATATTGGCTCACAAGCATACAATGTATCCTGATCAACTCCCCCACCCCAAAGCTTTTCTCCCATCACACTCCCCCTTGCTTAAAACAATGTCAACTGGTTTCATTGTGCTCTTTTAAAACAAGCAAATAAACTACTTCAACTACATTCATCTTCATTCACCCTCTTTGCCTGTCCTCATCCCTCCCACTGCTTCCCTGATTAGAGCTTGTTTTACTTTCCTGTCACTTTTTTTTTTTTAGTGTGTATTAATTGGACCAAAAGGTTTTACTATTGTATTTCAGATGGGTGCATATTATATTTTGTTCAGAATAATGTTCACTATTGGTGTTTTTTCTTTCTGCAAATGTTTTTGTTTGGTTTAGGGTTGTTTTGGGGAGTTGTTTTTGTTTTGGTTTGTTTGGTTTGGGGGTTGCTCATTTGTTTTGTCAGTAGTGGAGTTTGAACTTAGGTCCTTGCACTTGGTAGGCAAATTCTCAGCCACTTGAGGAATACCCCAAGTCTGCAGTAATTGTTCTTGCCAATTCCTTCCTGGAACCCCAAACTCTGTAATGTAATTTCCAGAACACACACACACACACACATACAGTGACCTCCTGCCCAAGGGACAGAATGGGGGATGACCCTTCAGTCTTAGAGAGGGAGAGTATAAGGCCTGCTCTGGGCCTTATGCCAAGTGCAAGCTCCAAAGAGGAGTCCAGTACAGTCTGGAAGAAGCCAAGCTCTTCAGATACTGAGGTGCTGGACCATTATCCACTGGGTGGGCTCAGCTCTCCCAGACAATCATGTGTGCCAAAGGGAAAGATGGTGAGCCAGCTGGGGACTCTTGAGAGAGTCCAGGCCTTTGCCAGGCCCAAAGACTTTTATGCCCTCCACAATCTTTCCAAGAATCCTGAATGTGCTGGTCTTGTAGGCTTTGGGACTGCATCCCAGGTGATGGGGGCTCTTCTAGATCTGGGAGAGGTGGTTCCTTGGCTGGACGTGACCTTTTCTAGCTCAGTCAAGGGTACTAAGGAGGCTCCGTGGAAGGAGAATGCTCCAGCCTCATGAGGGTGTGTACCCAGCTTATTAGGAACTCTGGGGATAGGAGAGGGGTCTGTGGGGATGTGAGGATTGTGGACAATGTCCCCACAAATCAGTGGTCTGAGGCATAAACAGTGTACAAGTTCCAGGGGTCCTTGTCTGAGGGAGGAGACTGCCTTGATGCAGAGCGATGATCTTTCAGGGCCCAGTTTCCTGCTTTGCTCCCACCCACCCACCCCCAGAAGGCTCCAAACCTAGTTCCCCCTGAGCGACTCTTTCACTACTTAGCAATGGAGACAATTTACATAATGCATCGAGTGTGAGAGCAATAATGGCTGGGGAAGCGGGGTGCCCGTTAGCAGCTCCTCCACTGGCTTCTTGGGAGGGAAAATACCTGCTCCCGCACCATTGCCTCCTCCCTTGCAGAGCTGGGCTGCGAGGCTGCTGAGAAGCAGGTCCTTTAAGTGCTCAGCAGCTGCCAAGAAGGGCCTAGAAAGGATGTGCCAGACCTGGCTGGGACTGGGACTGGGTCTGGAGCAAGCTCAGGACAGAACTGCAGCACGAAGAAGGAAATTTCCAAGGTATCCAAGTTTGAAACACCTGGAGTCCGTACCCCTGCTGAGCCTGGGACCCTGGCATTCTAATCCTTCCTGGGGGAGGAAGGCCACTCAGCAGGCTGGAAGCTTCATCTGGGAGGCCGAGCAGCCATGGAGCTAGGCTGCAGCTGCCCGGGGAAGCGGTCATGTTCAAAACACAAAAGGCAGCGATGGGAGGGGGGAGAATGCATAAAAATTACTGGCACAGTAATTGCTTTTTATATAAACGTTCTTTTTAAAAGCCTGACCACACCCACAGACTGTAGGCCCCAAACCTGGAAATTAGGCTCCTGTCCAATGCCCCCTTACTGGCCATTTCTCCTTCTCTGGGCACGAGGACAGGGTCCTCACTCTGCGGCCTCACTACTCAGCCTTTGTGAACATCAGACTGGGGGCAATGAGAACTACCCACGGGGCCTGTGATTCCTACGGCGGGGTCATTTTTATCCCATCTGAGTCTCAGGGTACAAACACACAACGGATAGCATTCTGCCCTCCACCGCCATGGCAGGGCAGCTGAGCAGGAAGCAACGTGGAGGGGAAAACCGTGTGAATGTGTGCTCTTCACACAGAACTTCTCAGCTGTGCTAATGAATCTGTTAAGTAGTTCTTGCCTGCTTGGGTGACATACAGCTCTCCACACCTGCCTCCTTCAGCCTCATCCTACCCCCTACACGCCTGTACACTGCTCCACAGGCGATGCTAGAACCACACATCCATCCATGCATACACACGCTCACCTGGTCACAATCTCACACGTAGCCACATTTACAAAAATGGCTACTCCCTACTAAGTATCCAGTCACCCATTTACCCTCCCCACCCCCATACACACACACACACACACGTTCCCATGCTCTGGTCTACATGCAAATACATGCATGCTCATGTGCCTTATCTGCATCATTTGCATCTCGTTCTCTCTTTCATACACAATGATCCGGCCCAACTGCCACCTCACCCAAGCTCCAGCACACCAGACGTTGTGTCTCCCAATGACTCATGGGACCAAGGATTCCCAGGGTTAACCATCTGCAGGTCTGAACCAGGTCTGCTTGGCAGAGTTCAGGTAGACTCTTGGAAGGCCTGAGCATAATCCTGTCCTCTAGCCTTGATCTCCCCATATGATAGGATTATGAGATTTCTGGCAGCCTGTGTACACCTGTAGAAGGCAAATGCTGACAGCTGCAGGGAGCCATAGACTCCACTGGACCCAGTGTAGATGGCAGGGGCTTCCTGGAGGAAGAGAGCTGTGATGGTCTAGGTTTAAAGTTGGGGAGGGAGAGGAGCAGCAAGAAGACTTGGAGAATGAAGTCTAGTGAGGGCAAGGGGAAACAGGGCAGCTAGAAAGCCTAGGGAAGGCTTAGCCACCCACTTGGGCAAAGACTTAAAGTCATTCTAGCATCCCTAGTATCAGTCTGATGTCTATGTAGCCAGCACATCTCTGCAGCCAGCTCTTCCCTCAGGCTCCTCTTCAAACCCAGAATCCTCTATTTCTTCTCAAATAACAATCAAGGGCTGTAGCCAGACCATGAACACACAGACATACTTCTCCAGGGATCTGGCCCCAAAGCTCAACCCTGACACACGGGTCTCGGTTTCCCCAGATGGTGCCACATGGTGCCCAAGGCCTTATGGGGTAGTGTCAGAGCCCCTGTTGTTCCCTCTCAGTCCGTAGATACTTGTTTTTGTTTATGCATCCACTGCACATCTACTACCTAAGCACCTAGTCCACGTCGGCCACGTGGGCACCCACGTGCAGTGTATCCATTAACCACGCATATGTTTGCAGCCTGCTTCTCCACTTCCACTCCACAGCCTCTCCTCTTGATACGGACACAGAAGTCAGGCATCCAAGCCTTGAGAGTCAGTCACTGGCTCTTTGGTTCATGAAAACTCATGGCCCTCTACATCAAACAGGCCAGTTCCCCTTCAGATCTCAGGCCTGGGAAAGAGGCATAGCAAACAGGGAGTTTGTGGCTCTGTAACATTCTCCAAACATGAAATCTCTGCTCACAGAGAGAGGGCAGCTGGACTCAGAGAAGGTGGGAGGGAGCCTCCATTTCCTGCCTGGTTGTGGTAAATGCTGCCCTTTCGGCCCCTGGGGCCAGCTGTGGTTTGTCAAAACCAATTACTTCTCTGCCTCTGCCAAGGGCTTGGGGCTCCATGAATCTGAGTCAAGTGTCCCCGTGCCTGCCACGGATCCAGCGATGGAGGAGGGAGCAGTGCAGATCAGGTCACTTATCCCCTTTGGCATGGGAACCCACTGGACCCTTCATCCCCCACTTCCCGCCCTGGCCCTGGGCTTTGGACACAGCAGCCCTATCAATCTTCAGAGATGGATGCGCAAGCTAGGGGAGGGGAGCAGACCCTAGCACCTACCTAAAGCTATGAGCACTACCTAAAGCTTTCCTATCCTATACAAGACCAGCTTCTTCGGGGACCCAAAAGGAGAGCCCAAAATAGGAGAGTTGGGTGAGAATCCTTGCTTTAGGAAAGCTGGATAGACAAAGCTCCTAAATTCCCCAAGTCGGAAGGATTATAAAAAGGGATTCTCACTCCTGGGGCAAGGCCAAGGCTTCCAGAACAGAATTCTTCGAGGGCAGTGCTGCTGCTTGTGTGGGGGACAGGTTCTTCTCACAGCCACAAGTGCTGTCTCACACTGAAGACACAGGATCTCTAGTCAGAGAATCCCACAGAGATCCCTGGATCTCAGCCCTGGCCTTGGTCATGCCACTTTCTAACCTACCCAACCTCCCTCTCCCTAAGACCAATACCTGGCAACAGCCCAGAGCTCGGTAACTTTGTACTACCCACTAGTCTACACCAGCCAAGCTGTCTTGTCCTTTAGAGATAAGCTACTGACTTGTCAGCTGACTGGAGAAACCAACTCAGGACCATCCTGGGTTATCAGCTTCTGACATCTGCTCTCTGGTCCAGAGAAGCCACTTCTCTTTACAAGACCTGATTCAGCTTGTGGCCTTTGTGCCTTTCCTAGTAAAATTCCCTAAAATCCTAAGCTGAACTTGGAAGGGGAGGGGGAGCTGGGCAGAAGTGAGCAGTTATCTCTTGCTCTGTGCTCTCAGTGGGGGGAAAGCTGGGTATCAGAACTTTCTAAAACTGGGACCAACCCCTACTATCCACTACCAGCCATCACTCAACACCTACCATCCAGTAGTGGTCCAGTATACGATCAGTGGAGGGCCACAGACAGATCACGCCTTCAAAAATCACAGCATGCATCAAACACTTCTCTTCTCCTCCACGCTGCTTTCCATCCCCTGAAGACTGACCTTGAACATGCCCTTGCAGTGACTTCTCTGCACGAACTGATGAAAGCTTGGAGGCCCTTTTCCCTGTGTCTGCATCACCAGCCGATCCAATTCAGAGATGCCCTGAATTGTCCCCCTCCTAACCCATGGACTGGGCAGCCACTACCTGCTGAGATTATCCAGAATCTCTGAAGCCACCCTGCCCCAGCTTTCCCCCACTGAGAGCCCAGAGCAAGAGATAACTGCTCACTTCTGCCCAGCTCCCCCTCCCCTTCCAAGCTCCCTCTCTACCTGCTGTGAGGCTATCCTGACATAATACCTTACACTCCCTGGATGGGGGTGGGGAGGGGGCGCTGTGGGTAGAGGGTCTGAGAAGGACTCTGGTATGGGTCGGGCCTCAGTGGTCTTGGAGGAGCTGCTGGGGTAGGGAAGTCTCCAGGTGGCTGGCACCCAAGACTGGGGAGGGGGCAACATAAGCCAGGGACCCTAAACTAAGGCAGCCTGTTCTCACCACAGCCTTCTCTAGTGTGGAAGGGTGAGTGGACCTAAGTCCAGCTCACCATCATGGATAAACAGCTTTAGAAGAAAAAAAAAAGTCTTCAAAAATAAATTGGAGATTTTTTGTAAGCCTCAATGGAGAGCGTGTATTTTGGGGGTGATTGGTGAGAGGAAGGAAAGTCAACCATCACTTCCTATCCAACCCCAGTCTCTCCATGCAGCTCTTGGGACAGCATTTCATGCCTTACAGTGGAGGGTGGGGTGTCCTTGCAGCACCCCAGGGCCAGGAAAGGAAAGAGCTGAGGAATAGTCTAGAGAGATGGTGGTGAGGAGAAAGAAGAGGTCTAGTCAAGACCTGGCCAAGATCCTATGTGTCGGCCTCTCTCTACCCTATTATACTGGAGCAGCGGCTTCATCACGTTTCAGACACTATCCCAGGAGCCCCCCCTCAGCCCCATGCATCCCCGCTGGGTACCGAGCAAGAAGACCATATGGAGGGAATAATAAGACAATTAACTTTCCATTAAAGAATAATATATGTGGGTTTTTACGGAGGCAAGCGACAGCAATCCCTACCCAGCGGCATATTTCACACCCAACCCCCCCCCCGCCACCCCCTACTCTGACGCACCCCACATCCCGATCATCTGTGTCAGAAGATAGGAGGGTGCCACGGGGCCTCATTGCCTCATCGGATAGTGTCTGGGTAGGGGAAGGATGGGACTGCACCATGAGCCAACACAGAAGTTCTGAACTAGGGTGAGGGTTTGGAGGTTGTGGGTTCCTTAGGGAAGGGGCTGGGAGGGACTCAAGTGGGCTTGCTCCATTAGCTAGGGTAGTCCATGAGAGTCTCTCTTAGTAGGTGAGGATCGGCTGCCTGCCTCTAGGGGGGGAGGGACGGGATTCATGCAAACCACTGTACTCTGATGGGAGGAACAACTGTGAGGTCGGGGGGGGGGGGGTGTCCCAACCTCCCAGAGCAGCTTCATTCCCTGGCATCTTTCCTGACCTCATTTCTGCACCAGACCATCTGTGTTTCTGGGGTTCCTCCTTCCACCATCACCACCACCACCACCACCCCGGCCACTCTCAGGCACTGCTAGCCTCACCTGGAATGTCCAGAGAACATCTTCCTCAAATTGAGGACAGACCAGTACCGCTGGAGGGTACTGGAAAGGAGAGAGAGCAGGAAGAGTCCTTTCTCAAAGGCACCCACAGAAGGGTCTAGTCTTGCATCCCCGATCCCTGTGAAAGAGTCCTCTAGACACGGCCAGACCTTGATCCACACAGGGAGACGGCTCCAGCTGTGGCACTCTGCAAATATTATTTACCCATTTCTGCGAGTGCTGAGCAGATGGCTTGCAGGATTGGCCAGGGGGTCGACAAGGCAGGCCCATTCACAAATGCCATTCTTGGTAGAGTACCCAGGAGAGGTGGGGACCCACGGATAGCATAGGCCGGAAGCACCATTGGAGAACTGAAGCACAGTGTGGGAGGACAGCAGGAGACTTGGGGCCTGAGGTATCTAAGTCCTGGGGTCTTGCTCTGTGTGGATGCAGCTCAGCAGTCCAGGAAGATACTCCCTAAGATGGTTCCTTGGCCTTGATACCCTTCTTCCACTCATGGCTGGCCTACCTGGGCTTCCCGATGACTGGCTGGTGGAGGCAGCTGATCAGGCCACAACTTGGCTAAGGTCACAGCAACAGGGGAGGCAGCCTGGGATATAGGTAAGGCAATAGGCCATTTCTGTGGTAGCCTGTGGCGGCTAGGCAATAGCCACCCCAGGTTCCTGCCCAGGGTCTGGCCAGGCAGTCCTCCCTCATCACTACCCTAAGAAGAGGGTCTTTTCTCTTCCAAGGATAGGTCAAGCTAACCTAAGTTGGCACATCGGATGGACCGACCAATTATTCCTCACCTCTTGCTTTGTTTTCTCACAAGGACCCCAGAATTGTTCCCCCTGCTCCCATCCAGAAGGGAGTGAGTACCTGGTTCACCTAGGCTTCAGAGAGGCGAGGATCCTCCCTTCTCCACATCCTCCCTCGGCACCCCCAGCAACCTGATGAATTATTCATCCTGATCAGTCTCATTATGCAAATAAGCTCAGAGCCTAAACATATGCTCACCCCCAGGATGGGGACAATATGGTGCTGTTGGGGGAGGGTGGGGATGGGATTCAGGAGAACTAGATCCATCTTCAGGGCTCTAGAAGGATCTAGAGTTGTGTGACCTGTTTAGGGTGAGAGTGGACCAGGGATGGTGGTTGAACTGAGGTACCCAGGAGGGCATGAATCAGGGCCATCTGGCTAACTGAAGGGTCAGAAATGGCCAGAGAGTACCAGGACGCGAGGATATGCCATGGAGTCTTCACAGACAGGCCCTGTACCCTACCAAGATATGCCACAGTTTCCAACCTGTAAATGGGCCACGGTCTGCCCCCAGCCATGCTCCCATGGGGTTGTGGTAAGGTCGGGAGGAGGAAAATGCCAAGGCAGGGAAAACGCTCCCAAATGCCACGGTCTGCAGTTTCTGGTCTCTTGCAGCTGCCAGCCCTCGAGGCTCCCAGGCTACTTGGGGGTGGGGTAGCCTGGAAGATGAGAGCAGGCAGGGATGATAGCAGGAGGGGACTTGACATCAGATTACCCACATGGCAGGGATTTGGGGGCCGCTCAGATCAGCTCAGGGGGGGCCTGAGGAAGGGTAGCCCCATTGAGGGTCAAGCCTGTCACCAGCTTGGTAGAGCTGCTGTCCTACTTCCTGACAGCGTCGCAGCCAGTCAGGGCTCTGCTCCACGCATCCTCTCGACCTATCAATACCAACATGGGCTGGCACACAGGTCCTCTCAGGTGTACTGCTAGGGAACAATGGTGTGAGGGTCAGCCAGACATCGGCTGACTCCTTGTTCCCACGGGATTTCCCTCTTCCTCTAGAACCCTTTACCTGTTTCCTACCCTATACCCACACCTTGGCAGCATGCCCTGTGCCAAGAAGCAGTCCCAGAGCTGTCAGCAGGAAGAAGCTGAGGAAGCAGGTGAGGGGGGGGGGGAAAACCCCAAACTAGAGCAGGACACAGCCACTGGAGAGCTGGCAGCCTCAGGCAGCAGAGGGGCTGCTGGGAGAAGTGAATGCCCGGTCAGCACTTCTCTGCCTGCCTGCTACACCCCAGCATGGCCCTACTCCAGTCAGGTTCTCCACTGCCCCAGGCTTATCCTGTTCAGCCTACTAGGAGGGGGAAACATAGCCTAGGCACAGGCAGAGCCCTGAAACAATAGTCAGGAGCCCAGGGTCCAGCCCCCAGCTCTGCCTCAAGGCAGCTACGCAACAGTTTGGTCATAGCTGGATGAAGAGGAAGGTATGGGAAAATGTGCACACTGACAAAAGGGCCTAGAACCACTGGTGTCCACCCGAAAGGAAGGAAGCGTGTTCTGAGAGTAAAGACGATCAATGAAGGAAATTTAAATTTGGTTTCTAAGAAGCGCAGATCTGCACCAGCCTATCCACTGTCATTCTCACCACTTCCTCCCTGAGGCAGACTTCCTAGCCCTGCCATGGGCAAACGGGGATGATCGGAGAGCTCAGGTCTAGTGCAGGGCCATCGTGGTCCTCACCCTCCAGGAAGCTCACTCATCTAGAGAGATCCACATCTCAGGTGCAAAGCGTGCACAGACTAACATGCCGCGGACCTGAGCTGTCCGTGAATACAAAATGAACAACGTCCTGGAACTGAGAATTCCAAACAAGGAGGATTTCGAACGGATATGTCCAATACCCCCATATGAAACTTGGAAAAGCGAAGGAGGCGTGTTCCAGGGAACTACCATGCCTTCGTTAACCTGCATGGCTACACTTGGCAGTGCCCATTTAAGAGCCCGGTTAAGTGCTGAGTGCTATTCCTGAGCCTAAATTGACTTGTGTTCCGGAACAGCTTTTCATACAGTGCTTTCTCTGGAAGCTGTGCCAGCTTCCAAGTGCAGCTGAGTCACTGAGAGTTCACAGGAAGAGTGAAATGGGGGCTACTGCAATTCAAGACCGGCAACGAAGAATGGCTTTCTGACTAGCAGCTGAGCATGAGGAAAGGACTGAGGTCAACCTATATGGTCCCTGACCCAGAGGTATTAATAAGAACACAGTGAGGTATCACTAGACTCTCAACTGGACCCCCAATGGTATGTAACTCTTTGACTTCTCTGCTATTTCCAGGTCAGCCGTGAGCAGGAAATCCCCACCAATCCCCTACTTAGTTCTGCTAAGGTCTCCTTGTCCCACCCATGTCCCCACAAAGAGATCCCCAGCAGTCCCACCTCCGTCTCTCCAAGAGCTCAGCTCATTGAGCCTCTGTATTTCCACCTAAAGAGCGACAGCTCAGAAACCCGTGGCCTGACAGCAACACATTTTGCAGCCTTCGGGGGTGACGGATGATCTGCTCTTCACATCACTATTTCAAACATTAACATAATCTCCCAGGATGAATGTGGTCGGCTGGCGCCTAATCAATCACCCCTCCCCGCACCTTGATCTCTCATCCTGCCGGCACTGCCAAACACAGACCTGTCACTCCTCAGAGCTGTCACTCCTCGAGGTCTATAAAGTGCCCCGAGCTCCAGCCCTGGTCCAGGCCTTGTTTGGCCTGACCATCCTACCACTCTCATAGTGAGAATACCTTGGATTTCTTCACATGCTGCAGGCACTGATCCCAAGCCAGGTGTTGCTTCAAACACAGAGCCCACCCATCTGGAAAGGTGAAAAGCCCCAGCATTCTTCTAGGGATAAGAGTTATCAGAACCATTAGGCTACCCTTTTCTGTTACCTCAAAAAGGAAAGACCAGCACCCAAGAAGTCACTGATTCAGGTTTAGGGGTATCCTACCACACTGAGGCTCTCTTAAGGCTAACAAATCGTTTTCACTCCTTATTTCTGAATCCTTCCCCTATTCCTACTTGGAAAGGGATATCTAGAGGAAAAGCAAGCAAGCCAGGCTTACCTCACGAAGCTGCTGAACACCTCCAAAAATCCTCATCACGCCGTCAATCTCCTGCTCTAAGCGCCGGGCCCAGTGCTGCATCCTGTGCAGAGACAGAGAAAGAGAGAAGTCAAGAGGATCCACTTAGAGCTGCAACAGTCCAGTCCCTACCACTCAGTGGGGACCATGGCAGCTCTTCACTCGAACCTAATTTTCACCAGAGAAGAAACAGAGGTAAGGAACCAGACTGTGCCTGGGAATCCCCTTTGAAGTCCAGCCTGGTGGCCTAGGCACTCCTTGTGTACTGATGGACAGCCAGGCTGGAGAGAGGAGTATATTGTAAATGCACAGAGGGAGTTGAATAGAAGCCTGCAGGGAGACTGTTTTTCACTGTGAAGAGCCAGCCCTTGAAGCAGCTGCTCTGAACAAGGGAACTTCTGGAAACCAAGGAGGGGGGAGGGATAAAATGGAGCGTTAGGAAGGGGAGAGCCTGAGGAGGGGACTGCTGTCACCACCACATCATCAGGTAAGCCAGGGCATGTCCCTACCTCTCTGGGCCTTATCTGAGTAGCAGTCAGCTTCCACATCAGAGTCTTCTAATGGATAGATGCTCTTTGCTGGATGTTTAGCACGGGCCCAGCCATGGGTGGGAACACAGCTCTGTTTTTTTCTGGGGGCCTGGTGGATCCCATAGGTTTTTCACCTAAGCTGCAAGCCTGGGCAAAATCTCCTTCACATTGATGAGACCTTTAGACCCAACTGTGTCTCTACTTCCTTTTCTGGAATGTTGGGACAATTTAGGACCATCTCTTAAGAGTGTCACCAGTACACATGAGAATGGATGAGGGGCGCAGAACAGGAATCTGTGGATGACAAGTTAGCTGGGTGGTGAGAACAAGGAGGGTTATCTGGAAAGCGGCCTCATCCGAGTTCAAAGCCGTGACCTCTTCCCGCAGTGCTAGAGTACATGAGCTCTCACCAGAGAGATATCATCCACACTACCAAACATGCTTGCAACTGGTGACCAAAGATCCCTTGTCCTGATACATCTGAAAAGTCACCTTCTGCTTATCGCTCTTCTGCGTGTCACCCTTCTAGAGAGGTCCACAAGATGTAGCTACTTCATGGATCAAGTGCAATCCACAAAACACAGCAAGATAGGTGATACCAGGAGAGTTGTGTAGTCTGACCTCAGCACGCTTCCTTGGGCCTCTAGTGTCTCCCATGAGACTGGGGCACTCTTCTGGTTCCCTGGGTCACCCCGGCCTCCCTACCCCCACATTCTTCCTCAGGCCTATGGCTGGGGGCGGGAAGGGGGCCCTGGGCCCCATGTCATTGTATGTGCCCAGGTCGGTTGGCATGGGAACTCAGAGAAGGAGGCGGGCAGATCACTAATTGCAATTTGCCAAGCTGAATGTCAGGACTGTGATGGGGAAAAAAAAAAAATCAACATCAAAAGAAAGAGGTATTAGCTTTGGCTTGTTGCTAGCTGAGCCACAGCCTGACTCCTACTTTCACTCCCCACCACAGGGGAAAAAATCTCACCCTGAGTCCAGGTGGAGGCCAAGCTGCAGGCTGGGCTAAGAAGGGCAATTAGGCTTTAGCTGCCAGCCTGAAGGGGGGCAAGACACAGTAGCAAATAGAGTCTTCTTAGCCTGGCCACTGTCCATCAGGCACTGATGTCCTGGCCCTGGCTGAGGGTGGACAATGTGGCAGGTGGCTCTTTGTGATCCTGAGCTAGTAGAACCCTTGGGACTAATATGGAGATGGACTGCCACATAGACCTGTATGTTACCAGACAGGTAGGTGACAGACAATTGGGCACAGCCAAGGATTTGATCTTTCAAAGGGCTCTGCCTGACTCTGACCTCAACTGCTCACTGGTCTATGGGAAAAATGCCAATATTTCCTGGATTATTATATACAAGGACAACTACAATGTACAAGATACATTATACAATGTGTAAGTGCCAGCATGTCACATGCTTGCGTGCGCCCTCTCTCTCTCTCTCTCTCTCTCTCTCTCTCTCTCTCTCTCCTTCTCTCTCTCTCTCTCTCTCTCTCTCTCTCTCTCTCTCTCTCTCTCTCTCTCTCTGTCTCTCTCTGCTTCCTCCTTCACAAAGAAGAAAACAGAGTCACCTACAAATTATAAAATTATAAATAAGAGGCAAGGAAAGTTGGAGTGACCTGTTCCAAATCATCAATCCAGGAAGGGATGGACTGGACACAGGTCTTGTCCTAGAATTGTGCTGGAATCTCAAGAGATGACACACATGATCTGACTGTCATCCTCTCTTCTCCCCTTGGAATTCAGTACCATCACCTTCAGAGCTTAAAATCAGGGGGAACAATCACACCATGGAAACTGGCACTGACATTTACCATCACACCACTGTTTTCACCCAGGGCTGTGAATTCTTTTCTTGCATTGCCTATAGGTCTCTGTTTCTGGGAACTCATAGATAAGTAAAAGAAACCTAACTGGGAGAACAGACATGGATGCCACGTTTTTATTTTGCCCAGACAACACATTATTAATATAATCACCATCATTGCTTGCAAAAAGGCTATTTCAACACTAAAATAATTTTTAAAAGAACCAGATCTCAGGATAAAATTCAATATTCCTCCTAAGATACACATTCACACTCCTCTCCCTCTCCTAGTCTGTATATATATATATATATATATATATATATATATATATATATCCTCCCTCTCTCTTTGTCTCTCCTCTGTGTCTTTGTCTCTCTGTCTCTCTGCCCCAATCTAGGGGTGGCTCTAGCCCTTTGTTTGACATCCTAGACCTGTCAGGCAGATCTCAGGCCCTAGCTCTCTGCCCATTAGCATAATGTCAGGGAAAACAAGTCACTGATTCTTCTTCTAAATCAAACCCAATAACTAAGGCAGTATGTGTGTCCCAGAGTTTAAAAGGACATGATGGATAATTTATTTCATTGTCACAGAGATATGACTTTGATTTTGTGGGTTTTAGGGTTTGGCCAGTGTCCCAGTACTGGCTCTGGGGGGAGGGATGACACACAAGACACTGAGAAGGCCAGGAGGTAACTAAGCATGTAGCACTCCTTCTTTGGGACTACAGAAGTCACCCACCCACCCACCAAGCCAAGTTCGACCCTGACAAAGCACAGCGAGGTTCACTTCCACAGAAAGGTATAGGGGCTCTGGAAGAATGGAGGGGGCGGGTGGTATACACTAGGACACTAGGATCCATGCCTTTGCTGGGACAAAAGTAAGCTGACCAAATTCTGCCCATGTTCCTGTTCACGTAGTCCCCAAGTGCCCAGATTTTCTCAATGCCTCCTGTCCAGACAGTACTGAAAATGGGCTGTACCCTTAACAAAAGAGGTCTAGCTACCTGCTAGTTCCCCACATCCTGTGAATTTCCATGCTTTTCATGAGATGTCACTGCTTATCTCTAAGTGCTTGTAAGTGTCAAATTAGCAAGACAGTGGAGAAGAGAGAGTCTTAGTGGAGACAGTACAGACAAGGGTTGCAGTTGCTTCATGATTGGTATAAGTGGGCAAAGATGGGAACTGAGCAACATCCTCTAGTGGAGACATCACAGCCCCATTTCACAGATGAGGAAACTGAGGCTTCTGGTGAGGCAGGAGCAAAGTCATACGCACAAGACTTGTCTTCCTGGCTGCGTAAGTTCCATGAGCCCATCTCTTCAAAACAAAGAAGTCTCTGGGAGGCCTCAAGAGGCTACCCCTGTCAGGCTGTGTGATCTTGGAAAGTTCTACTGCTTCTCCCCTACAAATACACTGAGCCTCGGCTTTCCTATCTGTCACCAGGGTTAACAATGGCTGGCTAAATAACAGTAATGGATAAGTGCAGATGGGTAGAATTATTGCTGAGGCTTATAGGTTTATCCTTAAGATCTGAGGACCATTCTGTACTCAGAAAATCAATGGCTTCTGACACCGAGTAAAGGGTGACCAGAGGTAGGGTTCCTCGAAAAAGGCTCAGCCAGGAAACAAAAGGTGCTATGGGATGCCAGGGATGGGGTCAGAACTGAGAGCAGGGAAGAAGAGTTTTATATGGGGCAAGGAGTGAGGGTAAGGACCCTCCCGAATAAAAACATTTATTCGACAGAACCCTCGAGAATGCAGCTGGAGAGGTTTTGGGTCAAACTTCAAAGCACTCAGGTGGAGAGCCCCTCTGCTCTGAGGCCAGCTGCAAAGGCTCAGTCATTGGCAGAGGAGGGAAAAGGAGGAGGAGAGGGGGTGAAGAGGTGAGGAGAGGGATGGAGAGGGAAAAAGAGAAAGCCCGTGTGCAGATGTGGCAAGCATAGATTAAACTGTTGCCAGTTGTTAATTTTATATGTGAAGTTGTTGATCAGAATGTGATTTAATTGTACAGTATAATCCAAGCTTTTTTGAATAAATTATGCAGAAAACTCATCTATAATTAAACAAATCAAAAAACCAGAGACAGGTGACACTGCAGGTTCACCCCCAAAGGGCACGGATGAGTGTGGGTGGTGGGACCCCCATAGAGGGGACCGAAAGGAAGGGAGAAATCTTTATTCAAGAGCAGGCAGAGGCAGGCCTAGAGAAGGCCAAGGTGGAGTGGGGGGTGAAGGCCTCAGATCCCCAAGTTCTGCCTCTCTGGGCCTTCCTCCCCAAACATGGAGGCCGTTTGTGCCTGCTGCCTTTGCTGGTTCGCCTGTCTGGTTAAATCAGATTCCCCCAGGGATCTCAGCTTACTGTTTAGCAGAGCAGCCATGGTGCATAGACACAGAGCGTGGAAACTGAGGTGGGGAGGGGGGCATGGTGTAGCACAGAAGGTAAGAATGGTGGAAATAGGACAGAAACCGGCACGGCACAAACAAACTGCCTGCTGCCAGGGGCACAGTGAACCAAGCTTGGTAATGGCAGGGGCTCAAAGTCCCTTGCTTTTCTTGTGATAGGCTTGCCAATTATTCTCCCCACTCTGGGGGAAGCAATAATTTAAAATAAAGTGCCATTTAATTATTTTGATTATATTTCAGCTGGTCTGCTACCTCCAGCCTTGGCGTCTTTGTAGTCTGTTTAGGGGGGATGGGGGGAAGACAGGGCAAGAGGGAGGTGTGGCAGATGGAAAGATATGGACAGAAGCAGCTCAAGAGCTCTCGCCAGCACTGACCAGGCCGAGGCCCTAGTGTACAGTAAATTGGTGGTGGGCAAGAAGGTTACAACCACACACTAGCCTGGAAGTCCCTCAAAGTGTCGAGAGCAGCTGAGACCAGCCCAGGCTGAAGCTGGGCTAGGAACATAGTAGTCCTTCATCTAGGCCCCCAAAAGCTCAAGGGTACCCTCAAAGATTATGGTCAACTTCCTGTTAGGTATATGTCCCCTCTACTTGATTGCCCAGGTCCAACCCTGGCTCTTCCAAGCTCTTGAACTAGATGTGTGCACCCTGGCTGGAAAATGGAGATCAAATTGGTCATCTTGCTCACCTCTCCCCCCCCCCAAAATGAGGCAACTAGAAGTCACACTCCACATAAGGAAAGCTTCTCCCGAATATGTATCTAGGCCCCTCTGACTTCAGGGCTGTTCACCCACCATCCCACCTTCTTCCCTCAAATTGGCTTCTGGGTGGGCTGCAGCTCTTCCCTGAGTGGCCTCTGAGAGCCTTGGTACAGGAAGAACCGACATGGCCCCTTGCCCTGGGTGACCTAGGGGAAGAGAGGGCATCCTGGATGACCAGGGTATCCTTTCTGCTGTCCATCAGCAGAGACTAGAGGGCAGCAGTCTAACCTAAGAAACAGGTGGACCACGCTACAGCTTCCACCTTAAACCACAGGAGGGGAAATGAGCCAGAGCCATTGTTGGGTAGAGTTATGGAGATACAAATGTCCTCTGCCACCAACTCATAAGCAGGGAAACTGAGGCATAAGACTTATTAAAGAGGACTTGCTATCTTGAATCTATTTGATTCAGTCCATGGATTTTTTTTTTTTTTGCCAATCCTGAGGCTTGAACTCAGAGCCTGAGCACTGTCTCTGAGCCACTTTGGGCTCAAGGCTATCCCTCTACCACTTGAGCCACAACACCACTTCTGGATTTTTCTGAGTAGTTTATTGGAGATAAGGATCTCATGAACTTTTCTGTCTGGGCTGGCTTTGAACCCTGATCCTCAGATCTTAGCCTCCTGAGTAGCTAGGATTACAGGTGTGAGCCACTGGTGCCTGGCTAGTCTGACTAGTCTGTGGACCTTTTAAAGCAACAAGAAGCTTTCTAGAGCTCCCACCCCTACCCCTGACCTCCACCCATGCACACAGGATGAAGACAGCCCGTTTGTCACCAGGGACCTGAAGACCTG
Organism: Megascapheus bottae; assembly: GCF_031878675.1. Classification (NCBI taxonomy): domain Eukaryota; kingdom Metazoa; phylum Chordata; class Mammalia; order Rodentia; family Geomyidae; genus Megascapheus; species Megascapheus bottae. The sequence goes on along the minus strand of NC_143540.1, from coordinate 7,013,103 downwards.
AGGAGCTGGCAGAGAGGCTAGTATGGCTGCAGCTTGAATCAGTCCAAATCCAGCCCTGAGTCTACTCCTCTCCATGTGTATCTTGGGACCCTGCCCAAATACTGCTCCTTAATGAGGTTATTAATTATGGGGCTGTCCCTTCCCTTTCTTTGCTGAGAAGGAACTTTTCTTTCTAATTGGTGCTCAGCTGGGAGGGAGCAAGCTCGTGCCTCTCTGCTCAGATGAACAGAAAACAGTCATTGGGCTTTAATTAGGGTACCAGGTCCAGCCCAATATTTACTCTTAATAGTATGCTGGGGGAAGGGAGGAGTGAGGAAAGGAGAAACTAGAGCCAGGAATGTTATCAATCAGGACTGGAAGAGCCCAGGTAACCAACTTGGTCCAGAGAGGTATGGAGAATATCCAAGATCACACAGCAATTGACTACAGCATCATCACTGGTACAAGAGTAGGGGCCCCAGGGCAAGGGCAGCTAGAGTTAGGAAGGTCTGGATACTCAGGCGCAGGCCTCAATCAGGGACATGAAGGCTGAAAAAAAGGCAACAGTTGATTTTTCCAGCAGCAGTTGAAGGACAGCACTGAAGGTCAAACTGAGCCTGACTAGTGTTTCCGCTAGTTTCACTGTGTGAGCAGGCCCTACGCTAAAACCCACGCCTCCAGGCCTGATCTGGAGTTTTCCAGGGCAAAAAAAAAAAAAAAAAAAAAAAAGTGCCCTCAGTTGGTCTTTGTTGTACTGGGGGAGGGGGGCCAGGGAAGGAACCAGGGAGGTTTGAACTCCATACTCTACCAGGGAGCAGGGCTAAGGAAGTGGCATGGATGCTAAGGCACCCAGATGCCATCTCTCTTCCATCTCCAGCTCAGAGCCCTTCTTTTCTTTCTCCTGGTGACTGCACTTCATTATCTTCATTCATCTTCTTGGCTCCCATTCTCAGAGAGGAAAATGAGGCACCGAGCAACTGGATGAAGTGTCCAAAGCTAATCAGGGTGTCACACTTTACCCCTTCACAGGACACCATTCTTGGCTGCTCGTGGGGCAGGGCCACTCGGGTATCTAATGGGCCTTTGGACATGTCTGAAGACAAGATCCTGACCTCTCTCCGGGGCTCACTTCCCACCATTTGTCTCTCCACTTCAGGGGAAGGCCTCTGTCATTGCCCAAAGCCTCAGGAGTGATCAGGATCTTGCTTTTTCTCACAGCCACATCCAAGTTATCCACAAGTCCCACTGGTTCCATCTTGCCAGTGGGCCCCCATTCCTACTACCTCCCTGGGCCCCTTGCCTGGTCTGGACAGCCATCATCTCTCCTGGACCAGCACGTGCCAGCTCAATGTTCCCTACCTTCTGCCTTGACATCCCAGTTCTCCAGACTGTTCACTTCTGCATCCAGCTGTCCCTCCTGTCAGGACCTCACCGTAGCTCATGCCTTTGGAGGAAAAGCTATAGTCCAGCCAGTTCCCACAGCCCTGGAGGCCTTTCTGATTTCAGCCCTGAGACTGAAATCCACCACTGAATCCACCACTGCTATACCTTCTCTAGCTCCTCTGCAGTCCTGCAAGGGCTGTCTGGCAGAATTTACTCCCAGGGACACTGGAATGTCCCACCTAATGGACCTCTCCCTATCCAGGAAGACCCCCGTCAAGCTCACACGAGCAAAACACAAGTCTTCTCAGTGTGGCTCAAACACACCCCTACACCAACTTTTGCACATTGTCCCCTTGGCCTAGGAAGCCACCAGCCCCTCTTTATCTCCTTAGGCCTCAGCACACACATCACCAGCTCAGTGAGCCCCCCTCCTTTTGATCCCCATTTTAAATGGTGCCCCATGACCCTTGCAGCAATGTCTCTCCAGGAATTACTATTTTAGTTAGCAGTTCTTTCTCCTTTATAGTTCCTTCTTCCTTGGGCTGTCCTCCCCGAGGGAGAAGGTTTGGCTTTCCAGCCTGGAGTGACAGACTCTTCCCTGAGCAAATACATCTTCCCAGAGCCCCAGAGTGCCACTGACCTCCAGCTATCCTGCCCCAACCTATGTGCAACTGGCTCCACACACAGATGGGCAGAGTGGGCAGCGGAGCCTGCAGGAAGCTGCAGGTGTGGCGGTTGCCCCAGGGCTGGCCCAGGAGGCCTTCCCTTCCCCTGAGTCCTCTCTGATATGAATTATTTAGGCTCATTTATGATGGGCCTGCCCAGGCCTGTGGCTTCCTTGCATAATTCATGACTCTCCCACAAGGCCCAGACACTGGCACAGCCACTTCTTCCAGGAAGCAAAAATAAAGTACAGAGGAGAAGTGGCCCCAACCTGGACTGCCTCGCCCCCTGCCATCCTGTCCCCAACACTCTATCTACCTCCGCCCCTCCCTGCCACACAATTGTTTTCTCTTTTTCCCACTTGCAGCCTTTTCATAGGCTCCCCCACTCCTCTTTCTATGCCTCACTTTCCACGTCTGTGAACTGGTAAGTGGTGGGCCACTCTGTTGCTTTTCAACTGCTCAAGGTGTCACTGTTCCCCCACCAACAGATTCAACAATGAGCAAGAGGAGCCCGAGAACCAGCAAGGTTTCTGCGGGGGGCGGGGAGCAAAACCAAAGGGTCCTAGCCAGACTTACCAAGATGGGTGCCTGCCGTCTGCTCCCTGACCTCAGCTGCTGACATAGATAGTGGGCCTCGCTTTTGAGATCTCCCCTCCCCACCACCTTTCCCCCAGCGAGGCCCATTTCACACATGGCCTCTTGGTAAGGCATACCCAGTCAGACACTATGACGAAGAAGTCTGGTCTCAAGAGGTAGGGACTTGGGCTAAGACACTTGTGGAAGTCACCAGGTAAGTCAGAGGGACCCAGGGACTGAAGCCCCCTGCTCTTGCCTGTCGACCGAGTAGTGGAAAGCTTGTCTAGAGGGGTGCACATTTCCCCGACAGCTCTGGCCAGATTCTGTGATTCACATGTCCCCATCTCTCCTTCTGCATGTCCTCCCCACCCCCAGCATGAGTCAAATACTCGAGGAGCCACAAATAGCTGTCCTCTGTGTACATCCTCACCATGGCTCCCTGCTTTAAGGAGAGAGACCCCTTTAGAGTCCTTTGTCCCCTCCTCCCCACTCAGGGCAGGGACCTCTGTAGAACCTCACAGACCCCTTGAAGACACCTAAGGAGAACACTTGATCCCAACCCATCTCTGTTCTATGGCCTTATCCCTCCTTTCCTTGGCCAAGTCACCGGGAAGCCTTCCTGGATTTCCTCTGCCCCTTTCTCTAACCTGTAGTCCTCACCATACTTAACTAAATGCCCTCTTAGGTTGGGGGTAGCCTTGAGTATCCTCAGCAAGCTTCCTGTGACAGCCTGGTTTGGAGCCTGTCAAAGAAATCTGAAGAGACTTGGGAACAGATGGAATACCCATCCTCTCCTCCATCAAGCTGGTGCCTATGCTGACCACCTCCCTCTGCAGTAGGAGAGAAACTGAAGGGTTGAGCTCAAAATGAAGCCCTGAATCCAAGAGTAAACAAGGAAACAGAGCATCTACCATGTGCCGAGGGCTCTGTGTGTCTTTCCTACCACAGTCACACAGTACCACTGGATGGACTGGGTACACAAACCAATTCATGCCCACTTTGTGAGTGAGAACTTTGAGGCCTGAGGAGATGGAATCAGTCGCCCAAAGAGACACTGTCTGTTCATGCTGAATAAGAACCCGAACCTAGTAAACTCTGGCTCCAGAGTCCTGACTCTGCTTTCAAGCTCTCCCTCCCTTCTTACAAGGTAGATTCTAATGGCCCAAAATAAGGCAGGAAGAGTTAACCTCATTCTTACCACAGAGACCCCACCGCCTCCTCAAACAGAAGCTGAGGTAGTGGAAGGGCCCTTATATCCCACCAGAGCTCTCCTGCGATGTGGAATGGTGTCTCAGCATGGAAGAATCAGCCCCCAGTCCCTCAGTCCCCACACGAGGACTCCGGGCAGGGTGGAGGGAGAAGGCCCATTTCTTGTTTCTCAGAGTGAGCCAGGCTGCATATAAATGCCAGTGCTCAACCCACCTCGACAGACACTGTTCCTCAGGCCAGTTCCTTGGGTACTTGGTGGGGAAGTAGTCAGTCATTAGCAATGTAAATGTCCTCTGCAGGCTGTGCAAGATGTATAGCTGCAGCAAAGAAGGGGCTTCAAGTGCCAACTCAGGGGTTCCACCTTTTTTCTGGTATCCTCAGGGTGGAGGTAGGGGAGTAACCAGGCAGAAAGGAGCCACCATCCTCAGGCTTAGCTCCAAGAAGGCAGCGTAGCCCAACTAGTATGGTTCAGTATTGGTATGTTTCCAACCTTCTGTAAATCCTCATCTAGCTCACCCATTCTGCATTCATTTATCCACCCATCCATCCATCCATCCATCCCTACGGTTACCGAGCACTTCCTGTAGGCATCCAGGGGGAAGACTCAGTGTGAATGAAGCAAGGAAGAGGTAAGCCAGCCTTTAGAAGCTTGGAATTTAAGCAGAGCAGGGAGCTATCTGACCCCGATCAGGGCTGGTGGGAGCAAGGAAGAGAAGCCCAGTGAGTCTGGAGCAGGGAGGGAAGAAGATGGGGTGCCAAGGGAAAGAGCTTGACCTAAGGTTCTAGCCAAGGGAGATGGTTCCAATCAGGCCACGAGGGCACAGGCTAGACTGTGTAAGGCCTCAGATTGAACCCGATGAGCCCCTGCTCCCTGAGAGTGGGTACCAAAGCAAGGCTATTCCAACATCAGGTCTGCAGAAGTCAAAGCTCAAATCCATGGGGAAGACACTTAAGCGCCGTGGGACAAGGGCAGTAAGCTCCCAACAGTGGGGCGATGAGGAGAGTGGGTGCAGATGGAGTGGTAAACTTGGAGGTCACAGAACAGAGATTTCTACTAATTCTCTGATATCCAGCCTCGGTCAGCAGGATCTCTTCATTGACGGGGCCAGCTGAGACACACTGCCCATTCAGCCCACTCAGCATCTCAAACTTAACCCAGTCCAAGGCCAATCATCCTGGACCTGCTCTTCTCCAGGCTCTCACAGCTCAACTGGACACCAGATGGCCCTTGCAGATGGTCACACCAAATCCCTGATATGTTTTACCACCACCATAACCATAACCACAGCCACATTCCTGCTTAACCCAATCCCCCCCACCCCCCCCCCCCGCCATTTCTCACTTCATTTAGAGTAAGAGCCAAAACCATGCTAATTGACTGCTGGCCTGGCCCCGCCTTGGACCTCTTCCCTGCCTCTGCTTGAACCACATCCCACCTCAGGGACTTTGTACTGACTGTTTCTTGACATAGGATCCTCTTCTCCCAGATACCCACAGGGCTCTCACTTTCCTCTCCTTCCAGGCTTCTCTCTCTCTTTTTAAATGTCAGCTCACTCAAACGCCACACCCATTCATTCAGTTCAAGTATAGCCTTTCTCCAACTTATCCAGCACCTTCTCCACGGCCTGGATGATTTTCTAACGCAGCATGAACTCCCTGGGCTGACGCCTCCTTGTGACTGGCCTGCAGGCTGCCCGCTCTGGCTTCTGACCTGTGGTGACCAGCCCCACTCCCATAGTTAGTTCTTCCGGCTCAATCGATGAGCTCAAGCCCAGATCACACCAGACAGGTGCTCAAAAAACGCTGGCTGAATAGCTGGATCCTCTATCCTTATAACAAGACGAAGGAAATACTATTCCATTTTAAAGACTAAGTAACTGAGGCATAATAGGACTCCTTTTTTTTTAAATTTTTGCCAGTCCTGGAACTTGAACTCAGGACCTGGAATTGTCCTTGAACTTTCTGAGGGCTCACACTCTACCACCTGAGCCACAGTACCACTTTTAGCCTTTTCTGTGTATACCAAAGAATCGAACCCAGGGCTTTGTGGATGCTATGTGAGCACTCTACCACTAGGCCACATTACCAGCCCAGGACTCAAATTCTTTTAACATATAATATGGAGCTATCTCTCTGGCTCTTCTCCCCAGCCTATCTGGCCCAGGCTTTCTCAAAAGCAGTAAGCACACAGAACAAAGCCCACATCCAGGCCCCTCTAGATGGCTATATGACGTCCCTACTCTTTTTCATTTGAGAGTAATGGCTTCCTCTATACGCCACCAGTCTGGAAATCACCTGTGAAATATATTTCCCCCTGGCGCTGGTTCCAGAACCATGTAAATCATGCAACTTAATGGCCTCTGGGATTGTTCCCCACCAGCCTCTCCCCAGCTGCTGCTCTGTGCCAGGAAATCTGGGGCTAGGGAGCTCCAGGCAGGCAGAGGTCCCCGTCACTAGTTCTGGGCACCCAAGGTGTCCTGGAAAGCGTTATAGAGAAGTGCAAGCAGTGCTGGGGAATTCAACAGGAGGAAAGGGGGCTGGGCCTGCCAGGAGCTTCAGGACCTTTGCCTGGTCCTTCCAACAATGGCTTATCCCCAGAAAAAAAAAAAAAAAATGTGGGACCAGGTAATCTCCAAGAGCCTCCAAGAATCCCTTGCTGGGAAAGATCCAGAGCCACCAAGATGGCCACATATAATGAGGAGCATGGCGTCTTCACCACGGCTTTCACTGATTCAGCCATGCTTCCGTGTCTTCACTCGTCATCCACCTCCTTCTCAACCCCTTCCCAGACGGTAAGTGCCTTAACAGCAAGGTCTCAGTCAGCCCTGTAAGAAACCCAAAGCCCACTTGAGCTAAGGTAAGGCTGGCTGGGGAGATGGAGTAGGCGGGAGGGAGAAAGGCAGGATGAACAGAGCTCAGAGAATAATGGGAAGGATCAGGCATTGGGTCAATGAGTTCACAGTTACCTTGGGGTGTGGATCGTATCGTTCATCGGGGGAGCCAGTCAGTGATACTCTAGGCTTCCTTCCTTTTTTTTTTTTTTAAGTATTCATAGGCACAAATGGAGTCTCACTAAAGGCACAAGTACACCACACTCGGCAGCTAAATATGTTGCCCCCGGATGAGAAAGAAATCTCATGGGAAGTAAATTTGGGCCTTCTGCTTGGCTTCGTGGGACACTTCTTCATGGTAGTCCATAGAAGGCACAGCAGTGGGTCAATCCCCTCTCTCTATGTCCGCTTAGCTTCCTTCTGCTGCCTTGTCTTCACATATCATCTGAACTCGTGGCTTTCTGATGCCCAGCACTGCCTAACCCTTGACCCTGTCTGAGAAGAGAGACAGCGGCCAGACTAACCTCCTTCAGGTCCCCAACTAGCCAAACTCAACCGGCAAAACATAGCAACTCAAGGGCAATGGCTGCTCTGTCCTCTAGGTTTAGGTCTAAGCTATACGTCAGCAACTGGCAGTGTCCCTCTTTGGGCCTCAGTGTCCCTATCTGTATACACAGGAGCTCAGTGACCAAGTAGCCCAATAGTTCTGCCTCACAAGGGGAAGGCAAAGATATTCTATTGGGATTGCCAAGGAATCGAGGGGTATCACAAGCTCAGAGAAAGCAAGGATCCCCATGATAAATCCTGCCAAGGCCTTCCTCGGAGAGGCAGCCTTTGCTGAGACGGCCCTGGGTGTTGAAGCAGCATGGCATACGGAGACATGCAAAGATTCTGTGGCTGGGAACTGCCTGGAAGTGGTGAGCTTTATAGGGTGTTCCAGTCCAGTGTGGGTGGGGTGGGAATCTTCCCCTATCACTTAGCCTGGCTGAGCTTCATTGTTTTCTTGTCTGTGAAACGGGGATACAAACAGACTAGACTCACTGAATAGTGAGCATATGTGAAATAACACTACCAGGGCCCACCTCACTGACACTGATGTTGTGAATAAAATAACCACTTCCTTGTTCGCTTGAGCATGGTCTCCTCTCTTTCTCTCTCTCTCTCCCTTTCTACCTTCAGGCCTCCTGTCTGACCCTGAAACCAACACTTGCCTCTCTGTCTTCCATCACTCTTGCCTTCTTGTTAACAAGACTCAAGCCTGCAGAATCTCTACCTCTAGCCCCAAGGTGACCCCATGCTCAGCTCAAGGGTAAATTCTGATTAGCTGCCACCAATCAAAATGTGCCTTCTATATTGTTGTGATTGGTTTAGAGTAGGCATGTGACCCCCTGTTAGCCAATGAGGTAAGAGAGAAAGCAGGCTTGAAGGAGGGAGGGGCTTCTGGGCAAGTTTTCCTCCCCTCTTAGGAGAAACTCAAGGGAAACATGTTCGCACTCACACTTAAGGTCTGGGTCTCATATGATGCCTGGAGCTGTGGCAGCCATCTTGTTCCCAGAAAGGAAGTCAGCCAAGGACAGTCAGTCATACCAAAAATGAGACAGAGCACAGGGCAGGACTGGGTCCTAACAGCCCATATTCATCTACCCCTGATCCCCAGTCCAGTAACTAGACTTGGTTTATAGGAGAAGCCCAAAGACGATAGGGAACCAGAGTACTCTGGACCAGTACTATGTCCCAGAATTCAGGCTCAGCAGGCCTGTCTGATAAGAGAGGCTTGGTGAATGAAGGCCAGGGATGGGGAGGCCCAGGAGCCTATGGGATTTGCATGGGGGCTCAGCCTGGCTGGAGGCTGGATAATCCCAGGAACATGGCCACAAAGGCTGGAGCTAGCCCAGGGAGGACTTCAAATGCCAGGCTGAGGAATGGGGCTGTGTCTCACAGTAGGTTTCTGAGGGGCCAGGTCATAGCTAAGCCTCAAGGGGAAACATCGCAGCTCGTAGGGAGGGGAGTCCAAAGAGAGAACGGAAGAAACTTGCCGGCCTCAGGTCACAGAGACCCGAAAAATGTCAGTCCATGAAGGCCCTCTGTGCAGAAGGCAGCTCATTTCTTGTTTCTAATAAATGAAGTTGGTGGGGGCAGGGCCCGGTGGGATGTTTGTTGTTTGTTAGAACTGGTGGCGGCACCAGGCCTGACCTTTAAGGCTTCAAATACAGCATTTCAGGCAGTACCAGCAGGAGGAGAATGCAAGCTACGGAAGGAAGTTATCAAGATGAAAATGCCACGTCAGGCTGGAAATTCACGGCAGACCAGGGGCTTCTACCTCCTCAGAAATATGTGGACCCATCTGGGCCTCCCTGCTGTCCTTTTTGGGGAAACCTAGAAAGCTTAGGTGGCCCTGAAAAGGCACTGGTATATACACAGGCATCGAGATCTAGACCAGAGAAACTCCAGGAGTTGGGATGTCACATTAGAGGCACTCTGCTCTACAATTTTCCCCAAAGAAACCTCAAATTGCTCCTTCACCCTATGTCATAGATATGGTTATTTAAGAGAAATACTTTGGGTCATAGTACGAGTTAGGCCACATGGGGAATCATCCTTCAAGCAGTGTCTACTGAGTGCTAGGGCTAGGGCCTTGCTCATACCATGGGTGGCCAGCACAAATGGGAAAGCTCTACCCCCACCCCTTGGGCCTCAGTTTCCCTATTTATAAGATGGAGGGGCATTTGGAGCTGTCATATGCCCTTCCTTAAGCTGGGAAAGCACAGAAGGCTCACAAAACCCAAGGAGACGGTTCCACCCAGGCGCTGTGCCCCCAGAGGGACCCTACCTGGCCTACAGGCTCCTGTGCCTCCCTCATAGAAACCCCTTTCTAAAATACACAGGACCTTGGATGATGCCAAGACTGGCAACACACTGACCTTGAGAATGCCAGGAAAACAAAACTTACAGTTCACTCAGACATCAGAACCCATCAGATCAGGGCCTATACATCCCCCGACCTCACCCCAGGGCAAGTAGGGTACCTAGACAGCTGTGTTCACAAAGTCTCAGTAGAGGGAGTGCAACCTTGAAGGGAAGCATCTTCACCTGGACGTATTCCACATGGAGGGTGTATATATAGGATGCAAGATCATCAAGTTCAAACTTGGAAGACGGGCTGGGAAGGTGGCCTAGTGGTAGAGTGCTTACCTAGCACGCAAGAAGCCCTGGGTTTGATTACTCTGTACCACATAAACACAAAAGGCCAGAAGTGGCGCTGTGGCTCAAGTGGTAGAGTGCTAGCCTTGAGCACAAGAAGCTTCTACAAGGGTTATCTTGCAGGAGGAAAGCATTCCAAACCTGCAGCAGGTGCTTCCAGGGCTTTCCATCTCCTGTCCTTCAGTGAGAAGAAGAGAAAGAGAAGGAGAAGGAGAAGGAGAAGGAGAAGGAGAAGGAGAAGGAGAAGGAGAAGAAGAAGAAGAAGAAGAAGAAGAAGAAGAAGAAGAAGAGGAAAAAGAAGAAGAAGAAGAAGAAGAAGCAGCAGCAGAAGCAGCAGAAGCAGCAGAAGCAGCAGCATCGTCTACTTCAAGGGGAAAAAAATCTACCAGTCCAAGGTCACACAGAAAGCATCTCCCACTGTGCCTGAGTCTTGACCCCCACATTCATCTTCTAGACTTCTCACTCTGGAAGGGCTGCTTCCAGATGTAAAGATATTTCACTTCTCAAAGGACTCACAGAGCTCTTCTGAGTCCCAAGATCCCCAGTGAATCTAAACATCATTCAATTTGCACACACACACAAAATTCTGAATGGCAAGGACACAGCCTCAGTGTGTTTCCTTCTCACACTGTCATCTAGCCAGCTGGTAGATGATCAAACTTTGCAGCTCAGCTTTAACTCAGACTGTTCCCGACATAAAAGTTTGCTAAAACCACAGGTCCTAACAAGCAGGAGACTTTATTTCTCACTGCCAGCATTTGCCCAGTGAGTTCTGGCATTCACATCAAAGACAGGTATGGAAGGTGGGCATTGAAAGCTCATTCTGGCTGCAGAGAGATAAACTGTCACGTGCCTACATTACACTACACCACACACACACACACACACACACACACACACACACACACACACACACGGAGGCACCAAAGCCTATGCCCGCACTTAACAGGCACCCACATGCACACACCTGCACCTGTGTAGACGTAGAAGTATCAGTCCATATATTCCTACACACACTCATACAATGTGCTAGCCCAAATATACATTTGCATGTTCCTACTCACACAGACAACATACCCAGTGTATGTGCAAAACCACACAGGTATAGATACTGCCATATATAAGCACTCACGTGCATGCGGGCCAAGGTAAGTGCCAAACCTGAGAACAAAGAAAACCCCAGAATGAAAACCTCAAAACTGGGCCAGGTGACTATGGGCTTGACTGGGGGTTGGGTCCTGGCATTCAGAGGCAGCACAGCTGGTCCGAGAACCTGCCTAGATCCAGTCAGGGTCCATATACCCTCATGCCATACTTGGGGTTAATTACCATCCCTCATGACCTGTTACATCCCAAGCACAATTATGAGAATGATGATCTAGAGATTAGGCCCCAAGACTCGGGGTCTGAGCAAGTGTCAAAGGTCATGCTGCATGCAGCCTTACAAATAACGAGAGGGCTTCGCTCAGTGGAGAAAGAAGGTGGAAGCAAGAGACCAAAAGGGATTAGAAACTGACAAGCAGAAGGGTGACTTCCTTCCCTCCCTCTTCTCCTACCCCTCCATCCCTGACTTGGGTGTGAGCACACACACGCACATGCACACACTGGTCCTAGAATTTGATCTCAGGACCTGGGTGCTATTCCTGGCTTCTTTTTGTTTGTTTTGTTTTGTTTTGTTTTGGCAGTCTTGGGGCTTGAACTCTAGGCTTGGCCACTGTCTCTGAGCTTCTTTTGCTCAAGGCAAGCACTCTACCACTTGAGCCACAGCACCACTTCCAGCTTTTTTTTTTTTTTTGAGTAGTTTATTGGAGCTAAGAGTCTCATGGACTTTCCTGCCCACACGGGCACAGAACTGCAATCTTCAGATCTCAGCCTCCTGAATAACTAGGATTTTAGGCATGGGCACAGGATCCTTCCTTTTTCTTTATTGACCATCATGTCCAAGGTGGGAAAAGATGGCTAAGGACCAGCAAGAATGATTTCCTGTACCCCTCCCCTGCTGCTAAACAATTAGGCTAATCAGAGCTCAAAGTGGGTCAGTCTGAAAAGCTTTCAGACACCCAAGGTATGAGGTCCTCAAACCCTTGTGCAGGAAGAAAAACCCAGCTGTGCTTTGAGTCGGATCTCACCTCCTGTTGGAACAGAATGGAGAGGGAGAAGTGAGAAGTCCCCAGACCTGCTTTCTAAGGGCACTTAAAATGTCAGAGCTGGAAGGACCCTAACAGGGAGGAAACTAAGGCCAAGGGGAAAAAGGGAGTGGAATACTCTGCCAAGGTCACCAAGCAAGCTGACAAGAACAGGCTCAGCTTGGGCTGGGAATGTGACTCAGTGGTAGAGTGCTTGCCTAGCTTGCATACAGCCCTGGTTTTGATTCCTTGGAACCACGTACAAAGAGAAAACCTGGAAGTGGTGCTGTGGCTCAAGTGGTAGAGGGCTAGTCTTGAGCAAAAGAAGCTCAGGGACAGTGCTCAGGTCCGGAATTCAAGCCCCAGGACTGGCAGAAAAAAAAAAAGGTTTCGCTTGTTGTTGACAGGGGCACCCCAACCCAAGTCAATAGCTACTCTCCCTCCAATCCCAGAATAACAGGGTCTCCTAGACGACTGTGAGCCCCACTCTTCCTGGGGCCAGATGTCAGGACCAGCTGAGGAAAAAATGCCCATGGTTAAACAGCAGGGCCAAAGTGACACGGAAGGATTAATCGTGTGTGGGGAGGGGAGAACTGTGGGGCTTAAACTTAGGGCTTAGGTGCTGTCCTTGAGCTCTTTTGCTCAAGACTTGCACACAGTTCTACTTCTAGTTTTCTTATGGTTCAATGGAGATAAGAATCTCAACGACAGCAGGGAGCATGGCCTACTGGTAGAGTGTTTGCCTAGCATGCACAAAGCCCTGGGTTCGATTCCTTGGTACCACAGAAAAAGCGGAAGTAGTGCTGTGGTTCAGGTGGTAGAGCGCTAGCCTTGAGAAAAGCTCAGGTACAGAGCCCAGGCCCTGAGTTCAAGCCCCAGGACTGGCAAAAAAATCTCAAGGACTTTCCTGCCTGAGCTGGTTTTGAATCTTGTTTCTCAAATCTCAGCCCCTTGAGTAACTAAGGCTACAGGGTGTTGACTTCTTCAGGGAGTGCCCAAGAGAACTCTGCGGTGACCCCACAAACCTTCAGGACCATCTCAGTCCCTGTGGTCACCTGCACAGAACCCCACCTCCACCCCAGTCCTTGGCCTCATCAGCATAGGAGATTCTTCAGGTTACATAGGACTAAGAGAAGAAGGCAAGGGGAGGAGAAACACACACACACACACACACACACACACACAAATACATTTCCCTCTGGGAATACAAATATTGATTCTGTAGCCTCTTGTTTAGACAGTAGGTACCAGGAAAAAAATAAACCTGACATGAAGAGAATCTCCCCCCAGCAGGCTGGATAGCTGAAGTCAGTAGCCTCCAGCTCAGGTTCCTGCCTCAAGCTCTAGCGCCCCTCCCTGGGTCTAGGGCCCAGAGCACCGAGAGATACAGGTTGTGGGTTCTCAGGCAAAATCAGGAAATCTACAAGGTGGGGATGGGGCTGGAGGAGGAAGAACAGATCGGGCCCACTTATTCTTTCTTCCCCAGGCCTCCCTAAAAAAACAAGTTCTTGAGAGCCCTGGTCCTCTATTCTGCCAGCCGCACATGTTTTGTCCATTCAGCAAGTACCAATTCAGCACCTAGACTATTTGAGTCCTCCAAAGTCCCCTAGGCCAGACCAAGAAAAACAAAGGCAGCTGAGACAATCTAGCTTCTGGGTTCTAATCATACCCCCTGCCCCTTAACTCTACCCCCATCATCTTTCTTTCTAGAGAACTGGAAATTCCTCCACTGGCACATCCCGTCTACAGTCCTGGCCCATGACTAAGCTCATTGGTATAGGGGACAACTCTGGGTTGCGGTTAGTCCATGACAGCCTGGTTGGGCCTGGCCTTAACCAAGGAAGACCCCTTTGGGAAAGGTTACAGCCTGGAGGCCCTCATTCACCTCCCAAATATGTAGCCTCTTTTTCTTCTCCCAAACTCACATTCCCAGCCCTCTTCCCCTGCCCCCGCTTCTGGGGCTTTTTTATCCCCTGGCAGGGCAGCTCTATGTCTGACAAAGCAAACTGCTTCCAAGCCTTCCTCTAGTAGTTGTGGGCTTTTGGCAGTTTCCATGTTTCTGAGTTTCAGTCTCCCCATCTGAGGAACAGGCCCAACGAGGGCTTCTGTGATAATGCAGGTGCGTGGCCCCGTCTGTGCTTTAGAAATGGGAGGTGAGCTAGGCACCAGGGGCTCACACCTGGAATACCTGTAACCCTAGCTATTCAGGAGGCCGAGATCTGAGGGTTTTGTGCCTTTCAAAGCCAGTCCTGGCAGGAAACACCATGAGACTATTATCTCTGCTTAACCACCCCAAAAAAAAAAAAAGCCAGAAGTGGAGCTGTGGCTCAAGTGGTAGGTCATTAGCCTTGAGTATAAAAGCTCAAGGACATTGTCCAGGCACTAAGTTCAAGCTCCAGGACTGACGGGAGGGGGGGGCGGGGAGGGAGGGAGATAGGGAGATGGAGAACAGCCTGATCAAGTGGCCTAGCTCACAGCTGGGGTGGAGAGGCCTTGGTTAGAGGAGGAAAGCATGCTGAGATGGCAGAGCAGAAGAGCAAAGCTGAGTCTGAAAAAGCATGCAGCCCATGGGAGGTGCTGTGAGAAGACTGGCAGTGAGGGACTGAGACTGTGGCATCTCAGATCATCGGTGCTAATGGGAACAGTGGTTGCTGTGGTGCCATTTCTGCCTAACAGAGGCTTCCAACCCTCCCCCACCTGGGGATTCTCCCCTTTTAAGAGAATGCTACTATCTGTTTGGGGAAACTGAGGCAAGGCTGGCCCAATGGAGAGGATCAGCTTTGGATTTGACCATGCAAGACTCATGCCTAACACCCAACATGTCTCTAAAGTTCCTCCTCCTAGGGGAGACAGCGTCTACTGTACACACGGAGGTACCCAGAGCTGGCAGTGCCTCCCCACACACAGGCAGAGGGGAGAAGGGAATGAAAGCTGACTGCCAAAGGCTCACTCCACTGTGGAAAAAGCTTTGCCCTGGGGTCCGTCTTTCCCTGGATGTCACAAGGAATCTTCAGGGCGACTTGTTCTCTAAGTTTAAAGGGGACTCATCTTCAAATGAGTCCCCCCACCCCACCTCTTTTCAGGACTTAGTCGACACAGCCAGGACAAATGTCCAATGAAGGGAGATTCCAAAGCAGTAACAAGCAGCCAAGGGGCCTTCCCTCCAATCTTCAACACCAGGAGAGTTGCCAAGTACCTGGAGGTGCTGAGTTTGGTGACAACAGCAGCAGCCACGGGCTGCAAAGCCTTCCCCCTCTGCCAGCCCCCTGCAAAAGCTGCAGCAGGTTATGGGAAACATGAGGGACCCACATATACAAAGTCATCCAGGGAGGCAACTGTGAAGAGCTACGATGATGTAGAAATAATGTCATTCACCATTAACCACAGCTGGACTGAACAGTGCCCCACAATGGACACCTTTCCCCAGGTGTCCATTCAGGAGCAAAGCACATATACACTCTGGCTGTTACTCATGTGTGAACGATCCAAACCTCTCTCGCTCCTCACTGCTCCTTTCTCCATACCAGAGGAAGGGAGGTGAGGGGCCTGTCACTGAGTGAAGCTGGCTTAAGACAGTTCAGCCGGGTAGGCAGCTCAGCAGAGTGCTCCACCCCTGCTCAGCTAGCATTCCACAGGACGGAACACGGGACCCAGCACAGAGGACAAAAGAGGCAGGCAGGCCAGGGTGGGCACAGATTGATATGAGGGATAAAAAATGTGGAATGCATACACACATACACACATACGCATAGTATGGAAAGATACATATGTACATGTGTGGGGATAAAGATGAGACTCAAAGAAGGGGAGACAGGGAACGGAGAGGAAGAGCCTCAGGAGGAAAGCAGGGGTGACTGTCTCAGCCCCCAGCATGGACCTGGTGGCTAGGGCGGGCGTAATTAAAACACGAGAAAGCAGGTGAAAGCCACCATGTTCAGACACTGCCCCCCCACACATGAGTGGACACGCACACAGGCATACAAGAGACATACATACGACCTCCCCCTTGTCTAAAACCCTGACCCAAGTCCAGATGGGAAAAGAGAGGTTCCCCCCTCACACACAAACATACTTAAAACTGAAGCACACAACTCCTCTGTCCTTCTTAATCTGAGGAGAGCCTGACTCTCTTTCACCCAGAAGGCAGCAGGAAAGCCACACTGCCACAGGGATTTCAGAAATAACGGCTGCCCGAGCCTGCACTTGCTCAAAACCCAGCCGCTCACGAAGCCGGGTCCCTTCTCACTGGCTGGCGGTACTGAGGCAATCACTTGATCATCAAGGGTCTTGTCCTCTTTCCTCTTGGGGACTGTCACCCCAATGCCCCCAGATGGACAAGTTCCACTCTCTACCTTAGAAATCCACCTGTATCAGTGTCCCCCTGACCACTGTGACGAAGGAGAAGGTTCAAGGAAGCCACTGACTTCGTGGGATCCCCTGCCTCAGCAGCAGCTTCAGCCTTTTATGTGGGTTCAATAAATGCCCCAGTCCAACCAGTCACACTCATGAGGAGGGGAGCCTTCAAGACCTCCTCCCCCGACCCTGCTTCCCTTCCTTCCTCCAAGAATCCATAGGCATCGCTGGCTGTCATGGCAAGTGGAACCATCTGCGATGTCACCTTCCCCCCCCCTCCCCCCGCCCCGGTCGAGCCTCATAGTTTCACATCTCCTGCCCTTTTCCCCCTTCACTGTCTTGTTTCCTAATTATGGTTTGCAAGACATGTTCCAAACCCTTGAATCAGCTCCAACTATACAGACAAGAAAAGAGTGTCTGGCTGAAAATGTGCGGCTGTGGTCACACCCGCCTCACCATCTTCTGTCTGGGAACAGAAGGACAGGTGTCAAGGCTTCACACTGGCTTTCCAGGGGAGACCCATGCAGGCACAGAAGCTACTGCAGGTTGCAGGGAATCGGGAGCTGGGTGGGGGGAGAGGATGAAAGATGTGGCAAGACATGTCTACTTAAACCTTCACTTGAGGGGCTGTGAAACAGTGAGGGAGAAAAAAAAAATGTGGCTTGGCTCTTGCTTGGCTTTGAGGAAAAAAGAACAACAACAAAAAGAATGCCTTTGCTCTTTTTAGACACTGTAACTTAAATACATTTTCAAATGTAGCAAATGAAGGACAATAAGACACTTACTAGCCCAGAACTTCATGCCATTCTCTTCTCCCTGCACCTCCCCCCCCCCAGACACATAAAAATCCAGACAGAGGACACGTCCACGCAGCACCTGTAATTTGCCAACTGATCACTTGCCTGAGCACAGTCAGGCTGTACCAGGAGAGAGATGACAAGACAGAGAGCGACACACACACACATACACACACACAGACTCAGAACAGTGCCTCTCTTGAGTTTATTTATTTTTTTTCCTCATCTGGGAGAATCTACAAGCTGGAGCTGGTGGCAGGTTCTGTAACGTGGCACATCTAGGGGCTCCTACCCAAGGAGACAACTGCTCTAATGACGCAGAGTCTGGCCTTTCCCCTTCTCCAAGGCTAGACCCTTCCCCTTGAGCACAAACAGACCTGACTCCCCGTTCCCCCAAACCCGAGGCCAGGACACTGGGTGAAGATGTCCCCGAGACAGGTGGCTGGCTCCGCAGAGCCAGGGATAGAAAAGAAGCAGGGCAATCATCCTGTCCCCAAAGGGGTGTCGAGCATTGACATACGACTGGGGCAGGGTGTCAGGAAACAGATGTTGTCCTAAAGGCTACAGGGACGCACTCCTCACTTCCAGTCTAGACACATCTGGGCGACTTTGCAGGCTCTTGGGGACGACAAGGAGACTCGGTGGATCAGCAGAGGCTAGCGGAGCTGAGAGGTGTTACCACCCCGTGAGGTGGTGGCGTTGGCAGGTGGGGGCCCGGCTGTGTGTGTGGGGGGGGGGGTTCCTCTCGGATATTCACCTTTGGTCCTGAGCCTTAGCACCGTCACCCCTCAACTGGACACTTCTGGGACCCTCCTCAAGTGAGAGGGGGACCAAGAACAGACACACCGATCAGACAGTAAGAAGGTGTTCGATCCTCTGCATCCAACAACCCCCCCCCAAAAAAAGGAAAAGGCCCAAGAAGACAGGTGTGGAGGTCCTGCTCCCCACCTCCGACTAAAGCCCCAGGCTCCCACCAGGGAGGGAAAGGGGGTGAGGATGAGGGCTGTGTGGCTCCAACTCTTCAGGTCCTACGGCCCCAACCGCTTCAGCCCAAACCCTGGATTCCCCTTTTCCTGGGACAGTGGCCGCTAGGAATGGGGTCGGGGGGGGGGTTCCGGCCAACAGGCTCAGACCCCCTCCCTCCCCACCCCATCCCGGGGCTCTGAGTCGCGGAGACGCGGGGCTCACAGAAGGGGTGGGCACGGCGGGGAAGTTCGGGCGCCGCAGCCGAAAGCCCGGGACCCCGAGCGCCGATCGCGGCGTCTTTGGGGGGGGGACGGGGAGGTGGGGGGGTCGGGCCGGTGGTCACGGCCCCCCCCCTCACCACACGCACTCCGGGGCGCGGCGTGGGGCGGCCCCCCACCCCTGAGGGCGCGCGGACACCGGGCCGCCCGGGTCCCGCCGCCCCGCCGAGGGGCCACTTACGTGGGCTGCTGGGGGAAGCTGTAGGCGGAGGCGCCGCGGACGCCGAGCAGCGGGAGCAGCAGCAGCGGCAGCGGCAGCAGCAGCCGGCGGCGCCGCCACGGCCGACGCGCGGGCCCGGAGCCCCGGGGGCCGGGGCCGGGTCGGGGGCCGCAGCCCGGCGCGGGGCGCGCAGTCTTCGCCGGCTGACACCGAGAGGCGCCGGAGGTCCGAGCCGGCAGCGCCATGTTTCCATTCAGGACGCGGCGCCGTGAGGAGGGAGGGAGCGGGAAGGGGGACGGCGGGGTGTGCGTGGGGAGGGGGGCGGCGGGATCGCGGGGCGGGCGGGGGGCGGGCGGAGCGCGGCCTCTCGCCGTCGCCCTCCGCGTTCTCCACCGCGGGGCCTCGCGCTCGACGCTGCCCGGGCCGCAGCGCCTCTGCGGGGCTGCGCGCGCCGAGCTGCCCGCCGCGCCGGCTCCGAGCGCTCTGAGCGGCCGGGCCCGGGACCGGCGCTCCAACCTGCCGGCGCCGCCCTCCGCCCGCCCCCCCTCCGCCCGCGGGCCGGCCCGCCCCCGCGCGCCCCCGCCGCGGACACGCGCGCGGGCCCTCGCTCCCCCTCCCCCTCCCCCTCCTCCACCCCCGCCGCGGACACGCGCGCGGGCCCTCGCTCCCCCTCCCCCTCCTCCACCCCCGCCCCCGCGCGCCCCCGCCGCGGACACGCGCCCGGGCCCTCGCTCCCCCTCCACGCGCTCCCCCGCCGCGGACACGCGCCCGGGCCCTCGCTCCCCCTCCACCCCCTCCACCTCCCCACCCCCGCCCCGGCGGCGATCGCGGGAGCGGCCTCACCCCGCCCGGCCTCCCCGAGCCTCCTCCAGGCCCCTCGTCTGTCCCACCCGTGGGGAGACTCTCTTCCACCCCCGCCCAGCGAGCAGGTGCATGGGCGGCCGTGGGCGTGCGTGGTGTGCGGAGAGAGAGGGAGGACGGCGGGAGCGGCGGGAGCTCGACCTTCAGCAGGCTCGAGGCCCGAGTCACAGGCTTAATGGTGGGGGGATAGGCTTCAGCAGGCCGGGCCAGGAAGGCAGGCACACACACTCACACTCACATGCACACTCATGCACTCACACTCACATACACACACATGCACACACATGCATACATGTACACACACATGCACGCACACTCACACATGCACACTCGTGCACTCACACTTACATACACACACATGCACACTCATGCACTCACACTCACACACACATGCACACACATGCATACATGTACACACGTCTACGCACACTCACACATGCACACTCGTGCACTCACACTCACACATGCACACACTCACATACATGCACACACTCACACTTGCACACACATACACAGGCACATACACACTCATGCACACACACTCATGCACACACTCACACATGCACACTCATGCACACACTCACACTTGCACACACGCATACACAGTCACACACTCACACATGCACACACACATGCACACATACACACTCATGCACACACACTCACACATGCACACATGCGCATACACAGTCACACACTCACACATGCACATACACACTCATGCACACACACTCACACATGCACACGCACATACACACTCATGCACACACTCACATGGACGCTCACACACATGTGCACACACACATACGCATGCACACACTCACATTCACACATACACACTCACAGACACGCACACACATGCACACTCATATGCACACTCACACGCACACGCACGCACACTTCCCTCTGCCAGCAGTGGGATGGGTGTGTGTGTGTGTGTGTGTGTGGAGGGGATGTATTCCCAGCTCCCGGCCTCTCCTCTGTCTCCCTAGGCGGGCGCCTGGGTGTGCCCACAGCACACAGCTGGAAGGGGTCTGAGGACGTCGGAAGTCCTCTCTCCCCCAGGGGTGAGGTACAGGGCAGCGCGAAGGCCTCAGCTCCCTAGGTTTGCAAAGCCTCCGGTGAAGCCTGCTCTCAATCAGAGGTCTCACCCGACACAGCCTAATCACTTCGGTACTAGAGGCCCCAGTCCGTGCCCTGCTGAGAGAAGCTGGGGCTGCTGTCAGTTCCAATTCCTCAGCTTGTTGGCTGGCCCGCCCTCTCAGAGCCTCACGTGTCCTCCCCGTTTTGTGAATGCTTCTACAGGGTGCTCTGGAATTGAGAAGAGGGTGAATGGCTTAGTAAAACCAAGGAGGCACTACAGCTGCAGCTCCTACTCAAGTTGTCCCAGGAGTTCACCTCTCTCTGATGCAGATAAAATAAGAGAATGTTCCCCTTTAAGCCTGCTGCAAAACTAGACCTCTTATCAGCAGCTACCCACAGACTGCCTAACAGGAAGAACGCGTGATTTAAAAAAAAAAAATGGTCAGAAGCCCCTTCTTCTTGATGCCTGGATGACTCTTCTATCATCCAGTCATAGGTCTAGCAAACTCACAGGAACATCCAGCAAACTACATCTGTAGTTGACAGGAAAGCAGAGCTACCCCTGGTATTGAAGAGCCTGGGATGGGGGTGGGTAGGGATGGGCTGGAAATAGGGTTCAGGCCAATCTTTGCATGATACCAATTCTGATGTGACTCTCAACCCTTATCCCATCCCTACAGGCTAAAGCATAACAAGAGGACAGCTTTCTTCATTTCTAGGTCTGTCCCCCCTCTCCTGACATGAATGAACCTTTGAAGACCAGACTGAAGATTGCTAATAGGCCTCAAACCATAATGCCCCCCCCCCAAAAAAAAAAGATTGAAAGAAGAGAGTACAAGAAGCCAGAGGCCCAGGTCCTGGGACCTAGTGGACAAAAAGGTCTATGGGAAACTGCCAACTCTATTGAGAAGGCTTTTTATTGTCTCCCCTGCCTGGTTGTGCCACATGCTGTTTCCCACATCGCAGGGCAGCCCCTTAACAAAGATGGATGGAGGGGCCCGGAGTTTGGCCTAGTGGTAGAGTGCTTGCCTAGCATGCACAAAGACCAGGGTTCGATTCCTTGGTACCACATACATAGAAAAAGCCGGAAGTGGTGCTGTGGCTCAAGTGGTAGAGCTCTAGCCTTGAGAAAGTCCAAGGACAGTGCTCAGGCCCTGAGCTCAAGCCCAGGACTGGAAAGAAAGAAAGAAAGAAAGAAAGAAAGAAAGAAAGAAAGAAAGAAAGAAAGAAAGAAAGAAAGAAAGAAAGAAAGAAAGGCACACAGACAAACAAAGATGGATGGAATGGGTCCTCCTGCCTGGTCTGGCTTTGAACCCCAGTCCTCCTGTTTCAGCCTCCTGAGTAGCTAGGATTACAGATGTGAGCCATGAGTGCTTGACTTGGCTTCAGCTTTGTTATCCCCCTATGTTAGGCAGAACTGGCCTAAGGTATCTTTCCTTACTTGTTTGCAGGACATATAGCCCCAAGAGACCAACCAGCACCAAGGATACAATTTCTCCTGGTACCACATATGGGTAGGCACCTTTCCGACCCAAACTCTGCAGGGTCCTGAGATATGTTAGGGATTGCCTGCCTGCCCGCCCGCCTGCCCTTCAACACCAGAATAACCATGCTATCCTTGGAGAGGATCTGAGCTATCAGGAACCTGGGGCCAGTCTGAGGCCACAGCAGGTGGCTGCTGGTAGTTGGGCATTTTAGTTTCAACTTCTGCAAGATATGTACCTAATTGAGGCCACTGGCACTGAGGGAAAGGCAGGAGATTTTGGCTGACAGGCCGTTAAAGGAAGATAAATAAGGAGGGGAGGTAATTAAGAGAAAATGGGTAGCGAGTGTTTTTACACACTCCAGCTTTCGAAGATCACAATATCCTCAGCTTTCTGTGGCTCGCAACAGCCACCGGTTAAGTTCTAGGGAGGAGAGACTGAGCCTTCTCGGGGAATAGGACTTCTGAGATGGACACACATGGATGGGTTCAGCAGGAAAGGGCCTGGGGCTATTCACCTGTGCTGGAAAGGTAGGTAAAGCTTCCGAGCGGAGCCTGGCATGGGCCAGTAGATATAGTCTTCTCAACAACCAGAAGCTCTTAGTGGAGCTTTACAGAGAATCTACTATATACCAAGCTGTCCCTGGACTAGACTATACACTCAGTGGAATGTCCAGGGCAGCAAGAGTTCCATCCCTGCCTGCTGAACCGACCTCTAACTCCCCTTCCATCAGCCTTTACTCTCTCAAGCCAGTGGGCAGGGCAGTAACCTATTTAGTGAAGATTTGTGTCCTGAGGCTTTACTTTGCAGCTCCTTCTCCCTTGAGTAACCCCTACACCCCTCATCTCTACCGAGAAAGTCATGAGCCCATCAAACCCTTATGTCAGGAAGCCTTTTGTGGATTAGTTTCTCCCTCCTGCGGAGAGGCCTTCTCATCTCAGTCCCTCATCTTTGGTTCTGTCGCAATCACACAAGCATGCAGTACACTCTGTTTAGGATTAGAGAGTTATCCGTGGCTGGGAACACTTGTCTATAATCTTAGCTAGTCTGGAGGCTGCGATCTGAGGATAGCAGTTTGACGCCGGCCAGGACAGGAAAGCCCTTGAGGCTCTTCTTGTCTCCAGCTATCAACCAAGAAAGTGAGAAGTAGAGCTGTGGTTCAAGTGACAGAGCACTAGTCTTGAGCAAAGCTCGGGGATAGCACCCAGTCCCTGAATTCAATGGCCCAGGAAGGTCCTCCCGCCCAACATACACAAAATAAGGATCGTTGCTTTTATGGACACAGGGAAGCAGAAAATCTCCATAACTATCTTGGCTACTTTTATAAAACTTGGGTCCTCCCAGCTCAAGTTCAGAAGGGAGAGGCCTAGTTACCCATCCAGAGCGCTATCCTCCACTAGAAGCTTCTAGTTTGGCAGCAATCCACATTCCTACCAGTACCTGTTCTGGACAGTCTTGAGTTTTCCTCGGAGAAATCTGGATCAACCTGCTTTGTCTGACAGATGTGGAAACTTGAGACTCCAGGAAAGACAATTTGTTCCAGAGTCAGAACAATAAGGGAGACTCCAATTCTAGGCTAAGGTCTTAAGTTCTGAGATGCCCTTCCCAGGAATTGGGATGTTTAGAATCCTTGAAAGGAACCTGACCCAAATATCTGCCTGGTATGGAGTGGGAGAGGAGACCCACTGGTACCACCTCTGTGTCCTGCTTCCATGGCATGAGGCACTGGGCCCTGATGCTGGGCTTGTATCTTCCCTTCAGCCCACTCTGGCAAGAGAAAATGAGAACAAATAAAAGAGATGAATTTTTCCTTAGAAAAGCATTAGGTGTCTGAACAGCTTTCAAATAAAAGCTTCCTCAGCACACCCTCCCCCCCCCCCCCCCCAGTGATGACAGCGGCTCTAACTCTCCCTAAGACATGTTTTTCTGCCTTTAGGTGGAAGTGAAGGGTGTCAGCAGAGGGCTAAGTCAAGCTCTGAGGGAGACAGCTTTCCATCACTGCCTAATGTCCAATCAGCATCTCCACGGGATGGCCCTGGCAAATTGCCTCCTCTGGTAGCCACCCCTCCGGAGCCAGACAGTGGAGGGTGAGGGGCAGGTACTGGTCTGTATCACAGAGAACTTCCCAGACAGTTCCCTGCCCTGCCTGCTCTTCCATCCAGGTGTGAATTCCCCAAATGACTTGGCAAATGCAAATGTGAAAACCGAGGCAGAGAAAACCTTGGGGAAAAAAAAAATTAGTTAATGAAATTAGCAGACTAGCAGGGGTGGGGGCTATCTCCTGAACAAGCCAACTCCACCCAGTGTGTCAGGATTGAGGGGTCTCTTTCCTGAGAGAGGGCTTTCCAAGGACAGGACCACAGTTTAAATCAGCCATGTTCCCCCTGGCCGCAGAAAAAAGTATTTGATGATTCTGATGGACATAAACTTGGGAGGCGAAGATTAGGAGGATTTCTGTCCAAGGATAACTTAGGCAAAAAGTTGTGAGACCCCGCCCCCCCCCATCTTGGCCAATAAAAGCTGGGCATTTTCAGCTGTCATTTCAGCTACATAGGAAGCATATGTAATTGGATTAAAGTCCAGGCTAGCCAGGGCATAAATAGAAGACATCATCAAAATAAACAAAGCAAGCCAGTTTCCCTGTGGGGCCCCATCATGTAATCCTAGCTACTCATAAGGCTGAAACCTAGAGGAGGATAGTTCAAAGCCAGCCTAGGCAACATGGTCTGTGAGAATCCATCTCCAATTAACCAGCAAAACAAACAAATAAACAAAACAAGGTAGAGACCGGGCATCAATGGCTCATGCCTGTAATCCTAGCTACTCAAGAGGCTGAAATCTGAGGAAATGGCCCCAAAACCAGCCGTAGCAGGAAAGTCTGTGAAACCCTTATCTTTAATTACCAAAAAGGCAGAAATGGTGCTGTGGCTCGAGTGGTAGAGCATTAGCCTTAAGCAAAAAGCTAGGACAGCACCTAGTTCCTGAGTTGAAGCCTTAGTACTGGAACAAAAAAGGCAGGGTGGAGTCATGGCTCAAGTGATAGAGCACCAGTTGTGAGCAGGCAAACTGAGGGGGCCTGAGGGCCCATGAGTTCAAGCCCTGGCACTAGCAGCTGAGTATACCAATAAAGCCAAAAATCGCATGCCTAGCAAGCTCAAAGCCCTGGATCCAAACCCCAGTGCCATCAACACAAAACAGAACAAAACCCCTGCTATTAGAAGCATCTCTTGATATCTTAGCCTCCGCTAGGCGGTTGAAAGGAGCCTCAGCCCGGCCGGGCCTGGCTCCATCATCATTTCATCTGTTGAGCCTGCGAGATGGATGAGGCTGGGGGAGGAGTAGGAGATGGAAGCTGTAGAACGTAGTAGGAGCAGTCTGTTGTAAGAATCTGGAAAGTTCCAAAGAGCCAGCCCCTGTCCCATCTCATGAGGCCCCTGCCTCCGGGGACGGGAGTGGCTCCCAGAATTCTACCTCTGAGTTCTTTGACCATTGAGCAAGACAGAAGAGATACTCTTAGCCAATGGCCAATCCAGTCTTCCTATTAGCGCTACTTTGGATGGTTTCCCTTCTGGAATCTTGGTATCACTGAATAGAAAAGGGAAGGCTGTCTAGAGTGTGAGGTCTAGTGGTGACCATGATATGCAAAAGACTCTTGGTCCCATCTCAGTCAGGCTAGGCTGTGAGCGAGGTAGGAAATACTTTGGCCACTCTGGAGACTGAGACAGACCCAGGATTCCTCTCATTGGATAGAAGAACCTTCTTGCACCTTAATAGTGGGCAAACTGTGCCTCAGAGGTGCTATGGACTATATCCTAAATCATGTCATAAACAGTGGCACCTCTGAGATCAGAACTCAGGTCCCTGGATCCTATCTTGGGGCCATGTATGTTTTTTTCTTTCTGGTGGTCAGAGATGACTCATGTCCCTACCTTGTTTTCTACTTGTTGCTAAAGGCATAGTACTGTGGCCAGCAGAGTAAGACAGGTATGAAACAGGAGAGGAAAGGGCCCCTTGATAGACTGTGTAGGCTGAGATTTTCCAAGATAGAGCCAGAACCTCTCCTTGAAGAACATGGATTTCAGACATACTTCTTTCAGTCTCCTCAGTGACTAGGATTACAGGTGTGAGCCACCAGTGCCTAGTTTGGTCTGAAACTCTTAAATCTTCTTGACTAGCTTCCTAAGTGCTGGAATTACAGATGTGCACTTTTTTTTTTTTTTTTGGCCAGTCCTGGGCTTGAGCTCAGGGCCTGAGCACTGTCCTTGGACTTTCTCAAGGCTAGCACTCTACTACTTGAGCCTCAGCACCACTTCCGGCTTTTTTCTATGTATGTGGTACCAAGGAATCGAACCCGGGTCTTCATGCATGCAAGGCAAGCACTCTACCACTAGGCCAAACTCCTACCTGGCCTTCAAGCAAGACTTCTTGATGTTTCTTCCTGAAAGTAAATAATACTTATCACTACCCACAAAATAGCCTTCCAAGAGATCTGGCATGGACCCCATTGAGTAGAGGAGTAAACTGAGACTCCTCCAGTTGTAAGTGATTTGTTTAAGTGATTTGTTTAAGGCTGGCTGAGAAATGGCAGAGACAGGCTGTGACTCCTGTTCCAGCTCCTTCTGGTTTTGATGCCAAAGGAACACATTACAATTTTTTTAATAAGCTCATCTTATCTCAATATGCAAAATTATGCATGTGGCATGCAAATGAGCATTTTCCTGCCCGCTCCCTGGGTGGCAGTGCAGCCTTTGGGTTTTACAAATGATCCAACAATCTCTGTCTCTCCTGCTCCTTCTAAGCCTCTCTGCTCTACCAAGTTCCTCCAGGCAGGGCTTTGTAGGGGGGATTGGGGATTTGTTTTCATGGGGTTGGTAGGCAGCAGAACTTGGACCTAGACATGAGGGGACAGCAAGGCCCCCCCTCCATGTCCCTTCATGAAAACCCAGAACAGCAGAGTTGAAATGTCTGCATTATGGGAGCACAGGGACAGGGTTCTGTGTCTGGAATATGGGAAGGTGAAAGCCTAGAGGCAGGGGAGAATAGAACATTTTAGACGAAGGGAATCTTGGAGAACTAGTAAAAAGGCATCAAGGTAGGGAAAGCCAGTGAAGCATTTCAAGTCTGCTCTGTTTGGAGAAGAATGTTTCCATGATAAAGGAGCCCATTGCACTGGAGCAGGCAGGCCAGGGCCTGGAAGGCAGGTGTGAGGGCTACATCCAAGCTGTGGCTGCAAATCATGGGAGAACTGTCCCATGAGCACAGGGTGGAAAGGACAGTCATCCTAGCTAACGCTTTGGTCTGATTCATGGCTAGGAAAGCAGATATTCACTGGATAGAGGTGACCTTGAGCTGGCTGTCTAACATCAGCGAGCCTTAGTTTCCTTGGAGGTAAAATGGGTTCCATAAGCTTCATCTCGGAGCACGGAGGGGTGGGATACACTGGAAACTAAATCTACTGCTGCATCATGAAGCATTCTATGACCTACAAAGGAGGTGAACATACCGCCCACCCCCCAAGATGATGTGCCCAGGCCTGGCACATCCAGGCAGTACGAAACCAAGCCCCAAACCGAGACCAGAACCGGGACCGGAGTCCATTGCAGAACGACTAGTGGGTAGGGGTGAGGCCATAAGCAGAGGCCCAGGTACACAGAGAAAGTGGGATGGCTTAGGTAGAGTAGAGCTGTGTCCCAGAAAGACCATGACAGGAGGTAGGGCCCACCTCAGGGTGGTAGTAAGGGCCCTAGGAGGGTCTCAGGGGCTCTATTTGCTCCCTGGGAAATCAGCCAGGTATAGAAGGATTAGGATCCATGGAAATTGAGTCTGTCTGTCTTCTCCAGAACCCTGGGTACTAACTGTGTGTGCGCGCGCGCGTGTGGGCGTGTGCGCGCGCGCGTGTGTGTGTGTGTGTGTGTGTGTGTGTGTGCACGTGTAGACAAGATTTTCACAAAACTGGGCAGCAGTGCTCATGCTTATAATCTTAGCATGAGAATCTTATCTCCAATAAACTAGTCAGAGAAAGCCGCAAGTGGTGTTGTGGCTGAAGTGGTAGAGTGCTAACCTCGAGCACAAAGAAGCTCAGAGATAGTGCTCAGGCTCTGAGTTCAAATCCTGTGACTGACAAAAAAAGGCTCACTTTTCTGCTCAGGCTGGCTTTGAACTGTGATCTTCAGCTCTCAGCCCCCTAACTAGCTAGGATTATTAATACTTGACACTAAGCATATATTTCAGCAACAGGGAAGTCTTTTTAAACTACATTCAAGGTGGACTCCCCCAAAACATGATAGATTGAAATGAGGCTGTTCTGATGGAGGGTGGTAAAGGTGTGTGTATTGGGGCGGGGAGAATCCCTAAACTCCCAGAACAGAGCCTAGATGCACACCCTGTCCCAGAAGACACATACCGGACAGATAGCCTCAGCCTAAGGAGTCTAACCTATCATTTACACTCACGATCCCAGGGTGACCTTGAAATAAACCTTTTTTTTTTTTTTTCGGCTGAGGGCCTCACAATGCTTTCTGCAGAATGGAGAGCATTTGGTAATCTAGCCCAGCTTGCCACTCTATTGCTAGGACAGATTATAGGGCAGAGATTCCCCCTGTCTCCCCCCCCCCCCATCTCCCAGGCTATCTCCATTACATAGAGGAGACTGTTCATTCATCCTCTGGAAAAGCTGAGGTCCTGGTAAGGCTCATCTACTTCCTGGCTCCCCTAATTGGAATCACTCCCACCCCTCCCTTTCCTCTGCCTCTCAGTAAATTATGCGAATTCCCCCAGTCAGAGGCCTGGGTGATGGACAGCGCTGTCACAGCAGCCTAAGTGTTTAGAGAGCAATTGTTCTGTGGAAGGCTGCCATTCCTCAAGCTTGGCCTATGCAAGGTACCACGGAGGAGAGACAGCCGGGACCCCAGCCCTTCCTCTGACCCCCTGCCCTTTGTTCCCCCTCACCCCGTGCTCTAACCCAGCCCAGCTACCCGAGCTTGCTCCGCCCAGCCCGCCAAGCACGGGGGCTTCCGGTATGTTATCCTTGTCATAACAATCAGAGCAGCCGAGAGGTATTGCTCTTAAACCCTCAACACACATTTTTATAACCTTTCTGTTTAATAAGAAAGAGACAGCTCCAATTAGCTGGGAATATTCTGCAGAAATGGGATTATTTTAAAAGCTCTGGCAATATTATAAAATAGCTTCAGTAAGTGAACAGCTGTTGCTGGCCCCGCCCGTCGTGTTGCACTGCGCAGCCCGCACCCTCTCACCAGGGTTGAGGCCTTCATTCTTTCCCAGGCAGCCCAGCATCCCTGAGAGCTGAGTTCTGGCCAGCAGTCAGGGGCATCTCAGACAGCCAGAGAGAAGTCCTGAGGTGTGGAGAACCCAGTGCCCTCATCCCCACATTGATGGGAGAAAAGCTTCCAGCTTGCTCGGAGATTGAACCTCAGTCTTGCTAGTGTTTCCCAGGAAAGCCCATGCAGGGATCCCTAACATATCGCTAAAGGGTCTCCAGCACATATGACTGTCCCTGGGCTATGCACACATTCCTCTCAGTTGACGGAACTCCTCTATGATGCCCAGGCTTTCCTGGCCTCTAATCAAAGGAAGCAGAATAAGACCTGACAAGCTCAGTTCCAACAACCTAACATTTTGTTTTCTTGCCAGTCCTGGAGCTTGAACTCAGAGCCTGGGCACTGTCCCTGAGCTTCTTTTACTAAAGGCTAACACTCCACCATGCCACTTCTAGTTTTTTTCTGCGTATGTGGTACTGAGGAATCAAACCTGGGGCTCCAGGCATGCTAGTCAAGTACTCTATCATTGAACCACATTCCCAGCCCCAGCCTGCCCAGAGACAAGCTCCATCCCCTTGGCCCTTTGCATTGCTACTTTCCAGAGGGGGAGCTGTAGCCAAGGCCTTGCCCACAGCAGCTGAGAGATTTAGCAATAACTGTGTCCAAGCTCCAAGAGCTAAAGGGCATGGGATCTAATGATCCTGGCTTTTCCTACTTTCTGCCCTCAAGGCTAGGGGTCCTCCATTTCCACCTCCAAAAGCCCTTGGAAAGCCCAGGAAACTTATCTGTGATTAACTAGCAAAAAGGGAGCTGTGGCTTAAATGGTAGAGTGCTAGCCTTGAGCAAAAAGGCTCAGTGACAGCACCTAGGTCTTGAGTTCAAGTTGTAGGAGTGGTGTGTGTGTGTGTGTGTGTGTGTGTGTGTGTGTGTGTGTGTGCACCTCCTCCTCATCTACAAAGCCCTAGATGATATCTTATCCACAGACCCAGCATCAGCTGCCAGCCTCATCTGGATATTTTGGGCAAATAGCTCAGTGTCACCTTCTTCCTGAGACTGCACAAAGTGGCTGTGGAAAGGAGTTAGGGATGGGGGCTGCTTTGGAGAAGTTTTGCGTCTTCTTTGGCCTGCTGGGCAGAGGGACAGAGGGCTCCACTTTCCTGCCCTTGATGTCTACCTACTCCTTGTCCCATGATTATTCACCATACTGGGGCTTTCTCCAGGCTCAGGTTGAAGAATTAATGTTGGAACTATTTTTAGGGATGGATAGAGTTGGGAAGAATGTCAGAGTCTTCCTATTGCTATATAGCTAGGAAAACTTAGGTTCAAGTGGGAAGAAGCTCCAAGGTTATATTACAAGATAGAAAAGAAGCCCAGTGTCTAAGCTCTCAGCCTCAATCCAGGCTCCCATCATAGGGGATCAGGAGATTCGACCTTCCTCCGAGGACTCTTCTGAGTGAGGTTCCTACCTTTGAGAGCAGGATTCCTGGGTGGATGGGGTAAAGACAGGACTGGGGGTGGATGTCAAATATCAGGCAGGGCAGACTCCTGCAGGAACTCCATGACAGAGCCAGGGTTAAGAACCCCGGGGGTGTGGTTCCACCGAGATCTCACAAACCACCCTGTTAAATCCTCTCCAGGCCTGACTAGAGAGGATGAGGGCTCTAGATCTCTCTAGAAGCTACTGGAAGGAGCAGCATCCAGTCTAGGACAACAGCTTTCTGATGGGCACCTCCTGGCCGGGTGGGCCCTGTCTCAGCAGGCTCAGATCACAGCCCCCACCCCCCTCCTGCCTGGGGAATGGCAACAATTTCAGAATATCCTTGGGAGAAGATCGCAGCCCAGGAACTGCAGCACGATGCAAATGCACCATGTGCTAAATGGGGAAAAATGAATTTTACACCCAGACAAAGTGACTTTTATCATGTTAACGACCATGGTTTGCTCATCGTGTCTGGCGCAGTGAAATGGGGCCTGTGGATGTGTTTTTTTTCTTTTTAGTTCTGCTTTTAAATGGAGGCACCTCCTCCCTCCCCTCCCTTCTCCAGAACAGACAAGCCAAGCCCCTTAGATAGAGATGACAGAAGTGCCGACTCAGCAAAACAAAATGAAAGATTTTTTTAAAAGTTTTTATTTGTGCCTTCCACACACAAAAAAATAGAGTTGAGAAGGAGGATGTGGTATGAAAGCCCTAGCTAGAAGGCCGGAATGTAGTTCTGGCCCTGATCTTTCCTGTGTTACCTGGCACCTGTCTCATTCACTCCTGACCTCAGAATGCCCCATCAGTACTGGAGATAAAGGCGTGTGTGTGTGTGTGTGTGTGTGTGTGTGTGTGTGTGTGTGTGTTTGTCCTAGGGCCTGAGTGCTATCCCTTTAGCTTTTTCCTTAAGGCTGGCACTTTACCATTTTTTTTTTACCACTTTACCAGGTTTTTTTTTTTTAGTGGTTAATTGGAGATAAAAATCTCATGGACTTTCCTGCCTGACTGCCTTTGAACTGCAATCCTCAGATCTCTCAGCCTCTGGAATAGCTAGGATTACAGGTGTGAGCAACTACAGCCTGGCTTGATACATAGTTTCTTATACACAGAGAACTGTTCTGTTCTGGCCCTCACCAAAATACCTGTGCCAAATGGTCCACCACGGTTTCTGCTATTAGACTGGCTTTCCCAGAGGGCAAGCCAGGGCAGTCACTGCTGTATCCACGGTGCCCCCAGCGGCCAATTCCAGGTTCTGCATGGAAGGGACAAGAGATGTTTGTGTGTTTGCTAACTGAGCCAAGACTTCTTCCTTGACCTCTACAGGCAGTGTTCAAGGGTAGACTCTGGTTTTTTTGTTTTGTTTTGTCCGCCTTGGGGCTTAAACTCCAGGCCTGAGTGCTGTCCCTGAGCTTTTTTACTCAAAGCCATAGCACCACTTTTGATTTTCTGGTGGTTCACTGAAGATAAGAGTGTCATGGTCTTTGCTGCCGGGCTGGCTTCAAACCATGATCCTTAGATCTCAGCCTCCAGCGTACCAAGGATGTCAAGTGTGAACCACTAGCACGAGGCACAGGTTCTGTCTTCCAAATCCTGAGCATACTTCTCCCTGTTCCTAACCAGCCTGAACTGCTGGACGTGGACAACTCCATACTGTACACATGGATTCAGAAAAACACCATCAGATGCCTTGTACAATTACCCAGTAGGGCACCCAGCTTCCATTTCCCCCAGGAGGAGGAGTCTGAGCCGGACCCAATGGGCGTGTGTGTGTGTGTGTGTGTGTGTGTGTGTGTGTGTGTGTGTTTGAGGGGGAGGTGTTCACTTAAAGCAAATGAAGAGACCTTGGCGCTGGCATATCTGGAAACCCCTGCCCTGACATCATACAAAACTGCTCCAGAAGGTTTGCCCCGGTCAGACAGGCAGGGCATTTGAGGAGCAGAGATCAGTAGACAATTAGCCAGACTCGGCAGATGTAATTAATCAATGTTCTAACACTTCCATCCAGGGCTACAGTGATCACTGCTGAGCCTCTGCCCTAGTGGAAGCCATAGCCTGGGCCCGACTGACGGAAATAGACTCCACTGCTGTCCATGTCCTCACTGCCAACACACGCCACACATCATCAGTGCTTACCTCTGGATTCACCACCATTGTCACCGTAACTGCCACTGCTGTCACCTCACAGTAGCACCGATACACTCGCCCATGCCAGCTCTCTGTCACCATCCTTACCCATGCTCTGCTCACTCTTCCCTGACTTCAGGGGTTTCACCTTGTCCTCTTACGTGATTCTTCTCACACACAAGCAACATAATGGAGGGGATACCAAGGCCTAGAGAAGGGGAAGATGGCATGACTGTCACAGAATCTGCTATGTCTACCCTCGCTCTCCTTCTCTGCCCAACACCACCGCACTTGCTCGCAGGATCTTTTCACCTTTCTCAGTGGTGCTGTAGTAACAACCACCTAAATCACAGCGACTTAAAATAATGAAGGTTTACTCTTCCCTGCTATGTGTCGTCCTCCATGGGTCAGCTGAGGTTCTGCTCTGTGTCATTCTTGTGGTGAGCCAGGGCTAACCAATGCCCAGAAAACTGATCATTGCATGGCAGAGAGAAAAGACCCTAAAGGTCTTATACCAGCTATGGATGCCCTGGCCTGTCCAGAGGTACTGTTTTTGCTTTATACTCATTGCCCCATTGCCCAGAACCAGACATGCAGCCCTATCTGGCCACTAAGGGTAGAAGCAAATGAGATAGGGCCATTATATCAAAGTTCATCATCTAATTCTCTTTCCTCCTTCTTCTACTTCCTAGTCTGGTAGGATTGTGGGAGTTGAGAAGGCTTATGGCGTTCTTAAGATCATAGCTCATGTCTCCTGCTCTCTCCCAGGCCTGCTGCCTGGCATTGGAGGGTATTTCCTCGAGGAGACAGAGAAGGAGATCTGGCAGGTTCCTGGAGAGGTAGTCCTGGGAAGGAGGCTGGTAAGCAACAGTGCTCTTCCTTTCCCTAGGGATTCTTGTAGGACGGGAATGAAGACCTGAGCTCAGCTTAGACCATAAATGTGGTAAGGATACAGTGGAAGGAAGAAGCTGGGGCAGAGACCAACTGGGGAAGTCCAGAGAATTCAGGAACAGAAACGACAGGCCATCCAAGGAAAAGCCTCAAAGGGGAGACCAGGAGAGAAGAGGAAGAGGAAGGAAGCAGCCTTCGAATGACCAGCTGGGTCTCACAGTCTGTGGTTGTATATGAGCTTGAACTCAAAGCTTGGGTGCTGCTCTTTAGCTATCTCACTCAAGGATAGTTCTCTACCCCTTGAGCCACACCTCCACTTCCAGCCTTTTGATGATGGAGAGATGATAAGAATCTCACAGATCCCTCCCACCTGGGGCTGGCTTCAAACCTGGATGGGTGCTCTCTACCAGCTGACCTTCCAGAGATTGGGCTGGTAGCAAGTAGATCTGAGGATGGAGATTAGTGGGAGGGAAAAAAGAAGTTTGGAATACGGAGGGTTCGGGCCCCAGGACTCCAGATTCTCAAGTTAGTGTTCGTTTTCTTCCATCATCATACCTAGAGCCAGGAGAGGCGCAATGAGGTTAAGAGGATGGGGTTGGGTCCAGATAAGTTCACCTCTCCTTCTCCTGACATGGGGGATGCCTTTGCTAGAGACGGTATAGCTCTTCCCACATCATCCATCACTGAGCCCACAGAAGGCTGACCGTGATCAATAAAACAAACAATTATCCTATCATTACTGATTGTAGGCCTGTGGCCAGCCAGCAGCTAGAGGGGTTGTGTGGGGCGGGGTGTGCGGGGGGTGAGCAGCGCATTGAGAGGGAATCTCTGATGAGAACAGTCCACATGTGGGTTGTTGGCTCACGCTAGGAGTGAAGATTGCAGAGGCGTCCTGGCAGGGCTGTCCCAGAAAAGAGACTCCACTTTGCCCGGTAAACCACCCTCCCTAGAGCCTACTTGAAAGGACATGGTAATGCCCGTGTAGCTGGGGAGAAGCTGACCCTTAGTGAATGGTGCCGGACCTCGCCCCTTCCTTCCCTTCTCCCAATAGCCTAAAGGAGGGGAACATGCAGTTAGAAATTGAGCCACTCCAGATACAAATTAAGAGCCCTCCTCGGCACCAGCCATGAGCAGAAAAGCTGAGCATGAGAATTTGAGGCCTGGAGTTCAAGCCCCAGTACACACACACACACACACACACACACACACACACACACAATACACCAAAAAGAAGCCCTCCTTACTGGGTATCAGAGGCTCAAGCCTGTAGTCCTAGCTCTTCAGAGGGCTAAGGTGTGAGGATGGTGGTACAAAGCCAGCCTGGGTGTGAAAGCTTGTGAGACTTGAAGGCACCTCATCTTGCCTGCTCGGTTAGGGCAGGCGTCAAAGGCAATGGGTATGGTTTTCAGTGGGAAAGGATGCAAGAGCAATGACTACCCTGATCCTGGAAGATGCTTAGAATCTGGCCAGGGAGTAGGGGTGCTTGGTCTGGAGCCCCAAGAAGGGGAAGGCAGGCCCCAAAGCCAGTTGAGTCAGCTGAGTGGGACCCAAGACCACCCAGCCATGACCACCCCTGTCTCCCCAGGTCTACTCCCTAGCCTGCTCCCAGCCCCACAGAAGGGAAAATCTCTCTCCATCAGAGGGAAGGGACAAAAAGGAGGTGATTTATTATTCTATTCCATTATGCCTGTTTCCAGAGAAACTAATTATGGTGCATTGTTGTATTAGATACTTTCAGAAAGATTACATTTTCTTACTTTGGCCGATAAAAAAATTAAATCCATCAGTTTTCCTAAACACATTATAGTAAAGACAGACTCGCTCCTTGTAATTATTAATCAGTCGGATTTGGGGACGCAAAGCATTTGACTTAAGCTCAATACGGTCACAAACAATGTCCTGGGATCGCATTTGGTATTGAAACAATTTTTCAATTTATTAAAAAGTCATTAAGGCCTTGCAGTGGGGGGGGGGGAAGAGACTGCTCTAAGCTATGGAGTCAGGGTTGTACATGGGGAGAGGAGAGGGAGTTTGGCAAGCAAAAAGAAGTCCCAAGTCTATCTTGTCCCTAAGCCTAGCTCCATGCCCAGGTGTCTGTTCAAATTGAAATGAGAAGTCTGCCCTCCCCACCTCCCTCCCCACCCAGCTGCCCTAAGTGTGTTATCCATTTGCCCCAAGTCTGCCCTTTAGGCTCCTTGGCCAGCCTGGTGGTGGAAACAGACAACTGGTAGGGAAATTTTTCTTTCACTGAGCTTCGAGCCCCTAGCCAATGGTCTTGTACAAAGAACTAAATAAGCCTGACTCCCACACTGTCAAAGGGGCAGGCTCCTCCTACTTTGGAGACCCCCCAAATGGGGACAGGTGGATATTTAGAAGGACACCAGGTGTGGCCAGTTGCCTCGTTCCAGTCATTGGTCTTGCTCACTCAATCATTTAATTACTCCTCTGACACTTCCTACTCTCAGGAGGGATTTGCGGAGGTTTAGAAGGCTGGCAAGCTACAAGCCCAGCTTTTAGCCTGAGCCCTGGCTCCCGTCAGAGCTGAGTGGTAGTGAGAGAATCTGGGTGTAAGTCATAGCTCAGCTACTTGCACACAATGACCCTTGTATGAGTTGGTTAGCTTTCCTGGGCCTCAGTCTCTACTTGTGGAAGGATGGGAGGGTACTGCTGCTTCTGTCTTCACACAGGGTAAGGGAGAGCATGAGGCCTGCTCCTGCCTCTCCTGGGATGGAGTTCTGTCATGCCCATCCTACCCATTCACCCCTCACCCAAAAAAGATCAGAATCAAAATCTGCCTCCTCCTTAAGAAGTTTCTCCATCTATGCTGTTCCTTCTGACACAAATGCCTATCTCCTTGGGTTGGGAGTGTGGCCTAGTGGTAGAGTGCCTGCCTAGCATGCACAAAGCCCTGGGTTCAATTCCTCAGGACCACGTATACAGAATAAGCTGCAAGTGATGCTGTAGCTCAGGTGGTAGAGTGGTAGCCTTGAGAAAGCCCAAGAACAGTGATCAGGCCCTGAGTTCAAGCCCCAGGACTGGCAGAGAAAGAAAGAAAGAAAGAAAGAAAGAAAGAAAGAAAGAAAGAAAGAAAGAAAGAAAGAAAGAAAAAGAAAGTAAGTCCCCCTGCTATTGGTCTTTCTTCTGGCAAATTCTACCCCTATTTCCTTCAGGCCTCTGCTTTAAAATCTGTTAGAAGCCTCTGGGTTGCACTTTCCTATCCCATGATTCTGACCAGGACCTTATCTGTCCTCTTTCTGTGGGCATATGAAAGGGTCCCGACCTTCACAGACAGCAGACTACACAATGCTGAGGCCGATTTACCCATCCCTGAGAGAAAGTCCTTAACAACTGAACTGCCCACCTTTAACCCCCTGTGCCCAGCCCAATGCTTTTCTCTGAACTGTCGTCCAGAAGAAAACAGGAAGGGAAGCCATCCCTACTTCAAGATGCCCTTGGGAACATTAGTTGGTGGAGCGCCAATGTGCCTTAGTTTCCTCTTAGTTTGCGCCCCACCTTGATGCCACCAGCTGAACAGAGAGATAGAGCCAGGATCAAATATCTGAACACAAAGAGGAAGATTCCAGAAAAAAAGGAGGACAAAGTTGAGGATCACTGTAATTGAGGGGGTGACTGGTGGGGCTGGGGTTGGATCTGAACACAGCCGAGCTCAAGAAGGCCTATTCCTTTCCTTGCTATAGAAAACCATAGGCTGCAGAGATGGATTGCTGGATGCCAGCCTCTCTGCCCCCTCCCTGTGCCTCTTTACCTGCGGGTAGGTAGAATTGAACATGTTCCAGACACTCTATTTCCCTGGAATTTATGGAGGGTTTTATCTTCCCTCCTTGATCACTGGTGAGGGAAAGGAGAGGGCAAGCTTGCCACCCTCCCCAGGAGCAAGGGAAAAGCAAGCTGGCCACCCTCAAGCTTGGAAAATGCCATCTAAACCCCACCTCAGCAATCCCCTCCCCATGGGGCCTCAGCTTGGATGAGGAGGGGATGGCAGCCATTTAAGCTGTCACCAGCTCCATCAGAGGATTTAAATCACTGACACAGTAACAACAGCTGTAGATTACAGCTCGGAAGCCACGCGGGCACAGCACGGCAGAGGCAGAGGAGAGGTGGGAGAGGAGAAAAGAGGTACACGGTCATGGCATCACCTTGGCACCACAGTAGGGTATCACTTTGCAGCCGAAGCCAGCCCAGCAGGGAGCCCTGAAACTTCCCCCCACCCCCACCATCTCTTCACCCAAGCAGTCTCCCACAAAAACCTTACACTCCTAGATACTCCCCAGCTGGGAAGCAATTCCTTTGTGTTCTCCAGATCGGGGTGGTTTCTGTGCTCCCCTTGTTTACCCATGGATCTTGCACCCAGAGGCCTCACTGCCAGGGGTATCCCTGAGAGAAGGGTGGGGGCACCTGGCAGGGAGCCTGCCTGGCTCCTGTTCACAGGCACCCAAGCCATTGTCTCTGATTGCATGGTATTAGCCGTAAATTACAGCCTTTGGGAGGCCGTATGTAAAAATAAAATAAAATAAGTGTCAAAAGACAGAGAAAATATTGATTCTTCAGGGAGAAGAAAGGATGGCTTGGTTAAATTAAAACTTTGAAAGGAAGTTAGAGTGTGGGTAGATGGTCTCCAGAACTCAAGAGCTATCTAGAAGCCTGGTAAAAAAAAAAACTAGCATTGTAATCGGTCAACAAACTCCTTGGCTGTGAGATTCTTCCCTGTCTAGGAAGCCCAGGTAAGATGGGGCCCTATCCATCTGAGAGACGGCATGTCCCTGAGATTTGCCAAGGATGTCACAAGTTAACCCTCAACCAGGACACCATGGAGCCTCGTAGGGGAACAGGAGCTTTCCGTGGTGCTGAAAGTTATCTCGTATCTTGCCCACTACCACCACCACCAATAGCAAGGAGAATCTCTCCCTCCCTCCCTCCCTCCTTCCCTCTGGATCTGGGGCCCAAAGTGAGGTCACTTAAGAGTCCAGCTTACCTCACTCCTCTTTGGGGTCCTTCTTCACCTTTAATCTCCTTCTCCCTCTAAAAGATGGAGAGATTTTCCCAGGCAATCCAGAGGTTGCATCTGTTTTTTCTAGAGCTTCCTGGGCCTTAGATGAGGAGCCTTATTGTTTCTTCAATGAGAAAAAAATGTCCTAAAAGAACCCCACATAGCCTGAAGCTGGTAACTCACGCTTATAATCCTAACTACTCAGTAGGAGACTGAGATCAGAGGATTGGAGTTCAAAGCCATCTCCAGGCAGGAAAGACTATGAGACTCTCATCTCCACTGAACCCACCCCAAAACAAGAAGTGAAGCTGTGGCTCAAAGTGGTAGAATGCTAGCCTTGAGCACAAAAGCTCTGGGACAGCACCCAGGCCCAGAGTTCAAGCCCTATGACCACCACTCCCCAGACACCATACGGACTTCAGTAAGAGACCCAAGTATGCCATGGCATCTCCTAGTAAGGATACCCATATGCGCCAGGTTTCCAGGCTGATAGATTCCCATCTCCTTGTGTGGAGAGAGAAGCAGTCTTTCACACAAGAGAATGCCCCACCCATAACTTTCTTCAAGCCAGTGCCTCACCCCTCACCTTCTCTCAGCACTTGGGATTTTCTGGCCCTGCACCCCATTCTGAAAGACAACTCCAGGACTCAGAGCTGCCTGGAAACACCTGCACAATTATCCACCACTTGCCCCAACCCTGAAGTCGCAAGGTTACCACCATTTCCACCTGCTACTTGACTTTGCCATCAGCAGAATGTGGTGGGGGGGGGTAGAAATCAAAGACTTGATGTCCCAAGGAGTTCTCTGCCCTTTCTGGCATTTCATTCCCCTTCACTCTTGGATCCAAGGCACAGGCCTGGTGGGTTTGCCCATATATCCCTCTAACTCCAGGATCTCCTGAGCTAGGAGAGTCTTAGGATCCTCCCCTCACTCCAGCCCTGCTGGAACATGCATTCCCTACCACACGGGACTCTTTCCCGTGGATACTACATTTTGCTTTTGTGCTCATCTCTGGTGACACCCCTCCACCAAAGGCATGTACCCCTAAAATCTGTGCACATACCCAGCCCAGAGTTCTAGAAAATCACAGCCCAAGGGAAAAAAAAAAACAAACCTACAAATCCCACCACCACACCTCCAAAATTCAGTTCTATGGAGAAGCAGAGGGCCGGAGTATGCTTTTGAAGGGCCATTCTCTCTCCAGCCTTTTTTTCTGCTCAAAGAACTAAGATCTCAGCACTCTGACTTGAGGAGCCTGGAGTTCCAGGTCCAGTCTTCCACTCTCACCTCTCTATGCCTCCCTCAGTGCCCTCCTCCCCTCTCTTTCAGGGCCATTCCTCCCCCTCCCTCCCCCCCCCAGGAAAATCATTTCAGGCTCCAGCCATGCCCTAGAGTCCCAGTTCCAATCTTGTGCTGTGTCACCTAAGACAGGTCACCTAACTTCCCTGAGTCACCATTTTCTTAATAAATGGGATAATAACAGAGCTCACTTCACATGCTGCTGTGAACCTAAAAGGCTCACCTGGAAGGAAATTAGTTCAGGGAACAAAGTCTTGTACCAATATAATAATAATAATAACAACTATAATAAAGCGACATTTCCCTCCTCAGCTCCCTACCCCTAAGGACCATTTTTTTCTTGCAAGAGCTACATGTACTATGCTGTTTTCTCTTTCTTTTTTTCTTTACTTTTTCTTCCTTCCTTCTTCCTTTCTTTCCCTTCCGTCCTTCCATCTACTCTTTTTCTTTTCTTTCCTTTCTTTCTACCTTTCTTTCTCTCTCTTCTTTGTTTCTTTGTTTCTTTCTTCCTTTCTTTCTTTCTGCCAATCCTCGGGATTGAACTCAGGGCCTGGGCATTGTCTTAGCTTTTTCACTCAAGGCTGTTGCTCTGCCACGTGAGCCACAGCTCCACTTCTGTCTTTTTTTGATTCTTACCTGGAGATAAGAGTCTTATGGACTCTCCTGCCCAAGCTGGCTTTGAACCATGATCCTCAGATCTCAGCATCCTGAAGAGATAGGATTTCAGGCATGAGCCACTGGTACCTGGCACTGCTTCTCCTGGGAATAGACCACAAAGACAAACTGCACTCTGCAAGCACACACACACACACACACACACACACACACACACACGCACGCACATACAAATGGTAAATAGGATATAATTCATTTGTAAAGGAGACCCCAGTTGTGCCATCCATCTTAAACTAAAATTCAATACATCTCAGCGTGGCCTGCTGGGCCTTGATGAATGGAGAGAACAAAGGCTCTGTCCCAAGAGCTTGCAGCCAATCCTACTTTCTGGGACACGGAAACACCAGCCATGGGCAAGCAGAGACGCTGAGATGCAGCCATCCTAAGACATAGGAATGACCCTGTGTTGAGAAGCTCCACTCGGATTCCCTCTGGCTTGGGTCCTCCAGTTTCCATATAGCCTCCTAGAGGTTCAGATAGCCCTTGTCCAATGTTGGTTCCGTATACTAAGATTTAAATTCAGAGCCCCATAGTTAAATGCTCTACCATTTGAGCCAGAAACCCACTCCTTTTTCTCCTTAATATTTTTTTTTCTGGTTCTGGAGCTTGAAATTATGGCCTAGGCACTGTCCCTGAGCTTTTTTTTTTTTGCTAGTCCTGGGCTTGAGCTCAGGATCTAAGCACTTTCCTTGGACTTTCCCAAGGCCAAAGCTCTACCACTTGAGGCACAGCACCACTTCCAGCTTTTTTTCTATGTCTGTGGTACCTAGGACTCGAATCTAGGTCTTTTTGCATGCTGGGCAAGCACTCTATCCCTAGGCCAAACTTCAGGCCTCCTTTGCTCAAATCTAGCACTCTACCACTTGAGCCACTGCTCCGCGTCCAGCTCTTTATGGGCTTCAAGCTGTGGTTGTCAGATCTCAGCATCCTGGGTAACTAGGATCCTTAGCTAGGCCCGTCCTTTCCAGTCCACACCCACACACCTTCATTGGCCATGCCGGTGTCCCTGCTTCCCTAGCCCTGGCTTACCATGTGCTCCAGTGGAGGGAAATCTCCTCCTGACCTTGTAGAGACCTTTGAGGAAGGGGAAGAAACAGGATGGAGAAACAGAATGGAAATGAGACTGGTAGACAGGTACTTGGAAGCTTAGCCCAAATTTTGGCCAGGTCTTAATGGCCTGGAAGGGGCTAGAAAAGCAAAACTGGTATCAGAAGCCAGGTCTGACGGGTACCACGTGATTCCAGGTACTCAGGAGATGGAAATAAAGATTTCTAGACTGTGGGGCGTTAGAGAAACCCCATCTCAGCCAGTAAACAGGATGATGTGGCGGCCACACCTATTACCTCTGTGCAATGGGAGGCTTAGCTGGGGGAGCAGCAATCCAGGCCGACCTGTGTAAAGGAATGTGGGCCAGACTGGGAGGAGGGGGGAGGGGGAGGGGAGGAGGGAGAGGAGGGGGAGGAGGGGAAAGGGAGAGGGGGAGGGGAGGAAGGAGAGGAGAGGGAGGGGGAGGGGGAAGGGGAGGGGGAAGGGGAGGGGGAAGGAGATGAGGAGGGGGAGGAGGGGGAAGGGAGAGGGGGAGGGGAGGAAGGAGAGGAGAGGGAGGGGGAGGGGGAAGGGGAGGGGGAGGGAGATGAGGAGGGGGAGGAGGGGGAAGGGAGAGGGGGAGGGGAGGAGGGAGAGGAGGGTGAGGGGGATGAGGAAGGAGGGGGAAGGGAGAGGG
Organism: Megascapheus bottae; assembly: GCF_031878675.1. Lineage (NCBI taxonomy): Eukaryota > Metazoa > Chordata > Mammalia > Rodentia > Geomyidae > Megascapheus > Megascapheus bottae. Next base: position 6,970,674 of record NC_143540.1, on the reverse strand, counting down.
GGAGGGGAGGAGGGAGAGGAGGAGGAGGGGGATGGGGAAGGGGAGGGGGAGGGAGAGGAGGAGGGGGAGGAGGGGGAAGGGAGAGGGAGAGGAGGAGGGGAGGAGGCAGAGGGGTGGGAGAGGAGGGGGTGGAGCAGAGGGCGCCCAGGGACCTTCAAGCCCCGGCCTGGCTGACCTGGAACCACCAGGGCACCAGCAGGGCAGCTGTCCCGGGAGTCGGGAGCTGTCCAGCTCTCGGCCTGCGTGGACAGTACTTGTGGGGGCTCCTCCTCCTCCTCTCCTCCTCCTCCTCCTCCTCCTCCTCTTCTCCTCCTCCTCTCCTCTCCTCATTCTCTCTTTTTTTTTTTTTTTTGCCAGTCCTGGGCACTCTCCTTGGGCTTTCTCAAGGCTAGCGCTCTACCGCTTGAGCCACAACACCACTCCTGTTTTTTTCTGTGTATGTGGTACTGAGGAATCAAACCCAGGGCTTCCTGCATGCTAGGCAAGCAAGCCCTCTACCACTAGGCCACACTCCCAGCCCCTCTTGGCCCTTTTTTCTAGTATTTATTCGGTCACCAAGTTGTCAGACTTAACTGCTTCAAACTGTCAGACCCTGTGCAGAGGCTCTAAGCTACGAAGGGGTTTGGGGCATAGATTATTCTCAAGCTGGAACATCTAGTTCTGGTAGGGATAGGAGCTAAGCGGATCCTAAGCCTCCAGCTGCTTCTTTGCAAAAGAAAACTAGGAAAAACAGGGTGACTTCAGGGATTACATGTGGCCCAGCTAAGCACTGTGCCTGTTGCAGTATCCTCTATATAAAGCTCTGTCCAGTGGATGCTGGTGACTGCTCAGACCTGAAACGCCAGCTAGCAAGCCCAGAGGCTGAGACCTGAGGATCACGACGCAAAGCCAACTTAGGCGAGAAAATCTGTGAGACTTTTATTTCCATGTAGCCATCAAAAAGTCAGAAGTAGAGCTGTGGTTCAAGAGGTAGAGCACCAGCTTGAGCAAAAGAAAAAGGAAAGGCTAAGGGACAGTGCCCAGACACTGAGTTCAAGCCCCAGTACCTATAAGCACACACACACACACACACACACACACACACACACACCTTTGTCACAGCTGGCCGGCAGTGATTCCTCCTCCTGCAGGGTAGGAGGCCTATGTCCCCAATCACCCAGCAAACCCCACAAACAAAAGCTCGGGTGGATCAAAACTCTCATGTTCCCTTGGCAAGTCCCTTCTCTCTCTGGGCATGTGGTACATGGCCCCGGGGGGGCTGACCCCGCTAAGCAAAGCCCTTCCCAGCTCTTAAGGACATTTCAACTCACCATCACTGAATCCGCTGACCTGTCCCAGCAAACGCCATCCTAGCCCTGGGTTCAGATTTAACTCTGTCCTTATTAGCAGTGAGCATATCTTTTCCCTTTCTGGGGCTGGTGAACAGAGAGGCCCAGGGTGCCTCTGTGAACAGAGGCTCAGAGGTGAGCTCGACAGTGATTGCTGTGTTAAGAGACGATGGAGGACCTATTACGGTAAATCTCAGAGGAGCACTGAGAAAAGCCAGGCTAGGGCAGACATTGGATAGGAGTCACCTGTGTGCTTACACCCCATTCCCTTCCACACCGTAACGAAGGCAGTTCTCAGGTGTGGGTTACATCATTTACCTTCCCCCGAGAATCATCTCACCCTGTACCCAGTGGTTCCATAAGTGACTCAGAGATGCACATGGAGTACATACAGGGCGCAGTGTTTCGGGGGATAAACCTGACTCACCTTCCTTTACTGGAGACCAGATGCGTGGGTTGTCTCTAGGACAGAGTTGTACCAATGGGGACACAGATAGACAGGACAGATGGTTAGCAAAGCTTCAGTCAACTAGGAGGGGACCGGCCACAATTCCAGACGCCGGAAGCCTCATTTACACAGGACCTGAACCCACTTAGGAAGGAAGGGGGGGTAGCCTTCATTAAAAATTAAAAGCCCACAAGTTAGCAGAGATGAGACAACAGGGTAGATTCAGATACAAATGAAAGCGATCACAAAGCGCTAATGACATGAGGAAACCTAATTTTTACAGTGTCAGGCTTGTGTGATTGAAGTACTCTTCTGGCTCCTCTGGAAGCATCGAGGGCCAGAGATGGCATTGAGTGGCAGACCTGAGAGGCTGGTAAAACTTGAGTGAGTGCCATGGTGGTAGGGGACCCCATTTCCCCACAGTGTCCCCCACCATCAAGGCAGCCTGGCGGGGTGAAGTCACACTCATACACACTTCTATAGTTATATGTACCCGGTTGCCGCGGAGACCAAGCGACCCTCCTGGTGGAAGGAGGCTGAGTCACTTTGAGTAATGGCAGAGAACGCTGCCGCTGATGGGGAAAAATACATCTTCATAACAGGGTGAACCTTTTGGAAAATGGAATAAGTAAAATAATTGAGAGAAAGAAAATTGAGTTTTTATTGCTTTTTAAGTGTTTAAGTGGAGGTTTCATTTAGGGAAATTAGCGTTGCTTTTATTTTTAGCCAGCCGGTAGGGTAGGGAAGGACTGGGAGAAGCATTGATTTTGGGGTGGGGCTTCATCTCCTGCCCCTCCTTCTAGAAACCGCAAGACACCCCCATTTCACAGAATGGAGAAGGAGGCCAGAGCTTCAGCTAAGAGTCTGAAATAGAGGCAGCGTTGTGGCATCTTCTACTTTGCTTTCTTGCACCTCTGCATCCTGGGTCAGACTCATTTCTTCTTCTCAGTCCTATAGAAAGTGTGCCTTTGCACACACCCCTACCCCCAAAAAACAGCTCTTGTAATTTTGCACAGGGAGCCGTGATGCCTGTCGGAGGTACACCTGACCTTCTCTTCAGCTCCCACCCACTCTCTTCTGTCTCCCCACCCTCCGCTGGTCCCCGATCCCCCATGCAAATGGGTGAGAGGCTCAGGAAAGCCCTTGTTGACTGATCTCCTCTGTGAGATCTGAGGGGGCTCCTCAGGCAGTCCGCCAACCTGATAAACCTGGAAGGGGTGGTGGCGTTTCTAGAGTGACTCGTGCTGAGCTGGGATGGGCCATGATCTCATCGGTAATATCATCTCGGTTCTTTCCTCTTGTCTCTGGCCATGTCTTTTCCACACTGAAGAAATGGCTCAGACCAATGTTTCTTCAAAGATCCACCTAGGGGGATTCCACAGTGGACTTGAAGGGCTGGCTCTTTCAGATCCCGTGATCCTCCTCTGCACTGTCTATCTGTCACTCAGGGCTGTATACAGGATTCACGTGTGCGTGTGTCTGTGTGTGTGTGTGTGTGTGTGTATGTGTGTGTGAGTGTGTGCACGCGCGCGCACGCGCATGTCAGTCCTGGGACTTGAATTTAGGGCTTGGACGCTGTTCCTGAGATTTTTTTTTTTCCCTCAAGGCTGGTTCTCTACCATTTGAGTCACAGCTCCACTTGCAGCTTTTTGGTGGTGAATTAGAGATTAATTGGTGGTTAATTGGAATCTCGTTGACTTTCCTGAGTGGCCTGGCTTTGAACCTCAACCCTCAGATCTCAGCCTCCTGAAGGGTTAAGGTTACAGGTGTCAGCCACAGGCACAGGTCAGGACTCCCTCGTAATTCCCCGCCTCACTTCTGAGATAAGCCTTTCCAAGGGTCCCGTTGCTTCAGTGTCTCCCAGACTCCCACTGAACCCCAGAAAAGGCCCAGCAACTGGCTCATTCTCTCCCCACTACCCCAACCTACCCACCTGCCCTGCTAGGTTCAACTCCCATTTCCCCACTCCAAAGACCCCCTCCTGCTCCTCAAGCTCAAGAAGCGCCCTGCTCTGCTCCATAGCTTTCTTTTAATTTCTCAAAAGCTTCAAGCTTCTGTCCACCCCGGGACAGAAGTGTGTACTGCCTTTCTCTATTGGTCATCCTTGCTGGCAGCTTCCTCATGACCCCGAGGGCACTGGCACATATACATGCAGTTGTTCTTCTGAGCCCCTCACCTCTGTCTCCAGCCACTTTCATGAGTCTCTTCTGCTGGGAACGCAGCAGCTCAGAGCCTATATCTACACATGCATTCATGGCAACAGGCAGACCCAGACACATACATAGTGTGTTTCCAAATGGCTAGCACACTAAGGCAGTGATGTCTCACTTCCTACATGCCCAGCCATGCATGCACACCTCCCTCTCCTCCCCCCCTCACTCTGCCTCCCACCCACAGGCTGATGTGCTTCCAGCAGCAGCCAACCAATTAGGAACCATCTCACTGTCCCTTTTGCTCATTAGGAACCATAATGCTCTGGGGTCCTGCTTCCTATGCTAAAGGCCTTGTGCACCACAAGTCTGGAGACATGGCAGAGGCATGTCCTCTTACCGTATTTTGACATGTCCCACTCTTGGCAACATACCAGTAATCGTTGAGCATCTTCTGGGCACCAGTGGTTCATGCTACTCAGGAAGCTGAGATCTGAGGACTGGGGTTCTCAATCGGCGAAGTCTACAAGACTCTTATCTCCAGTTAATCACCAAAAGGCAGGAAATAGAGCGGTGGCTCAAGTGGCAGGGCACTAGCCTTGCGCACAAAAGTTCAGGGACAGCACCTGGGCCCTGAGTTCAAGACCCATGACCAGCATCTTCTCCCCCCCCCCAAGAAACTCATGTGACAGACACATTCCCTTTAATTTGAAGAGGGGAAAAAATAAATATCACACAGAAACACAGGAAAGAAATTGGAATGTCGGCCTCCCACCCATTCATTTCCAGATCACATCTATTTCTATTCAATCACATTTCTCCACCACTGCACATCTTTTTTTTTTTTTTATCAGACTGTGCATTAAAAAAAAAATCCTTAGTTTATTGCTAGGTCTTTGAGCCTTTCCCCAGGCTCCTGTGTCATGTAAAACTTTGGTTAAATAAATTCCTTATGTTATATTCTCTTGTTAATCCATCTTTTGTTATAGGGCTACCTTGTACAATCCTTGCAATAGGTGAAGGAAAAAGATAGCACATTTTCTCCCTTCGGTATTCTTTCTGGAAATGCAGGACAAAGCCTCCCACCAGAAGATTTCCTGAAGATTACGCTGGATTGCAGGCAGCATACTCAGGCTACTGGGGGGTGGGGGAACAGGCGGGGGAGGGGGAAATGGCAAACCCTTCCAGGCCAGCTCACAACTTGCATCGTCTAAATGTGCAGCCCCCACCCCCCCCAGCCCAGCTCCATCCTCTTATCTCTACAATAAAACAGCCCTGCGGCCCTCTCTTTGTCGAGTAACATTAGCTGTGACACTCACGACCAGATTAGATGGGAGTTTGTAAGGAAATGGCCCAGGGGTCTTTGTCCACTGGTTCCTCTAAGGCTGACCTTGGATGGTTTGAAAGCAGTGGCTGCTGTTCAAATCATCACACACACCCCCATGCCAACCCCACACCTCAAATTCTCTAACCCCACCCTGTGGAAGGGGTAGAGGAAGGAGGGAAAGGGAGAAAAGAAAAAGATAAAAAGGAGGGAGGGTTGTAGCAGGGAAGGAGGAGGAAGGTGAAGAGAGAAGGAGAAAAGGAAGGAGGAGGAAGGATACACCAGCCTGACCTGTGGGAGCTGGAGGGAGGGGGAGTCTGGGCCGCCAGGGAGTCATTCATGGCTGCAAGCAGCAGATAAGGTTGGGGAGAAAGAAGCAGTGGCTGATAGGAGCGTGGGGGATTAAGGGACTCCAAGGACCTGTCCTGGGCCTGTGAGTGGAAACCCAGGAAGAAAGGAGGTTGGGGAAAAGAAGAGAAAGCTTCAACTTCAGTGGACTCTCTGCCCCCCCCACACACCCCTATCCTAGTTCCACTACCTAAGTAGATTGTCAAAGATTGGACCAAAACAGGGCTTCGAGGACCAAGGCATCATAGCCGATCCCCAAGCGCAGATCTGTCCTTTAATCAAAGACAAGTCATGCGGCCATCCACAACAACACAGCAGCAGTCAGGCCCTGGAAGCAGTCCACCATGCTTGTAAGGGACTCAGTGGATAATGTGATGACATTGCCAGTTCCTCTGCTGAAATCCTTCTAGCCCAGCTATTAACCCAGAGGTTCCCACAGAGATGGGGTTAGGAAAGAAATTAGGACCCAGGTCTCTTATTCCTTTAGGACACAGGGGGCTACTGTGGTGATGTCTCGTCTTTCCCTGTGGACGTACTGGAGTTTGAACTCAGGGCCTTGTAGCTCTGCCACTTGAGCCACCCTTTCCTTAAGTCTTGAAGGTTCTGGGGGACATCCGGGATCTTTTTTTGGAGGTCAAGTCTGCAACCACCAAGGGTGAAAGTGAGATGCCATATGGTCCTCACTGCTGACACCTGGTGCCCAAAAGTGGCAACTCATACAAAGCAATCGCTGCTCAATTCCAAGGAGGTGGGGTGAAGGACATTCCTTAGGTGCCTGGAACAAAGCGATTGCATGGCTATTTCCCTTTCCAGGACAGCACCCTGGCCTGGATCCTGGAACTTCATGTCTGGCACTTAGCTCAGAGACACCCCAAGTTGTGACAGACATGTGCCCATCAGAAACTCCCAGAAAGCTATTAAAGCCAAAGTAGCCTCAGACATGGCATGTCTGGCCTTTTTTTTATATTAAGGTCTAATGATACAGAGGGCTAAATCTGATTGGTCTTCAGGGGAGGGAAGAGGAGGGAGAGTGGAAGAGTAAAGACGGGAAAGAGAAGCTTATTAAGGACTCTTAGGTCTTAACCAACTGGCTCTACCAGAAAATACTCCAGAAGGAATATATTTCCTTTCCTGCTTATCCCTCAATTCCTCATCACACTGCCTGAATCAAGGTTATGTCAAGGTCAATTAAACTAAAGGAATTGTGGAGTGGCAGGCAAAATCTAGGCACCAAAAAATGACTCTTCCTGGAAGGGAGAAACTGAAAAAAAAAAAAAAGCAAAGAAAAGGAGTGACATTGTCCAAAAGAAGGAGTCTACTATTGCCTGACTTAGGAAACGGTAACCCCTCTGTACAACACCTTAGTAATAATTATATTATATATATACATATATATATATATTTAACGAGGGGCTGGGAAGGTAGCTTAGTGGTAGAGTGCTTGCCCCACATGCATGAAGCCCTGGGTTTGATTCCTCAGTACCACATAAACAGAAAAATCCAGAAGAGGTGCTGTGGCTCAAGTGCTAGAGTGCTAGCCTTGAGTAAAAGAAACTCAGGGACAGCGCTTAGGTCCTGAGTTCAAGCCCCAAGACTGGGGGGCGGGGAACTGTTCCTGGAGTCAAAGGGAAAAAAATCAGATACAATCTTTTTTTTTTTTTTTTTTTTTTGCCAGTCCTGGGCTTGAGCTCAGGGCCTGAGCACTGTCCTTGGACTTTCTCAAGGCTAGAACTCTACCACTTGAGCCTCAGCACCACTTCCGGCTTTTTCTATATATGTGGTACCAAAGAATCGAACCCGGGTCTTCGTGCATGCTAGGCAAGCACTTTAACCACTAGGCCAAACTCCCGGCCCCAGATACAATCTTTCATGAGACCTTTTTCTCCATTTTCTCCATGAGTCTTCCCTAATATTTCTAGAGCTGGTCTTTTTATGGAGCAGATTATGATCCTCAGATCTCAGTCTTCTGAGTTGTTAGGATGAGAGGTGTGAGCCAACTTGGTCTTTTCTAAGTATAACAGAACCTACAAAGTCATAGCTATATAAAAAATATCTTCACATGGGGAAAAAAATCAAAACCTAGAGATGAACAAGTTGAGAAAACAGCTGTGAATTCTGTAATACATGGAGGGGGGCCATGAATGAAAAAGAGAAATACCCACAGTCCCAGTAAAAAATGGATAAAGGTTATGAGCATATAGTTCATCAAAAGATTCACCCCTTTCGCTGTGCACACCCACATTCCTCTAGGAGAAACTCAAGGTAAATGGGTAAGGGTGGAAAAGATTATTTATTAGGTGGTGACCATGAGGGAAAACAGAAATTCACAGTTGCTTGTTGCAAAGTAAATCGAGTGACTTCCTTGAAAGCAATTTGGCAATATCTATCAATCTATCTAAAATGTACAGGCCCTCTCTCCTACCACTGCCCGTCTCTAAGAATTTAACCTCCAGATAAACTCACACAAGTGTGAAATTATGCCCAAGGATGTTCACCTCATGATGTTTCTAAGAGTAATTGATTGGAAACTCAGAGGAGCCTGGCTGAGTAAATAGAGAATGCACTCTTCATATATACTTAGTAGCTGCTAAAACAGCAATGCACACTGAGCAATTCCACATTCGGAGATAGAAGAACACGAGTTTTTCAAAACCAGAGACTTGGTCACACTTCTCCCTGTTCAAAGCACTTTGCAATCTGGGTACAGTGATTCAGGTCCGTCACTCTAGCTCCTCAGGAGTCTGTGATCTGATGATTGAAGCTGAAAGCCAGCCTGCACAGGAAAGTCCAGAAGACTCTTGTCTCCAGGTAACCACCAAAATGCTGGAAGTAGAGCTGTGGTTCAAGCAGTAGAGTGCTAGCCTTGAGCATAAAAGCTGAGGGCCAGCGCTCAAACTCTGAGTTCAAGACCTAACACACACACACACACACACACACACACACACACACACACACACGTCTTTGGTTGAAGCAGGATAGGGAGGCATATATGTGCAATCAGCAAGAAGCCTTTTTTTTTTTTTTACCATCAGGGGTGGTGAAACAATATAATAAATATGAGAAATAAATCTTGTTACCATGTAATGAGCCATCTTATTAATGTGTTAAACTTGTAAGAAATACTTAAGTGTTTAATTGGCACCTAATGAGGGTATCAATTAGGGATCATTATACATTTCTTTAAAAATCCTAATTGGCAGGGGGAGGGCATTTCAATCAATGCCATGGGCTGGGTTCCCCAGAGACTCCATCCTGGCAGTACATGCTGGGGCTGTAACTGGGCTGCATATCACTGGAAGGCTAGCCCCTCACTCGAGCTCACAATGATGTCAGGGCCAGATTCTACCAGACATTAGAACTCAGCTTCTCATTTGCCCCAAAATCCTGCTTCAAGGATGCCTCTGTCCCATAGATGGGAGGCCTTGGGAATTGAGGCTTTGCTAAATTATGGGCCCAGAGCTCTCCACCACTGCCTGCCTCTTCCAGGATCTTGAAGAGGAGTTTTCAGGAGGCTGAGTTAAAGCTGAATAGTGGGTTTCAGACTGCAGTGGGGGAAGAAGTTCCTGTAGCTGGAGAAAGACTAAGGAACAGTATTAAAATACATCTTGTGTCCAGCGTCTGTAGCTCACACCGGTCACCCTAGCTATTCAGGAGACTGAGATTGTGGTTTGAAGCTAACTTGGGAAGGAAAGTCTATGAGACTTTTTATCTCCAATTAACTAGCAAAAAGCTGGAAGTAGAGTTGTGGTTCAAGTGGTAGACCACTAGCGTCAAGTGGGGAAAAAAAAAAAGAAAACAAAAGAAAAGAAAAATCTAAGGGATGGCATATCCAGGCCCTGAGTTCAAGTACCAGTACAACAAAAGGAAAATACATTTTGGGATATCCTTGAGGCCTTACAGTCCTAAGGTGGAATCTAGGTCTCTCTTTCAGCTAAAATGGATCCCAGCCACGTTTACATTAGCTCCTGCGTGCCTGGTATTGCCTCGGGGACGTGACCAAACAGTGGGATTCAGAATAAACTTATCCTTCCTGTCTCCAGAGCTCTGCCTCACTTCCCAGAGAAAGTAGAGCCATGCAGATCTATATTCTAGGCCAGGCTAAGCAAAAGAGCAGCATTCTGAGCAGTCAGAGCATGATTAATTATCAAATTAATTGCCAAATTAATCACCTGGGTAATTGGCAGAGAGCTGGGCGGAGGGCAGGAGAGAGATTACTGTCCAGCATGCACCAGTCTCAGCAAGGGGCAGGGTAAGGGGTAACCACCAAGGCCCAGACAGGGGGAAGGGCAGAGGCTGGGCCCTGTCAGAACAGAAGGTAGCAAGTAGACAGCCTTAGAGGCCAGGGTAGAACTTTCCTGAGTTCAGTGGGCACCTCGTGGGCCTGTGAGTGGAGGTCAGAGCCATGGTGGAACGTAGACCACAGTAGTGGTGGTAGGGGAAAGAAAAGGTGGCCAGATATGTGTATAAAAGTTGAAGAGGGCTGGGAAGATGGCTTAGTGGTAGAGTGCTCGCCTAGCATGCATGAAGCCCTGAGTTCAATTCCTCAGTACCACATACACAGAAAAAAAGCTGGAAGCGCTGCTGTGGCTCAAGTGGTAGAGCGCTAACCTTGAGCACAGAAAGGCTCAGGGACAGGGCCCAGATTCTGAGTTCAAGCCCCAGGACTGGCAATAAATAATAAATAAATAAAAATAAAAAAAGGGTGGAGGGAAGGGAAAGCCCCAAACAGATGAGTTGTGGTAAGGGACCAGGTACTTCCCTGCAGCCCACAGAGCTCCAGGCTCTGGGGAGAACCCTGGAGGTTCTTGTATTAGAATGATTAGGGAAACAGCTCTGCCATCTGCCAGTTTTCAGAAACTTTCAAGGACCCCTTGGACTTGTGGCCCAAGGTTGCGGCTTTGACCAGAGGCCTTGAGCCAGGCAGCATAATCCCTTGCCCAGCCTTCAGGAGGCTGGCAGGCTGATTCTATGCCCAGAATGTATCTCTGGGGGTCACCAAGTCAGGTTAGGTTTGGAGTAGAGTTCTTCCCTTCTGGCTGTAAAGGATTTGGTGGGCCCATATGCTCTGCTGAACAGAGGCCAGGATTGAACCCAGGGTTTCATGCTTGCTAGAGAAGCACTCTACCACTGAGTCACAGCCTCCACCCTTTGTTAAGGCAGATATGTTTTACTACGTAGCTCAGGAACTCAATAGTAGCACAGACTGACCTCAAACTCAGATTTTTCCTACCTCAGATTCCCAGATTCTGGGGTCACAAGTGAGTGCCTCCCCCACCCTCTCCTCGATCTGTGTATCAGAAGAACCACCCCCGAATAAATACAATAACTGTATATACTTATTGAAAACTTGCAGCATGCTTTTAATATATTAACTCATTTTAAGTCCCATGTAGAAGGATCAACTCAATCCTCCATTTGATTCATAGCCTTGAACACCTCCTATGCACTCCATTCCGGAAGCTTAAGTCCACAGCAGTGCCCGGTCACCATAATCCAGTCCCTTCTTCAGACCTACTTTTGGCAGAGGTGAGACAAACAGCTCCAGCTATCCTCAGGGCAGGAATCCTGAAAAACTCAAGTCTAAATTTGTCCGGGCACCGCTCCCCCCCCCCCTCCATAAATTGGACCTCTACCACCACCTAGAGGTTTTATCTTAACTTAAATTTGAGTTCGTCTCACTCTCACCCTGGCTTGGGGAGGTCACCTCTTGAGGGTGAAAACAGACCTCCTGGGTCTCTTTGGAAGGAGTGGACATAGTGTAGTCTCTTTCGTTAAGTGATTCTCAAAGAGCAGTGTCCAACAGATCCAGCTATCAGCATCCAAGGCAAAAGGATTTTGGTAGAGGAGTTTGGCACTTAGCAATGTAGATGCTTCAGATTTGCAGGGGTCATTTGAGGTGTGTGTGTGTAGAGTTAACCCATTTGAGACCCAATCCAGGCCTGGCTGGGTGGTAAGCAAACCTACTGTTCTGTGCCTTGGTTTCCCCATTGGGGCCTTTCCTCTGGGTTTGTGGGTTAGTAAATGGGCTGCACTGCATGTCCTCCTAAAAGATTTACACACTCTATCCATCCACGGGGAGTTGTAGAAGGAATCCTGCTCTCCTTCCACCCACATTTCAGTGTCATTTTTATTGACCTATCATTGAGCGGTTGATAAATCCCTTACATCTCTCATAATCTGGTGTTGTCAGCTTCCTCTGGGTAAAGAGTCTTTCAGGGAGCTCTGGCCAGGGCAAGATTTGACTCACACTCCTATTTCTTGGCCCTTTGGGGCCTCCAACCTTATGGAGTGGAAGTGAGGAGCTCATGTCCTGGCCCCGTCAGAAGAGTCTCTGAGGGTTAAAGATCTAGAAGATAGGACCAGAGAGCTGTGAAGACTGAGTGGCAATGCCTAATCCTGCCAGCAGATGGAACCACAGGACAGCATCAGACACTAGAAGGCAGTTTGAGGAACAGAAGAGGCAGTATTTACTGGGTAGCCATCAGAAGAACCACCCCTATTGGCCAGTGGACTTGAATGTCTGCTGTCCTTTCATATGAAAGGAGAGTGAGACAGCCCATCTCCTTCCAACTGCATCAGAGACGACATATGCTGGATCCTGATATGGAGCTTGGGCACTGGGGGGTTACCACACAGAGATCCATTGTGTGAGACTCCTGCGTTAGGGTCTTAGCAAGGGCGGGGGACTCCAAGAATGAGCTAGAATAGAGCTGAGCTGACAGCGCTACACCCTGTGTCTGACAAGCCACTGACACAGCAACAGGACCTTTCCTGCCCCTCCAGGCACCTAATTATGTCATGCTCACATACTTCTTGGTCATTTCCCAGCATCTCTAGCTTTCTAGGAGTGTTGTCTGAGGCTGGAGGCATGGCTCAGTGGTAGAACACCTGTTTAGTAAATGTGAGACCCTGTGTTCAAACCCCCGAAACAGAAAAGACATCGAGCGTGTTCTTTTGTCAGGATGCTGAGATCTGAAGATTGGAAGTTTAAAGCTAGCCTTAGGGCAGGAAAGCCAGCAAGACTCTACTGCCAATTAACTACTCCCTCCCCCCACCAAAAAAAAACAAACCAGAAGTGAAGCAGTGGTTCAAGTGATGGGACCACAAACAACAACAACGAAAATAAACAATGCCAAGGCTCTGAGTTGAAGCCCCGGGACTGTCATTAGGAGAAAAAAAAAGTGTTCGGGGGTGACTATAGATGTTCCCATTTGTTATTATGCCTTTGTCCCCAACCCTCAGAGACCAAGGTAAGTGAGGATTGGAGACCTACCAAGGCCTGTCACCAAGGGTTGCTAAAGGACACGCAAGTACACAGGAGAGGCAGTGGGCATTGTCTCCAGCTCTAAACATCCGGATATTCTCTCATTCCTCTCCTGTCTTCTTTTTTCATACAGTTGTAGTTACAAAGACATAGAGCGCACACACACACATAGCACCTCTACACCCTCTTTTTCTCCTTGCATCTTTCTCTTCCCATCTAGAAGGGAATGCAGTGTGGGTTGATTCACCGACCGGTGGTGATGTTTAAAGAAATGTCTCTGGAAGTTGTCCACAGTCAGGTCACCTTGTGGTTAGTTTCTAGGTTCCCCCCGCTAGGAATGTTCCTTTTACATTCTACAGGCATCCCCACTGTCTGCCTGCAGCCAGGCGACGGGATTACTGGATTCACTTTGGCTCGAAGGGGACACATGACTATATCAAACAAGAAGATGGCTCCCTTTGAAGGTGTCCATCCACCTCCACTCTGAAATGCTTGCCACCACTGCCTCTGACCCACTTACTACCCATGGGGGGAGATGTCACTCATGGAAGCATGACATGGGGAGGGGCAGCACAGAGGACATTTCCCAGAAGGCCAATTAACTAAGTCCATTTCAGGAAGTCATGGTGGGCCACTGTCCTTTCACCTGACTGACCTGCTGAGGGCCTGCCGGGAGAGGGGTTCTGGTCAGGCCATAGAGAGGACATGCACACCAGAACTTTACATCTTATGGAAGACCTAGACCTTGTATGGATGTGTGTGTGTGTGTGTGTGTGTGTGTGTGTGTGTGTGTGTGTACTGTGACAGGAACTCAAGGGCCCAGATATTGTCCCCAAGTCACAGCTCCACTTTCTTTCTGTTGTGTTTTTTTGTCTTTTGGGGTTTTTTTTTGTTTTTTTGCTGGTTAGTTGGAGATTAAGAGTCTCTGGGATTTGTCTGCCTGGGCTGGCTTTGAACCTCGGTCCTCAGATCTCAGTCTCCTGAGCAGAGCTACGATTACAGGCATAAGTCACCAGCACCCAACACCCATTTGTGTTTGGGGACCTGAGATGCTATATTTATCTACTCCTTGGGGTTCAGGCCTCCTCCATCCCCTGATCCCGCCAACTCCTATCTACTTGGTAGAGTATCACCCCACCAAAAGGCCATTGTGACCCCATTCAGTAGTCAAGGCCCAAGCTCTCAGAGAAGCCAGATTCAGAACCAACACTGCTCCTCCCATAGATCAAGGAAAACTAACAGAGCTGCCCCCGCACAGCTGGGATCCGGGCAATTAACACCGGGCCTCCCTTATCCCTTCACCCATCCTTTTTTTTTAAATTTTGCTCCTCCTGAGATTTTGTACCCCAAGTATCACAGGCTCCATTCTCTTCATGTAAACATCTTAATTACATCTTTAATGTTCTCACACGTAGAGATGCTGTGAGTTAAATTACAGCTTTGTGCAACCTAAATTACCCACAGCCCTCCAGTTGCTCAAGTGCTAACATATTTATAGCATCTAGAAGAGGGAATAAATCCAGAATCTTCCCCATAGGGACCTCCTAGCCCTTATCTCCTGACATGTGGTATTTGCCGGATGGAAGATCTGTCTGTACCTGCCGTCCTTGCTTTCCCTCCACGCAGCCAAAAACCAGTGATGGTGGCCAGGCTGGGAATGTGTCTCTGTGTATCCTTCTGTGCCCACCCTGTGGGATCTTTCTCTGCCCCAGGCTTCATCCATATGCCAATGGCTTCAGCCCTAACTCCACCCACCCCCAAGCTTAAGGGGATGCCAAGTGCAAAGACCCTCTTCCACTCTACACACAGTGAGTGGCTCTTCCCATGGATTGGGTGGGTGGGGGGATTGTTTTTTAATGGAGCAGATTTCTTAGATCTTTTTCTCCAAGGACATCTGTTCTGGGAAGTCAGAAGTCTACATCCACTGGCCTCAGATCAACTGCCTCTCTCCAAAACCCAGAACCCTGATATAAGACAGCTAACTTTTAGAAGAAATGCACCGAGCACTGGAGAGCTTCCTATAGTCCCTGAACAGCGAATGCAGAGGCATGGTGTAATCCCACGTTTCACTACATACCAAGAAGTGAGAGGATGGACTTGGAAGATAAAGCCAATGCAGAGGGTTTCCATCTAGTCTCCTGGGCCAGGCCAGGCATGCGTCTGCAGGTGTATACAAGGACGAGGCCTTCCAGAAGGTCTAGGAGAAGTTGCATTCCTCCACACCCCTTCCCCCAGATCCTTCTCCCACAACATCCACTCCTTCTTTGGGCCCAGTGAATGGTTGGCTTTTAGGGCTGCATAGCTTGGCCCTCTCAACATCTTGCTACTGGGCAATTTCAGCTCCATCCATGGACCTCTCAGGGCCATGTAGCATCTGTTGGCCAATTCTTGGGCCTAGGTAGTTAATTCCCTCCCCCCACTTCCCCATCCCAGGTGGAGCTCCAGGTCTCTTTTGGACAAAAGAGAACCCTCCGTCTCTTCATATTCCTCTTCCCCTCCCAGCCAATGCTTCTCCCTCGCACCATTTCCTCTACATTAGAGAAGCAGACCTGAGATGTGAATATAGCCAGGAGACCAAGAAGCCATTTGTGGTTTTCTCTTTCTCTCTCTCTCTCTCTTTCTCTCTCCTGCATGAGGGATGCCCTCTATGCCACGACTGTCAGGTCAGGAGAGGTCAATGGCCTGTCATATGATTGGCTGGGCCAGAGGACCCAGCTCTTCTAGCCTGGAGAGAGTCAGCAGGTGCATCTTCACAACAGCCAGAGCCTCACCCGGCCCTCTGTGTTTTGGCAGCATAGGTCCTGAGAATAGATCTTGACAATCAAGAAGGTGGGCAGCTCTGTGGGCGCTGTGGCGGGCTGTTCTCTGTCCTCAGGCCACTCACGCATGGATAGCGTTGGCTACGTCGGTAAATACCAGCCGACTGGGCCTCTGAAGTGGGCCTTGAGATGGGACAGTGCTCTGCAAAGAGACGGGCGTCAGAGACCTTGACCAAGGCTGTGGGTTTACCCTAAGGTGAACTCTCACTCTAGTCACTTCCATTCTCGCTTCCTGGTACTTGGCATCAGCTATGCCTTCTGCCTAAAATGCCCTCCTGGCAAGCCCAGCCTAGCAACTCTGCCAGGCCAGGCTCAGAAGACTCCACCCCCACCCTACCCCCCAAGTCATCCCTAACTTCCTCTGGAATCTTGGCAGTATTAACTGTGGGCTCTCTGGGGCTCTCATGGTTATCATCTTCCCCCATAGGGGACATCTCACCTCTGCCCCGCCCCCCAATAACAGGGGCAGGTACCCAGGGGAAGTGTGACAAGAAAAAACTGTCCAATGGCTGGGGGGTCCTGGGGAAGGGTGGACCAAAGTTCTCAGTGTGACTTTCTGAACATTCCAAAGGACACAATGCGTCTTCACTGGTGTGACATGGGGGTGTCACCAAGGGGGTGGGGGAGGGTGGGTGCCAGCTGCAGGTTGGGTGGAGAGCCTTCGGTACCCACCTTGCTTTGTGTGGCTTGCAGGGAGGCAGCATCCCGCCCATGTTCCAGAAGCTCCTGTTCCAGCTCATCTTGCTCTTCCGTGGGGTCAAAGTTGTACATGGGCATGAGCTGGTGGCGCAGTTTCTCCAGCCTGAGGGAGGGGCAGAGGCTGCTGTGGGCAGGGAAGGCCTTTCCCACCACCAGCCCTCCTGGCACTCCCTGGGGCTGGGCTTTTCCCTGGGATCCAGTGACAGAGCTAGCTGGTACTTTCTCTAGTATCAGCCAGCTCAACCCCTCAGATAGGTGAAGCAGTTAGCCACTCCTGGATCTAGAGCCATGAGCCATGTCACTGTCATCTATGCAGGCCACAGTGGCTGCTTGGGCCAGTATCCCACAGACTCTGGGGGAAAGAAGGTAGAGCAAGCATCAGTCATCTCACTATAGCAGGTAAGGGTGGCTAGGCTGTGGGGTGGAGGTGAGTCCCATCTTTTCTTTTCTTTTCTTTTTTTAATCCCACCACTTCAATACTAGGGTTATAGCTGGCTATGCAAAATCCTCCCATCTGCCTGCCTATGTGTGGGAATCTGGTGAAGGGCTCTCAAATACTCCATTTTGGGTGCCAGTCCTGGGGCTTGAACTCAGGAGATAGGCACTGTCCCTGAGCTTTGTGGCTCAAGGACTGTGTTTTACCACTTGAGCCACACAGCTCCATGTTTGGCTTTGTGTGTGTGTGTGTGTGTGTGTGATTAATTGCAGATAACAGTCTCACAGACTTTTCTGCCTGGGCTGGCTTTGAACCATGATCCTCAGATCTCCTGAGTAGCTAGGATTACAGGTGTGAGCCACCGGCACCCAGCTCTCTCAAACCTTCCTGAGGGAAAAGAGATCAGGAAGAAAAATGCCCCGGTGGTGGGAACCTCTTTGTCCATTCCTGTTCGTCCCCTGGACTCCTGCTCAGTTTTGTCTATGAACTATTGTTTTAGAAGGTGGCTGGGGTATTACCTCTTCTTCTTCCTGATGTACAAAACCTGCAAGAGAAGTAGCAATGTCAGGTGGTGAGGAAGCAAGCCCTAAAGAAGGGAGCTGGCTATTGGTGGCTCATGCCTCGTAATCCTAGCTACTCAACGAGGCAGAAATTGAGGTTTGAAGCCAGCTTGGGCCAAAAAGTTTCCCATGAGACCCTTATCTCCAATGAACCACTTACAAACCAAAAGTGGAGCTGTAGCTTAAAGTGGTAGAACATCAGCCTTGCATAATAGAGCTCAGGGACAATGCACAGGCCTTGAGTTCATGCCCCATGACTGACAAAAAAAAAAGAAAAAGAAAAAGTAAGGGGGACATTAGAAATCCAAGGAGTCGGAGATCCATGGTCCCTCAAGATCCCTGCCACAGTGACAGACCCCCTCCCCTCCATGCACACCTCCCTCCAATGTCTTCAGATGCTACCAGCACCCTGGGGAAAACAAAATGAAACAAAATCTATAGGGTTAGGTCTGACTGGGGGCTGCCCAACTCTCTCTCTGTCTCTGCCTCTCTCTCTCTCTCTCTCTCTCTCTCTCTCACACACACACATAAACACACACACACACAGCAAGGAAATTTTACCAAATTTTTAGAATCATGGTCGATTCTATTCTAGGCCATTTTGTCTGTTTAGCCACCACCAAGTGGATGCACGGAGGGGAAACTAGTGTTTGGCTCATTCCTGCCTCTGGCAAGCTCTCAATCCTGGGCTTGCACCACATCCTAGCCAGCACTGGTTCCCTAGCGGCAATCTGGGGCCTGCAGGGCCCATATGGTGAGTCCACTTTTACGGCACCCCCAGCCAGGCACTGGATGAACCATCAGTATATTTTTTTCTGGTTAACTGGAGAATTAAACCCAGGAACTTGTACCTGCTAGGCAACTTCTCTATCACTAAAACCCATATCTCCAGTTTTACATCTCTGGCTCTATTTTTCAGGGCTCCTGAGCCAAATGCCAGTCATCACAGCCTACACTACAAGGGACAAGACCAGAATGGCACCATTGCTAGTCTCTCTGGGGAAAACCCAGATATACACCCTTGGTCTCAGCTTACACAACCTCCTGCAATCCATCAGAGCCATTCTGAGTGTCCATGGATCGCCACTGGGTACTTTAGCCCTTTTCTCAGCTCACCTCTGTTCTAATGGCTGCCTGACTCTGTCCCTTCTCATGATACAGAAGCAGGCTTCTTCCATGAATCTCAGATCTACCAAAAACCACTCATCATAGATAAAACTTTTTTTTTTTGCTAGTTTGAACTCTGTCCCTGGGTTTCTTTTGCTCAAGGCTACCACTCTACCACTTGAGCCACAACACCACTTCCAGTTTCTTTCTGAATAGTTAATTGGAGATAATAGTCTCATGGACTTTTTTGCCTGGGCTGACTTTGAACCATGATCCTCAGATCTCAGCCTCCTGAGTAGGATGACAGAAGTAAGTCACCAGCACCTGACCCCTAGCTCTTCTAATCAGCATTGCTGTTCTGGTTTCTCACTGCAGTGGAGAAATCTCAGTAGGGCTGAGAAGGGGTTGAGGGGCCATCTCATCATCAATGGCCAGTTGAATCTCTATGCAGAAACACTGCCACAACCTCCCCTCACCTAATGGAGGGTCTTGGCCCAATCCCATTTGTCTCAGCACTCACCATAGCTACAGCCAAGCCAATCACTGTGATGATCCCAAATGAGAGAAGCACAGTGCCCACGCCGGACGTGCCACCAGACACATCATGGATCCTGGTGTCATTGAAGCTCGTGGCTTCTGAGCTGAGGGTACTGGTCTTGGAAGTGGGTGCATCAGTGGCAGGCTCTAAATCAGACTCAGTAGTGGGTGGGTGGCTGCTGAACCAGCTACAAGCAGATGGCATCTCGGAGTTCATGTCAACACTGGGAGAGACCGCCTGTGGTCAGTCAATCTGTCCACTGTCTTCTGACATCAGTACTGGCCCTGTCTGTGGCTCTCACCATCTGCGGCCACCTGCACCTCTTTGATCAAGGGAGTTACTCCCCACACACACACTCAGTCTGGATTCTGGAAAAGAAAGAATAAAAATATGGGGTTATATGGACTGGCTGTGAGAAGCTCCTTGGGTTTCGAAAGACAGTAAGGGAGCCAGGCACCAGTGGCTCATGTCTGTAATCTTCGCTACTCAAGAGGCTGAGAACTGACAATCGTGGTTCAAAGGTAACCCAATCAGGAAAGTCTGTGAGATTCTTTTTGTTGTTGTTGTTTTATCAGTCTTGGGGCTTGAACTCAGGACCTGGGCTCTGTCCCTGAGCTGCTTCTTTTGCTCAAGACTAGCACTCTACCACTTGAGCTACAGTGCCATTTCCAGCCTTTTCTGTTTATGTGGTACTGAGGAATCAAACAAGGCCACATTCCCAGCCCCTGTGAGACTCTTGTTTCCAATTCACTACTCAGGAAGAGCCAGCAGTTGCGTTGTAGCTCAACTTGAACAAGAAAAAAAAACTCAAAGACAGTGCCCACGCCCAGAGTTCAAGTTCCACCACAGACAAACAAACAAAAACAATAAAGGCAATGAGGAGTAAAGGTTTGAGGGTGAGAGCTAGGGCAAGTCTAAGGGACACTGAGACCCGTGATTTTAAACCTATTGCTTCCATGTAGATTTGGGAACATGACACTAAAGCCCTGGCACCTTTGTCACAGCTGAGATGATCACACTTACCTTATGACAAGGTGGAAGCTTTTTCTTTCCCCATAAGGGAACACTAGAAGTTAAACAAGTCTGTTTAAATCCTGCCTGGGCTTAGATATTCGAGTCAGTCCTCTCTGTCTTGGCTTTCCTAATTCTAACATGAAGATATTAAAAGTAATGTAAGGGCTGGGCATGACAGCTCCCTCCTGTAATCCTGGGGCAGGGGCGGGGTGAAGGGGGCTCCTGCCGGGGCCCCGCAGCCCGCCCCGCGCCCGCCCCTCCGTCCCCGCCGCCGCTCCGGCACTCACTCAGTCCCCGCTCCCCGGGGCGCCCGGGACGTCAGCCGGAGGAGGTCGGGCCGGGGACGGTGGGAGAACCCGGACCTGGGGAAACCGACCCCGGCCCGACAGACCCCAGCCAGCCTCGGGTCCGCCCGCGGGGCCCGCGCGCTCGCCAGGCCGCGCCGTCCCGGTGGGCGGGGCGGGAACCACGGCGGGGTGGGGCCGGGCGGAGCCGTCGCCAGGGATACCGCCGCGGAGTCCCCGCCCCCGCGCCCTGATTGGCCGCCGGTCCGAGAACCCGGCCGGCATTGGCCCGCGCGTCTGTCCGTCGGCCTGGCTCCGCCCCCCCCCGCGGGAACCGGGAGCGCCGGGCTCGCGCTCTGCTCCCCGGCGGCGGCCGGGCTCGCGGGGTCCGCGGCGGCCGGGCTCGCGGGGCGGGGCGCGGGGCGCGAGCCCTCGCCTGGGCGCTTTGGGCTGAGCTCTGGAGCAGCCGCGGCTCCCGCGCGGGCAGCGGGGGGCGCGGGCCGGGGGTGACGGGTCCTCACGGGCTCCCGCCTGCCACCCGAGCCGCCCGGGGGCCGGGGTCCGAGGATGGCGGCTCGAGGAGCCCACGAGACCCCCCTCCCTCCAGTGAAGCACCGCCAGGCGGAGCGGGGCTCAGCGAGTCGAGGGCCAGCCTGGAGGACGAACCAGCAACCACAGAAAGTCAGGGAGGGCGGGCGCCCCGCTCCTGAGTCCAAACCCCGGGACGGGAAGAGGAGGGGGGGAGGAGGAGGAGGAGGAGGGGGAGGAGGAAAGAAGAAGAAGAAAGAGGGGAGGGGGAGGAGGAGGAGGAGGAAGAGGAGGAGGAGGAAAGAAGAAGAAGGAGGGGAGGGGGAGGAGGAGGAGAAGGAAAAAAGAAGAGGAGGAGGAAGAGTAAAGAAGAAGGAGGAGGAGGGGAGGGAGAGGAGGAGGAGGAGGAAGAGGAGGAGGAGGAAAGAAGAAGAAGGAGGGGAGGGGGAGGAAAGAAGAAGAAGAAAGAGGGGAGGAGGAGGAGGAACAGGAGGGGGAGGAGGAAGAGGAGGAGGAGGAAAGAAGAAGAAGAAAGAGGGGAGGGGGAGGAAGAGGAGGAGGAAAGAAGAAAGGAGGAGGAGGGAAGGGGGAGGAGGAGGAAGAGGAGGAGGAAAGAAGAAGAAGGAGGGAAGGAGGAGGAACAGGAGGAGGAAAGAAGAAGGAGGAGGGGAGGGGGAGGAGGAGGAAGAGGAGGAGGAAAGAAGAAGGAGGGGAGGGGGAGGAGGAAAGAAGAAGAGGAGGAGGAGGAAGAGGAAAGAAGAAGGAGGGGAGGGGGAGGAGGAGGAGGAAAGAAGAAGAAGAGGAGGAGGAAAGAAGAGGAGGAGGAAGAGAAAAGGAGGAGGAGGAGGAAAGAAGAAAAGGAGGAGGAGGAGGAAAGAAGAAGAGGAGGAGGAGGAAAGAAGAGGAGGAGGAGGAAGAGAAAAGAAGAAGGAGGAGGAGGAAAGAAGAAGAAGAGGAGGAGGAGGAAAGAAGAGGAGGAGGAGGAGGAAAGAAGAGGAGGAGGAGGAGGAAAGAAGAGGAGGAGGAAAGAAGAAGAGGAGGAGGAAAGAAGAAGAGGAGGAAGAGAAAAGAAGGAGGAGGAAAGGAGGAGGAGGAAAGAAGAAGGAGGAGGAAAGAAGAGGAGGAAGAGAGAAGAGGAGAAGGAGGAAAGAAGAAGGAGGAGGGGAGGAGGAGGAAAGAAGAAGAGGAGGAGGGGAGGGGGAGGAAGGAGAAAGAAGAAGAGGAGGGAAGAAGGAGGAGGAGGAGGGGGGAAGAAGAAGAAGAGGAGGAGGGAAGGAGGAGGGGTGGGGGAGGAGGGGGGAGAAGAAGAAGAGGAGGAGGGAAGGAGGAGGGGTGGGGGATGAGGGGGAGGGGAGGGGGAAGAAGAGGAGGAGGAGGGAGAAGATAGAGAAGGGGAAGAGGAGGAGGAGGAGGAGGGAAGAAGAAGAGAGGGAGGGGGAAGAGGAAAGAAGAGGAGGTGGAGGGAAAAGATGAAGAAGAAGAAGGAGGAAGAGAAGGGGAAGAGGAAGAAGAAGAGGAGGAGGAGGAGGAGAGGGGGAGGAGGAGGAGAAGAGGAGAAGCAGAACAGGGGAGGAGGAGGCCCGCTGGTTGGGTCTGGGCCCCTAGGGAGCACCCCACACATATTACATCCATTTCCTTCCCTTTTCCTCGTAGCGCTGCGGATGTGACGGGCCCGCCCGCGGGGTCGCCCGGAGGCTGCGGGTCCGAGAAGAGCGGGGACTCGGCGGCGCCAGGAACGCTGGTGCTGAGCAGCGGGGCCCCGCCGAGCCCTTTTCTCCGCCGCACCGACCGGAAGTGCAGCACCGGAGGAGCGTCTTCTCGGCGCGCACATCCGGGAGTGGCTCCCAGGGCTGGGGTCCCGGCCTGGGGGAGGGCGAAGCGGACGCAGCCCGGCTCCCGGAGGTGAGGACGGGCGGCGGGGCGGGGGGCAGCGCCCGCTGGAGGTGGAGCAGCCCCGGACCACCGCACCCAGCCGGCCTGAGCCTCTGCAGAGGAGGCGCCTGGGCCCCTGGGGCGTCCAGGGGTGGACAGCCCTCGGCCCGCAGGCTCGGATTTGTGTGCTGCCTGGGCAGTGATGGGCACGGGCGCCTGCCTGGCATCCGGATGTGGCAGTGCCAGTTTGTAATCTCATTTTGACTGACTGGAAGTAAAGGGGGACCACTGACTTTTTTTTTTGTCAGTCCCAGTTCTTGGACTCAAGACGTGGACCCTGTCACCAAGTTTCTTTTGCTCAAGGCTAGCGCTCTACCACTGGAGCCACAGCACCACTTGCGGCTTCTTCTGTGTATGGGGTACTAAGGAATCAAACCCGGGGCAAGCACTCTACCATTAAGCCGCATTCCCAAGCCCTGAGATTACTGATTATTTTAAACCACTTAAAATTGTGAAAAGAAAAAAAAATTATTTGTGACACCTGAAGTGTCACATTTTTAGTTGTTTTTTTTTTTTTTAAGCTGGCAATGTATGCTAACATTGGGGGTTATAGGTTAAATTAGAGAAAAAAAATTTCATCTACCGAACAATGACAGTACATGCAAAATGGCACAAAGTTCCCAAACCAGGTAGTCTCCTGTCATTAATTTTGTGCTTTAACTGTTTATGAACAGGGCTGAAACAAGAATCAAAGACGTGGGTTAGGGCCTCAGGGAGCCAAAGAAATGATACAGTAAGAACATGACTTTTCTCACTCAGCTCCTGATTCTCCCCTGGCTCTCTCTAGGGTGACAACCACAGTTGAGGATGTTGTGGTGAGCAGAGATTGTGATCTCTTCATCTCCAGCCTGCCAACTTCGACCAGAAATCATTCCCAGCATCTACACTGGAATCTGGGAGACTCTGAAACCTGGGATTCCTCAGGGATCTTTTCTCTGAAACATGAAACTCTGGGGCCGTATGCTGTGGACCCTCTTGTCTAGACCCAGGGGGAGGAGAGGAGGTACCCGAGGCTTGGCCTTCAGTTCATGGCAGCCTCATTTACCTCTGGCTGGGGAATTGAGTGCCACAAGGTTAGTCAGGCACTGGACAGAGATCTTTGAGAAGAGAGGTATCCCAGAGGCTCAGGAATCCAGTGAGCACATCGTGGCTCATGTCCTTGGATCCAAAACAGTTAAGTGTTACCAGGAGGGCAGGAAGAAGAAGGGAGAGCTGTGGGAAAGGCTTTAAGAAAAATAAAATTGGTTTTTTTCTTCACTGAGGATGCTTAGCTGGGACTTTTCGGAAGTACTGTCATAGACAGATGCTTATTTATTTACCCAACTGTTTCAGCATGTGCCAGGCTGTAGGGGTTCATAGATGATTAAAGGATCCACATTAAGGGCTGGGAGTTTGGCCTAGTGGTAGAGTGCTTGCCTAGCATGCACGAAGACCCAGGTTTAATTCCTCGATACCACATACATAGCAAAAAGCCAGAAGTGGTGCTGAGGCTCAAGTGGTGGAGCTCTAGCCTTGAGAAAGTCCAAGGACAGTGCTCAGGCCCTGAGCCCAAGCCCAGGACTGGCAAAAAAAAAAAAAAAAAAAAGGTTCCACATTAAGAAACCTTGGTTTGAGCTGGGTGCCAGTGGCCCATGCCTGGCTAAGTAGCCTAGCTACTTAGGAGGCCGAGATCTGAGGATTGAAGCTTAAAGCCTGGGCAGGAAAGCCTGTCAGACTCTTTATCTCCCAATTAGCTACCCAAAAGAAAAGGCTAGAAGTGGGTCTGTGGCTCAAGTGCAAAAAAGCTCAGGGACAGCACTCAGGTTCCAAGTTCAAGGCCCAGCACTAGCCAGAAAAAGAAGGGTGGTGGGGAGAAGGGGAAGAGGGAGGAAGGAGCAAGCAAGCCTGGGTTTGGAATTCCTGGGGACCCAACTATTCACAATCTCTATGGGGACAGTTTCAAAGCCTAAGGCCAGTATGTCGGACCAAGCCTCTGACTCCTCAGCAACTTCATTGCATCCAGGAGCTGTGTGGTCTCCGACTGCAGAGGTAAGCAGCCACAGGTAGACCCAAGGGCTCTGTGTAAGTAACAAGGTTTCAGTCTCCCACCAGCCCCACCAAGTTTATGGTCAGATAAGAAGAAAGTGTCCAAGAGCTAGGGAGTGAGCGAGTGTCAGGAGGAAGGCAAGTCCAGGTTAGGTGCCTCAGCATGCAGCCTAAACCACCAGTGATACAGCCTTCAACCCAGGAATGCTGCTGTTAAAAATCCTGGCACGGTGAGTGCACTGATGACCACCTGGCTGTCGTCCACTGCAGGATGCCTGTGCAGTACATCCTTGGGGAGTGGGACTTTCGGGGGCTCAACCTGAAGATGACACCCCCAGTGTTCATCCCTCGGCCAGAGACAGAGGTAAGTGTGCCAGTGTGCCACAGGACAGCGTGGGGAGGAAGGCAAGATTCAGAGTACCTATTTTGCCCCCATACTTCCTCTAGAGGGTGCTAGGGCCCCATGACTGCCGTTCTCAGCAGCTGGCATAGATCTCTTGCTAGCTCACCCTTTACTATGGCAGATCTCGGATTGAGAGAGGGCAGGACTGGGTAGAAGCTGGTAGGAAAATAAAAGGGTTTAGGCTGTGAGCTAGGTTGTTTCTGAAAAGATACTCAAAACACAAGAACAGGGCTGGGAAAGTGGCTCAGTTGTGGCGTGCTCACCTTGCATGCAACAAGTCCTGGGTTGGATTTCCCAACACCATATATACACAGAAAAGGCCAGCAGGGGCATTGTGGCTCAAGTGGTAGAGGGTTAGCCTTAAGTACAAGGAGGCTTGGGGACAGTGCCCAGGCCCCAAATTCAAGTCCCAGAACTGGCTAAATAAATAAATAAATAACAGCAACACACAAACATTCCTGGGTGGATCAGCCCTTTTCACTTTCCAGAGAGAGAGAGGAGTCTAGAGCCCTCCTTCACTCTTCCAGTCTCTGTCTCTTGGCCAAGAAACCCTCTCATCCCCATATCATGTGGTTGGAAAAATGAGACCTCTCCTCACTGCCCAGTGTCAGTTCAGGGGCAGGGAGAAACGTTGAGTCCTTGAGAAAGGCAAGGACTTCAGTCAGTATGAGGTGTTACTTGAACATCCTGACTTCATACATCGTCAGTCCTACCCAAGATTGCTGTGACCTAGGATGTATAATATGGAGAATTCAGAGCAGGAAGTGGTCTACTGTCTGCAGGCTTTTTTTTCTTTTTTTTTTTTTTTGCCAGTTCTGGGCTTGAGCTCAGGGCCTGAGCACTGTCCTTGGACTTTCTCAAGGCTAGAGTTCTACCACTTGAGCCTCAGCCCCCCTTCTGGCTTTTTTCTATTATGTGGTACCGAGGAATCGAACCCGGGTCTTCGTGCATGCTAGGCAAGCACTCTACTACTAGGCCAAACTCCCGGCCCTATGGTGATCTTTTGAGTGCCCTTAGAGCTGACAAAATCCCAGAAAGGTATTCTGGGATTCTGAGTTTTATGTGTGAGCTTTGAGATTTTTTTTTTTTTTTTGTCCTGGAGCTTGCGTGCTGTCCCTGATCTCAATGCTATGCTCAAAGTTAGCACTCTAGCTTTTTAGAAATGGAACTTAATTAGAGATAAGAGTCTCATGGACTTTCCTGCCAGGGCTGGCATCAAACTGCAGTCCTTAGATCTGAGGTAGTTAGGATGACAAACATAGAAAAGCATCTTTGGCTGCAAGAGATGGTTAAGGGGTGGGGAATGCTGTGGTTGGAAGACTAGGTCCTTGCCTCACTGTACAGACATTTCTAAGAATTCACCAGGTTTGCCCCAATGTGAAGCCACACTGGGGCAGGCAGTACCTTACCAAGAACTCAAGAGGACGTGGCCTGTGGCAGGCAGGGAGTGGGCGAATGGGTGCAGGGGTGGATGGTAGTGTCTGTTTTTGTGGGTCATGGGGGCTTGAACTCAGCCTGGGGGCTTGAACTTGGCCTGGGCGCTTTCCCTATGCTCTTCAGGTCAGGGCCATCACCCTACCCCTGGGCCTGAGCATTGCCCCTGAGCTCTTCAGCTCAAGGCTACCACCCTACCTTTGAGCCAAGCCCACTTCCTGTTTTCTAGAGGTTAACTGGAGATAAGAATCTCAGGTCCTATTGTGCCCAGGCTGGCTTTGAACCATGATCCTCAGATCTTAGCTTCCTAAGTAGCTGCAATTACAGGCGTGAGCCACCATGCCTGGCTTGAGGGAGGGTTTTTTTTTTTTTTTTTTTGCCAGTCCTGGGCTTGAGCTCAGGGCCTGAGCACTGTCCTTGGACTTTCTCAAGACTAGAGCTCTACCACTTGAGCCTCAGCACCACTTCTGGCTTTTTTCTATGTATGTGGTACCGAGGAATCGAACCTGGGTCTTCATGCATGCTAGGCAAGCACTTTAACCACTAGGCCAAACTCCCGGCCCAAGGGAGGGTTTTTGATGGTGGGTGTGAAAGTCTAAAGCGGAGGATTACAAGCGGTTTGTGGCCTGGCGAGTTGGGTTTTCCCTGGGTATTAAGAAGGTGGCTGAGTTTTCTGCAGAGCAGTGTGTACAGTAGGAAATACCTAGCTAGATCATGAGCATTCCAGGTGTGTGAGAGGTTCAGCGTTTTGTCTACAGTTTGTCTGAGGACAGTAATGCCACCTGGATGTGGGGGTGGAAGGCGTTCATGGTGCCTGGGTACTGCTGAGGCCTTCGGCTGTATCCGTGTGTGTGTGTGTGTGTGTGTGTGTGTGTGTGTGTGTGTGTGTGTGTGTGTATTGGACCTGGGCCTTGAACTCAGGGCGTGGACACCGTCCCTAAGCTTTTATGCCCCACAGCTCTATTTCTGGCTTTTTGGTGGTTTGCTGGAGAGTCTCAAGGACTACCCTGTCTTGGCTGCCTTTGAACTGTGGCCCTCAGATCCCATCCTCCTGAGTAGCTAGGATAACAAGCATGAACCACCAGTGCCCAGTTCTGAGCTATCTTCTTTGGGTATTGTGTGTGGTTGGGGGGGGCGGGGGATGGTCCTTATTTAGATAGTGGCTTCAAGACGAGCTGACTACTGCCTCCTCCCTGCTTCCAACCTGCCTCCTTTCTGTGCGCTCCTGACCGGCCATCCTGCTATGCTCTTGAATTCTTTCCACGTTCACATGGAGGAGATGCCCCAGGCCTGTGAACAACTTCAGCCTTCAGCTCACCTAAAGACCCACCAGCCTCATTCTGAAGGTCTTCCTAGATTTCATGGGGGACTATGTGTGTGTGTGTGTGTGTGTGTGTGTGTGGAGGAATGATCTCTACCTGGGCCTCTGCAGATAATCCCCACATAGTCCCCACAACCCAGGTAAACTTCACATGATCTGGAGTAGAAGGGACCATTAGAATGCCACTGGCAATCTTCGTGCCCAGTGTCCCAGGCTTGCACTTCACAGCCCAGATTGTCATTCACACAAGTTGTGTCTGAGGTCAGGGTCATCTCTGCGAGGTGTCTGGGCAAGGTGGCTAGGTGAAGGGGTCATTCTCTAGCCAGAGTGGGCTGTGTGTGGCCAGGAAATCCAGAGAGTCACCCTCCTGACAAGTTTCTGTCATTCTGCCTCTTTGGGCATGTGGCTTCACCACAGGCTATCAGCCACAACCCTAGACTGTTGGCTCTCTCCTCTGGTCCCAGGCCTTGGGGCCCAGGCTACTTTACAAATACCTCCATTGACTTCCAACTGTGCTTGGGCCAGGGCCTGTGGGAGCTTGAGAGGACCCTGGGGGTGTGGCCCTCAGCGGGCCACTTCCCAGGGGGACAAAGAGCTTAGCTAGCACTTGGATGGTATTCAAGCCCTGCTGGTATGGAACACACCAAGATATGTTAGACTCAAGGTCTTCTCATCATGAAATCTGATGGGTGGGTGAGGCAAACCTTGTTTTAAATCTTGAGCTGTGATCTTCAGATCTCAGCCTCCTGAGTAGCTAGGATTATAGGCATAAGCCTATGGCACCAGACCTCTGGTTTTTTCTTGTGAGGAGGAGGCATATTAGGGTTTGAATTCAAGGCCTTATGCTTCTAGTCAGGTATCCTACCGTATGAGCCAATTCTTTCTGTCTTGTTTTTCGTTTTTTGTCAGTCATGGGGCTTGACCTCTGGGCCTGGGTGCTGACCCTGAGCTCTTTAGCTCAAGGCTACCACCTTGCCCCTTGAGCCACAGTGCCACTTCTGGTTTTCTAGTGGTTAACTGGAACTAAGTAAGAGTCTCATGGACTTTAGTGCCCAGGCAGGCTTTGAACCACGGTCCTCAGATCTCAGCCGCTGACTTGGTTATTTTTGAGACAGAGACTCAATGTATGTTCAGGCTGGTCTGGATCAGGGCCCTATTTGTGACAGCTATGTGCCACCATGCCCAGCCATTGGGCTTCCCTTGTAGTTGGAATGACATGTGACACCACATGCAGTCACTGGTTTAGATAGATTCTCACAACTTTTTTTTTTTTTTTTTTTTTTTTTTGCCAATCCTGGGCACTGTCCTGGGGTTTTCTCAAGGCTAGAGCTCTACCACTTGAGCCTCAGCACCACTTCTAGCTTTTTTTCTATGTATGTGGTACTGAGGAATTGAACCTGGGTCTTCATGCATGCTAGGCAAGCACTTTAACCACTAGGCCAAACTCCTGGCCCTCTCACAAACTCTTAGTCCACAGAATCTGATTCTTGACCACAGGCAAGGTTCCAGGTAGGGCCTTGACCGTTGTACCCCAGTCTCTTCACGGGTCACTTGTGAGGAAACAACAGATTAATACAGAGAAATTCCTGGAACAGGGCCAGGCACAGAAGGAGTGGCCATCGGATATGGTTCTCAGCAGTTCTATGAGCATATAACAGGAAGATACCTTGAAAGGGCTTAGCTGGGTGTATTATTTACTTATCAGGCAACAGACATGGGATTATGAAACAAACATAGCTGTCTTTCATCCTTACTTATCCCTATGAGGAATGGGGATCCTTAACTGTGTTGCAGTTTCACAGCTGGGGAGACTGAGGCATGGGAAAGCTGGTGACCTACTCATGACCCCAGCTGACAGGAAGCTCAGCCTGGCTTTGTCTATCCCTGTCTACTTTCTCACAGCGACTAACACTGCTTAGTCATCTGTGTCAAGACTCCCCAGGACACAGGGTGCCATTAAGTTCAATTCAGTCTCTCTCTGTCTCTCACAGGAGCTGGTTGAATGGGTGCTGGAAGAGGTGGCCCAGAGGCCCCATGTGGTTGGAACGCAAATTGGCCCCCTCATTCTGGAGGTGGGCTGTGGGTCAGGAGCTATCTCGCTCAGCCTATTGAACCAGCTTCCGGAAGTAAGCCGCCCTCTTCCCCCTTCTCCCCCCACCCTGTGACTGTCATCCATCATCCCTCTGGTTAGTCCTTCCCCACATCCTCTGCTAGATACTTGAAGGGAAATGGACTAGGAAGGATTATGCTCTATTTCCCTTTGCTGATGTGTATGGTTGGGGGAGGGGAGAGTAGAGAAGTATCCCCAGATCCAACACCATCCAGGACTCTGCCTGCCTTCATCTGTTCTTGGGACAGAGCCAGGTCATTGCTGTGGATAAGGAGGAAGCCGCCATCAGTCTGACCTATGACAACGCTCAAAGGTAAGTAGGCTGTTCAAGAGTCAAACCTACCGGTGATGTCTGCTTTCCACTCCCAACAAGGGAGGTGCAATGAGGGTAGTCTGGCACCGGCCCCGCGGCTATAAGCCTAGCTACTCAGGAGACTGAGATCTGAGGATCATGATTCAAAGCCAGCTGGGGCAGGAAAGCCTGTGAGACTCTCATCTCCAATTAATAAACTACCCCTCCCCCCCAAAAGCCAGAAATAGTGCTGTGACTCAAGTGGAGAGTACTAACCTTGAGCAAAAGAAGCTCATGGACAGCACCCAGGCCTGAGTTCAAGCCTAGGACAGCTTTCTCTGCCCCCCCCCAAAAAAACCCCAACTAAAATAAACGGATGATGAGCACTAGGCATCCTGCTGCAGAGAAGGATGGGTTCACTGTTCTCTCTGGTACTTACAGCCAAAGGTCAGGGATTTCCCTTGATGTTCCCCTCCGCCGCTCTAACTCTCCATCTTCTCTCCAGGCTTCAGTTGCAGGACAGGATTCGGATCATCTCCCTCGATGTGACCTTAGGTACCACCTCCCACCCATCTCCCTTGGGATGGGGGACCTGGATACACCCGCTGCTGGGAGGCAGAGGCACTGCAGAGACAAGGGCTGGTTTCCCACCAATCACACACACATCCTCCTAGGCCATCCCAGGCCAGCCTTTTCTGAGATACTTTATTTCCTTGGCTTATTTGACCTATGGGAGAATCTTGATCCCCTATAGCTAATGAGTTTAACTAGGGCTTGCTTGTTGACAAGAGATAAGCAGACACTCAAAAGAAAGTCTTTAGTGCCAGTTGCCAGTGGATCATACCTGTAATGCGAGCTGCTCAGGAGGCTGAGAACCGAGGATCATGGTTCAAAGCCAGCCCAAGCAGGAAAGTTGCCTGTGAGAATCTTATATCCAATGAACCATCAATAAAACAAAACAACAACCAAGAAAACAGAAGAGGAGCTGTGGCTCAAGTGGTGGTAGAGTGATAGCCTTAAGCACAAAAGCTCAGAGACAGCTCCCAGTTCCTGAGTTCAAGCACACACAAAAATGTGTCGTTAGTACAAGATATATATGTTCCCCAAGGCCTGGTCTGAGAAGAAGTGGCCTCAGCTTTTATGGAGTGTCCTGCATTTTTCTGCTGCAGTTCTGGCCTAGTCCTGTTGCCCACAGACTCGTATGCCTCCATAGGAGGGGGCATACACACACACACACTCCATATGGAGTGTGATGTAGTACCTGCCACAGGTGGAATCAAGAATCAGAGCTATCAATTCAGGTGATCGAAACCAGGTCTTCCTTTCCATGTACTCTCAGCACATATTGGCTGGATGGCAGAGTATGACAAGGCCACCAGAGCTGCAGAGGAGAGAGGCCCTTGCTTTGCCAAGCAATCAGAGCAGGCTTCTTAGAGACAGCACTTGAAAAGGAGTCTTGCCACGAGGAGGATTTGACAGGAAGGAGAGAGCAAGGATGTTGTAGATAAAGGGCTGCGTATCAGAGCATGCACATTCCCCGCCAGGCCAGGTGGCTGGTGAGAAACTCTGGGTACGAATCTGCAAGTTTGGCTTATCAGGTTCAGAGACAAACTCGAGAAGTCACTTAAGAAAGAACAGCTTATCCAAGGGACCTAGTGACGAGTAGAGAACTATACCCTGTCACTCTTAGTAGATCTGTGCATGCTTTGTGTCTCCTTGGACAGATGGGAGCTGGACACACCTTCTGCCCTGGGCCCCCCTGGACCTGATTATTAGCAACCCTCCCTACGTCTTCCATGAGGACATGGAGCAGCTGGCCCCAGAAATCCGCAGGTGCTTGATGGAGGGGTGTGGGGGGATTTCGGGCAGTTCCCAGGCCTAGTGGGTCTGATCTGTACTAGAGGACCACGTCACTTAGAGGCGGCAGGTGGGAGCTTAGAAAGGGGTAGTGATGTTGAGAGGGACACTTGAATGCCCATGGCCCTTACCTGGATTCCAGTCCTCACTTTTCTGTCCCTGAGGGTGGTGGAGGAGTATACCCCAGGCCCTAAGGAGGATTAAGTGGAAATTCTGAAGAATTAGACACAGGAGGCAGGGCATCAGTGGCTCACACCTATACTCCTAGCTACTCAGGAGGCTGAGATCTGAGGATCGCAGTTCAAAGCCAGCCCGGCAGGAACAAGAAGTGTAGTAAGACTCTTATCTCCAATCTTCAACTGGAAGCAGAGCTGTGGCTCAAGTGGTAGAATGCTAGCTTTGAGGGGAAAAAAAAAAAGACTTTAGGGACAGTGCCCAGGCCCTGAGTTCAAGCCCCACAACACACACACATACACATACACATATACACACACAGGTTTGGAGTGTGGCCTAGTGGTAGAGTGCTTGCCTAGCATGCATGATCATAGCCCTGGGTTCGATTCCTTGGTATCACTTACACAGAAAAAGCTGGAAGTGGTGCTGTGGCTCAGGTGGTAGAGCGCTAGCCTTGAGAAAGCCCCCGAGGAGAGAGGTCAGTAGGAGAAGATGTCATTTGGGGGGACCACTCCCTCTAGGTCTGCATTTTCACCTCTCCGCCCAGAATCCTCAGTTCCAGAAGGTCCCTTTGTGGAGCCCCTGGCCAGTCTTCCACGCTTTTCAGATCCCTTTCCCTCTTCTACAGATTCTCACTGCCCACTGTTGTCCCATTTAGCTATGAAGACCCAGTGGCTTTAGATGGCGGGGAAGACGGCCTGGACATCATCACCAGCATCCTGACCCTGGCACCCCGGCTCCTGAAGGACTCTGGGTAGGAAGGGGACAGGCCGTTTAGATCAGTCCCCAGCTGCCTCCTCCCTCCCAGTGTGCCACACCCTGGCAGTCTTTCTGCCCCTTACCTCTCCCAGTCCAGGCAAATCTGGAGTTGGAGCCCCACTCCAGCCCACTTGAGCTGACCTACATCTCCTCCATGTAGAAGCATCTTCTTGGAAGTGGACCCAAGACATCCAGAACTAGTCGGAACCTGGCTCCAGAGCCGGCCTGACCTGTATCTCCATCTCATGGCCGTGCGCAAGGACTTGTGTGGGAGGTAAGGTCTGCCTCGCCCTCAGTCCCACAGCTGCCCTGGACCTTACACTCTCCAGCGGTTCCTTGGAGCCCACATCCTAACCAGCCCTCATTCCTGTTTCTTCAGGCCCCGGTTCCTACATGTCCAGAAGTCTGGGCCATAAGTGTAACTGCCCTGTGGACATCCGGCCAGAGCCTCAACCTGCCCAGATGCCTGACAGACCCTTCTTGGAAGGTTGCACACAGTGGCAGATGGTGTTTTCCAGAACTCCAGGTGCTTACAGCAATTTCACGTTCCATCACTCCCCAGGCTCCACATTTCTAGGAGCCTCTTGCGGGGAAAGAGAGAGGGAGAAGAGCAAGAGTGTCCTTCCTGAGGCAGCAAAGAGCAGAGACAGCTCCCATTTTGGCTGAGAAGCTGAAAGGAAATCTGGGTTTTCTAATCCAGTTCTGTCCCTTGGAGATGGCTGAAAGCAGATTGCTCAAGGCACCTGTTGATACTATTGCTGTGAAGACAGTAAGAAATATGGCCAGTAAAGGATTGGAGAGTGATAAATACTGAACCAATGTTGCCATGGTTTGTAGGTCTTTGATGCCTTCCCCTACTTATGGATGGTGGGGAGTAGAGCTTCTCCTGCTTCTCCAGCAGTTCCCACCTGGTAGGAGAGAGGCCCAATGTGAAGAAAGCACATGGGTGCTCTGACCAGCCTTGGAGACCATAAGGTTCTGCATGGAACAGCTCCCTCCTTGGTTCCATTTACTCCTCCCACTGCCTGTGTGTGTGCTTACAACACACTTCCCTGACTGGGCCTAGACTCTGAACTTTGGTTCTGGGATATGTTTGGTTCCTTGCTTCCTGGAAAGGATGAGGCTGAGGGTCATTGACACACAGTTCTGGGGTTACACATATACTCATTTAACTGAAGACTTGAGCCAGTGAGTGGGCAAGGCCTTTGTTCATCTCGTTTACAGATTTTTTTTTTTTTTTTTGCCAGTCCTGGGCTTGAGCTCAGGGCCTGAGCACTGTCCTTGGACTTTCTCAAGGCTAGAGCTCTACCACTTGAGCCTCAGCACCACTTCCAGCTTTTTTCTATGTATGTGGTACTGAGGAATTGAACCCGGGTCTTCAATCATGCTAGACAAGCACTCTACCACTAGGCCAAACTCCCGGCCCTCATTTACAGATTTTATTACATGGTTTTGACCCAGTTCAGTCTGGAAAAAATATATATAATAAATTATTTTAATTAAAATAAATTTCAAACATTGTAAACTTACATGCTTGCATGGATTAATGCAAGGAGGCTCTTAACACAACCTGGATTGTGTTTAAGATCTTGTGTGATCTGTTTTCTTCCCCTTAATTATTATTATTATTATTATCATTTTGTGCCAGTCTTAGGGCGTAAACTCAGGAGCTGGACCTGGCCCTTTCCCAGAGCTTTTTTTTTTTTTTTTTTGCTCAGGACTAACATTCTATTCCTTGAGCCACACATCCTCTAATGCCTTTTTTGGTGGTTTATCGGACATGAGTCTCATGGACTTCTCCTGCTGGCTTTGAACCACCATCCTCAGATCTCAGCCAACATTATAAGTGGGAGCCACCAGGACTCAGCTCTTCCCCCTTAATTTTAGGAAAATCTGCCTCCTAAAAGGAAATAGTGCCAAAAGGAAGGAGCAAGGTAAAAGCAAAAGTACTTAGTTAAGTGATAAATGGAAAATTTTGGATCTGTTGAAAGGTAGCATGTGTTCAACAGAAATCAGGAAGCATGGTGGGAAAAAGAGAGTGAGTCTGGCCTCAGTAGAACAATGCTGAGCTCTGCACCCTGAGCAAGCATGGTTTTTCCTCAGTGGCTATCTTCTTGGACCTCTAGACCCACAGACACCCAAAAGTCTTCTGTATTTGTCTCCCATAGCTAAATATCCCGTCCAAGGTAACCTTGGTGTTCTGCATGGTCACCTCTTCCTAGTTAGAACTGAGAAGCCAAGAAAACGAGGACCAGTCATCAAACTCTACTCCAGCTCTACTTGGTGCAGATTCATGACCATCAAGAGACCCAGATACCAAGACCTGCTGTCACTAACCTTTAGATTAGTGAGTGTTCCTATAAAGCCGTATCAGGTAGACAGTCCTGTTCCACCAGATTCCTTCCCCTCTCCCCCATGGCCTAGCACGTTCCAGGATCTCACCTGAGATGCAGAGTCCAGAGGCAGTGGTCAGCATCTTCTGGAGCCAAGGGAGTTGAGTCCCAGAGTGATGTCTTGCAGGCCAGCCTCGGGTTATTCCTCTCCCTCTGAGGGGAAGGGAAAGAATGGCTTTTGGAGTCTTAAGGACAATGTGAAGCATCAAGCTCACCCCATTCGATCATTGGTCAGTCATGTAAAACGTGTGCTGGCATCTGAATACCCACTGCCCAGAAGGGGAGACAAAGTGCCAAGAGAAGTTAGTTATAACTTGCCCGAAAGTCCCATGATAGGAGATGGCCACGTGGAGAGAGGAAGGTGGTTCCTTGTCTTGCTGGAGTCGTACTTGGGCTTGAGTGATGTCAACTATGTCTGCCATTAGGGCTGGAGGACACAGTTGCCTTGTCAGAGGCCCAAGTATGGAGCACCTCAGGCTCCAGAGCTCCTTGTGTCTGACTGCAGTGTGCTGCCAGCCACCCGTCCCCAGCAGCCTGGGCTCCATGCTGCCTCTGGCTTCCTTCCAGAAGGATCCCAGGGGCTTTCCCAATGGCTTCTTCAGAAGGAACCTGAGCAGGGCACAACTACTTCCTGAACCCCATATGCCCTTAGACCTATTGCCTGCTGGGTCCCTGGTGAACGTTGCCCTTTCTGCCTGCTTGTGCCCTCTGGCTCTTGCTGTCATCAGTGGCACCTCAGGGAAGTTACCCTCACCCTTTTTCTTTTCTTTCCCCCCCCCCCTCTCTCTTTCTTTCTTGGTTTTTGGTCATAGGGCTTGAGCTCTGAGCCTTGGAGCTGTCCCTGAGCTCTTGAGCTTAAGGCTTGCAGTGCTTTACCACTTTGAGCCACAGGGCCACTTCTGGTTTTCTGGTAGTTCACTGGACATAAGAGTCTCATGGACTCTGGTGTGCTGAGTTGGCTTTGAACTTGGGATCCTCAGATCTCAGCCTCCTAAGGAGCTAGGATGATAGGCGTGAGCCACCGGCACCCACCCTTGACCCTTTGTCTTAACAGCCTGAGCTATACTTCAGCCAGTGCCTGGTTTCCTTAACCATCTCACCCTCCTGGCTTCAGGCCCATGACTGAGGAAAGTCCTTGGCAAGCCTGTGAGTATGGCACCTAGGGGAAGTACAATGATTGAGAATGACAGGGTAGGGGCAGCCGGGGTCATTGGAGCAGCAGCCACCCTTGGGAACAACTTACTTTCCCAGAAAAATGTGGGACTTGACTCCACCGAGAATCCAAGCCAAGTGGACTGGCAAGGCAGGGTTTCAGCCTGTTACCACGGGCTTGATTGGGCTCCAAATATTAAGATTCAATATGCAGCACTAGTGCTTCCCTGGAGCTGCCTCAGCCTGAAGTCTGCCCCTCACCAGAGACAGATGTGACCTTGAGCGAATGGCTTCACCTTACTTGACTTCTAAGCCCTGAGACCCCAGTGCTTCATTGTGTAGAGGCATGGAGTATGACTTTCTTGGCACATTGTGTGACTCAAGGACAGAACGCAGAGGGAAGGCCTTGTACCTTCTTGTCTGTCTCATGCTTATCACCATCACAAGGCAGGTAGAGACAGTGTGTAAAGGAGAGATAAGAGGATTTCAGACCCGGGCTCTTCTCTCAACCCTCTAGAGATGAAGTCACCAAAAGGCAGGTAGCCTGGTGGCTCATGTCATCCCTCAGCATTTTCTTACAGGATTTGAATGCCCTGGAACCCAAGGCAGGGAAGTCGGTGAGTCTTGCTTAGAAAACATCCTGCTTAGAGAAAGCCACCTGCATGATCCCCTCTGTAACTCCTAAAGCCAGAGCCGGAAACTCAGGGAGCTCTTGGTGACAGAACAGGACAAAGACATGGAGACCATGATATAGGCCAGGCTCTGAAGGCCTCAGGCCCATTATGCAGAAAGGCCTTGAGGTCTTGAGCCATATGCCATCACTACCACCACCATGGCCTCCTTTATCTAGAATCTACAACCTGGGCAGGGAATGCAGGAGTCCCTGTTATGGTTAACGCCAGGAGATCAAGTCCATCCCTGCCCCTAGCAAATGGGTGAACTGTGGCCTTACCTGACAGGGTATTTTCCCCAGTTGCTTATAGGTGTCTCTGGGGAGCTTATTCCTCAGTGGTTCAGATTACAGGTGTGAGCCACCTGCACTTGACCAAAAATATAACCATTTTTAAAATTTATTTATTCATTTATTTATTTATTTGGTCCTGGGGCTTGAACTCTGGGCCTGAGCTCTGTCTCTGAGCTCTTCAACTCAAGGCTAGCATTCTACCACTTGAAACCACAATGCCACTTGCAGTTTTCCAGTAGTTAGCTGGAGATAATTGCCCAGGCTGGCTTTGAATCAAGACCCTCAGATCTTGGCTTCCTGAGTAGCTAGGACTACAGTTGTGAGCCACCAGTGCCCAGAAAGAAATATAACTCTTTTTTTTTTTTTTTGCCAGTCCTGAGACTTGAGCTCAGGGCCTGGGCACAGTCCTTGGGCTTTCTCAAGGCTAGAGCTCTACCATCTGAGCCACAACACCACTTCTGGCTTTTTCTATGTATGTGGTACCAAGGAATTGAACCTGGTCTTTGTGCATGCTAGGCAAGCACTCTACCACTAGGCCAAACTGCCAGCTCAAGAAATATAACTTTTTATACTCTATCACTGCCACCAGGACTGTAGGCCAATCCTTATCCTAAATCCTGTCCCCAATTCCTGCCTTAAATCCTTGGCTAGCTCCCCATGACAAAAGTGTGATGGGGCCAGAGTTTGGCCTCGTGGTAAGTGCCCACCAAGAAGGTAACCATGTGAACATTTTCTAGAATAAGGATGGAAATCCCCGTGTGGCCCATATCCAAACCTGACGGCAGGTCTCACATATTCCAGTCAGTGGAGAAAGGAAGCTGGAAGGATCTGGCCTCCTGCCTCAGGCAGGCAGCTGTTCAAGTTGAGCTATGGCTGCCTCAAGAGCACCTGATCCCTGCACCACAAGCATGCCAGGAGAACAGGCTGTTCTTGGCGGCCACGGGGCCACACGCCAGCTTTCCTGAAGCTCAGACCCCAGCAGCCCCCAGCCAGAGGGTAGCTATGACCCCTCTGTCTTAGACAAGACTCTTGGACTGGCTTTGGGACAGGCAAACCAACTCTCCCCCTGCCTGCCTGTGGTAGGCAGAATAATGGTCCCCAAAGATGTTTGAGTTCTCATCCCCCAAATCCATGATGATTATAGATGTAATTAAAGGGCCTGGATTATTTGGATAAACTTTGTAAGAAGGAGGCAGCTGTGTCAGAGGGAAAAGATAGGACAACGGAAACAGAGGTCAAAGTGTTGCAATAGATTGTTGGAGGAAGGGTCTGGGAAGGTGGCTTAGTGGTAGAGTGCTTGCCTAGCATGCATGAAGCCCTGGGCTCGTTTCCTCAGTACCACATAAACAGAAAAAGCCAAAAGTGGTGCTGTGGCTCACATGATAGAGTGCTAGCCCTGAGAAAGCTCAGGAACAGTACTCAGGCCCCAAGTTCAAGGCCCAGGACTGAGGGAAAAAAAATTGTTGGAGGAAGAAGCTATAGGCCAAGGAATGCAGAACCCAAAGCCCCAGGAAAGAATGCTGTCCCAGTGAGACTGAATTTAAATGTCTCACCTCCAAGAATTGTCAAGTGACAACTTTGTTTTTAAGTTATTAAACTTCCGGCCATTGATTCCAACAGCCACAGGGAAGAACTGAAAATTTTGGTGACCAAAGTAGAGTGCTTGTGTTTAATGTCGCTTTACTTTGTTGTGACATAACCAACGTAGAAGGAAGAAAAGATTTATTTTGGCTCATAGGTTCAAAGACCTCAGTTCATGGCTGACTGGTTCCATTGCTCTTTCAGCTGTGGCAAATCAGAAACATAAGGGAGGAAGAGTATGGCAGGAAGAAGACTAGAAAAGGGTCCATGGTACCCTCCAAAAACTTACCTGCCCCCCAGGAACCCATTTCTTAATTTTACCAGCTAGAGACCAAGACATCAACAAATGAGCAGAGTCTTCCAACGACCATCCAGAGCTAAACTCTAATAACAGTACTGTTCTAACCAACCTATGTAAGTGGGATTGGAATGCAGAAATGGGTAGAGGCAGGAAGAATTGTGAAACAGAGGGTACATTGCTGTAAATGTTGTGTCTGTGCCAGGTCTAAGGCTTCAACGCTTCAACTCAGAGGCTGGGCACTGCCCCTGAGCTTTTGTGTCCAAGGCTAACACTCTTTATCATTGACCACAGCTCCACTTCTCTACCACTTGAGCCAC
Organism: Megascapheus bottae; assembly: GCF_031878675.1. Taxonomy (NCBI): domain Eukaryota; kingdom Metazoa; phylum Chordata; class Mammalia; order Rodentia; family Geomyidae; genus Megascapheus; species Megascapheus bottae. The sequence goes on along the minus strand of NC_143540.1, from coordinate 6,930,812 downwards.
AGCTCCACTTCTGGCCTTTGGGTGGTTAATTAGAGATAAGCCCAGGCTAGCTTTGAACCGAAATCCTCAGATCTCAGTCTCAAGAGTAGCTAGGAGCTGGGAAATTGGCCTAGTGGTAGAGTGCTTGCCTAGCATGCACAAAGACCCGGGTTCAATTCCTTGGTACCACATACATAGCAAAAAGCCGGAAGTGGTGCTGAGGCTCAAGTGGTAGAGCTCTAGCCTTGAGAAAGTCCAAGGACAGGGCTCAGGTCCTGAGCTCAAGCCCAGGACTGGCAAAAAAATAAAAAAAAAAAGAGTAGCTAAGATTACAGGCGTGAGCCTACTTTCTCCCACCCCCCAGTTAACATTTATTTGAATAGGGAGGAGACACATGAACCCTCCTTCATTTTTAGTTAAAAGTATGAAAGAATAAAAATAGAGAGAAAGAAAAAAAAAAGATGAGGAAGGAAGGAGAGACAGGGAGGGAGCAGAAAAAGAAGGAAGGAAAGAAGGGAAGGGAGTAGAGAAGGGAGGAGGGAAGTGGGGAGGGAAAGGAAGAGAAAGAAGGAACCAGGTGCTGGTGGCTCACACCCATAATCCTAGCTACTCAGGCAGGTGAGGTCTGAGGATCTCAGTTCAAAGCCAGCCTGGGCGGGAAAGTTTGTGAGAGTCTTCTCTCAAATGAGCCACTGGAAAACTGGAGTTGTGGCTCAAAGCGGTAGAGTGCTAAAAGAGCTCAAAGACAGTGCCCAGACTCTGAGTTCATGCCCGATGACTTACAGGGTGGGAGGGAGGGAGGGGAAAAGTGGGAGGGAGCCTCTGAATCACTCACCCACATGACCACTTCCTGCCCTGACTGCTCCCACACCCCCATGGCCGGTGGCATCTCCTCTCCCCTAGCATTAAGTCACAGCAAATGAATCCAGGCCACATGCTCCCTGAAAGGCCTCCGGAGTTCTCAGCCCTCACATGACGCTTGCTTACTTCAGGCACTCAATCCTTTGCTCTGGAGCAGAGAAGAAAGTCCCAAGCAGAAAACACAGGCTAGGGGCCTCCCCGGGCTCTTGATGGTGACCCCCACCCCCCAGGATGAGCTGACTGGGAGAATCTGGTACCCTGTGAAACCCCAGAGTTTCTCTCATTCTGAATACCTTCATTTCTGGGAAGAGGCTGTGCTTTGGAAAGAGAAAAGTGAGAAGCAAAACCCTTTAGGGCCCCAGCATTTCTCTCTCTCTCTCTCTCTCTCTCTCTCTCTCTCTCTCTCTCTCTCTCTCTCTCTCTCTCTCTCACACACACACACACACACACACACACACACACACACACACACACACCACCTTTTCTGTCTTCCTTCCGCTGAGTCACAGTTAAGAGCCTGGCTCCTCAGTGTCCCTTGGAGCCACCTAGATGGGACAGAATTCCAGGTCAGGGGAGGACAGGACATCTGAGGCAAGTCTTTCTTGCCGGTACCCTTTGGTCCTTTGTGAGGAATTCTAGAGTTACAAAGGGCTTTGGGAAGAGTGGTGGAAGGGCACCATCTAAAGCCCTGAGGTCTTGTTTCCTCTCATCCTCAAGCCCTCTACCAGTTGAGCCACAGCTCCACTTCTGGCTTTTTGGTGGTTAATTGAAGAGTCTCATGGATTTTCCTGCCTAGGCTGGCTTCGAACCACAATCCTCAGATCTCAGCTTCTCGAGTAGCTAGGATGACAGGCGTGAGCCACTGGCACCTGGCTGTGATTGATTCTTTGGGATTATTCTGATCAGAGGCCACACATACACATTATAGAGAACCATCTCTCAGTACATCTACATGTACATGTGTGCACCTAGCTGTGGGACTTGAACATGGGGCCCTGTATTTAGGACCATGGTTGTCTACACAGGGCCACCTTCAAATAGGAGCTCCAGGATCTGAAAACTAGGTCAGGACTGGGGGCCAGGGGATGTAGTGTATCGCCCTGATTAGAGGCCTAACCACTGATCTGATTCGTGACAGCCCATGAAGACTCAAGCCCTGTACCCCTAGATCATAGGAAAAAGGAGAAAGAACTGGGCATAGTGGCTACTGCCTATAATCCTCAGCCCTTCTTAAACCTGCCCTAATTCACTGTGTGACCTTGAGAGCAGCCCAGGTCCCTCTCTGAGCTTCATTCAATCTTTCTTTTTTTGTGCCTGTCTTGGGGCTTGAACTTGGAGCCTGGGCACTGTCCCTTAGCATTTTTGCTCAAGTCGAGAGCTCTACTTCTTGAGCCAGAGCTCCACTTCCAGCTTTTTGTGGTTCAGTGGAGATAAGAATCACATAGACTTTCCTGCTCAGGATGGCTTTGAACTGCAGTCAAATCTCAGCCCCCTGACTAGCGAGAATGGCAGGCGTGACCAGGGCCTTTCCTGGAGTGATCTAGCAACTGAACAAGAAAATCCATGAGACTCCAACGAACTTCCAGAAAGCCAGGAGTAGAGTTGTGGTTCAAGTGGTACAGTGCTAGCCTTGAGCACAAAAAGCTTAGGGACAATACCCAGGCCCTGAGTTCAAACCAACACTGGGATCGAGGAGATGACATCTGCAATCAGGGAGGGCTTCCTGGAGCTGGGAACCAAAACTGAGTCCTCAGCACTCTACCCCCACCCCCTTCAGGTCACCGACTGTCCTCTGAGCCTGCCTCACTGGAATGGACAAACAGATTCCAGGAAGTGCCCCCTCACCCTGCCCTGCTGATTCCAAGAACCGCAGCTCCTGGCAGCATTGGCGTTGAGATTCTTTCCTAGAACCTAGGATGTACCCTGCCAGGCTGCTGGAGTCTCCTATAGGGCAGCCTAGGAGGGGAAGTTGGGGTTACCAGGGGAGGGGGTGCCCTTGGAAAGGGCCTCTGTAGGGAAGACCCTGAACAAAACACTAGGTTCAGGCTCTCAGGCAGGAAAAGGTGACCACAGGAAGGTAAGGGACAAGAGAGCAGCCTGAGCACTGTGCTAGAACCTTCTCGAGGCTAGAACTCTACCACATGAGTCATGGCACCACTTCCAGCTTTTTCTATGTATGTGGTACTGAGGAATTGAACCCCAGTCTTGGTACATGCTAGGCAAACACTCTACCACTAGGCTACAGTCCCGGCCCAAGACATGAGTTTATAGAAAGGAAATTCACTGCCTGAGCACAATTTCTACCAACTAACATTCCACACTGCACTTATCCTGTTAGCCTGGTAACCCCAGACCCATACCATAGACTGTTGTCCCATGGCTTTGAGTGACAGGCCACAGGGACAGTTGAGTCAAATTCTGGGGGGATGAGTCAGTTGAAGGGTCTTGACAGGGCCTGATACTCCCAATCAATCCTGTTATAAAGTCACCTTAGTGGGGAACTGATGGCTCATGCCTGTAATCATAACTACTCAGGAGACTGAGATCCGAGGACTGCAGTTCAAATCTATCCTGGGCAGGTTAAGTCTGTGAGACTCTTCTTTCCAGTAAACCACTCAGAAAAGGCTACAAGTGGCATTGTGGTTCCAATAGTAGGGCACGAGCCTTGAGAAAAAAAATATCAGGGACAGCTCCCAGGTCCTGAGTTCAAGTCCCAGGACCAGCACACACACACACAGACACACACACACACACACACACACACACACACACACAGACTCACCCAGCCAGTAGAACTGGGCTTAGTGGAGGGGGGGGAGGGAGGAAAGGAGAGGGAGAGAGAGAGAAAGAAGTAAGTAGGAAAGGAAGCTCCCCCCCAAAAAAAATTCCCCTCAAGGTCATTGGGCTTCTCCTCTGGGTGTGTCTTCCACCCCCACCATCTCTGAGCTGGCACTAGGCCTGCCCACTCGCCTGGGACCTGCCAGGCACGTTGAGCAACCAGTTCCTGAGAAGCATGGAAAGCTGTCTGGTTTAAAATTAACTCCCCCCCCTCTCTCCCCCCTCCTGCCGCCCTCCTCTGAGTTCTTGGAAGAGAAGCTTGGCTCTTCCTGGGAAGAGGCCTTCAGCAGCAGCTGCTGTGATTCTGACAAAAACACCTCACCCGAGGTGGGGTGGGGCGGGGCAGGGGGGGGCAGGGAACCCACTCTGAGTAGAAAGAGATAGGGCTGTGGGAAGCCATCTTTGGGCATTCTGAGATGGGACAGGGAGAAAATGGACACCACATAGAACAAACTCGACGTTAGCTTGTGCCATCTGTGGCTTAGTGTGATAAAGCAAGTTTCCCAGCCACCTAATAGCATCCAATAGCTGCTCTGCCTGCCCTGTGGGTGGGGGCCAGACTGACAACCCCGAGGTTCTGGGGCGTACCTCACAGGCGCCCACATGTCAGGGTTAACAGTGTATTTCCCAGGAAGTCCCTCCTGGTCACCCCACCCTTTGCTCTATTCCATTACCCTCAGGAAACTTACCTCCTCTAGATAAGCCTTCATCCTCCTCTATCTCCTTGAGCTCTCTCACTTGGAGGTTTCAGAACGTTTATTTTTTTGTCCCCAGGCTTGAACTTGGGGCCTGGGTACTGTCCCTGGGTCTCATTGTGCTCAATTCTAGTGCTCTACCACTTGAGCCACGATGCCACTTCTAGCTTTTCTGAGTAGAAAAGAGAATAAGCCCCATGGGGACTTTCCTGCCTGGCTGGCTTTGAATTGTCATCCTCAGATCTCGGCCCACTGTGTAGCCGGGATGACAGGCTTGAACCACCAGTGCGGGCACCCAGCTTGAGAACAGTTTTCCCCTAGGATTTTTTTTTTTTTTTTCCTGTCTCTGTTAACTCCTCTTTTCACAAGTGTCTATTGGAAAGAGCTGAGAAAAATAAAAGAATTTTGGCCAAGTGGAAAAATCAACACACACACACACATTCACACACACTGTGATCTGTGCTCTGCTCAGAGCTGGGGTGGGTGGGTGGGGGTAGGGAGGGTAAAGTACTTTCTGGAAGGAGGCTGAGAAGCATATTTTAAAACACAGCCTTGGCCTAAGTGAAACCCATACTTCTGGGTGGAGGGCAGAGCCTGGCAGTTTGGTCTGGTTTATTGGTGCTAGATACAGGGCAAGCCCCTGGAGCCCCGGTTCTGCCCATGGAGAGCATTTCCAATCACTTTATCAGGGCATCTTTGGGGCCAGTGACTTTGCTGGCAACTGAGACCAGGTGGGTGGAGCCGGAGTAAGCTCAAATTTCCTCAGCCCTCAGAGAGGGAGGGCTACCTCCTACACTCCGGGTCCTGCCTGCTTCAACCAAGCTTTGATCATGGAAACTCTTGACTTTCCACTGAGCAGACAGTTTTGACTTCCTGCTGCTCCGGTATCTTCTGTGTCTCTCCTCAGAGATAAGTCGAGCTTCCATTTACCCAAGAGTCCCTTCAGTTGTTTTGTACCCACCATCAGATCCCGTAGTCTGGCTAGAATCAAGCCACCAGGGAACCCCCTCCATCTTGTCTCAGACATGGGAGCCCCATCCTGATATCCAGATTGACGGGGAAAGCCCTCCTGACTGCCCACCGGTGCTGCCCCCCTGAGCTCTCCAGAGGTGGACAGGCTGTTTGATTTCTGGCTTAGGTGTGCTCACCTCATACTTGCTTTAGATTAAAACTGGTCTAACAGGTTGGGGTGAGAGGGCTGTCCAGGTTCCACTTCTCCTGAAAGAAGTGGGGGGGTGGGGCCGGGGTGTGTTCCTCAGGGCAGCTGCCCTGAACACAAATTCTCCGTATCTGTATCTTCTGCCATCTTGGTTCTGCCTCTCGGGAAGCTGGGTGACCCTGAATGGTCACCATCCTTCTCTGTGCTTTCTTTCTTCAGTTGTCTCTGCTGGTGTGCTTCAGGCGATGAGCTGCGTGTAGTCTGTACCCAGAACCCCAGTTCCAGGGGAGGCATAGGGAAGGAGGATCAGGGTCTGAGGTTGGCCCTAGGCAAAAGATGAGACCCTTCCTGAGAAATAACTAAAGCCAAAAAGGGCTGGGTATATGGTACATGAGTGCCTGCCAGTACAGGCTCTGAGTTCAAACCTCAATGCCACCCCACTGCACGGGGGGTTCCTTTTGCTTGGACATCCCTTCCCAGCATTGTCTACAAGACCAGCTCTTGCTCTTTGCTCAGGTCTTTAGGCCCACTGCCACCCTGTTGAGGGCCTTCCTTAAACCTTCCAACTGCCGTACCCCCTTGCTTTCCTTGCCTTCCTTCCCTTCCCCTCTCTTCTTTTTTTTTTTTTTTTTTTTTGCCAGTCCTGGGCCTGAGCTCAGGGCCTGAGCACTGTCCTTGGACTTTCTCAAGGCTAGAGCTCTACCACTTGAGCCTCAGCACCACTTCCGGCTTGTTTCTATGTATGTGGTACTTAGGAATCGAACCCGGGTCTTCGTGCATGCTAGGCAAGCACTTTAACCACTAGGCCAAACTCCCAACCCCTGCTTTTGCTTTCCTTATAGCCTCAAACCTTGTGCTGTGAGCCTGTTCATTCACTTGTTTACAACTTCTCTTGCTCAACCATAGGGACAATGTCTGTCTCGTTCCCTGGTTAGGTCCCCTGGGCCTCAATGGAGTCTGGCCCAGTTGGTATCCAGGGAGCATGCATGCTGGTGAGGGACTTACTCGGTAAAGGGTTACCACCAGTTACTGTTAAGTTTGCTGTGTAGAGTTCTGTAAACCTGCCAGATGGCTCTCCCTTCCTCCTCAGCCAGTGCCAGCAGAGGTGCCCTTTTTACTAGTCCAAATGTACCCAGGGGTGGTTACATTGGCCAGATTTTCAGCATCTTCCAGGCTGGGTGTCTGACTTGGGTCCAGGATCCAATGTCATGTCCTCCTTCTCCAAAGCAGACATCTCTTACTCCCCCCACGGGAGCCAGAGAAATCACAAGAGTTGGACAAGTTGAGGCAAGAGCTGGACTTGGGCATAAACTGAGGCAGGGATAAAGGCAACCAGATCCCGACCAGTCAGGCTCATGGCTCTAAAGCTCTCAGTAGGCAGACCAGGATGGCAAACAGGATTCAAGAGCAGTCCAGGGCAGACAGACAATCAGAGGGAGCTTTTACTCAGGGTCCTGTTGTTGATATGGCCTCAGCCACCCCTGATCCTTAAGTTTTGATTAACTCATTTGTGGAGTACGGTGATTTCTGGAAACCCATCCCTATCCCCAGGGCTGAGGTGATGGCCATGTGGAGTAGAAAGTCTTCACCCTATCCTTCCACCTGCTGTACCTGAGATGCTTCCTTCCCATACCCCCTCGCTGAAGTGTCTGTGCCTTTGTAGTATGCAAGATCCCAGCTGAGGGGAGAGGATCCCCTTACCTCCAACCAACACGAAGTTAGAAAGCTTCCAACCTTTTTGGCAGACCTTAACCCCTCACTCCAGCTTTCCACAAGGAGTCCTCCCCAGCCTGTTAGGAGTCTGAGCTTAGTCATAGCAAAGTGCCTTTGCACTTCCCTGGACCTTCTCCTGCAATGATGGCCTCGAGTTCCACCCGTCCCTCCCTCTTCTCAAAGTTGCTATCTTAGAGACCAGACTACAGCCATCATCCCTTCTCACAAATAGACATTGTCTAGCCAGGCATCCAGGGCTCACGTCTGTAAGCCCAGCCACCAGGAGGCTGAGAGCCGAGGATCAGTGTGGAGAATCTGAGACTCTTAACTCCAGTTAATGAGTAAAAAAAAAAAGGCAGAAGTGGAGCTGTGACTCAAGTGGTAGAGGGCCAGGGACAGTACCTAGGCCCTGAGTTCAAGCCCCAGGACCTGCACACACACACACACACACACACACACTTCCTGCTTATACATGTCTCTGTCCTGGGGCTTTTTTGCTACCTCCTTCCATCCTACAGTGACTTAGTCCCATTTATCTTTACTTTCTAACTCCCATTTTCCCAAAGGAACCTCAAATGGATTTCTCAGCAGGGACAGCTCAGCCATAGGTCTCTGAGGTTCAGCTAACCCCGAGACTAGTTAAGGAAATGATACTTATTCCAGGACCAAAGGAACCAAACTGTGTACAGAATTCTAAAGAGGCCCCACTGGAGGATGGGCTTCATCAATGAAGGTATCACTTTATTACCGTTACAGAAAAAAATGGAAGAATCAGTGGAAGAAAAGACTATCAAACTGATTTGGAGGGGTTAGAATAATTGCTTTATATCAAGTCTTATCAGATATGTATTTCTCCCACTGTCCTGGTGCAGGTGTCTTGTTGGACAGGAAGCAGATCCAGCAGAGCTGTAGCAACAGTGGCTCTGGAACCCACAATCCCCTTTCTGATAGGGTGGCTCGCACACCCACATACTCCTACACTTTGTGGGCTTGGGCCACGTGGAGGCCAGCTCTGTGTAGCTAGGGCACTGCCCTGCCAGGGGCTGAGCCAGGGGCTCTGCTTGAGGATTGAGGCTCTACTTTTTTGTCTGTTCACCCACCATCGCAAAGCAGGGCTGGGAATAGAAGGAACTGGATTCATTCTAGGCAGGTGGTCGGGGCGGGGGCCATCTAGAACTGCCTTAAATCCAACAGTGTGTCAACCTGAGACCCAATCCCCAAGGAGAATAAATAAATAAATACTGTATAACTTCGCGGTCCCCTCCCGCCACCCCCAGCTTGGCCTGTCTCTCTTATCCTCCCTCTCCCCCCAGGCTTGTCAAGAGGAACCTCAATTCCTCTGGCCTCCATCTTCCTAGAAACAAGAGGCTGACTGGAGGTAGAGGACCTGCCCCCACCTGCAGATTGAGAAATCAAGCCTGGGAGAGTCTTCATAGTTTAGGTGGCTGGGACCGGCAAGTCGAGCCAAGGACTGGACCCAGCTTGCAGGGTGACACCAGGTCCTGCCTTGTCCCCCTCTCCTCTGACTGGAGGCTCACCACAAGGGAGCCATGTGGAACCTGCAAGGGCAGCGGTGGGGGGAAGAGGGGGATGGGGACGCTGACTTGCAAGGTTACATGTGCCCCTATCTCCCTTCCATTCTAACTTTCCTGCTTTGCTTTGGCTTTCCTGGTCCAGTGGCCACATGCACGCAGGCACCTGAATGACTGAGGGAAGCACAGGAGCCTTAGTCCAGCTGGGGCCCCAGTCCATGCATCCCATCCAGCATGCGGCTGTGTGAGGCTGGGCGGTCAGAGCTGGAAGGGGTACTGCTGGAGGTAGTCAGTCATGCGCCGAGGCAGCGGCAGGCTGTCCACATTGGTCACCAGACGGTTGATGACAAGGCGACACAGGTGCTGCAGGCTGCGGGCACTGCTCCTGCGCACAAAGGGCTGCACCAGTTTGAGGTGTACCGCGGTGGCCGCAGGGGCCGGCATTGCTGGGTCACCAAGTGCCTCTTGCTTAGGCGTAGGTAGGGCTGGGGTAGGAGCGGGATCGGGGCTGTCACTTCGGGTGTCCGCTGTGCAGGAGGCCACATAGTGCTGCACAAGGCTCACCACGTCTGGGAAGGCCAGGATCCGAGGCCTGGACAAGCAGTTAGAGTCTAGGCGGAAGCTGGAGTCTGCGTACTCAATGCGTACATTGGTGGGGCCACGGGTGGTTTTGACCGACAGGGTGAATAGGTAGCTGGGGTGGGTGCTGTCCCGTATGAGGAATGTACCTTCTGGCATCTTCTGTAGGTGGTGCCGAGCTTCGCTGGCAGTAATAGAACCCCAGTACCAGCCTAGAGAAGTCAGAGGGGGCAAGAGATCGGTCACAATGAGCACTGGAAGAGGGCCCAGGCTTAGGGCAGGTGTGCTTCCCTGGAGAGGGTCCTACCTCTCCCATCAGACTTTGGGGCAGGGCCACACCCTAAAGGAGCCACGTACTGACAGTTCGGGCCTGGAATCCTAGCTTCTCAGGAGGTTGAGATCTAAGGATTGCAGTTTGAAGCCAACCTAGTCAGGGAAGTCTTGAGATGTTTTACTTCCTATTAACTAGCAAAGAGCCAGAAGTGGAGCCCTAGTTCAAGATGTTGCCTTAAGCAAAGGAAAAAACAAAAACAAACAACAACAAAAACCACCCAGGGACAGCGACTAAGTCTTGAGTTCAAGGCCCAGGATCAACACACACACACACACACACACACACACACACACACACACGAATTGAGCTTCTGCCAGGCACTGTGGCTCAGGTCTGCAATCCTAGCTACTGAGGAGGCTGAGATCTGAGGATAGTGGTTCAGTCAGTTGGGACAGGAAAGACTGTGAGACTCTTATCTCCAATTAATCCCCAGAAAACCAGAAGCAGGGCTGTGGCTCAAAGTGGTAGAGCATTAGCCTTGGTAAAAGAGTTCAGGGACAACACCCAGGCTCTGAGTTCAAGTCCTACTACTGACAAAAAAAAAAAAAAATCAAGCTTCTTTCATCACACTTCCCAGGACAAGACACTCACCAGATTCCCGGAGGTAGGAGAAGGTTTTGGCTATGCACAACAGATCCTCTTCAGGATCTAGCACCTTTGACTCATTCTCTGGCTGGACTGGGGTCTCTTCTGCTACCTCCTCTGGGAAGGCCCCAGCTGGCAAAGGCTGCATGGCTGACTCAGGCAGTTCCAGGCACTGGGCCCACAGGGGCCGCTGCCCAATCTGCTCCACAGCCAGTAGAGGACAAGATCTGGAGGGGGGAAGGTGGATAGTGAGTGAATGTTTCATACTTCCCTCATTCCAAGAGAACACTCTCTTGATTGCTTTTCCCATGTATTTATGATTATTTTTTTCATATGCTAGGATTGGAGATCAAAGCCAGGGCTTCTATAGAGCCCTTCTCCACTCCTACAGACCTTCTTTAGAAAGATTCTTTTCTAACCAGGCTCAGTGGCTCATGTCTGTCTTCCCAGCTGTTCAGGAGATATAAGTAGGAAGATCAAGATTTAGGTTAGCCCCAGGCAAAACCTTGAGTCCCTAACTGAAAAATAACTGAAGGAAAAAGAAAATGGCTGGAGATATGGCTCAACTGGTAGAAAGGTTACCTAGCAAGCCAAGACCCACGATCCAACTCCAGTACCACCAAACTAGTAAGTCATTAAAGCTAAAATTTAAAGATTCTTTTCCACTTGCTCGCCTTTATTAATTACTAACTCATCTACTTTGTAGCTGCCCCTAAACACAGATCAAGCCCTTCCTTACTGTAAGGACAGGGGGCAGTCAGTGCCCAATAGCCTATGAACAATTGTGCCCTCTGGGCTGAAGCAGGCTGACTAAACGGTACTGATCCTGCTTGAATAATAGGATGGATATATATGGGGCCCTCCAGGGAGACCCCACGATTACAGTGGGAAGTCAGACCTAACATGCTACCTTCCCACTCATACACAGGAATACATCGGGGCTAGGACTTTGGAGTTCCAATAGCTCTCTCCTGGTACAGGTCAGACTTCAATCTTGGTCTCTGCCCCTCCCAGCAGAGGGACTGACATGGACGGTAGCCTTTATGGTCATCATAAATATGAGCTCCTATCAAAGGGCAGGGTACTTGACCTACATTTCAGACTACCCTCCCCCCCTCCCCTGCAACAAACCAACCCCTGCCTGGCTGTAGGATCTCTTCACCGCTTCCTCCTCTTGGCTCCCTCCCCCTGCCCCGCCCAAGGGCCCCACAAAGGGTTTGGCTGGGATTAGGGGAACTGAGCTGACCAAAAATCTGAGCAGTAACTTCCTTCTAGAGGAAGCCCACCTAGCTTGTAGCTCCTTGAGCTTCTTGTCTGGAAGGAGGACAGGGGACTGTCCCTGCTTTCTGAGGAAGAGGGTACTGATCTCTCATTCACAAAATATGCTCCAGGTTCAATTCTGGATCTAGTTCCTCAGTGGGCCTTAGGATGCTAAGCTCATGAAACCACAGGCCCTGCGCATGTTGGCTGGGAAAGGCAGTACTCAAAAGCAATTCCAGTCACAAGGCAAGGAAGTCAAGGCATGATGGAGAAGTCAAGTATCACTTTGTTCCTAAGCAGAGTCTGCCAGGCCAAAGGAAGAAACAGCAACACGAACGTAAGTGCTAGCTCTTACTTGTGAGGCAATAAGAGGCGGGAAGAGATGGTAGAGGCAGGCAGAGAAGCCCGATTGGAGAGCACAGGCGATGTTTTAGGTCACCGCCTATCACTACTTCTGAGGGGAAAAAAGGGGTCACATAACTCTGGTCTAGTGTAGCTTGCCAAGTACTTTTCCACACTTCCTCTGGCTGCACTGGTGGAACTCGGGAATTTCACTCGGGGAACTAAGGAATTTTGACATGATCTGCTTGCTAGGGCCCAGAGTGTCCCCCAAACACCTTTAAGGAGTATGGTGGCTAGCCTGTCAAGCCAGAAACTCTGCAGTGGCCATAGCCATGCAGGTCCTGTGCACAGGTCCCCACGTGTGGTTATGGCCACCTCTGGAGCCCATGTGGTGTTGGGGTGTGGAATAGCCCAGGTTGATCTTCAAAGGCTGTCACTGAGTGACTGTATCTGGGCAGAGCTGTGTCACTGTGTGAGGGCAGAGATTGGTGTGTTCTAAATGACTTGTGTGTGCCTGCCTTGCAGCTCAGCCACTGAGTCCTGCCTGGGGCACATACCAGTGGAGTGAATAGGAGCCCTCAGCAAAGCTATCATTGGGAATCACTGCTCTCTACTCTTGAAGGACACCAGCTAGTCTGTGGTTATGTGTGGGGGCGGGGCGGGGTGTCTGTTAAAGACCTCGCTCCCAGAGGGTCCAGCTAGTCACAAAGTGGGTGACTGAAGATGCATGTAGTCAAAGTAGATGCTTCGGAGGTATGAAAATACAGCTATGAAACCTGTTGCGATATGGTTTTAGGAAAAGGGATAAGGAGGGAAGAAAGAGTGATAAAAAGGGTGAAATTGACTGGAATACATTGTATACTTGTGTGGAAATGTCATAGTGAACCCTTCTCTGTATAGCTATGCTTGCTAATTAAAAAAAAAAAAATCTTCCGCCAGGCACCAGTGGCTCCTAGCTACTCAGAAGGCTGAGATCTGACGATCACGATTCAAAGCCAGCCTCAGCAAGAAAGTTTGTGAGACTCTTATCTTCCATTAACTATACCAAAAAAGCCGGAAGTGGAGCTTTAGCTCAAGTTTTAGAGCACCAGCCTTGAAACAGGCCCTGAATTCAAGCCCTAGTACTGGCACATGTCACACACACACACACAATCTTCAAATAACAGACTGCTTCCCAATACCCAACACTACGTTTAAGATTACAAAGGGCCTTCAGTTAAGGCAAAGTGAAGGCGGCTTTGCGACACAGAATGACAAAGGGAAGAACTCTTGAAGAAGAAAGCCACATGGAGGAGTATATTCAGCCACCCCAAAATTCAGTGGAGGAAAGAACAGGCAAAACCCATCAGGGAGAAGAAATCTTGGCACCTCCACATCCTTTGCCCCAGACCTCCACAGCTGATTCCCCAGGAATCAGAACAAGAGGCACTTGGACCTGGCCTTACCTTCCACTCTCCCTCAGTTGGCCCCACGCCCTGGCCAGTTCTGATAAAAACTGCCTCTGGGCCACCCCACTCTCCCAGGTCTCCTAGGGTTGAGAATACCTACTTAAATCCCTCTTCCATTCCTCTGGAGTTTTCTGAGCTCTTAGTTGACCAATGGAGAGTATTGGCCTTTGCATATAGGGAACACCAAAGCTCAGGGTGAGCAAGTGGGCTAAAACCTCAGCCTAGAACCGCGGCTCAAGCTAAGACTTTGCCTTAACACCACCCATTCCCACTACTGTCCCCCCACCCCTCCTTCTTTTGGGGGACTTGTAGAAAGGAGGCAGGTGCCAAGGTCCATAATCACACTGGGACCCCAGATAGGGGAGAATCTCACTGGATTGAAGTGAGGCCAATGGTAGGGGGGTGCTACAAGAACTGCTGACTATCAAGTGACCAGTCTGGGGGGGAAATGAGTCAGACTCTGGAAGCCTGGAATCAAGGAGTAGACACCCTGGAGGGACCCAGGGCGGGCAAGGGGCTGTCCCAAAGTCACTAGGGACAGACTAGGCGGCCAGCAGGCTAGAGCGGGGGCCACTCTGGAAGTCAGTTGGGCCGGGGGTGGAGCCCCAGCTCTGATCTGCTCCAGGGGTGGGGGTGGAGAGGAAGCCCACCTATGTGTTCCTCGCGGTCCCTGCCAGCCCTCCGCTTCCCTCGCCGCGGCGAGCTGGCGGGGAGAGGAACCCCAGCTCCTCATACAGAGCCGGGGGTGTGTGGGGGGCGGAATCTTCTACCCCGGGTCATCCAGCCGAGGAGGTCTCTCCCAAAGCCCGGCAGCTCAGCGCGAGGCCTGCGTTGGCCTGGGTGTTGGGGGTGGGGGAGAAGGGGGTGCCCCCCCCCCCCGATCGCATGCTGGACAGTGGGGTGGCGGAGCGGTGCACTTACCCCTGTACGCGGAGGACCATGTCCCGACCAGCGGCTCCGCAGTCGGCAGGGCGGGGCGGCGGGCGCTCGGGCGGCCGCGCGGGTGTGCGGCGCGGCGCGGCGCGGGCGGCCTGACGGGGTCCGGGGCGGTGGGGCGGCCCGGCCCGGAGGGCGGGGCCAGACGCCTCCTAATCTTTTGTCCGCCGTGTCCCAGCCCTTCCCGGAAGCGGCGGCTTCCTAGAACCGATTGAGGAGGGGAAGGTGGGGGGGGGTGGAGGGGGGAGTTGGGCATTAGGGCCCAGAAAGGGTGGGGAGGAGGGCGGACCCCGCCGGGGCGCCGCCGCCGAGCGTCCGGGGCTCCGCGCCGGGAAAGGAAGCACCTTTGAAGGATTTCCAAGAACTTTCCAGGAAAAGTGGGCGGGGCTCCGCCAACCGACCAATAGCGGCGCAGGAGGCGGAGCCGAGTCGGCCAGGCGAGCCAATGGCAGCGCGTGGACCCGGGATTGACGTACCTCCAGGGGCGGGAGCTAAAGGACTCGTTCTGGGGAAGTAGAGGCTGTGGGTTTGCGGCAGGCAGCCCGAGCCGCAGATCCACCTCCTGGCTTTCGGCTTGGAGAGAATGAGTTGGATGATCTCTCTGCTCGCCCAGCGTCAGCGCCGGGGACGGGGAGCGGGGTTCTGGGACTGTCCCGCTCCTCTGAGGAGCTCGGTCTTGAGTGCAAGCACTGCAAGCACTGTCAGCCTGCATCTGGGACTTGGTTATACAGGGGTTGGCAAGAGTTGGATGGCCGGTGGTAGGGTCTGGAGACACAGACAGACAGACAGACACACGCACACACACGGTAATTGCAGAGGGTGGCCCAAAAGAATCCAAGCAAGAACCTTCTCCTTTGGAAAGGAGTGGGAGAAGAGACACATCTAGCCTTTACATGAGGTGTCTGCCCCCTCGATTAGTGATTTGACTGAGGCAGGGACAAGTCAGCCCTCCAGGCTGTCCAGACTTTGACAGGGTAACTCTGCCAAAATGCTGGATCCTGGGTTCCAAACGATGGGAGGTGTTTGGGGAGATGGGGTGATACAGGTGTGTGTGTGTGTGTGTGTGTGTGTGTGTGTGTGTGTGTGTACAGTATTTGCTATCATCTCTCTTCTCTCTCTCTCTCCTATCCCCTCCCCAGGATGGAACCAAGCACGTTGCACTTGCTGGGCAAACACTTTGTCACAGTGCTACATCCCAATATTGGCTACATTTGATCCTCAACAATTTCAGCAGTCAAGAGGCTAGACCTGCGAGGGCCCTGTGACTGACATCTGTAAGTCTAGCTACTCTGGAGTCTGAGATCTGAGACTCATGGTTTAAAGCTAGCTGGGACAGGAAAGTCCACAGATTCTTTTTTTTCTTTTTTCTTTTCTTCTTCTTCTTCTTTTTTTTTTTTTTTTGCCAGTCCTGGGCTTGAGCTCAGGGCCTGAGCGCTGTCCTTGGACTTTTTCAAGGCTAGAGCTCTACCACTTGAGCCTCATCACCACTTCCAGCTTTTTTCTATGTATGTGGTACCGAGGAATCGAACCCCAGTCTTCATGCATGCAAGGCAAGCACTTTACCACTAGGCCAAACTCCCAGCCCAAAAGCTCACAGATTCTTATCTTCAATTAACTAACAAACAAAACGTCAGAAGTGGAGGTGCAGCTCAAGTGGGAGAGCTGGAGTGGAGAAAGCTAAGGAACAGTGAGTGCCCAGCCCCTGTGTTCAAGCCCCAGAACTGGCACAAAGAAGGAGGATGAGAAGAAAGATCCCAGGGAATGAATTAACTTGGTAGGAAATGGCAGAACCAGAGGTTGATCCTAGCCCTGAATTAGAAGTGCGCATTCCTGCTCTAACCCGGTCTAGCTTTTTCGACCTCACAAGTCTCACTCGGTTCTATCTTGAAGGGCTACAGGACCAGTGAGAGTCTTTTCTAAACCCGTAGGCTAGAAGGACAGATTCCTCCCTTCCCTCCCTCCATACCCTACCCAGTGCATGTTCCCTTTCTTTAAATTTTTTTTTAAAGCAGAATGCAAGATTCAGATGGCACACCCCTGGGAGTGTTCAGAGGCCTGAATGATAGTGTCTGGGTTTTTCTTCAGGCAGACAAAGCTGATGTCCTACCCAGGATGGAGCAGAGGACAAAGGAAACCTGAAAGCAAAACCCTGTGAAATAGGAAGGAAAAAAAAAAGAAAAAGGGGAGAAATGAAAGAAAAAAAATATGAGGAATTCTTCCAGAGGAGAGTTGACTTCTGTGGAACTGCCTGGAAGGGAAGCCAGGCTTCAGTGTGGGATCTGCCAGTCTGAGTAGGGGAGAAGCCAGTTTCTTGCTATGAGCACTAGAGGACCTGAAGAGTCTTGCAGGCACCTCACATTTGGATTGCTAGTTTAGCAATAGTAACAATCTGTGCACTATTACTACAAAGACAAAGGAATGTCATAGCTACCACCCATGCCATGGAGCTACAATTTTGAATTTTTTGATAGTCCTGGGGCTTACACTCAGGGCCTGGCCACTGTCCCTGAGTGTCCTTTTGATTAAGGTTAGCATTCTACCACTTGAGCCACAGCTCCACTTCCAGCTCTTTGTTTATGTGACCCTGAGGAATTGAACCCATGGCTTCATCCATGTAAGGCAAGCATCCTACCACTAAGCCACATTCCCAGCCCTAATTCTGAGAGTGTTTATAGCATCAGATCTCAGAATCTCAACCTCAACATTATGCTACTCCCTGTTCATGACAGGAAAACATACTATGGGGTGACACTCTCAGCGATGTCCAGCTTTTCTTTTCTTTTTTAGTCAGTCATAGGGCTTCACCTCAGGGCCTGGGTGCTGTCCCTGAGCCTCTTTGTGCTCAAGGCTACTGCTCTACTGCTTTGAGCCACAGAGCCACTTCCAGTTTTCTGGTGGTTAACTGGAGATAAGAGTCTCAAGGACTTTTCCTAACTGGGCTGGCTTTGAACCGTGGTACTCAGATCTCACCCTCCTGAGTAGCCACAAGCAACCACCTTCAGCTTAATTTTATAGTCATAATTACAATGTATTGCCTGAGAGGTTACAATGTACCCTAGTCCTCCCAGCTAAGTAATGGTTTTGGTATCAAGGCCCTTTATTTTTTTCCCTATTTCCTGTCCCGAGTGTGGGTGATCAGGCAGCTTGTAGGCAACCTTAAGCCTTAAGGGGTTCCATTACAGTTCCCTATCCCCATGCCAGTCTATATCAGAGCACCATTTGTAACCCCTTAAAACATTCCCTACAGGGTTCAGTGACTAGGCAGTTCTATGCGCAAACCAAAAAAGTCCTAACCAAAGATCTAGTTATGTTTTGTGAGTCTGATAGTTTTGTGTTTCCCACTTGCATGCTGTTTCCCTGCTTCAGGCCCTGTGGGTCTGGCTGGCCCCATCTCCTTACTCTCAGTGCCCTGCCCTGCCCTTCCTTCCCCTTCTCTGTCGGCTGTATTCACACTGCCACCCAGTGGTGGTCTTTCTCATGACCTCACTAGTCCAAATCATAAATTGTCCCTTCTAGGCTATGGTGTCTTCTGAACCCCATGACTCCAGATGGTTTGGGATTTCTCCTGCCTTCCCCACTCAGAAAAACCATAAGATGGCTCACAAGAATGTGCATCAGAGCCAGAACTGGGGGCTCACGTCTATAATCCTAGCTACTCAGGAGGCCAAGATCCGAGGATCATGTACTGAAGCCAGCCCAGGTAAATAAGTCTGTAAGACTTTTTTTTTTTCGGGGTGGGGGGGTGGGGGGAGGCAGTCCTGGGGGCTTGAACTCAGGGCCTGGGTGCTGTCCCTGAGTTTTTTTTCTCAAGTAGTTCTCTACCACTTTGAGCCACAACTCCACTTCTGGTTTCCGGGGAGTTAATTGGAGATAAGTGTTTGGTACAGGGGGCTGAGGCTATTGTATGAGGAGCTCTAGTCCAGTGGATGTAACTAGCTTAAAGGCTGCCTGAAAGAAACAAGAAAAAAAGAAAAAAGAGAAAGAAACAAGGATGGATATCCAAAGAAAAAATCCCTGTCCTCACTTAACATCTTCATACAAAGATTGTACACACCAATAATTGTAGCATCTTTTTACTTACTCCTCACACGGGTAGTCTGCCTACAGTTGCACAGTCAGAAGAGTGCCCATTTTCTGTTATCCAGAAAAGACTGGGCCTGCAGCCCCAGCTATCCAGGTGATATTTGTGGCTTCAGGTTGTAGAGAAGGCTTAAAAGGCCTAAACCAGGTAAGTAGGGCTTAGAGAATCTTTGGATTTGACTATGAAGCTGAGGCTCTTGCAGTTCCTAGAAATGGCCTGTAGATGGCAGAAGAGCCTTGCACAGAATTCCTGCCACAAGTTTTACTCCCCCCTCCCTTTTTTTGGTTGGTTATGGGGCTTGAACTCTGATCCTGAGCACTGTCCCTGAGCTCTTTTGCTCCAAGCTAGCACTCTACCACTTTGAGCCACAGAAGCACTTTCAGTATATTGGAGATGAGAATCTTAAGGGGGCTGGCTTTGAACAGAGATCCTCAGATCTGAATTTCTTGAGTAGCTAGGAATACAGATGTGAGTCACCATCATCTGGCTCGCCCTTTTAGCTCAGAAAAGAGAGCCATTCACTGGCTTGTGTCCCCCTGATTTTAGGTAGGAGATGAAGATAGGGAGGATATGCTGGGGGTAGCATATTCTTGCTGGAGGAGTCTATCACAGCCACACTTGCTATAGCTCTACACAAACTTCCCCTAGGATCCCCTCAGTTTCCTCTGTAAAGTGGTGGGAAGCTGAAAAAACTGGCTCAAAAATACATAAAGTAGGCCAAAATGTGTTCAGAATGAATTAAACATTAAACATGAAAAAGAAAGTTACAAAACTATTAGAGAAAATGTCACTGAATCATGGGAAGCAGATAAATTATTGTTGTTGTTGTTGTTATTATAAAGAGAGATCTCGCTATGTAGAGGCTGTTCTGGAACTTGCCTTCTGCCTGCATCAGCAGTGCTGGGATTTCAGACTTGTACCACCACAACCACTGAAAAATTTAAAGACACAACATGAGCCTGCCTCACACCTGTCATTCTAGCTACTCTGAAAACTGAGGTCTGAGAATCATGGTTAGAAGCCAACCCCAGCAGGAAAGTCTATTTCCAGTTAAACACTAAAAAGTGGAGCAGTGGCTCAAATGGTAGAACCCTAGCCTTGAGAAAAGAAAGGAAAGAAAGAAGGAAGGAAAAAAGAGAGAAAGAGGGAGAGAACACCTAAGGACAGTCCCCAGGCCCTGGATTCAACCCCCAAGACTGGCACAACAAAACAAACAAAAGCTCCCCACCACATTGAAAGCCCAAATCATAGGGGGAAGGTTGTCTATTATGACCAAGGAGGGAGGAAAAGTCAAGATTTCTGGCTCATGAAATAAAAGAAGAGCACAGAAGGGACTAGCAAGGCTCACGTCAAACAACACCAATATGCCACTTCCTTTTGTGTGCTTGCAAAATTCAAGGACAGTTCAGTTCTATTTTTTTCTTTTTCTGTTTTTTGGTTGGTTAACCACCATCAGGAAAGTGGGAAGTTTACCAAGCCAAGAGGGCTGTCTGGCAGCAGGCAGACATCAGTCTCCTTAACACCGTCCCTTTCTAGGTCAGGGGTAGGATTCGCCCAGGTAGAACAGAGCAGGTGCAAAGAAGGGTCGAAGGCTGAGCGTCCCCCAGGCGCTCGGGAAGGTTACCGCCCCCTCTGAGAAGCCACGCCCCCTCCTTTTAAACCTCGCCCTGGAGGCGGGGCCTGATCCGGGGGGCGGGGCCTGATCCGGGGGGCGGGCACTGAGGACAGGGGCGGGGCCTGATCCTGGGGCGGGGCCGGGGGCGGGCCCTGATCCGGGGCGGGGCCTGATCTGGGGGCGGGGCCTGAGGCCGGGCTCGCGTCTCGTGTGAACTCCAGCCGGGTCCCGCCTGGCCCTTTAAGGCCTGACCTAGCGGGGCCACCGGTTGGAGATGACGTGCGGGCGGGGGTGGGGGAGAAGGTGTCACGTGGGCCGCGGGCCCGGCGCGCCTCACGGGGCCCCGGGGCTCCCCCTTGGCTGCCGGCTCGGGCGCTGAGTGGCGACCCGGGTCACTCGGTCTCCGCCGCCGCGGCCCGCCCAGTGCGCCCTCGCCAGGTAACGCCTTCTCCGCGGGGGTTCGCGCCCCTCGGCGGGCTTCCCGGAGCTGATGTGGGGGGTGTAGAGCGGGGGCCCCCACGCCCCACCCCGCCCCGCCCCGCCCGGCTGCTCTCGACACGTGTCCCGGGGTGAGCCTTCGCTCCGGCCCCGGGCTGAGCCACCCCACCCCACCTTCCACTCCCACCCCCCTGCCCGCCCCGTCCGTCCTGCCGGGCCCCTAGGTTTTTTAGGGTTCATTTTTTGGGGGGGGCGGTGGCGGTCGGTGGGGAAAGTCTCGAGTGAGAAGTTTTTCCTTCTCTTTCCTTCCCACTTCCACCCTGCACTCCCAGGTCTCTCCCCCGGCCCCGGGACGCGCGCGCCAGGCTGGGGCCACCTCCGAGCGCCCCGCGGGGGGCTCCATGGACGGTCTTTCAGAGCAGGGGCAGGGGATCCCTGCGGCCCTCGCAGGACCCGGCGTGGGCAGCGTGGCGGCCCTCGGAGGGCGGCGTGAACCCAAGAAGTACGCGGTGACCGATGATTACCAGTTGTCCAAGCAGGTGTTGGGCCTGGGTGTGAACGGCAAAGTGCTGGAATGCTTCCACCGGCGAACCGGGCAGAAGTGCGCCCTGAAGGTTAGTGACAACCACCCCCTCCCGTACACCCGCTTTCCCTGTTTATGGCCTGGGATAATAACCTGGAGGGACTCAACAGTAGATAGGTCAATCATGGCCTGGGAGCCCCTGCTCAGTTTCTATCCTCTGCGAATTATCTCATCTTCTCATACGCCCCTGGAAGGTTAACACTCAGGATCTTCCCTGCTTTACACATGGGGAAACTGAGGCTTAGCCTACGTCAGCTACCTGGTCCCAGGGAGTGAGGGGTGGAGTCAGAGTGGGTCGAGCTGTTGGACCCGGAAGGAGGGAGGGAGTGGCCGCTCACTCTGCTTCTGGCTGGGCCTACACGGTTTGGCTGCCTCCCCTAAGAAGCTCCTGTAATGGAGAGCGGACTGAATTTCTTTCTGCCTGAGATTGAGCCTTTTTGCCTCGTCCTCCCCACAAAGCTTTAGATGGGGCTGCTTCTTTCCATGTTCTCTCTCTCTCTCTCTCTCTCTCTCTCTCTCTCTCTCTCTCTCTCTCTCTCTCCAGCCATTTGGCCTAGCACACTAAATCTAGAGGGGGGGTCTTGAAGTGACTGACCTTAAGACATAGAGTTCTGGTTCAGGACACACCCCATACCCAAAATCCTTTGAATCTGTAGTCACCCGGGAGGGAACCTGATTCATTTTTAGTTCCTGAAGGTGATATCTGCAAGGGTGTAGCTGAGACCTTGAACAATACCTTGAACACTTACCTTTATTTATTATTATTATTTTTCCAGTTCTGGGGCTTGAACTCAGAGCCTGGGCACTGTCCCTGAGCTTCTTTTTGCTCAAGGCTAGCACTCCATCACTTGAGCCACAGCGCCATTTCTGGCTTTTTCTGTGTATGTTGGAATCGAACCCAGAGCTTTGTGCATGCCAGGCAAGCACTCTACCACTAGGCCACAATCCCAGCACTGTTTTTAACTTTATTCAGGAGAAAGAACAAGGGTTGATGTAAACTTGAAATGAAACAAAAACTATGGGTCTGGGATATATATGAAGAACCTATGAGATTTATTTAAGCCACGGGACCTATACGTTTCTGAGTCAGGCTAGGTGTGAAGACACTCTAACTCAGTCTAGATAAAAGGTCATGGGCTCTGTGCCGTTCTGCCTCCTCCAAGCCATACTTCAGATTACCAGGCTGGCCTGTCTTTCTCTTAGGGCCTGAACCTTTTCAGATGATCACTTTACTCTATGCCCATCCTCTGGCCTTATTGCCCAGGATGGGAGACTGTGCTTAGCAAGAAGCCTGGAATGCATAAAACACATAAAGCAGGAAGAATGTGGTCGCTGTCTCTATAGTTCTATTCACTGTTGTCTTAGAGCCTCTTCCTCTTTCCCTCAGCCCCTAACCACCTGCTTGCTCCATCTTGGCTTTGCCTACAGCAAAGATGTCCTTGACCTGGTCAACTTGTACTGCCGAATCAGCCTTCCTGTCTTCCTAAGCACTCATTACTGTCCTGTTATCAGGGCCTGAGGGCATGCTGCCTCAAGGAACCACATGGCTGGATCAGGCTGTCCTCTTGTTCCTTTTCTTCCAGCTGACCTCTTGCTTGTGCTTCTTTCCAGGCCTCATGGTGAACAACTAGCCAAAGCCTGCAGATTTATTGCCCATGAATCCCCTTACCAGCCCTTGAAAACTTATTAGGACCTAGGATGTGTTGTCAAAAGTCACCTGATTTAGTAGGGAGAGAGAGGTTGTGATGGGGGGGGGGTCGTCATAATTTTGGTCCTTCATTTTTTTGTTTTGTTTTTGGTGTTCCATGTACTTGTAATTATTGGCCTTCTGAAAGGCAGGAGAGACTATTACTTAGTGTCTTTAAATAGAAGGTTCTGAAGAAACTCTATTAGACTAGGAACTTTTTTCCCTCTGGTTACCACTGCCTGTCAGAAGCCCTGGTGCCTCTTCTTCCAGATCCCAAGATCAGGTCCTAGTAATCGAGGACTTCTTGTCAATGCTAGGGCAACCTTATCAAGAACAGTTTCCTTCCCCAGGGTGCCAAATAGCCAAGCTAAGCCAGGCTACTCTGCATACTGTTTGTAAGATTAAAATAGCTTGCAGAAGCACAATGCCAAAGACAGCACAATTTCCCTGTCAGGTGGAAAATGAAGCCCTTCAGATCTCACCTGAGACCACGCAGAGGTGTGGAGAATACATACACTTTGAACCGCTAAATGTGGCATTTGAGGCTTGTGTGGTCTGGTCCAGCCCTCTTGCCTTTCCTTCCCTAGGTGAAATCTCTTTCATCCCCTGTACTAAAGAATCCAATCTGTCCCATCTGTCAAGAGTCCCTGCCAGCTCTTTCCAGGGAGCTTTCCTGAATCCCTGCCAGTGGGGCCAATAGAATCTTCTTTGACCCTAAAACTGTAATACTTATCTTTGACTCAAAGCTCTCTCATAGTACTTGGGGTTGTACCTGAATTAGCATTGGAATTACAGTAGAGGCTCATAAATGCTTATTAAAAAAACCAATAACAGACTAAACCAGGCCAGTGGCTCATGCCTGCAATCCTGGTTACTCAGGAGGCTGACATCTGAAAATCACAGTTTGAAGCCAGCCTTGGCAGGAAAGTCCATGGGACTCATCTCCTATAAGCTACCAATAAATAAATAAATAAATAAATGCCGAAGTAGAGTTGTGATTCAAGTGGTAGAGCACTAACCTTGAACACAGAAGCTCAAGGACAGCACCCAGGCCCTGAGTTCAAACCCCAGGACTGCTACCAAAATATAAAATTAAATTGAAAATTAAACAACAATGACAATTAAACTTGGCCCCTTGGAAAGAAGTGTGTATGTGTGTGTGTGTGTGTGTGTGTGTGTGTGTGTGTGTGTGATGATCCATCTTCTTGAGGCTTTCTGTCATTATTTTTTTGTTTTTGTTTTTGTTTTGTCGTGGGGCTTAAACTCTGGGCCTGGTCACTGTCCCTGAGCTCTTCAGCTAAAGGCTAGTGCTCTACCACTTGAGCCACAACATCATTCTTTCTGACATTGCTGTGATCACAATTTCTTGCCACTGTCTCTAGCTTTCCTCATGAAGATGGAGTCTCACAAACTCTTCTGCCCTGAGTGGCTTGGAATGACAGTCCTCCCATCCTCAGCCTCCATGAAGTTTATGATGACAGCCATACAAGGCATATACCAAGGTGTCCAGCTATTCAGCTTTTCTGCCTAAGCTGGCCTTTGAACTATGGGTCCTCTCAAGTAGCTAGGATCACAGATATAAGCCACTGGTGCCTAACTAGGAAGAGACTCCTCTTCTTCTTCTCCCCCCCCCCTAATTTTTCCAAGATATGCCATAGGGAAATATTTTTCTGCCCTAAGGGTAGGACTTTACAAAGGCATCCCCCCAGACACAGCTCATGGGGAAGGTCTGAGGAGAAAGGACATACTCTACCTTGAGGTCAGCAGTTGGGCCACACCTTTTAGTTACCCAGAATGCTAGGAGAAAGGCAGCAAGCGACTCAGTGTAGAGCGGGAGACACCTGGACTCTGGATGCCCCACCCTCCAGAGAGGACCCATCCCATTGCACTTTGGGTGAGGCTGGCCTGTTAGGGCTGGTGCAGCAGAGCTGGATTTGGGGCCTAGGTGTGGTTGCTCAGCCAGGCCAGGCTCTTTCTGATTTGGTAGCTACCATCCCCCTTACCATTTCCAGACCGGTCAGATCAGTCTCTGTCGTAGAGCCACTTGGTACTAAGTCAACAAGTCAGGAGCTTGTGGAAGCACTAAAGGAAATGATTTCACTTTACCTGAGGTTCTCCTAGACTTAAAGGAAAGATCTGAAAGCTTGAGCGCTACTGTGGTTGCTTTCTGAACTGTGGGGAGTAGTCAGATTGCTTAATGAGCTTTGATGAGAGCATAAACATCTTACAAAATTCGAAAGTGAAATGTAGGCACTTGTTTTAAGATACTGGTGTGCGTGTGTGTGTGTGTGTGTGTGTGTGTGTGTGTGTGTGTGTTTCGGCATTGGGGATTGAATCCAGGAGATTGCACATACTAGGCAAGGACTTGTGCTACTCCTCCACTTTTTTTTTTTTTTTTTTGCCAGTCCTGGGCTTGAGCTCAGGGCCTGAGCACTGTCCTTGGACTTTCTCAAGGCTAGAGCTCTACCACTTGAGCCTCAGCACCACTTCTGGCTTTTTTTCTATGTATGTGGTACCGAGGAATCGAACCCGGGTCTTCATGCATGCTAGGCGAGCACTTTAACCACTAGGCCAAACTCCCGGCCCCACTCCTCCACTTTTGTGCCACTTCTGTAGCTTTTGCTCATTGGCTGACATGCTACCACCTGAGCCACACCTCCTTTTTGTTATTCAGAGGGGCTTAAACTCAGGTCCTAGTCACTGTAGTTTAACTTTTTCACTCGAGACTGATAGTTTCACTTCTGCCTTTTTTTTAAAAAAAATTGTTTAATTGAAAATAAAGAGTGTCACAGACTTTCTTGACTAGGCTGGCTTTGAGCCCTCATATCTCAGCTAGGATGACAGGCAGAAGCCACCTGCGCCTTGCTTTGGATTCATTCTTCTTCTTCTTCTTCTTTTTTTTTTTGCTTGGTGTGGGGCAGCCTGGGCACTGACCCTGACTGAGCTCTTCAGCTCCAGGCTGGCACTCTACCACTTTGAGCCACAGTGCCACTTGTGGTTTTCTAGTGGTTCATTGGAGATAAGAGTCTCATGGACTTTCATAGCTGGTCTGGCTTTGGACCATGATGCTCAGATATCTGCTTCCTGAGTAGCTAGGATGACAGGCGTGAGCCACCAGTGCCCAGCTTAGGATTCAGTCTTGATGGCAGTCACCCTATAGTCATGCCAGCAGACAGCCAGCCCCTTATGAAACAGAGGGGTGGCATGGAGGGAACTTCAGTTCCTGGGCTTCATCCCCCTCATCTCTCACCATTTTGTCCTTGTGGAACTAAGTGGATTAGGCCAGTGCCTTTGTGATTGAAATCCTGCTGTGTGGGAATCTTGGAGGCTTGGCCAGGAATACAAGGAGTCTGTTTTGGGAAACCATGAGCCAGCCACCAGGGGCCTTGCTGAGCCCTATATCAACAGTCCTGTTGAGAATATTGATTTCTTTTTTAAATGTGGGATAGTAGAATTGCCTTTGTTTTACTTTAGACCAGGTTTTGCCCTTGCTTTCTGTGAATGGCACCGTGTTTCCATCTGTTTCTGCTCCCTTGTCTGTCTCATTTCTCTCTCCCTGCCTGTTTCTCCTGCTGTTGCTTAGTGTGTACTTTCTCAGGACTCGACATGCCCTGTCTCAAGTGTTTCAGGCTGGGCTGGACCTTTTCCTTGCAAGCCACAGGCAAAGGACAGGACAAGGGCAGGTCGGGTGGTGAGGGCTCCTGAGGGGAGGGCTGCTATGCCCAAGCCATGCCCAGTGCCATAACCAGCCTCCTGTCAGCCATAACCAGGTGCAGAGAACCTTGGCAGTCAAGAGAGTGGAGTCAGATGCACTTGGACTGAGTTGTAACCCGAGGTGTCTCCTGTGGGGTATGAGAAGGTAACTTTAGCTGCTGTCCCTGCTGTTGGGTCTCCTTTTATGGCCCAGTGGACATTGCTTGGGACAACTGTGTGACTAGTTATATAATCCTAAGCTACTCAGGAGACTGAGATCCCATGATCACAGTTCAAAGCCAACCTGGGCAGGAAAGACTCTTATCTCCAATTAACTATCAAAAAAGCCAGAATTGGAGCTATAGTTCAAGTGGTAGAATGTTAGCCTTGAGCAAAAAAGATCAGAGACATTGCCCAGGCCCCGAGTTTAAGCCCCAGTACTGGCACACACACACACACACACACACACACACACACACACACACACACACACACGATGTGTCCTTCTGTTTTCCAGAGGGTAGAATAGAGTGTGAACGACCCCTTCACTATCTGGGAAAATCCCTAAGACTCTAGACGACCCCTAACCCCCTTACCCAGTCGAGATCAGTGTATAAATAGCCCAGGCCTTGACTTACTGCATCCATTGCCCCAAACCTAAGGGTTCAGCACCCACAACATTTATTTCATAAATGCTCCCCTGACATGAACAACCATATCCCTTCTTAGGACCCAGCAGGTAGTCTCTTCAGCCTCCAGCAGGGACTGGGAATTGGGAGTGGGGATTTGGAGGGGCGGGGGCTAGAAACCAAGTCCCATTTGCTAAATGTTCCCTTAGATTCTGCAAACAGCAGAGTCTAAGAATGAATTTCCCCCTCCCAGAAGGGATGTAGAGACCAAAAGATTCAGTAAGGCAGAGTCACTCAAACAGGGTCACATAGCAGGGATGTGTCCAGGCCGGGCTGGAACCCAGGCCTGGCTGGCAGCCAGTCTTGGCCCTCAGCCATCCATCCCTCTCTTGTTTGCCAGCTCAGCTGGGACCAGGAGTCACAGTCTGCCCATTTGTAAAATGAAGGGCTGGGTGCTTTGCTTGGCAAGGGCTCCCTTCTGGCTTTGAAGACACTTTTGGAGGGCAGTGACCATAAGTCGTATCAGGGAGGTGGGTGAGGGGTGTGTGTGTGTGTGTGGGGGGAATCTCTTGTCTGCTTCCAGGATGCTCTTACAGTCTGGAGACTGGCCAGAGGATACCCCAGGATGCCTGTCCTTGGCCACTCAGTCAATGATGTTGCCAGGGAAACAGTCAGCCGAGGTGATAAACTCTACCAGCGGTAGTGTTTGTGGTCAGCTAGGGACAGAAACTCTGGGGCTATGACTCAGATTTGAGGACCCATTTTTCCATCTCTCTCTCTTCTTCTCCCCCCACCCTCACCCCCCGGTCTTTCTCTTTGGCCTAGTTAAATGGTTGAGTCAGAGAGTATCCTTGTTCCCAAGAAGGCCTGGAACTTGAGAATGAATCACTGCAGCCCATTCTCTTGATAAAGGAATTCCTCAGTGCTACCAGGCTATAGGCAAGAGCTCCCTACTTCTCCCACTCATGGCTATGGCTCTGTGGCATGATGCTCAAAGAAAAGGAAATTCTTCCAGAAGCTGGCTGAGTGTTGGGGCCTTGGGAACCATCTGGTTGGATAGGGAGGGACAAAGGTGAACAAAATGCAGCAGTGGTACTTACTAGACACTGTGGTGAAACTGAACTATGTGGGTGGGGATGGGGGGCGGAACTGGGAGAGAGTGAGGGAAGGGTTGACATTGCCCAAAGAGAAATGTACTCTTTACCTGACTTCTGTAACTGTAACTCTTCTTTACATCACCTTTATAATAATAATTTTAAAAATTAAAAAAAAATGAATAGTAGGAGAGAGAAGCCAGATACTCTGGGAAGCTGGAAGCCTGTCACTGGTGCTGCTAAGGGAGGAATGATGGTTATCTTTGCTTGCATTGGCCTGTGTGTGAGCTGCAGGCATGTGGATAGAATGGAGGAAAAAGGAAAGACATAGCAAAGCTTAAGAATGGCAGGACTAGCCAGGTATCAGTGACTTGTGCCTGTAATCCTAGTAATTTAGGAGGCCGAGGATCACAGCTCAAAGCCAGCCCAGGCAGGAATGTCTAATTAATTACTACAAAAAAAGAAATGAAAAGAAAAAGAAAAAAGCAGCCAGAAGTAGAGCTGTGGCACAAGCCTTGAGCAAAAAAAAGCTTAGGAACAGTGCCCAGACTCTGAGTTCAGGCTCTAAGACACACACACACACACACACACACACACACACACACACACACACTCAGGCTCTAAGACACACACACACACACACACACACACACACACACACTCAGGCTCTAAGACACACACACACACACACACACACACACACACACACACACACACACACACACACACACACACACACACACTGTGTTTTGGCTTCTGGGAAGGCTTGGGGCTTGGAGCCCCAGCTGTGGCTTCCCCTCCCAGAACATTGATGAGAAGTGGCCAGGTAGGTTTGTGTCTTCTCAGATGTTCTAGCCTTTGGCGAAAAGGATAGCAGTTATTTGAGAGCCCTCTGTGTTCCTATTTTCTCTCGGAAGGAGTGTTGGCCTTCTCTCATCTTGCCTGCTTAGCAAAGTTCTAGCTGTGAAAAGAAGGGAGAAAGGAAGAGATGGATCCAGGATCAGTTTCCCTGAGCCAGCGTCTTCATTGAGCACCTTAGTTGGCAGTAACTCATCTACAGACCCTCTCATTCTTGAGAACTGGAGTGCTTGTGGCAGAAGTCTTAGCCCCAGCTTTACAACCCTGTAAATGTCTACAGCATCTGTAAATGGACAAGTGAGGGGCCAGTGGGGACAGGGTGGGGGAGATGCAGGATTGAGTACTGGTTCTCAGGGTTAATTCCCAAACTCAAAAGGGGCTGTATGTAAACCGTGTGACCTGGGGGAAGCCAGTTATTGGGACTGCTGCTAAACATGGAGGTTAATGATATAGCTGTTGAAGAACAGAGGCTAATGGGTGTAATATGCCTGGGACAGGGTGTCTACCACTGTAGCACCAAGTAGCAGAGCCTGATTTAGACTCAGCATTTAAGATTATGCTTCTGGGAAGAAATGGCTAAATCCTTTTATTATCATTATTTGTGTGTGTGTGTGTGTGTGTGTGTGTGTGTGTGTGTGTGTGTGTTGAATTCAAGCTCAAGGCCATGCCCTGAAGCTTTTTTTGTTCAAAGCTAGCACTCCAGCCCTTGAGCTACAGCTCCATTTTTTTGGCTTTTTAAAATAGTTTATTGGAGGGGCCGGGAGTTTGGCCTAGTGGTTAAAGTGCTTGCCTAGCATGCACAAAGACCTGGGTTCGATTCCTCGGTACCACATACATACATACAAAAAAAAAAGCCGGAAGTGGTGCTGAGATTCAAGTGGTAGAGCTCTAGCCTTGAGAAAAGTCCAAGGACAGTGCTCAGGCCCTGAGCTCAAGCCCAGGACTGGCAAAAAATAAATAAAGTAGTTTATTGGAGATGAGAGTCTTAGTGACTTTGCTGCCTGGAATGGCTTTGAACCATGATCCTTAGATCTCAGCCTCTTGAGTAATTAGGATTACAGCTGTGAGCTATCAGTGCCTGGCTTATTATTTTTTTTTAAATAAGGATGATAGAAAAAATTATGACAAGATAAGTGTGACAGAGAGAGAAAGCATATGGCATAGACATGCTACTGAGAAGATGGTAGTTTGATCTGTCTCTACCATCTTGAGCTGTCTCTCATTGCTTTCTTTGTTACTGGCCTTGGGTAAAATACTGAAACTTGGATGGCTCTTCTGACTGGTAGGTGTCTGTTTTGTTTCCTGTAAGGCCAAAGAGTTCCTGCCAAAGATTTATACTGTTCCATCCTGTTTCCCCATTCTTTCGTCCTTTCTTCTTCCTCATTCTTTGGAAGCTCCATTTCATTGTCACACAGGTTTTGGGTTATCATCTTCTCCTTGGGCCCTCCTGTTTTGTTTTCTCCAGTCTGGTATTGGGACTTGTGTCCCCCTAACCCCTCACAGAAATATGGGGTAAGGCAACTGTGTAGTATCTCCACTTTCTGGAAGCCTATAACAGATCTGGGTTCAGGTACTGACTCTCTACATTTCTGTGTGGCTTTGGTCAAGTCAGTGTCCTCATGAGGACCTAAAAGAGATGCCATGGGTCCTTTTCTAGATTTAGTGAGTTCTATATGAGATGCCCAGAACTGGTACTAACTGAGCACCAAGGAGGGGTAGTTGTGGTGATGAGAGTTCTAACACTGATCAACTCGGGGCTGGATATCTGGGGGTCCTTGATGCCATGTGAGCAGACTCTTGTGGACCCTTCGCACCTGAGGAGGAAAGGGGAATAGACAGGGTGAGATGGAGGACGGGCTGTGGTCAGAATTTAATGAAGCATGGTCTGACCTGGCATGAGGCCAACTAATCTATGGCTGCAAAATTGGTTCCATTAGCTCTCTTAATGAGCTACAAAAGCTGGGAAAATGAATGTGTGAGAGAATAATGGCACATGTCTGAGGCGCTAATTTGAAACTGTGGCTAAAAAGATAGATTTGACATGACTGCCCACTCACCGAGTAGCACTGTAGTCTTGGGGTGGAGGAAGGGAAGGTCCATGCTGAAGCCTTAAGAAACCACTGGTCTGAACCCTGAACTTGAGGTTAGTCAGTCCATTCCTGATATCTGTCCCCAGATCAAAGGCTGTGGCCTGTGCTCTCAGTGGGCAAAGCAGCCAGCGGCGACACAATGGCTGGCAGCCAAGGCCAGGGGCGTTATTAACACTATAGGCTCAGGTTGAAAAATAAATTCCACTATTTCAACTGTCTCTTACAAGTCCGTGTGGAAGAACAATTCAAAGTAACTGCAGAATTAGGAGACCAAAGAGATCTTAAGAGAAGACTAAGTTAAAAAGTTTTGTCAGGAGTTCAAGCCCCATGACCAACAAAAAAAAAAAAAAGCTAGAAGCAGAGTTGTGGGCTGGGAATGTGACTTAGTGGTAGAGTGCTTGCCTAGCATGAACGAAGCCCTGGGTTTGATTCCTTAATACCACGTACACAGAAAAAAGCTACAAGTGGCACTGTGGCTCAGGTGGTAGAGTGCTAGTCTTGAGCAGGAAAAAAAAAAAGGCTCAAGGATAGACCCTGAGTTCAAGCACTGGGAATGGCAAATAAAAAAAAAAAAAAAAAGAAAGGAATTTTTCTTATCCATACCTCTGTAGATAATGCAGGTTTCCTAAGCAGCATGAGTCAAAAAAACACATTTTCCACTGGCTCACATCTGTAATCCTATCTATTCAGGAGGCTGAGATACTGAAGATTGAGATGCAAAGCCAGCCCAATCACAAAAGTCTGTGAGACTCTTATTCTCTAATAAATATGAAACAGCCAGAAGTGAAGTTTTGACTCAAGTGGCAGAGTGCTAGCCTTGAGTGAAAAAGTGAAAGTGAGAGGCCCTGAGGTCAAGCTTCAGTACTGGCTCTCTCTCTCCCTCTCTCATATTCATACACATACATATTCATACCTTCACCCACATATATTCATTTATATACGTATATACATTCATACACACACACCCATACATATATGACCTATTCCTATAGGTCTTTCTCTCTCCAGGAACAGGTTTCCTATTTTTCACGACAGTTCTGCTGCTTGAGTGTTTGGAGTTATGCATTCATAGTATGTTTTAATCAACAGCTGAGAATGCAGTGTTTCTGGCTTATCCTATCCTGAGGTAAAGATCGGACTCTAGATGGGAGAGAAAGTGTTGGAGAGATAAACCAGTCCTGGCCACTTCAGTTCTCTCTGTCCTCTGATGGGGAACAGGCTGGAATCCTGTGAAAGTAAAGAGCCTGGTGATATTCTGACACTCCTGGCAAGGTATTCCAGGCAGGTGCTGCACGCTCACTTTGGTCTTTCTGGGAGAATCCATATTTAGATATTTTCTTTTGGATCTTCCTGTTATCTTTTACAAACCTGCTACTGAAGATGTCATTAGACCATTCAACTTTTCCCTTTCATTTATGGTTGGATACTAAATCCTTTTTAGAATTTGATCTTGGAAAAAAGCTCTGCGAAAATATCTGCATATTTCCCCATAGAAGCACCGGCTTTTATGGGAAAAAGCTTATCTGTTTTCCTTCTTTGTCAAGGCTTCCAGGAAGTAATGGCTTACTCTTACAGTTCCAGTAGTTGGGGGGCTGAGGCTGAGGACGTAGCCCTGGGCTACATAGTGAAAGCCTGTCTTGGGAAAAAAAAAAAAAAAAGAAGCCTTTGTTTTTAGTTATGAACTTAAATTGGTTCCTGATAGTTTTATCTGTTCAGGAAAGAGATTCAAACGCTTTTGTTTTATTTGGTGTCTCTCATGCTTTGGAATTACAAACTGCCTGAAATCCTGGGACCAGTAATCAAGGCCTGTGGACACAATGGGACTTGAACTGCCTGATGGGGGTAGAGAGAGGAACCAGAACGCAGGCCTCTGAGAGATTTCCTTCACTATCGGACTGGAGTCCTTCAGGTAGTGAGTTGGCAGGCCATGTAGACCTTTATCTTCTTAATTTGTTTGCTTCACCGATGGGATAGATTACACATCAGCTGTCTTCCTCTGGAAAGAGTGGGTGTTCTGGCCACAGCCACAGAGCAGACAGGCTGGGGTGGCAAGTATACTGGCCTGGGGTGTAGGGACTGGAGTTTTGGTTGTAGGGGTGGCAGAGTAGGCTGCTTGGATGGAAATTGGGGAGACACTGTGAATACTTTTGCTTGAGAAATGTCTAGCCCAAGTGTGAGCTAATGGGGTACAAGCTTGTCTGAGTGGGTATGTGCACGTGCATAGATGACCTTTCCTGGGTTAGGAAGAGGCTGGAAAGGAACCCTGGGGGCTGTGTCTTCAGTGTTGTTGCCAGGATCCTAAGCTCTAGGAAAGCAGAGTGCTTTCCCAGCTGTAGGCAGTGACGTCTACCCCTGCAGGGCAGAACGAGCCTATGATGAAAGAGAAGGTTTTTCTCCTGTCCTGGTCAAGGCTGCGAAAGGTTGAGTTGTGACAGCAAGATCAACCAGTCTTAGCTGGGTGCTAGTGGTTTACCACTGTAATGCTAGCTACTCAGCTGAGGATCATGGTTCAAAGCCAGCATGGACAGGAAAGTCCGTGAGATATCAATGTTATCTAAAAAGAAAAAAGAAAAAGGAAAAGGCAGAAGTGGAGCTGTGGCTCAAGTAGTAGCACACCAGGCTTGAGTGAAAGAGCTCAGGGACAGTGTTCTTACTTTCTTTGCTTATTCTTTCGGTGCCAGTCCTGGGGCTTGAATTGAGGGCCTGGGTGCTGACCTTGAGCTTTTGTACTCAAGGCTACAGCTCTACCATTTGAGCCATAGCTCCATTTTTGGCTTTTTAGTGGCTCATCGGGGATAAGAGTTTCATGGAGTTTGCGATGATTTTCAGCTCTCAGCCTCGTGAGTGGCGAGGATGACAGGTGTAAGGCCCTCAGCCCACACTTCTTTCTTGAATACTCCTCGTAGCCAGCTCTCTGCTGTCTACATCAGAGGAACAGAACATACTGGAAAAAATAAATGGATAGATGTGTACAATCCTATTCTCCAGGAGTTTAAAGTCCTCATCACAGAGACCAGAGACACGTCCAGAACCAAGGACCACCCTCAGTACTGTCCACCCACCGTGCACGCACGTCTGTGCATGATATGGTATTACACACCCTTCTCTATTTCTGTGCTCACACATTTCCATCCCCACCCTCCACCTCCTCTATGTGTATATGTCTATCCACACATTTGTTCAAGAACAAGTTTCACAAGTCTTGTGCAAGCTGTGGTTTTGCCCAGTGTCTCTCCACTTTGGGGCTACCCCCTCCTCCTCCTTTTTCTTTCCCCCTCAGGGAGGGGTTGGATCCTCTCTGAAAAGTCCTGTTCTCCCTCTTGCAGCTCTCCCCAACACAGTGGCCCCGGAGAGGGGGGACCTGTAGAGCGCTGACTTCATCTTCCTGGGCCTCTGTTCCCTCAATCTGCAAATTGGGGCTAATGGTCCCCACCCTGCTTGCCTCACAGGGTGGCACCACACATTCCCATGAGATAAAGAGACGACAGAGTGTTTTGTAAACTGAAGATTGTTTTCCAAAGAGGTAAATGTTGCCAGTTGTTAGTCCCAGCTCTGCATCTCAAGAATTAAATCCACCCTCACAAAGCTCCATCCTCAGGTGGAACTCCCTATCCAGTAGTCTCTTTCCTCAGGAGGAAGCCAGAATTCTGCCTCAGACTCTGTGTGTGCCTCAGTGTGCGCATGGGCGCATGCGCGTGTGTGTGTGTGTGTGTGTGTGTGTGTGTGTGTGTGTGTGTGTGTGTGGTACTGGTTGGAGCTGTGGAGCTTGTAGGAGCCCCCCTAAGTGACAGGAGTGAGACAAGGATGTTGTTTTGTCATAAGCCCCTCCCTCAAATCTGTTTTTCCCCTCAGCTGTTACTGGACACCAAGCCATTATTGCCCCTTCCAAGTAACCCCCAGTGGGCTTAGGTGTGTAGGTATGGAGTGTGTAGAAACTTTTCAGGTGTCTCCAGAGGGGTAGGGTTATGGAAACAGAAGCTATATGGGATAGCTACTTCACATGACACCCCTGTTCCCAGGCCTCTTTTCTTGCCTATCTTTCTCTGTTATCTACTACAAGTCCTGAAGCTTCTCATCAGGGACACAGAAGAGGAAAAGAGAGTGGTGCAAGGTCATACTGAGAATAGGAGTAGAGCCTGTGCTCTTGTCCCTTCTGTCTTGTGCATGCCTGGCAGGCATTTGGCCCTGTGAGAACTTAACTCCCCCATCTGGTGATGCCTTTTATGAAAGTTATGTGTCTGTGTGAATGAGACCAGTGGAGCAGTCCTGGCGAGCCTCCTGGAAGAGGAGTTCAAGCTTGGTTCATCGGGGAAAGTGGACAAGTCTTCTCTGTGAGGCCATAGGGCGTGAGGCTCCCAGGATGCTGGGTTCCCATTTACCAAGCCTGTATGGAGTTTTCTGGAGTTAATCTTATTCTGATGACGCATTGGGAGAGTTTCTTTCCTTTCTACATTATAGATATGTTTATAAAATCCACTAATATTTTCTGAGTCAGGGCTGATGTCAGACCCTGTGACCTAGGACTTGAACCCAGATCACAAGAAAGAATGCTGGGAGTGGGCCGGGAGTTTGGCCTACTGGTTAAAGTGCTTGCCTACCATGCATGAAGATCCGGGTTCGATTCCTCGGCACCACGTACATAGAAAAAAGCGGGAAGTGGTGCTGAGGCTCAAGTGGTAGAGTTCTAGCCTTGAGAAAGTCCAAGGACAGTGCTCAGGCCCTGAGCTCAAGCCCAGGACTGGTAAAAAAAAAAAAGAATGCTGGGAGTTTGGTCTAGTGGTAGAGTGCTTGCCTAGCATGCATGAAGACCTGGGTTCGAGTCCTCGGTACCACATACATAGAAAAAGCCGGAAGTGGTGCTGTGGCTCAAATGGTATAGAGTGCTAGACTTGAGAAAGTCGAAGGACAGTGCTCAGGCCCTGAGTTCAAGCCCCAGGACTGGCAGAAAAAATTCCTTATGGGTGCATAGTTTAATAAGGAGATGGCAGAGTCCTGGTTTGTGGTAGGAGAGAAGCTATATGAATAGTGACCCATTAATCCCCCCCCTCACCCCATGCCTCAGTTTCTCCTCTAACAATAGTGATAATAAATCTAATATTCATAACATACTCTGAACAGAGCCAGGCACATGGAGAGTACAATATCTGTGTGTGTGTGTGTGTGTGTGTGTGTGTGTGTGTGTGTGTGTGTGTGTGTTAAAAGAGTTATCAAGGGAACAAGCTAATTGTAGGTTGTGAGCAAATGCTGCATGGGAGGTAAAAAAGGGCAATGACGTGGGAGCTTTCTGTAGAGCTGCTAATGTTTCCCATCATTTTGGGGGTGTGGGTCCCCAGAGTGTCTGC
Organism: Megascapheus bottae; assembly: GCF_031878675.1. NCBI lineage: Eukaryota > Metazoa > Chordata > Mammalia > Rodentia > Geomyidae > Megascapheus > Megascapheus bottae. The sequence goes on along the minus strand of NC_143540.1, from coordinate 6,894,441 downwards.
AATTGTCAAAGCTCATTGAACAAGATCCATGAGGTCTGTGCATTTTGCTGCATGTAAATAATCCTTCAATTTATACAAATAAACAAAATACATATATAGAGAGAAAGAAAAATAAACAATGGAGGGAGTGTCAGGGACCCTCACTGTCCTTTTTTAGCGAGTGCTCAAGGAGGGCTTCTGGGTGGAGGTGACATTAAGAGAAGTCCTGAAGAAGAATAAGGCTCTGAGCGATGTTCTGGATCAACTGAGGGCTTAGGAAGGACAATGGGGGGGGGGGTTGTTGAAGGGCTACTCTCTTTCTCCCCTTCTCATATATTCTGACCCTCTTCAGCCCTCTGCCCATCTTCCCATCTTTTGTTTGCCCAGGAACCCAGTGTTCTCTTCCTGAGTTCAAGCCCTGAGCCTGGCAATAAATAAATACATAACACCTGTAAATCCTAGCTGCTTAGGAAGCTGAGATCTGAGAATCAAGGTAAAAGCCAGCCCAGGCAAGAAAGTCCATGAGACTTTATCTTCAGTGAAGCACCAGGAAAGGCTGTGGCCTCAAAGTGGTAGAGAGCGCTAACCTTGAGTGAAAAAGCTCAAGGACAGCATCCAGGCTCTGAGTTCAAATCTTACAACCAACCAAAAAAATTCCAGCTATAGACTTTATTATTATTATTATTACTTTAAAGCAAGGCCTCCAGGACCCTACACAAAGGAGCCAGCCTGACCTACAGAAGGGAAAACTGAAGTTGGTATGGCGCTCGGTCCTGGGAGTATTGAGTTGATGGACAAGACTGATCTGAGCTCTGATTCCCTGTCATCTTCACTTAAGACATCAGATGTGACCTACTAGGAGATGGCTTGTCCCTGCTGTCCCCATGCTGACCTCTCCCCTTAGAGCTCCTCGGAGGCATGGCTATCCAGGGACTTCTCTCATTGATAAGTCATCAGTCACAGCTCTGGGCTGAGCTAACCTGAGTGAGCATTCTGACACCCACCCACCCCAAGCCTACCTCACTGTGACTCTGTCATTACTCAATTTTACAGGATTGTGGGCTGTGTCTTAGAGCTGTGCATGCTTGCCTGAGGTCACATCGAGTCATTGGGGGAAGCCAATCCTGAACCCACTCTTCCTCTTCCAGGCTGTCATCTCCTTTAGCTAGCGTCCTCTCTGCCCAAGCATATACCTCTGGGTTCTCACCGGGGTTTTCTAGGCATGAGATGAGGGCAGAGCCTAGGCAGACGGGTCACACCTTTTAGGTGGTCCCACAGTGAGTGTGGTTCCCGCAACCTCCTGGGCTATGGGCAGATTTGTATCTCTGCATCCCTTTCTGGAGGGAAACGGGGGAGTTGGTGGGGAACAGAAAGGTCACTAAGGGCCTAACATGTCCTGGGGACCATTCTATGCACTCTGTACACGCAATTCCCAATCCTGGCTTGGGAAATAAGATCGCTATGTCTCTCTCTCCGTCTTTCTCTTTGTGACGGTCCTAGGGCTTGAACTCAGGGCCTAGGTACTCTCCCTGAGCTTTTTTTTTTTTTTTTTTTTTCTTGCTCAAGGGTAGCATTTAACCACTTGAGCCACAAATCCATATCTGGCCTTTTGGTGGTTCATCGGAGGTAAAAGTCTCATGGATTTCCCTGCCCGAGCTGGCTTCAAGCTATGATCCTCAAATCTCAACCTCCAGAATAAGCTATGATCACAGGTGTGATCCCCATGTGCCTGGCATGTTATTCTCCTTGCAAAAATGAGCTTCAAAAGATATGTGGCCTTGACCTAGGGTACTATGGCTGAGGTGATTGAATTATAAAGCCTATTCATTTTCCATTTGATGTATTGCCCTTGAGAAGGAAAGAAGGGACTTCTCTGGCCTCTGAATCCCTCCAGTCTGCCGGCTATCTTCCAAGATCCTATAGAAGTACCAATTGAACTCGAGTACCTAGGGCTAATTTTCACGTTCACAGGCTCAAGAACACAAGGGGAAACCTGGGATTCCCATCCTTACTTTGTTCCCCCTCAAAAGCTGTGCAGAGTCGGCTGGAAAGGCAACTTAGTGGTTACAGTGCTTGCCTGGCATGCATGAGGCCCTTGGAACTGATTGCTCATCAGTACCACCTAAATAAAAATATAGCAAATAAAATAATTTTTTTTTAACGAAAAGAGCTATGCAACTTTGACAAATCACAAGCCTCTTTGACCTCACCGAGTGAATGTCCACCGAGTGAGGACAGTAAGGCTGTGAGCCTGACTCTCATGGTGCCCATTGTCTACAGCTCCTGTATGATAGCCCCAAGGCCCGGCAGGAAGTGGAACACCACTGGCAGGCTTCAGGCGGTCCCCACATCGTACGAATCCTGGACGTGTATGAGAACATGCATCACAGCAAGCGTTGTCTCCTCATCGTCATGGAATGGTATACAGCATACCCTGCCGCCTTGGGAGCCCCCACAGGTGTCCCTGTGTTGAAACCCCAACAAAACAAAACAAAACAATGCAGCTAGCTGAAGCACAGAGAGGCAGAGGAGCCAGGGCAGGGTCACAGAGCAGTGCTCATAAAAGGTAGAGCACAGCACATAGCAGATACTCCCAATTCTGAGCCTTGAAGGTAGCAAGTGATATCTGTCTCATTTTACATTTGGAGAAACTGAGGCTTGGATGAGTTTGAGACTGTCTGAGGCATCACAGTCCATAGGACAAGCACCACTGGGAACACAGGAGCTTCCTGGCAAGAATCTCAATCTGTAAACTTCTCTGAGTTCTGACAGTTTAGAGCAACCCACCCAACCTGACAGCCCACCATATGCTACAGCTGACAGTGGCTGTTCACCAGGGGAAGAGCTTGAACCTCTGATCGGAGCAGGAAAGGGTAATGTCTGATTCGCCCCCACTTTACTTACAGTCACCTTCTTTTGCAGCATGGAAGGTGGTGAGCTGTTCAGCAGGATTCAGGAGCGTGGAGACCAGGCTTTCACCGAGAGAGGTATATGCATGCAGCTGGACTGGTGGGGGCAGTCTGGGCTAGAGGCTTGCTCTATGCTGTTGGAGGAGGACTTGCTCCTCCCTGAGCCTTTTTCTACCAGAATAAGAGTGGGTGGGTTGGGTGCTGGTGGTTCGTGCTTGTAATCCTAGCTACTCAGGAGACTTGAGATCTAAAGATCAAAGTTCAAAGCCAGCCTGTGCAAGAAAGCTCTGTGAGACACTTATCTCCAGTTAACCACCAGATAGCTGGAAGTGGACTTGTGGACCCAAGTGGCAAAGCACTAGTCTTGAACAATAAAACTAAGGGACAGTGCCCAGGCTCTGAGTTTAAGCCCTGGTACTGTATTGGCACACACACACACACACACACACACACACACACAGAGGATAAGAGAGGGTGGGGCATAATGTCCCATCCTCCCTTGAGTCTGTGACATCTGGTTGGAAATAGACCCTTTAGTTTTGGCATGGAGGCTTCAGAGCCTCTGGGTGCTGTAGTGGTGTTGATAGAAGGCAGCACAGACCCAGTGAAAGATCAGCTGGGTCGGGAACATCCTTAGGGGAAAGTGGGTTACTTTGGGAGGGCTGGGAATATGGCTTAGTAGTCCAGTGCCTGGCCTGGCGTGCATGAAACCCTGGGTTTGATTCCTTAGTACCACACACACGGAAAAAGCTGGAAGCCGTACAGTGGCTCAAATGGTAGAGTACAAGCTTTGGGCAAAAGAAGCTCAGGGACAGTGTCCGGGCCCTGAGTTCAAACCCCAGGACAGGTGAGTGGGAAGGTTATTTGAATAGGGAGCCATGGGGGGTGGTACATCCCAGGTCATGGGACCTTTAACTGGCATTAGTGACACTTTCCTCTGCTTGTGTCTACAGAGGCTGCAGAGATAATGCGGGATATTGGCACTGCCATCCAGTTTCTACATGGCCAGAATATTGCTCACCGAGATGTCAAGGTGAGTCACCAGGACCCAGCCTGGGGACAGAGAAGGGGGTCCATCCACAGCTCTTGATGGTTCCCAGTATACACCTGGATGGAGGCCAAATTCCTCGGCCAGCTTTAGCTTTCCAACCAGACTGCTCTTTCTCAGCCTCTCCTCCCATGGTTCAGCATGCTAACTCTTTCTTGTCAGATGGTCTTGTTTCCTTCAAACACTGTATAATCCCAGTAGTAAGGAGAATGACTGCTGACTCTAACCACTCGTGCTCGCAAGCATTCTCATCTAATCCTCATCAGCCTATAAGATGGAGGCTATGACCACCATTTTACAGACAAACAAATCGAGGCTAAGACAGACACATCAAATGGCTTGCTTAAGTGTGCATTTGCTACACTGAGAGTCATTTGATTTGCTCACCTTGCTCAGCAGGAAATTGTTGTAACCACACAATGTGCCAAGCCTCAGGTTGAGTCCGCCTGATGCTGTTAAATTTTTTTTTCTACAAAGGCATAGCTATAATTTTAATAGAACAGGCCTTCAAATGCCAGCATTTCAACAGAAAGCAGCTGTTTCCTTGGGCCTAGGTAGTCCCAGAGTGATATCCTGGAAGCACAGTGCTCCAGAATTCTTCTCTGGGGAGGACTGGATCTTCCAGGCAGTCCTCCATGAACACACCATGTGCACATGCACACCCAAAAAGACGTGACCCACCATCAGAGTAGAATCTGTCCCTCTTTGGCCCTCTGCCCCAAATATGGAATATGATTCCCTTGGCTTATATCCCCCTAAGCCTGGGCTGAGGAGAGCTCAGGGGCTAGCTGCTGTGCCAGGTCCTTCTGCTGCCACTGCCAACCCCATAGTCACCCACTGATTCAGGATCCATGCGGAGCCACAAAAGGAGCCACCTGCTAAATCCTTGTTATAATTTGGCCCTGGCTTTCTCTCTGTCTTTTTTCCTAAGGGGAGAAATGCCTTCTGCAGACCAGATGCCTTTGTGTATTCTGAAATTGCTTCTCCTTTTTTTGTTGTTGTTGTTTTGTTTTGTTTTTTGTCTCAATCCAAGGTCAGATTGTCTCAAAGAGAACTGGAAAAATAGCTCCCACTGGTTCTCAGAGCAAACTCCATCCAATACCCTGCTCTTCTTCCTGAGCTATGCTTGGGGATGCCTTCTGGTTCTCAACACGGGCCTAGATCCTACACATTCATTAAAAGCCAGCTTCAGAGATGCTTCCTCCGTGTAGCCCTCCCTTCTGTCCAACCTGCTAGGTCTATCTGTGCCTTGTACCTGGGAAGATGGCCTCTGTGCGGCTTGTGAGGATTGAGCTTTCTTTTTTGGGGTGGGGGAAGGGGACTTCTCCCCTGAGTAATCACAGGTGGGCTTGACTTTGGCAGGTTTCCTTCTGGGCTGGGGGTGGGCTGTGTGCCTGACAACACTGACTCATGAGCAGCCTGCCTCCTCTCACACCCTCATCCTGGCGATTTATGGCAACCTCACCAACTCAGAATCAAAAGAAAAAAAAAATCCTGCCCCTAGGCTTTCTATGAATGTGAAATGACCATTTACAGCCTTGGCTAAGTGCCTGCCTCGTTTTCCCCCACTGAAGGAAGGTGTCACTTTCTTGTCACCTTGGCTTCCCTCTGTTTGGTCTGTGTTATAGATTGCCAAGGTTTAGGGCTTGATAAGCTGGATCTGGCTTATTCTGCACTGGGATGGAGGTGAGGACTGTGGCTCTGAAGGTCACCACAAGGCCCTGCTCCCATCTGGTATCTAACTCTACACCAATGCTTTCTCTTCCTGGCTCAGCCTGAAAACCTACTCTACACATCCAAGGAGAGAGACGCCGTGCTTAAGCTCACTGACTTCGGCTTTGCCAAGGAGACCACTCAAAATGCCCTTCAGACACCTTGCTACACTCCCTATTATGTGGGTGAGTCCTTGGGATATGGTTTGAATCTTCCCACTTCACTGTCCATTCCAGTGGCATGGAGGCAAGTTGGTAGGTTGTGGAAAGCAAAGCGTTAAAAGCCCAGAGAGGAAGGGAGGGGGGCAGAACTCTGCATGGAGGCGGGTGATGTGAGGGGGGGTAGGAAGGGGGGTGGGCCGGAGGCTGCAAAAATATTCTCCCAAACTTCAGCTTCTGCTTTTGAAAATAGATCCAGGAAAATTCTGGCTGTGGCCTGTGAGCTAAATGACATCACAGCAGCTCTAAATATATATGTGATAAAAGGCTGCCATCGGCTCAGAATGGAGCCCAATGGTGGTTGTTTTTCTCCAGTTTTTATCTTCCTGGGATTCATATTCAGAAAGTGGGCAGACCTTCCTTTTCCTCTACATTAGAAGGACACACGGGGTACCTGACTTGTGGGAGAAGGGCCTTTTGAGTCAGGATCTCTGGGTGGAGTCTGGGGCCATGTATATACCTCTGCTTCTTGAAAAAGCTCCAAGCAGCTCCCACCCCTCAAATCAGGAAAGGTGCCTATTGCAACTACCCTTTACTAGAGAGTGGGGGCAACAGCAGGCTCCTCTCTACCAGAGGGTGCTCAGGGGGTAGAAAGTCCCTAGGGATAACTGAAATGGAACCTTGTTTACTAAGATGGATAGTCCACAGAATTTTGACTTAGCAATTGTCTGTCCTGCTAACCTCATTGCATAGATAAAAGGACAGAGGCCTGTGGGTGGTAGCTAAGCTAACAGTGGAATGTCAAGCACACACACACACACACACACACACACACACACACACAGCTTCTCCTTACCTGTGACCTAAGCTGTACAGTCAGCTTAGAGGAAAAGGGACACCAGGCAGCTAGTTGGCTGAGCCTTTCTTGGCAGGAATTCATCCAACTCTAGCGATTGGCCATTTTCCCCTCTCTACCCTCACCAAGTTGAGACTGGCAGAAGGGCCTAAAAGGAGCCAGAGGGTTGTCTGAAAGCAGTTTATTTTTTCCCCCCTCTCTGGGAGCTGTCTCTCCTCTTCCAATTTCACACACATACTGCCTTCCCAGAAGGTGCCAGACACCAGTCTACTGTGCCCTACCTCCCAGCCTGCTCCTCACCTTGCCCAGGCTTTTAGGCTTTCTGCCTGGGTTCCCAAAAAGCTTAGGGCTCGGAACCTGCCTGTGTCTTCTGTCCTGACAGCTCCTGAAGTCTTGGGTCCAGAGAAGTATGACAAGTCATGTGACATGTGGTCTCTGGGTGTTATCATGTACATCCTGTAAGTACCATGCCTACCTGGGCACTGTCCCTGAACTCTTTCACTCAAGGGTAACTTTACCACTTTGAGCCACAGCGCCACTTCTGGTTTCCTGGTTGGTTACTTGGAGATAAAAGTTCTCATAGACTTTCCTGCCCGGGCTGGCTTTGAACCACGATCCTCAGATCCCAGCCTCCTGAGTAGCTAGGCGTGAGCCACCAGTGGCCAGCTTTCCACCATATACTTTAAGTTCCATTTCTGCTTCCTCCCTCTGTGTCCTCAGGGAGGGGCTTGTGTGTCACCCATTGGGCAGGCAGTCTTTCCCTTCTGGTCATAGGGTCACCATCCCCTTAGATTTCCTGAGAGTCTCCTCATGCTAAGGACTGATGAGGTGCCTAGAAGGCCAGAAAGCTGGAGTTACAGCTGCAGTACCTGTCTATCTCCTCAGCTTAGGATGGCACTGACCCCAACTCTTGTACCAAAATGACTTCCTCCTTCTTCCCCCAGCCTGTGTGGCTTTCCACCCTTCTACTCCAACACGGGCCAGGCCATCTCTCCAGGGATGAAGAGGAGGATCCGCCTGGGCCAGTATGGCTTCCCCAATCCTGAGTGGTTAGAGGTCTCAGAGGACGGTGAGTCAATCTCCCTACCTGGTCCCCTCAGCTGTCATTCTAAGAGAAATCCCTAAGGTGTCAAATGAAATCAAATTCAGGCTTCCCTGGCTGTCCAAGGAGATTATTCTTAGGCAAATCACCTGAACCTTCGTGCTGTTGTTTTTTTAACCTCAGTTTTACATCTTACAAATGGGCTCAACAACTTGCCTCCTCAAAAATCTCCTTCGATTTTTTAAAAATTCCTTATTGCTATTTTCCCCTTCCTCTAGAGATAACAGGCATTTCTATCCTGTGTGTTGGATAACAAATTGATCCTGAATGCTAAGTACCTTGGGTTGAGAAAACAGTTGTGTTAGCTCATTGTTTCTGTGGGTGGCCTCACAGAGCATGTGGTCTGTGGGGAGAAGAGGGGGGCATTGCAACCTCACAGCTCCCCTCTTCCCTGGGCTCCTCTAGCCAAACAGCTGATCCGCCTGCTGCTGAAGACAGACCCTACAGAGAGGCTAACCATTACACAATTCATGAACCATCCTTGGATCAATGTAAGTCCTTTTTCTCCTCCCGCAGGTAGGAGGATAGTATATTCTGGAGTAGATACCTGGCAGGAGGGTAGTGGTTGTGGAGGTCTGAGTTCTGAGCTGGAATGGGCTCTTGCACAGCATTGTCTAGTAGCACCTCTTTCTTAAGCATGGCTTTATCCCTGCTCAGGCTCGCTCACCTCACTGAGCCTTGATTTTTCTCATCTAAGACAGGGAGAAGAGCCCAAGGCCAGTGGCTCATGCCTATAATACTAGCTACTCAGGAAGCTGAAATCTGAGGATCTCAGTTCAAAGCCAGTCTGGGGAAGGAAAGTCCATGATACTCTTATCTCCAGTTAGTCATGAGAAAACTAGAAGTGGCACTATGGCTCAAAGTGGTAGAGCGCTGGCTTTAAATGAAAGAGCTCAGGGACAGTGCCCAGGAAAGGGTAAGGAGAGACTAGCTATTACTGTTCCACGTACCCCAAGGGCTAACTCATAGGCTTGGGTTTCCTTCTAGCAATCCATGGTGGTACCTCAGACCCCGCTCTACACTGCCCGGGTGCTACAAGAAGACAAAGACCATTGGGATGAAGTGAAGGTAGGTAGACCCTACCCCCGGCGTCCTACCGCTTCCAGGTTGGTTGTTCCCCAGATTCTAGGTGTTTGATTCCTTCCTTATTTCTCCAGGACAGAGTATCATTGACTGTCTCAGAGAAATCATCTGGTTTCGATTTGTTTTTACAGGTCCTGCGGCTTGAACTGAGGGCATACACACTGAATATTTTTGTTCACAGCTAGTGCTCTACCACTTGGGCCATAGCTCCACTTCCAACTTGTCGGTGGCTGGTTAAAGGCTTCTGGACTTTCCTGACAAGGGTGGCTTTCAACCATGATCCTCAGATCTCAGCCTCCTGTGTGGATAGGATGACAGGCGTGAGCCACTGGCACCCAGTGTCACCAGTCTTCTTATGGTGCTGGAAATTAAACCCCAGGTCTTGTGAATTCTAAGGAAGCACCCTACCACTGAAAACTATATCCCTAAACCCAGCTATAATCTCTCGGTGACTTTTAGGAGAATAGTCAGCCTTGCTTTAGAGTCAGAAGAGGTCAAGTCTGAGTGTATGGGACATCAGCTCAAAGCCTTTCAGGCCTCCTCAATCTCTAAGCCCCAATCTCCTACATACCCAATGAAATGGCATTTTCTACAGACTTTATAGTTCTGAGCAAGTGACATTGGTTCATTTCTTTGTCCCATGTATATTTTCTGAGGTTCCAGGCAGTCAGTACTTTCTTGTGCCCTAGTATATAAGCTCAGCATCCACCATAAATAACTGTAGCAAGGGGTGGGCACCAGTGGCTCACACCTGTCATCCTAGCCACACAGGAGGCTGAGATCTGAGGATCATGGTTGGAAATCAGCCTGGTCAGGAAAGTCCATGAGTGTCTTCCCTCCAATTAGCCATCCAAAAGCCAGAAGTAGAACTGTGGCTCAAGTGGTAGAATGCTAGCCCTAAGCACAAAGAGCTCAGGGAAAGACCCCCCCACCCCCCCAGGCTAGCAAATTCACGCCCAAGAAAATAACTGTAGCAAGGATTATGTGATCTAAAGGGTCCAGTACTGGGCAGGAAGTGAGTGCTGGGACAGCATAGTCTGTCACGGTCTTATTAAAGACTGACATTATTAAAGGGGCTGCCCAGGCAACGGGCAATGGCTTATATAAGGTCAGGATGAACTTGACCTCTCCATCTCCCCATGCTCCTTGTTCTTAGGAGGAAATGACCAGTGCCTTAGCCACCATGCGAGTGGACTACGACCAAGTGAAGATCAAAGACCTGAAGACTTCTAACAATCGGCTCCTCAACAAGCGGAGAAAAAAGCAGGCAGGCAGCTCCTCGGCCTCCCAGGGCTGCAATAACCAGTAGCTCCTGCAGCCCCTGGAGGAGCTAAGACGTCTCAGCCTGGTGACAGACGACAGTGTGTGCCAACGCTCTGCTCAGGAAGGCCAAGGGTCATTCTCTGATCAAATGGATTGCTGTTTTTTGTTTTTTTTTTTTTTTAATTGTTTTGTCACTTGGAACTTCAGGATGAAGACTGTTTTGCCCCCCAAACCTCCTTCAGAGTCCCCGCCCAGGCACAGGCCCTAGAGAGGAGCCCGCTCTTAGGGCCTAGACAAGTGGCTGATGTGGTTAAAGCACCTTTGGCCAAGCATGGCCTGAGTTGAGGCCATGTCCCACCCTGTTGCATAGTCTTAAGCTTTCTGGGTCACTGAGACTGGTGGTTGGGCCTTTCTTCTTCTATGGAGGACCCCCCCCCCCCGCCCCCAGTGTGGGCAGATGGGCCTGGCCTTGAGAAAGGCATCCGGCCATTGGTTGCCATGGTGACTAGGGACAGTGTTGCTGTCTGTGAATGCTGAGTGAACAAGGGAGGGAGAAGCTGCCACCAAGGGTGTACCTCCTCCCTTCCCAGGGAGGTTGATCTCTCTCTCCCTTCTTTGGGTCTCCATGAGGTTGCAGCTTTCAGCCCTGTCTCCTGAGGCCAGCCCCAGGCCAGATGACACTCAGTACTCTCCCCTGCCAAAGGAGTCCTAACCATCCTTTTACCACCCAATACCCAAAGGGTAGTTTTTGCATCTCAACTGAAGATAGTTTTTTTTTTTTTAATTTCTTAATCCTTTTTTTTTGTCACTGTGACAAAAAAAAAAAAATCCCCTTGTAGCATGTACTAACCAGATCTCAGGTAGGAAAGCCCATTTGTGGATAGCAAGGGCTTTCCCGGTGGTGTCATTTTGTGAGAGGGGATGATTGACTCCTCATTAGCAAGGGCTTTTTCTTTTCTATACTCTAGGTCAGATTGGTGGTGGTGGAGGCCAACTGAGGCATACTCAGAAGGTCCAGTCCTGGCTTCAGCCTGGGTTGAAGCAGAGAGGGACCTTCCTAGCTGATCCAGGCTTACCCAACCCCACCCAGGACAGCCTCAGGGTGCCAAGGGTTTGATACCTGGCCTGACAAGTGCCTGACACCCAGCTTAGTTCCCAGTCCCCCCCCCCCCTCTCTCTCTCTTTCTCTCTCTCTCTCTCTCTCTCTCTCTCTCTCTCTCTCTCTCTCTCTCTCTCTCTCTTTCTCTCTTTCTCTCTCTATCTCTCTCTGGCTGGGAAACTCTGACCATGTCATCTAGGACAATGCTGCTGGGGTTTTATATATACAGATATAAATAAACACATTTTTGACATGTCCCCCCTGATTCCTAGGCTTCTCTTTGTCTTCATTGGTGGACAAAGGGGCAGCTGCTCATCCTCACTAGTGAGTTTACCCTGGTTAAAAGAGGGTGCCTCTGGCCTGTTAAACATGCCAGAGCCACTGTGGCCGTACTCTGTGCAGAAAGGTCAGAGGGGCTGAGGGATGGCAGCTGCCATATGCCCCCCCCAAGCTCAGTGCTGCCCCTGTGTAGTGTGTGTGTGTGTGTGTGTGTGTGACACCCACCCCCAGCTCTGCGTGCACCAGTGTCTGCCCACAGTGGCCACCCCCAGCTGCGTGCCAGCCTGCTGAAGGGCGGGCAGAGTGCCTGCTGCAGCGCTGAGCTATTTTCAGAAGCTGCCAGATTTCATTTGGCAGCAAGAAAATCAGGGAGGGGAAGGGGGGGACAGGCAGGATGCTAGAAGACTGTCTTTTCACTACTCTAGCAAGAGCGCCCTCACCCCTTGGGAGCCCTTTTGGGTAGACTCAAGGGGACCCTCACTATAGCTTTTCTCCTCTCCCTCCTTCCAGCCCCTAATTTCAAGCTTGAAACCTCCCCAGTTTTCCAGGAGCTCATCTGGCAGCAGGCAGGCAACTTCACTCCTCCGCTCGCCCATCTTCCTTCAGGGCGTGGGGGACGGCGCAGCAATGGCAGACTTGCAAGCAAGCTCTATTCTGTTGCTTCCCATTCCCATGTCCCCTTTGGGCAAGTTCCTCAGCTACCCCAACCTCGGTTTTCTCAGCTGTATACTGGGCCTGAGAGTGGGCACCTAGTGGTGTCATCTTGGAGATTTGAGCGGATGACATGTGAAAAGTCGTTGGTACGATGTGGGGTACACAGCCCCCATTACACATCCCTGTGTGTGTACTGGGGCTTGAACTCAGAGCCTCGGTGTTGTCCATGAACTTTGGTGCTCATGTCTTCTGCACCCATGGGATTTCACTCTTCTCAGGAGCTTGTTTTCCAAGGCAGCCACATGTGGACCCAGTCATGGGCTTTAAATGTGTGATGCTAGATTGAATGAAAGGAGCCTCACCATTCCGTCCTAGCATGCTCTGGCCAGATGTGCTGGTAGATAGACAAAAGGTGTGTGGATGGAATGACAAAGCTTATCTTGGCACAGATGGACTCCTTCATTTAGATGCCAAGCACCTACTGTGCCTGAGATTGCTGAGAGCAAGAAAGGCTACAGTAAAGGCTTCAGGCATCTCAAGTTTAAATTCATGAGGGAGAAGGAGAGAGCACCACTCAAATATGTGTTGTGTCATGGCCTTGAATGGGGTCAATGAAGGAAGGAAGAATGAGGCTCTAAGAGGAAAAGGTATCATAGGGCAGATTAAGCCCAATAGAGTTAGTGTACACCAGGAAAGGTGCTTGATAAGCTACAGAACTGACCGGGAGCAGTGCTCCAGGGAGACTGAGCTAGGGGTCTAACTGCCCCTCAGTTATGCTGGTCTGTGCTTTTTCCCTAAGATGGCTTAAGGCTTCCACTGCATCCATCTCCAGAGGCAAGATTGTAGCTGCAAGCTGGGGTGCTGGCGGCTCACACCTGCATTCCTAGCTATTTGGGAGGTTGATCTGCACGAAGATCCAATTCAAAGAAAGCCTGAGCAGAAAAAAAATTCTCTTAGGGAGCCGGGAGTTTGGCCTAGTGGTAAGAGTGCTTGCCTAGCATGCACAAAGACCCAGGTTTGATTTCTTGGCACCATATACATAGAAAAAGCTGGAAGTAGAGCTGTGGCTCAAGTGGTAGAGTGCTAGGCCTTGAGAAAATTCAAAGACAGTTCTCAGGTCCTGAATTCAAGTCCTGGGACTGGCAAAAAAAAGAAAGAAAAACCTGTTAGGCTCCATCTCTAAAATAGTCAGCAAACTATGTAACCTGAGGGTAGGGATGGGATGGGGGAAGATAGGGGAAAATGATTGAAGGGGTGACATAAATCAAGATGAAAGTATTGTCCCTTATCTCCTGTGTTTTCTTGATCTCTTTCCAGAGCTCCTGAAGAATCTGGTTCAGTAACAAGTCTAGCCCAAGTCCAGGTCCAGGGATTGGATAAAATTCTTAAATCAGAGCTGGAAGGTTGGATGCCTACCTAAGTTAAGCTCGTAGTTGAGTCTTTGAGCATCTTTCTCTGAAAAGGGAGCAAATCTTAGATAATTAAATGATATCAGGAGAGCCAAGAAGCCAAGTGGCCACATATTTACAGATCCAGATGTTGAGGCATTTACGCGGGCTCTGTCCCTGTTTCCTTAGGAGTTTTCAATGGAGAGTTCAACAAAGGCTGTAAACATGAGTGCAGGTATGTTGTGTAATATGTGCGTGTACATGTGTTTATGTCTGCGTGTGTGTGTGTGTGTGAAAGAAACAGAGACAGAGAGATGTAGCTCCCAACTCTGACTCAGAACCTGAGGCTGGCTGGCTTCCACCAGTCCAGCTCATTGCTATTCTATTCCAGCCCCTCTTCGCCCGAGCCCTCTACTGCAGCATCAGAATTGAGCCTCCAAATGCAGCCTGCGGCAGTCTCTGCAGGGGTCTCCAAATGTTTTAGGTCTGCTTGAAACTCTTCTCCCTGGCAGGCAAGTTGGTAAGAAATGGAGTAGATCCTATGTGGCTGTCTCCAGACCTGGTTGACTTAGGCTGAGCCTCCAGACCCCCCAGTGCTGGGTTTAAGATACCCTTACATTTCTTCTTTTGTTACACGGAGAAAGCCTGCATATTTACCACTTGGAATGAAAAGTCAGCAGGCAGGAAGTCCATTTCCCACCTAGTGTATAGGGAGGGATGAGACCCAGAAGACCTAAACTCTGGTTTATCACAACCTTGGTCAAGAGTGCTAGAGATTGAACCCAGGGCCTTATACATGCGAACATGCGTAGGCAAACATTTTTTGACCAGTTGAGCCATGCTTCTAGGGGCTGGTGGTTCACAATCTATAAATAAACCTACCTACTCAGGAGGCTGAGATCTGAGGATCACAGTTCAAAGCCAGCCAGGACAGAAAACTCCCTGCGAGACTCATCGCTAATTAACTACCCCAAAATAGAAGTGGAGCTGTGGCTCAAAGTGATAGAGTACTAGTCTTGAGCAAAAGAGCTCGGGGACAACGCCTAGACCCTGAGTTCAAGCTCCATGACCCATTCACCTGCAAAATAGATGAAATTTTAAAAAAAGAGTAGTTGGCAGGCCGTATGACAGGTTAATTGGGGTGTTGGGGCCACCTGCTGGCCACCAGGATTAGTATCCAATGGACACCTACTGTGTGTCAGAACTGACCTGTGAGGTCAGGGAGAATTCACCACCTGCTGATACATAACTACTATTTACTGACTGCCTACTGTGTGCCAGGACTATGCTGATCACCTCTCTAAAGTCCTCACATTTGCATTTTTACAGACAAGGAAACCAAGTCACTGCCCTGTGTGCTACAGGCCAGAGGAAGGAAATGCTACTGTTAGCAGGGGCTAATCACAGAAGGCTTCCCAGAGGTGATGACCACCGAAACTTGAAGGGCAAGCCAGATTTGGATAGATAAGATTTAGGGAAAGGGCAGGGCAGCTGGCGGGTGTGAAGGCATCCTTTTTTTGGTTGTGTTGAGACCAGGTCTTGAACTCAGGGCTTCATGCTCTCACTTGCCTTTTTCTTGAGCCATACCTCTTCTTTGGGCTGTTTTGCTGGTTACTGGGAGATAGCAAGTCTTGCAGATTTTTCTGTCTAGGCTAGCTTTGAACTATGATCCTTAGATCTCAGTCTCCTGAGTAGCTAGGATTACAGGCATGATTCTTAAAGTGTGAAGAACAGAGAATAAGTCTGATGAGCAAAGAAGAGGCAAATGGTGGGAGGGTCTTCTCATTCCTCATTCACCTATCCATAGGAACTAGAATGCTGTGCACAATGTGACAAAGTGATTGCCTAGAGGCAGCCACTTCCTCTTAGAGCCCCCAAATGTGTGTGGCATCTTCCCTACCCTTCCCCTCCCCTCCAGTCATTTGTCTCTTCTAGAGATACACCTACTTTGATATCAGTTTGTCAAACAATTTCATCCACCTCTTCTTGCTGCTATAGCATTTCCAGATAGCTCCAGAGCTGGCTGCCAGAGATTGGAGCTGGATGATGATGATGATCATCATCTTCTTCCTCCCCCTCCCCCTCTTTCCTCCTCCTCCTCCTCCTCCTCTTCTTCCTCCTCCTCCTCATCTTCTTCCTCCTCCTCCTCCTCCTCTTCCTCCTCCTCCTCCTCCTCCTCTTCCTCCTCCTCCTCCTCCTCCTCCTTCTCCTCTTCTTCTTCTTCTTCTTCTTCTTCTTCTTCTTCTTCTTCTTCTTCTTCTCCTCCTCCTCCTCCTCCTCCTCCTCCTCCTCCTCCTCCTCCTCCTTCTCCTTCTTCTCCTTCTCCTTCTTCTCCTTCTTCTCCTTCTTCTCCTTCTTCTCCTTCTTTTGGATTCCAAAGTCTGCACCATTTGGTGGAAGAATTCTAATCTCCTCCCTACCCCACCCCCATTCCATTTTTCCATTTCAACAGAGCTATTTTACGCACTGGAATTTTTCCTGAGATTTAACTTGAACAAGAATTCATGTGCTTGAAAAGTTTGTAGATCACCAAAATAAACATTAGCAAAAATATATCTCAAATTGTGTGTGAGGTGGGCATTATGACCGTCCCCGTCCTTGCCCAGTTTATATCTGAGGAAACCATGTCACATTATAGGTCCTGAAAAATAGACCTCACAGAAGCAGCTTGCTCCTGAGGCACCATGACAATCAGGAGAGTGTTGAGTCACTAAACCCTCAAAGAAAGAGGCTGACTTCCTGGGAGAAGTTTCAGATTAGAGTTGTCTACCTCCCCTGGGCATTTCTGTCTGTGAAGTTCCTTCACTAATAAGGCTGCTGAGATGTAAGTTAAGTCAGAGGAAGCTAGGAGATGGTAGCTAGGCAGGTCCAGAGAACCCCTCCTCGCCAGGGGTGAGCCAGAAGTTGAGGGGTACAGGGCTGGACATTGCATAAGGCTGGAACAAGCTAAGAAGATGTTCGAGCTCCCAGCTCAAAGAATGGGGTGACAGATGGGGACAGGGTTGAGAAAGTCTCTGAGTAAGAGGTACTCAGCTGAGGACAAATAACAAGAAGTTGCCCAAAGGAACAGCCAGTGCAAAAGTCCTGTAGCTGAAAAGATCTTGGATTATCTGGGGGAGCAAAAACAAGCACACTGGTCCTGGAGAGGGCTGGTCTCTGCCAGCCTCTCAAAACAGCAATGAATGTATTGGCAGCCTTCTGGGGTTCCAGGAAATTGACCCCTTTTGGAAGTGTCACTCTCCAGGCTTTGCCCTGACCACCAGGACAGACTCTGGCCCAGGACTTAGGATAGCTTGGCCAGATGTGAATCAGCTCTCACCTGGCCTTTAGCTGGACAGAAGGACCATCAACTCCTCAACAGCTTTAATATCTTAGGGTTGGGCAATAAATTGAGCCCACTAAACTACATACAAAGCTCACTGGAGCTGTTAATATTAATGAAGCCAATGACCGTGTCTGTTTCCACAGTAAGATGAAATAAGGTATAACTCTCCTCAGGAGATAGATTCTATAGAGCTAGGGCATGCCCTCTGGGCTAGGTAATTTCAGTAAGCTCCTAAAACTAAAACTCAATCTCCCAGGTGTTATGGGAAAGCTCAGGGGAGCAGAGATTCTCAGCTTCTTAGCAACACGCATGCACGGTAATCCCTGCAGCAAGAGTCCATGGGCCCTTGGAGTTCTGGGGTCTAGGCTGAGAGTACTGTGAAGGGATAATGGAGATTGATCCCATGGTCTTTCACTTGAGACAGTCATGGCTCCACCCTCACCATTTAGCTAGAGATGTGACCATTACCTACCTGCTGCTCTGCAGGCACCAAGATGTCATCCCAGAATGAGAGTCCTGAGAGTTAAAATGGCAGCTTTCCCTGGCCTAAGATGATTTGGAAGGGCAGATGTGATTTTGGGAAGGTGGGAGCAATGAGGGCACAGCCCAGCTTTGGAAAGAAAGTGTCTTGCTGTATCAGGAGTGGTGAGTTCAGAAAAGACCAGAGAAGCAGGAGGCAGGAACTCTCTAAAGCTTTAAGTGTATAGCCTATAATGGAATATATGTATATATAATATATGTGTGTGTGTGTGTGTGTGTGTGTGTGGCTCTGGAAGTGACAGAAAATCATTGAGACCCATGCCCTGAAATGAAGTGGTAAATTAAGACAGTGATCTGAGGTAACATCATCTGGGGTTGGCAGTGAAGAATTAGGAGCAATGGAACCCACCAAACCACCTTTCCTGGCCTCAGGACATGTGTCCTCCAGAAGTGACTAGCTTAGGACTTTGGGACAGCCCAGGGCAATTCTCATGCAAGTGACCTCTAGACACTGGCTTAAGGGCTAATCTTTGGTTAGAGTCTTCCAGGATGAGTCTTCTCTGGAATATCTTCAACTAGTGCTAGGTATATTTTTAGGGCAGCTGAGCTAGTCTCAGGCCGCCAGCCCTGTGGTTTCTCCGGATCTGAAACCTCCTGACAAGTAGGAGGGAGGAAAATTCACATTATTGACAGATGTATGCTAAAGTTTTTAGCGCACATAGCCTGTGCAGCAATCCTAAGGGGTAGATGCTGCCTCCCCCCACCACACACACCCATTTCACACCTAATTACACCTTGATGAACCTGGTCTGCTCAGGCTTCTCAATGCCTGCTGGTCCTATGACCTTGTCAGAAACTCCCCGGGGCCTCTACTTTGGGAAAGTCCCTGCGTTTACTACAGGCTTGCTGTGTAAAGCTGTTTCTGTGTGAGCTGGACTTAGGACACTTGGGTCTAGGTGCCACTGCTGGTGGTCTCTTTCTGGCTATTTGCCAGTGCTAAGAGCCATATTAAGCTTTGTCCGTCCACTGTTGTCCAAGTCTTGGGGGCTTGGCATGGTGGCTTTACATTTTAGCTTGCTTTTATTTATTTATTTATTTATTTATTTATTTATTTGCCAGTCCTGGGCTTAAGCTCAGGGCCTGAGCACTGTCCTTGGATTTTTCTCAAGGCTAGAGCTCTACCACTTGAGCCTCAGCACCACTTCCAGCTTTTTCTATGTATGTGGTACCAAGGAATCGAACCTGGGTCTTCGTGCATGCTAGGCAAACACACTACCACTAAGCCAAACTCCTGGCCCCACATTTTAGCTTTTAAATCCATTCCTCCTGCAAGACAAGAGTGTACAGACAAGAGATTGGCATGGCATTGCTCATGATTGGGTTAATAGCTTCCTTTGGGCTTTTGCTAGATGGAGTCCTCGATGATCAGTCATCCAAGGCATAGAGGGTTACATATTTTGATCTGGACAGAGGATTTCATACACAGAGCCCATTTATAAACTCCACTACTTCCCTTAACGGCTGCTTTCTAGAGGAATCTCAGTCCTCCACCTGGTAGTGCCTGGATTCCAGAGCTGTGGGTGCATGCACACATCACTGCACCATGTAGAGTTAGAAAAAGATCTCTCTAAAAATAACCACTGAGGAATATTTAATTTGATAGCAAGACTGTGACTAATCCATGAAACAGAGAGTCTATGTGACAAGACACAGTACGCTAATGGGGAGAAATTCATGTTTGACCTTTAAGCAAGTGCAAAATGAAACAGATCTATGCTTTGGCGGTTGAGGACCTGGTGGCTCTAGGGAGAGAGGAGTTGATGGTCAGAGGAGAACTGATGGACTATAGTTCCCTAGGGCGATGTATCATGGAAATAGCATGAAAATCAATACCTTTGGGTGTTAAATGGAGAGTAGAGGCTGTTGCTAAGCTAAGTACTGGCTGGTAAGAGGAAGATGTGGCCAGCTCAGCTCTCTCAGGCTAGCTGGGAGAAGAAACAGGCCCACAAAGGCAAGGGATTCCAACATTTGGGAAACAAATGGTGAGGGCAAAGAGCAAGGTTCCAATGTTGAATGAATGTTTACCACGTGCCAGGTTTTGTGTTGAAACTTTTGTAGTTTTTTCTTCCCTCCCGCCCCACAGGCATCCTTGATATAGAAGCTACTGTGGTTTGTACTTGATAGAGGAAGAAACTGAGTTCATAGAAGTTAAATTATTTGCCTGGTGTCATCCAGGTGTCTAGAGTTGGATGTGAGCCCAGTTCTGATTCTAGAGCCCTCAAGGTCTATTTCTTATTGCTATGTTACTTGAAACTTTTAAAGGTCCAATGCTGGCAGTGGGGGTTGGGGTGACAGACTGGGATAGAGGGGGGCGGGAATCAAGGATGGGAATCTGAGTGCAGGTGTGGTTTTAGCCGGGGCCAGCAGGTGGTGAGTTCTCATTAAAAAAAAAAAAATGCTAAAGCTCCTGGCATGAGAGACATTTAGATCAGAATTACTTCTCGGATTGTTTCATAATTCATGACTGCACATAATAAATTCTGATCCGTCACCCTCAGTGCTAATTGGAGAATAATTTTCATTTCTTAGACTCATTCTTTCTTAGTGGTGACAGGGTGAATACCGTTTTTGCTGCTCTCTGGGTCAGGCCCTGTGTTTTCCAATGTGTGCTCTTCGGAGAGAGGTTTTTATTTTTCCCTTTCACACTCTCAAATTAAACTACCTCAAGGAAGAGGTCCTAAATTAGATGCAGAGTGAGTTACTTTGTGGCATCCTGTTCTTTCCCTGCACCCTTATCCTGAGCAAGATTGTTATAATTGACAAGCAAGTATTGAAAATACAGCTAAAACTGTGGGACCCAGAGCCCTTCCCAGATCCTGGAGCATGGAGCTGTGCGGAGAGCTGAGCTTCTCTTCCCCATCTGAGCCTGGGTACAGGTGTGCCATCTTTTTTTTTTTTTTGCCCTGCCCAGGCCCTGCCCCACCCCTCCCAGGTGTGCCATCTTTTATTCTGTGCCAATCTTGGGGCTAAACTTAGGGCCCAGGAACTGTCATGGGCTGTTTTGCTCAAGGATAGTATTCTGTCACTTGAACCACAGCTCCATTTCCAGGTTTTTTGATACTTAACTGGAGATAAGCATTTCATGAACTTCCTCACGCATGCTGGCTTTGATCTTGAGAATAAAGCACAGATTGGGTCAATGAGTAGAGAGAACTGGATGGTTCTAGTTAGCAGTGGTCCTGGATGTTTTTACATAATCTTTGTTGAGCACTAGGAGAATTGAGAAATATTCATTGGTACCTCGAAGCCCAGTAACCAATATGAGACAAGAACCTTTTCAAGGCTCTTCAGGGGTCCTTTGAGGGACCTGGTCTTAGGGCCTGATCTTCATGTCTCTTTTCTCTGCTTCTTAGGGCCTGGCAATGATTAGTCCTTGGGATCATGTGATCTACATAGGCTCTGTCTACTTGGCCCTGTGTCCCATTCTAGAAGTACCTCTCCCCATTCTCCATCTCACTTGCTCACTCATACATCATATCCTGATCACAATGGCCTTTCCACTTTTCCTTCCTTCCTTCCTTCCTTCCTTCCTTCCTTCCTTCCTTCCTTCCTTCCTTCCTCCCTCCCTCCCTCCCTTCCTCTCTCCTTTCCTCCCTCCCTCCTCCCTCTCTATTCCCCCCCCCACTTTCTTTCTTTCTTTCTTTCTTTCTTTCTTTCTTTCTTTCTTTCTTTCTTTCTTTCTTTCTTTCTTTCTTTCTTTCTTTCTTCCCCTTTTGTTCCAGTATTGAGGCTTGAACTCAGGGCCTGGGTACTAGCCTTAGCTTTTTCTCTTAAGGCTGATGCTTTACCACTTGAAGCACAGCTCCACTTCTGGCTTTTTTGGTGGTTCATTGGATAAGAGTCTCCCGGACTTTTCTGCCTCCTGGGCTGCAAACCTCAGATGATCCTCAGATCTTAGCCTCATGAGTAGCTAGGATTACAGATTTGAGCCACAGGTACCTGAATATCTTACTCTTAGTAAAAAAGAATAACAACAACAATAATAGTAGATAAGATCATCTTCTTAGTAAAGAGGCTGACTTGTCTGTTATCAAGTTCTGGTTTAAGTGTCATTTCCTCCAGGAAGTCTTCCCTGACTTGTAAACTAGGTCAGGCTTCCTGGCTGACACTCCCTTTGTACACTGTTCTTGTGTCTCTAATTAGTTTCATTTGTAGCATAATTAGTTCCATTTTTCTTCCCCATAAATAGATGGTAAACTCCATGATGGAAAAGACCAACGAATATCTATTCTGTACTCAATATATTTCTTTGGTGAAAAATTGATTCAGATTTCTCATATTTCAAGATGAAAACTACAAAGAATGGATGGGAAAACAAACCAAATGGAAACTTTCTGTTTTCTTCCTAGCCCTAGTCCCATACCAATTCAGTTACAGGGTAAGTGGTGCCATACCAAATAGGCTTTGTTTCACATTTAACTCCAGCGAATTGGTTGAAGGCATTGCAATTGGTTGCTTTTTATGTGTAGAGAAATTAGCTCTGTCCTGATTTGCAATATTTGTGCTATTTTGGGCTGTTTTTCTCTTTGGGGCCTATTTGTATTGGAGCAATAATTCCACCATTTGGCTATGTAGAGACTCAATTAATATTACAAATATGGTCCCATAAAATTTACTTCTTGACATTAGAACGTTTTGTTGCTAATTACTCTCCAAGGTTTTTAATTTCAATCCCTCCTTGGTGACTTAATGCAGAAATTCAAGGGCACAGTTATGTCCCCCAAAGGGAAAGAAGAACTAAGTAATGCCAAGTTTTTATTACTTACCCTTCCTTTGGCGGTGGGGTATCCCCCTTCCTCTCTCTTAAGTTCTATCTTCTCCTTTTTTAACCTGGCCAGAAAAACAATAAGCAGATGAAAACTTTATTGAAACAAAGATACAGATGTCTAAGGATAAAAAGTTCCCCCCTTTTCTTTTACTAATGTATTAATTCAAATACTATTTACTGAATACCTGCTATGTGTCAGTCACATCCTGTGTGCCAGGCATTGAATATTTTAGAGAGCAGGGTGAGAGAGGGAAAGGGAGAGAGAGAAAAGGTGCATGAAGCTGGGTGATGATGGCTCAAGTCTGTAATTCTAGCTACATTTGGGATCATGGTTCTAAGCCAGCCCAGGCTGGCTTACAGACTGTTATCTCCAGTTGACTACCAGGAAAGCAGGAAGTGAAGCTGTGGCTCAAGTGGTAAAGCATTAGCCTTGAATGAAATAAGTTAAGGCTCTGAGTTCAAACCCCATGATAGCACCCAAAAAATAAAAAGAAGCAAGAGTATCCCCTATCGTTATCTCTAGATTGCTCACAGTTCTGGGTGGGCAAAAAGACTAAGGACTCTCTGATAGGTCTGGGGAGGTATGGCTCGTGGCATGTGAGATGGCTAGCTATAGCTCATCCAGAAGTATACTGGTCTCCAGGGATTGAAATCAAAGAACTTTGGTCATTTCTCATTTGAAGACATTGGCTAACTGCATAAAATCTGCATTTTAATAATATTTTGAATGGGTTGATTAAACAGGAACAGATGGTTAAAGTTTGTCATTTTAGGGAAAAAATAATGAAATATTGCACTGCTTAATCTGTCTCTCTTTCACTCTTCCCAATCCCCTCCCCACAGCATAGGTCCTCAGAGGCAATACAATTTAAAGCCAGATACTACTAATATCATTTAATCATTTGGGGTGCTTATCACCTAAAAGGACCCTAAGTTCGTTGGCCACCTCTGTGTGTCTGGATTAGCCCTTTATTCTCATGTGGCCTTCTTAAAAGGTTGGATAAAGTGAGAGGATATAAAAGGTAGATGGGGAAATTAGACTAATTCGGGTGTTTCCCTGCCATAAAAAATGTAGTTTCTGCAAGTGCTAAATAGATACAACTTGTAGACTAGCATAAGAGAAGAGAAAGAGAGAGGGGGGAAGGAGGGAGGGAGGGAGGGAGGGAGAGAGAGAGAGAGAGAGAGAGAGAGAGAGAGAGAGAGAGAGAGAGAGAGAGAGAGAGGTTGAGAAACAAAAACCCAGATAGACCTGGGCACTGTCCCTTAACTTTTATGTTTACATGGCACACCTCCCACCTCCACCTTCAGCTCTTTTGGTGATTAACTGGAGATTAGAGTTCCAAGGACTTTACTTTCTCAGGTTAGCTTTGAACCATGATTCTCAGATCTCAGCCTCCTTAGTAGCTAGAATTACTTGGTTGAGACCCCAGCATCCAGTGAAGGTATAGTATTATGTGCTACCAGAACCTTTACTTGTATTCATCTCTGTATCAAATATATTTCTCTGAGGTTTCCTTATCCTTCAGCTTGGATAGAGCATCACATTGGATCAATGGCTAGGAAAGGGAATTGAGTGCCATTCTGGCATTGCTGCCCAAAAACCCTTGGGAGAATGGCATTGCATGCCACTTAACCACTGCTTGCCGACTTCAGTAGCAAAAGCCTCCAGAATGCTCCATGGATAAACATCGTCTTTGTGGCCACACATTGTTTTATGAGCTGAGTCATCAGCCAGGCTGGCTCCTTAAAATGCTGCTATCTGATTCTCCAGGCTTTAGAAGACAAGGAGAAAAGATGACGTGAAACTCATCAAGTTTTGTAGAGGACCAATCTCACTTGCCAAAGGTGCTGAGGGATTCTGCTCATGACAAAAGAGCTATTGATCAGCTTAGATTTCATTTTAGAGGGAAAGATGATGCTGTCTGTATTTTCTTATACATTATTTACAAAACCTGCTTTGACTTGCTGTGACTTGTAATAGCTACTCATCTTAAAGAATTTCTTTACGGAAAATTTTGATTCCTTCCTCACTTCTCAGGTTGCAGTTTATCATCTGTGATAATGAGGTAAACCTACAAGTTAACAGTGACATGATAATTTTTAAACTGTTTATTGTCTTGTGTCTCAAATAAATTGCTCCACCATGTTTATCTGTTATATAGCTACTCAACAAAATGTCTCAGTGAATTTTGGGGTGTGTGTATGCTAGTACTGAGGCTTGAACCCAAAGCCTGGGCTCTGTCCCTTAGTTTTTTTTGTTCAAGACTAGCACTGTATCATCTGTGCCATAGTTTTACTTCTAGCTTTTTGGTGGTTAATTAGAAATAAGAGTCTCACAAACCTTTCTGCCTGAGTTGGCTTCCAACCATGGCCCTCAGACCTCAGCCATCTGAGTAGTTGTAAGCTACCAGCACCTGACTTCAATACAACTTTAATTAAAACCAAAGTATTTATATCAAGGAAATGTATTCTAATTAATGAAGTCTCTAACCTCGGAGATTTGTGATTTGCTGTGGTAAATATCCCAGTTTTGCATTCCAGCCTATTTTATTATGGTTTTAGTAAACATATAAGCAGAACAACCACCAGAGTATATGTTAAATTCTTCTCAAATGGCAGGTGCTTTTTTTGGCGGGAGAGGGGTCATGGGGCTTGAACTCTGGACCTGGGCACTGCCCCAGAGCTCTTTTTCTCAAGGCTAGCTTTGAGCAAAAGCACCACTTCAGGCTTTCTGGTAGTTAACTGGAGATAGTAGTCTCACAGACTTTCCTGCCTGGGTTGGCTTTAAATCACTATCCTCAGATCTCAGCCTCCTGAGTAGCTATGATTATAGGTGTGAGCTACCATTTCCTGGCTTAAATGACCCGTATTTTATTAGCCTCTGTGTGGGATAAAAGAAAACAAATCAAAACAATCTTGCTACAGAAGAAGGAAATACATATTTGTTAGTGCATAAGGCAGACAAACACATAGGATCTCCCAGAGGGAGGTAGTGGGAGTAAGGGCTACAAGGAAAAGCCTTGATGGGAGAGAAAAATCCCCTCTAACTGAGATTAGCTGGGGTGAGTGGCTCTGAAAAAAACTGTTGGATGGTGAAGATGATCTGTGAATTTCAAGGGATGAGAAGATGTAAGATGGGAGATATTGCTCACAAGAGGCCTAAGAGCCAGAGAATGGATGCTTGTATCTGGAGTTGAGAAGACCCCGGAAAATTCTGGGAGATCAGTTTTTAGGAGATGCCAAGTTCAAAAATGAATTGCACCGACATAAAAAGACCTAGAGAAAAATCAAAATTTTCCTTTGAAAGTCAGGTGCAGAGAGGAGGAAGAAGGAAAGAAACAATGAGGCTACTGATAAGGTTGGTTTTCCAGGATGAGAAGGATCCAATTAAGCACGACAGGTCATGCCATGGCTTCTTGGGGACCCCGAGAAGGATCTGGGTTATGTTAAGAACATGAGGAGAAGTGGACAGCTAGGTACCTTGAAGGGATAGCTGAGGTCGATGGAGATGAAGGAAGAACCATGGACAAGCTGAGGGCTGGGAATGTGGCTTAGTGATAGAGTGCTAACCCTGAGCAAAAAGAAGCTCCAGGCCAGTGCCCAGGCCTTGAGTTCCAGCCCCGGGACTGGATGCTGAGAAGCCGGGAAGGTCACTGTCGTCGTCGCAAGCTGTCTGGTAATGGTCCTACAGAGGAAGGAAGCACCAAGGGGCGCAGCAGGGCAGGGTTCAGTGTGCTGACTGCAGGTTCGGGGAGGCAGGCATCTTGCTGGGCTTTGCAGAACGAGGGGTGTCCAGGCGTGACAGGAGGGGATGGTGTCCAGGCGTGACAGGAGGGGATGGTGTCCAGGCGTGACAGGAGGGGATGGCATCACGTGTAAGCGTTGGTTACAGGTCCTCAGCTCGGCGGGACCAGGCCTGGGGGGGGGCAGGACTCGGTGAATGTCCCTCCGCTCCTCCCCTGGTGGCTCCCAGGCGGTGTGTGTGTGTCCTTCCAGAGGGCGTGGCTGTCCCTGCATTCTGTGGGTGACACGGGGATGGGTTTAAAGCACGCGGCGGCCCCCGTCCCTCCCTCCTGTTCTGGATCTCCCACCTCTGAGCGGGGGTGAAGGGGGCCGGGGGGGGGTCTCCGGAGGCGCCGGAAGTGGGGAGCCGCGTGGGGTGGCGGTGTCCCCCCCCCCCCCGGGGTCAGGCCAATCGTCTGTCGCACATTTCCCTCCGCTGAGCAGCGCGCGCCCGTCCTCCCGCCCGCGCGTGCGCGCCGGGCTGCGGCGCGTGGCTGGGGCGGGCGAGCCCGGGGCCGAGCAGAGCTTCCCCGCTCCTCCTCCTCCTCCCCCCCCCCCCCCCCCCGCCGCCCCTCAGCGCCCCCCAGCCACCGCGCGCCAGTGAGCCGCGCATGCGCGGGCGTCCCGCGAGCCCGCCGAGGCGAGCTGAGGCGCGGCGGCGGCGGCGACGGCGACGGCGACGGCGGCGGCGCGGGGGACAGCCAGCCAGCCCCGAGCTGTGAGGAACGCGGCGGCGGCGGCGGCGGACGAGCGTCCTCCCCTCCGCATCCTCCCCCCCTCCCCTCTGCCACAGCCCGCCCCTCCCCTCCGGGGTGCCGGGCCGTTCTCTCCGGAGGGCCGCGGGGTCCCGGCCGTGACCGTGGCATCCCGGACGGCCTGCGAGGGATGCGCCGCCCGCGGCCCCGCGCCGCCTGACCGCCCCCGCCCCGCCGCGCGCTGCGCCACGGCCGTCCCCGCCGCGCCGTCGCCCGGCCGCCGCGCCCGCGGGGCCGCGCCGGGCCCGGCCATGTGGACCCCCACCGAGGACGAGAAATACGGCGTCGGTAGGTGCGGGCGGGCGAGGCGCGGGCCCCGCGGAGGCCGGGGCGGGGGGGAGGGCGGGGTGGGCGCGGGTGGGCGCGCGGCGGCTCCCCCGGCGCTGGGCAGGGCGGCAGGGGGCGCTGGCGGGGCGGCCTCGGCAGGTGCGGGCGGGCGGTGTGGGGGGGGGGAGGGAGGGCCGCGGGAGTGGAGGGGGGCGAGGAGGGAGGGCGGGTAAGGCCCCCCCACCCTCCGCTCCCCGTGGTTGTGGAAGAGATTTCTGGTGCGGGCTGAGGATGCGTTGCTGGGGGAGGGGGGGCGGAGGAGGGGAGGGAGAAGCAGTTGATCCTCCCCCCCCACCCCCCCCATCCCCCCGGAAACCCAAGCGGAACCCCGAGCCTTGGCCGCTCTCTAGACCTCGCTCCACGATCGCAGAAAAAAGGCCGGGAAAAGGGAAAGAGCGTCCGCACCCGAGTTGTCGCCTCCCGAGAGGGACTGGAATGTCCCCAGAAACAAAAACAAAAACCCGTTGACATCATTGCCCTCCCCCCCCCGTTCCCTCCCCCACCCCCCCCCCGCTCCCCCCGGTTCAGAATTTTGCAGCCCTCGGAGTGCAGATGTCGGATGCGTTGTTCTGGTTTTGCTTGGCCTTGGAGCTTGGAAATGGTGGCGCTGGGACTGGGGAAGCGGGGGCCCGAGGGGGTTGTCGGTGTGAAGTGTGGTGAATCTCGTAGACAGATCAACCTTGTTTTCCAGTGAGAACCGTATTTCCTCTCGGAGTCTGTTGGTGCTGAATGTGGAAGCTCTGGAAGCTAACTCATTCTTTTAATATTCGGGTTCCTCTTAAAAGAATATCCCGCAATTTAAAGGGAGGTTTTTTTTTTTTTTTTTTACGGTATTAGTAGGCGAGGACACGGGAGGTGAATTTGGCTTGAATGCGCTATCGCAAATTACCTCTCATCAGGTTCAGTCAGAAACATTTAAAAGATTGAGTCTGTAGGTTTTTTTTTTTTTTTTTCTTTTTCGCTTCCTAAGCTTGTCATGAAAAATTTCAGGTAGAAAATCTGTCTAAACATAGGTTTTTGTTGCCATTTTTACTACAGTTGAGTCAAGATTTAGTTCACGGATGACTGAGAACTTTTTTTTTTTTTTTTACTGCAGTGCTAACAATTGTTTTCGAAGTTATGCAAATGATTGGGTAGAACACACGGAGAGGTCTTCTATGCTAGGAGAAAAACCTTGTTTTGGAAAGGTAACTTTTTGAAGTTTAAAATTAGCCATGCTTAGATGGCCAATGATAAATGGAGAATCAAGAGTTTTGAAAAGGAATTTGGAAATGATGTAAACAGCTGAGATTCACCTCTAGGGACATCTCCCCCCCCCTTTTTTTTAAAAAAAAAAAAAAGAGCATTCCTTGAATATTAAATTGATGCTATGAAATGAGGAATTGCTGAACTATAAGAATAATGAAAACAGTAAGAGTTGTTAGCTGTCCAGTGGTACCTAACTGATCTCTTTCCTTGGGGCTGGGGAGATTCTACTGCAGGAGGTGAGCAGAGCTCAGTTACAGCGTTTCTTTACAGGTGCTGTGGGCAAGTTACTGAGCATCGTTTTCTTAGTATGTAAATTGGGGATAATGTTTTCCTATCTTACATAGTTGTAAAATTCATATGAGAGCACAGCAAGTCCTTAATAAATGTTAATTTCATCTTTCCTTCTTAGTACTTAGAGTACTAAGAACAAACTATGTGTGTTAATTCTGAGATGGAGATAATTTAAGGCAATCAGTGTAGATATATATGAGTCCCAAAGCACTAGGATTTGGTGTGTGATTCACTAAGGTATAATGGAAGTATTCGCAGGGCTGTGTGCTTAAGAAAAATTTCCTGTTAAGGGACACAGTATCGGGCACAGGATAGGGCTTAAATAAAGCTTGTTAATTGAGACAATTTTGAATTCTGAGAATTATTTCTTTTTAGAATTTATTATTATAGAGGTGATATACAGAGCAGTTTCATTTACATGTGTCAGGTAGTGGGTACATTTCCTTTTGTACAGTGTCATCTGTTACCTCATTGAGAATTATTCTTACTGCAGTTGTGCTCTGGAATAATTTAGATACTTCTGTTAAGGCAGCTGTTTCTCTCACAGTTTTTATTGGCTGTCACTTCCTCAATTATGGTCTGAAACTTTTTGTGTAAATTGTTTGAATCTCAGGACACATATTTTTCTTCTTTTTTTTTCCCCCCATAGGCAAGTTACCACTATCTCCATAGGCTTTTTCTTAAAATGCAGATCAATCTATAAAGTTGCTTCCGTATTGTACTTAGAATGCAAAAAAATATCAGTTAACGGTATTTAGTTGCATTGTTCAATTACTGTGAGGGATAGCTTGGAAATTTAACTGTTATCATTGCTCCTGTGAGAAAATGTTTTGAGATCAGTTTTGATTTTTATGACTAATTTGCAGCACAGATTTTTTTTTATTAGCGTACATTAGTTGTACAAGGGGTGGAGCATAGATTTCTTTTTGTGCTTGCCAACCTAAAATCTCACAGCAAAGAAGGAAAACATACTTTTTGACAACTTGGAGAAATATGAGAAGAACCTTCTTTTTGCTTCTACTGTCACTGCTCAACTGTTTCTGATATTTATAAGGCTTTTGAGATGATGATGTCTTGCCTTTTATTTTATTTTTTTGGTTTGACTCTAGGACTCCAAATCACTGATACTTGTTTTTGCTCATTGGCTGGCACTCTACCACCTGAACCATGTCTCCAACCTGTAATATTTTTTAGTCAGTTGTGGGACTTGAACTCAGGGGCTGAGGGCTGTCCCTGAGCTCTTTCTGCCTAAGGCTAGTGCTTTACCACTTTGAGCCACACTTCCACTTTCTGGCTTTTGAGTGACTAACTGGAGATAAGAGTCTTATGAGGAATTTTCTGTCTGGGCTGGCCTTAAACCACAGATCGTCAGATCTCGGCCTCCTGAGTAGGTAGCTAGGATTACAGATGTGAGCCATCAGTGTCTGGCTTCAACCTGTAATAAGAAAAAAATAACGGAGTTACATACAGTTATATTTCTAAATTACTTGTTTAATTCATTTTAGGTGATACTGAGTTTCCCCCCCCCTTTCATTGTAATATTCTATAATTTACTTTGCGGAGAGCCATTGTTTTTTTTTTCCTGAGGATTAGTGATGAGCTAGTAAATGTGTTGGAGCCTCTCACTTAGGTTACCCTCTATGGAGAGAGACCCAGAGTAGTCTAATGTTATTTCTGTTGTATAGATGGTGCCAGATTGCATTCAAGGGTTATATATTCCTCTTAATATTGTTTTTGGCAATGGGCTATATTTTGTGTTATATGATACTGTCTTCTCTTTCTCTTTGTTTCTCTTTCTCTGTAAGGAGTAGATCTTGACTGAACCCGTTAGTCCACGTTTTTGCTCCTTATGTTTCTTTCCCTATTAGAGAATCTCTACTTTGCATTCTGTTGCTATTATTGCTTGGAGAGTTCTTTATCCTATTTTTTTTTAACCTTTCCAAGAAGCTTCCTTTTCTGATGATAAAAATAGTCATTTTTGTGAAACACCTGTTTTTCTTTCTTTTCTTTTTCTTTTTGCCAAGGACAAACTGGAACTTGCTGGAACTTGAACTCAGGGCTTGGGCAATATCCTTTAGCTTCTTTTGCTCAAGGCTAGTACTCTATCACTTGAGCCACAGTGACACCTTTGGCTTTTTCTGTTTATGTGATACTGAGGAATTGAACCCAGGATTTCATGCAAGCCCCCAAATAACCCATTTTTCCCCCCTAAGGATGCTCCTAACTTGAGGACATGGCTCTAGTGGTAAAGCATTTGCCTAGCAAGTATAATCCTGAGTTCAAATCCAAGTACTGCCAAAAAAAGAACAAACAAAGCAATACAGCAAGTTTGCTTTATTATGAGTTTATTACATATAATTTTAACTGAGTGCAACAAAACAGTTAAAAAAAGCCAAAAGAAAAAGCAAAAACTTCAAATTCTCGTAAATATATTTCTCAGAGCAGTTGATAAGGAAAAACTCTCAGTTCCACTTATTGTTGGTTTTTAAGTCATTGTGTGATCTGCTTAATATTTTTCCTGCCCTTACTTTCTAAAAGCAGGCTAAACGTGAATGTGTTTAATTCTAATAATAAAGTGAAAAATAATTTGTTTATTGCAAGGCAGCTGGCTTGTCCTTAGCAGAATTTGGGTAGCATTATGGGAAAAATGAATCAAGCACCCACAATATAATACTTGAGCTATATGCATCCTTAACATTTGCAGTCTCCTCTCCGTCTTCCTCCCTGTCTTCCTTTCTCCCCTCCTCTCCCCTCCACTCCCCTTCCCTCTCCTCCCTTCTCCTTTCCTCTTTCCTGTGTCAGTCCTGGGTCTTGAACTCAGGGCCTCAGTGCTGTGGAGCTTTCATTTGCAGTATTTACTCAGTGGTAGTCAATTTTTGTGACACATATTCTTGAATACAGTAAATAGACTTTGGATTATTTAAATGGAGTTTAGATTGACAGATCACTTTGCCATTCAAGTGTAAGATTATGTTTTAGAGTAATTACAGTAAATTGTAAACATCGTACCACTTTCTTTTGAGCATTTTAGACACATTCAAAAGGGTATGGCCTGAAGCATGGTGGTTTGAAAAGGATAGTCATTGAAGTTGAAAGTACTTCATATTCTCTATTGTTACATTGGTGCCAAATTTAATTTTTACAGTTCTGGGTATCAAACCTAGGCCTATGTGTCCGAGACCAGCACTGTGTTACAGCCCAACTCTGAATTTTAAGTTCTTATAATTTGCATTTTGAAGCTTTCTATTGAATTTTGTGTCTTAATACTTGATTACAAGAAAGAACTGAAATTATTCCCCATGTGTAAGCACCAGTGAGTATGTTAGTTTAGGGTTTAATTTCCAAATTATGCTTTATTTTGTGAATAAACCTGTTTATGATTATGATTATGCTCTCAAGTCTCTTGCATACCCCCTCTTGACAACTTTCTTATGTAGAAGTAAAATTTTATAAACATTTTGCGTATACAGGAGGATCTGGAAGCCTTCTTAAAATCACAAATGCATCACCACATTATTTTACCTGTGGCCAAGGTATTTGTATTTGATTTGTTAATGTCACACATTAGTATACTTTAGTAAAAAATAACGACTGCGTTGGGAAATGCCATTCAGAAGCTTCCTGTTTTTCTGTTCATCTACAGTGGGATAAATTCTCAACCTCCTGATTTCATCTGTTTTTCCCCTCTCCTTTCAAACACAATAATGAGTTCTCACTGATGAGAACTAACATTGAAGAAAAATTAAAGCATGATAAACACAGGACTTTAAAGATTTAGTTGCATACTTCCAACAGATGTGAATTTGACCTGTTTCCAGACATATTTAGGGATAGTACTCTCACTGATTTTTGAGGTAGTCCTCTTGCTTGTTAGATAAATGAATTAGAACATTATTCTTTTTATTAATGAATAGAATTTGTTTCCTTGTACATTCTTATAAATTATGTTCTTCGTTTACATATGAATAACTTGGATCACAGCCCTTTACTAATTCATGAAATTTCAGAGCTCTAAGAGTTCCTAGAGATAGTATGGTTTAATACTCTGAAGTTATGACTAGTTGGAATAGCTAGCATTCATAAAGTGTTTACTCTGTGTCTAGTTTTCATGTTATGGTTCAACTTTGAGTTTTCAGTCTCATCTGCTGGCTTTCTATTTTTTGAGCAGTTGGTTGTTTGGGATGACTTTTGGCAAATTGTCCTTCAGGACGGTAATGGTGTTTCTTTTCTTTTCTTTCTTTCTTTTTTTTTTTTTTTTGCCAGTTGGGGCTTGGACTCAGGGCCTGAGCACTGTCCTTTGGGCTTTCTCAAGGCTAGAGCTCTACCACTTGAGCCTCAGCACCACTTCTGGCTTTTTTTCTATGGATGTGGTACCAAGAAATTGAACCTGGGTCTTCGTGCATGCTAGGCAAGCACTCTACCACTAGGCCAAACTCCCGGTCCCAAGGGTGCTTCTTTTCTGTCAGCATTGGACAATATGTATTTCCTTCACAAACATGCATTTATAGAAATTGCAAAACTGATGTATGCATGAGAGGATTACGTCCTAAATCATTACAAAAAAGAGGTGAGGGGAGGGAAATGGGGACAAAATCATGAGAAGGGGTATCAATGTGTGAGAAGTAATGCATCTACTATCTGATGAATGTAACTGTAACCCCTCTATACATTATCCTTACCAAAAAAAAATTGATTCCACATCTTTTGCATCAGTCATTTATCTTTATCTGAACTTTTTTTTCTCTTTTTTTGCCAGTCCTGGGGCTTGAACTTTCTCAAGGTTAGCATTCTACCCCATGAGCTACAGCACCACTTTCCTTTGTGATAGATAATACTGACAAAAGTTCTTTTTTATTTCTTTTTATAACTCATGGTCAGGATAAAATCCTATAAACAATGCCTACCTTTGGGCCCTGTAGAAGTGCCAGAGAAAAATTTGGTCTGTGCAGAAGGCAGTTGCCCTTCTTTAAATTTTTTTATTTGTATTAATTTACTTTGTTATAGATGTGATGTATAGAGGTATTGCAGTTACATGAGTCAGGTCACTTGCCCTTCTTGAGTGAATACGTGTAGGTGTGACAGCTGGAAGGATTACAGCTGTCTGTTATAAGGACAGCCAAAGAAGGAGAGGTGTTTTTTGTTTTTTTGTATATGCATTGGAAAAAGCACTCAGGGTTTCTTGGAGCAGCATTCCATGGAAGGGTCTGGATTTAAACTCAGGACTTCATGTGTATGAGGGCAGGCACTCTTAAGAAGTAACTTTTGGAAAAGGAGAAAATTCAATGTTTAAACATCCTGAAACATTTAGGTTTATTGAGCCAGTTTTATATGATTGTAAGTTGTACATGACTGGGTAATGATATTGTAGTTGTCCCACAAAACACTCATTTATTTACTTATTATTTTTCTTGGAACAAAAAACTCTGAAAAAAACCTCCTGCTCTGGTCTTCTAAATACTAGAATTAAAGGTGTGCACCACCAGGCCTGGTAACAGTCATTTTTGTTGATTTGCTTTTCAGAAACTCTAGTGGCAGTGTTGGGCATTGGTGGCTGTGTTTGTAATCTTAGCTACTCAAGAAGCTGAGGATCATGTTCAAAGCAAACCTGGATAGAAAAGTCTCTGATATTTTTATTTCCAATGAACCACCAAAAAAATGGAAGTGAAGCCATGGCTCAAGTGCTGAGAGTGCTGATCTTGGAACAATAAAGTTAAGGGGCAGTGTGCAACCCTTGTGGGCAAGCCCCAGGACCTGCATAAAACAGTAGCAAGAAGAAGAGAAACCTTACCAGGTTTCTGTATTTTTTTTTTTTTTTTTTTTTGGCCAGTACTGGACTTATGCTCAGGCCATGGGCACTGTGCTTGGGTTTTCTCAAGGCTAGAGCTCTACCACTTGAGCCACAGCACCACTTCTGGCTTGTTTTTCTATGTATGTGGTACCAAGGAATTGAAGCCAGGTCTTTGTGCATGCTAGGCAAGCACTCTATCATTAGGCCAAACTCCCGGCTGAGTAGTGAGTGATTTGTTTTAATTGGTTATTCTACATCTTACTATTTTTTATTAAAAAATTTTAATGTAATTCATTCAGTGCTGATTATTAAACCCAATAGTACCTCTTGCTTGTTAGGGAAGTACTCTACCACCTACCCATAACCTTAGGTCTATTATTTATTTATTTATTTTTGTATATATATTATTTATTTTTGTATGTGTCTCCTATAGTTTACTCACTTGATGTGTTTAGCTCAGTGATGTGAAGTGAATTCAAAATGTTTATAAATATTGTCTGTTTCCAGAATTTTCATTATCCAAGGGGTGAATAGAGAACATTACTCTGTACTCATTAAAGTATAACTGCCCACTTTTCCTTCCCTCTCTCTATTCCTTAATAATTATTCACTGTTTTATTTTGACTTTGACTCCTATATACCTCATATAAGCAGAATCATATAAAGTGTATCCTTTTCTGAGTAGCTATTTCATTTAGCATGAGATTTTCAAGGTTTATGTTCATGT
The DNA here is from genome assembly GCF_031878675.1 of Megascapheus bottae. Lineage (NCBI taxonomy): Eukaryota > Metazoa > Chordata > Mammalia > Rodentia > Geomyidae > Megascapheus > Megascapheus bottae. The sequence continues at coordinate 6,859,358 of NC_143540.1, read as the reverse complement.
AGTAGTATGTCAGAATTTCATTACTTTTATGATTGAATAATAGCTGTTGTATGTGTATAAGTCATGTTCATTTATCCATTCATCTGTTGATACACACTTGGGTTGTTTCCATCTTGAAGCCATTGTGAATAAAGCTGCTGTGACCAGTGGTATGCACAGATGAATCCCACTTTTCATGTCTCTTGGGACTATACTTAGGATCAGAATTACTGAAATCATATGGTAATTCCATGTTTAACTTCCAAAAAAATTTCTGTTTTCCATGGCAGATGCATTATTTTACTTTTCCATTAGCAGTATATGAAAGTTTCTCTTTTTTCTTCATCCTAATTTCTGCTTAATTTCTTCTACTTTTTTTTCTTGCTAACAGATATCCTAATGAGTATGAGATCATTATGATTGTCATAATTTTGAGTTTTATTTCACTAATTAGTGATATAGATCGTATTTTATATGCTTATTTGCCAGTAGTACTTTTTTTTTTTCTTTAAATTTTATTTTGGTGTTAGTTCTGGAATTGAATTTATGGCCTGGGTGTTGTCACTTAGCTTTTTCATTCCAGGCTGCTGTCCTACCACTTTTGAGCTACTGCTTCGCGTTAGCATATTTTATTTAGGCAAATGTTTGTTCATATCTCACCAGTGGTAAGCGCTCTACAACTAGACCACACGCCCAGCCCCAATATTTTCTGTGTTATAGTCTTGATGAATTTACCCCTTTTCAGTATGCATTTTTGTCTTCTCTTTGACTAAAGTCTATTTCGTCTGATACAAATTTAACTACTCCTGCTCTCTTTCCATTCCCATTTCAATTGAATATCTTTAACCATCTGTTCACTATGTTCATATACCAAGTTATATGTATCTTTCAAATCTAAACTGAGTCTCTTTTTTTGGGGGGGGGGGCTAGTCCTGGGCTTGAGCTCAGGGCCTGAGCACTGTCCTTGGGTTTTTCTCAAGGCTAGAACCCTACCACTTGAGCCACAGCACCACTTCTGGCTTTTTCTATATATGTGGCACCAAGGAATTGAACCCAGGTCTTTGTGCATGCTAGGCAAACACTTTACCACTAGGCCAAACTTCCGGCCCCTAAACTGAGTCTCTTGTAGGCAGCATGTAGTTGGCCTTTGTTTTGTGTTTATTTTTGTTTATTTTTTGTGTACTTATTACAGATTTTTTCTTATGTTGATGTCGTTAATTAAAAATATCTTATAGGTGTATGCTAGTGGCTAATGCCTATAATTCTAGCTGTTTAAGAGACTGAGATATGAGGGTTGTGGTTCAAAGCCACCCTGGGCTGGACGTGGTGGCTTATGCCTGTAATCCTAGCTACTCAGGAGGCTGAGATCTGAGGATCTCAGTTCAAAGCCAGCCCGGGCACAAAAGCACTAGAAAATCTGGAAGTGGCACTGTGGCTCAAGGGGTAGGACTGTAAGTCTTGAACTGCTCAGGGACAGCGCCCAGGTCCAGAGATCAAATCCCTTGACTGACCCCCCCCCCCAAAAAAAAAAAAGAAAAGAAAAGAAAAGAAAAGAAATCAGATTAGTTAATCTGTTGGCTGTTTCAAGTTGATCATTTCACTCCCTCCATAAAGAAGGCTTCTCTTTTTTTGCTGCATGGATTTGGATAATAAATGATGTTAGTGCTGTGAAACTGTCCTTCTTGCACTCTTCTTTTTTGCCTTGTCATATTGTGCATTGTGCCTAGGTACTATAATCTCTTGCCTGGATATTTTTTAGATCCTGTGAAGCTATTTTTATGTTCATATAGTTGTTCAACTTAATGTTTTTGAGGAGGTGAGCCCTGGAAACTCCTGTGCCACAATCTTCCTTACATACTCTTCCCAACTGCGGTTTTGGATAGACTTTTAGGGGGGAGTAAATTAGATGCTTGTTTTCAGTTAGGTGCTTCGGGAATTTGTAAACTTTATGGCCCAACTGTGTGTTGGAGTAGAGTGTCTCACCCTAACATAGGAATTCATCATGAATTTCCATTGCAAGTTCTAGAAGGAAAGCTTTCTAATGTTAGATATGAAGAAGTTTTCTCTGTAGAGGACCATGAAGTCCTGGTTTTTTGAGTGTTTTACACAGGAATTTAAGACCAGAATACAAAATACTTTTAGTTTTTATGAAATTGATGTTTCTCATGGACTTGAGGAATTTGTCTACATGTTTCTTACAAAGGGCGTCACTGTTCATCAAATTCTAAGGCAAGTTTCTGTGCCTAAAGTACGAAGTTAGGTTATTAAAGGAAAAAGGCAAGTGCCTTAGAGGCTTTTTGCTTTTTACTTAATAAGTAAAGATTAAATTCCCATTTTGGCATCTAGCATTTTGAATGTTGATATTTTATAGTCAGTTACAGTAAGTGACTTTTCAAATCACAATAAAAAATTGCTGGTTTTTTTCTGCCTTAAATAAAGTATCACTTTATTTTTATTACTTGCTTTCAGCGTGTCTATTGTGCCTCATGAGCCCAGATTGTTACTTCTCCAGGTTTATGACTTAACATCCATAATTTTAAACTGTCAAATTTCAGATCTCGGTGTATGATTGCTAGTGTTTTGGTCATAGTTTTTGCATCTCTAACAGAAAGAATTCTCTGTAATTATGTAATGGCATGATGGCAATTTTCTAGCTAAGTAAACAGCAGGTTAATACCTGGTGCCATGATTAGTGTACCATGTGCCATGATTTGAGTTGTCTTTTTGCACTTGAACTTTTTAGGATATTATTTACATTTTGGCAGAATTGTTTTTTGGGTTCTTAATCTACACATTTTTCTCTAGATGATACCTCTTATTTTTTTTACCTTCTTGTGTTAATATCCTATTGGCATTTTTATGGAGAACAGGATAATTATCCTTTATGCTGCATAGATACATGCCCCAGAATTGCACTAAAATATTTTGAGTGGGCATGCATATATCCATGTTATATACTGACTGGTTCTGCTAGGAATATACTCAGGAATCAACACAATTGTATGGTAGTTCTATTTTCAGTTCTCTGAGGAACTTCTATATTTATTTACACAGTGTAATTAATTTATAATCTCACTGTTTAAAGGTTCTCTTTTTTCTAGATCCACACCAGCACTTTTTTTTTGTTGTTAATATTAGCCATTCTTAAGATGAATTTATGATACAATCTTAGTCTAGTTTGCATTTGTTTTTCCTCAATGGTTAAGGATGTCAAACATTTTTCCTTGAACCACGTTCATTCCTATGTATGAATGCCTCCATGGCTAACCACGGAGAAGCACTCCCCTACGTCACTATGAGAAATGCCCTTTGGATGAACTCTTTTCTCAAAATGTGTATATATATCCACTCATTCATTTTAAATGAACTATTTTAAGCCTTTTTGAGATGGGTTTTCTCTACTGTGAATCAGCCTAGGCTGATTTTGAACTTGCTGTGTAGCTCAGTCTGTCCTTTAGTTCTGATAGGAATTAATGAAACAATACACAAAACAAAAATAGTGAAAGAAGCTGGGCTGGTGGCTCACGCTTGTAATCCTAGTTATCAGGAGGCTGAAATCTGAGGATCCTGGTCCAAAGCCAGCCCAGGCACTAAAGACCATGAAACTTTTATCTCCAATTAACCACTGGAAAACCAGAAATGGTGCCGTGGCTCCAAGGGTAGGGCCGTAGCCTTGAGCAGATGAGTTCAGGGACAACGCCCATGCCCAGAGTTCAAGTCTCATGACTGACCAAAAAAAAAAAGTGAAAGTAGGAAGAAAAATGAATAAAGGAAGATTTTTAAAGTATAGGAAAATTACCTTATCGGTGTGAATATACCTTATCAGTGCATGTAATCACTGGATCCCAATAGAGGGGAAAAAAGTATGGGAAAATTAGAAAGAAGGCGGTCTTCTGCAAAATAAAATCTAATTAGAGGGGAAAAATAGGGCATAGTGGCACATGCCTGTGATTTTAGTACTTGGGAGAGGATAGTGAGGTCAAGGACAGCTTGGGTTCTTTTATTGAGTTCCAGGTGTATGTGAGACACTTAGACCCTATGTCACATACATAAAAGGGGCTGGGGAAAATGAGAAAAAAATTAAAGTGTCTTCAAGATATGGAAAAGTAAAGAGAAATGAAAAAGAGACAGAATGGATAATCAAAGTTAGAATCAGTGGAGGGAAAGAGAATGGAAAAAACATCCAATAAAAATAGGACAGAAAGGGGCCGGGAGTTTGGCCTAGTGGTAGAGTGCTTGCCTAGCATGCACGAAGACCCGGGTTCGATTCCTTGGTACCACATACATAGAAAAAAAAAAAAAAGCTGGAAATGGTGCTGAGGCTCAAATGGTAGAGCTCTAGCCTTGAGAAAGTCCAAGGATAGCTCAGACCGCTGAGCCCAAGCCCAGAACTGGCAAAAAAAAAAAAAAAAAAAAATAGGACAGAAAAAAACTGGTTGAAAATTTCTCCTAGTCTGGGAACTCAGAGCTCAGAGTCCATACTGTTACATTGTGTTCACCTCTTCTCTGTTGGAAATTGTGTACCTGGTATAGTCTACTTTGAATGTCTCTGGTGAAGATCTAGGAGGCAAAACTGGTAAGGGCCATATACAAGTTTCACCAGTTTCTCATCAGGTCAGTTAAGAGAATGAATGGTAGTCAGGTTCTTGTTTCTTTAGGGAAAGCTTTTGGGGGATGAGGAGAATAACTATGCTGCCATTTTGAGCTCTTCTTGCCTGACTAATTTGGTTGGTGTTTGGACTGAACTGGGCGGGTGTTTACTGTCTTCAGAAGCTCTTGGTCTGTTTGGCCAGCTGTGCAGTGAAAATATGGAGCACAGCAATTCCTTTTTTTCGGATGGTGTTTTGAGGGTGAGTGGGCAGCTTTGTTTGAGCATAATTTTCAGCAGGATGAGTCTAGACTGAACATATCTTTGAGAAGCTCAGAGGGTGGGGGGCTTTTCAACACTGAGCTCTGTACTGAGAGAAGATGCTACGGGAACCGAACCATGTGATCTGTTGGTGTCCAACTTGGCACACTCAGATATGGCTATTTCTTGATGTTACATTGGTTTCCTATTTACAGAGAGCTGGACCACCCACCACTACACTTTGTACTCTATTTCTGTTATAGTCTATGCTCTCTGCGGCCCACATATCTTGGTGAGTTTGTGTCAGATTCTCTTTTCATCCAAGTAGTCCTTTCTTACCTAGTCAACTTAGCATAATTTCTGATTTGAGATCATTCAATGCCTTCTGGTCTTTAGAGGGGTTTAGTCCTTAATAATAGGATTCCTCTGGAGAAGGCTATAGTCTTCTAAGCAGTATAATGGATTTTATTTTATTTTTTTAAGCTTTATAGAATTTTATTGTCATTACGTTATTATATAGAGGGGTTACAATCCCTGAAGTCAGGTAATGAGTACAATTCCTAGACAAGGTCACCTGCATTTTATTTTTTATTTTTATTGTTATTTTTTAAATTTTTATGTTTTTGCCACTTCGGGCTTGAGCTCAGGGCCTGAGCACCACCCTTGGACTTTCTCAAGGCTAGAGCTCTACCACTTGAACCACAACACCACTTACGGCTTTTTTCTATGTATGTGGTACTGAGGAAGTGAACCCAGGTCTTTGTGCATGCTAGGCAAGCACTCTACCATTAGACCAAACTCCTGGCCCCATGCATTTTATTTTTTAATCTCTAGTGTTAGCTTGTGTAGCTGAGTCACTGTCAAATCAAATCCCTAGACTGAGCCTCAAATTGTTATGAACGGTCATGGTAGGACTGCTGGTCAACTGCCATTATATGGGGTGGATTGTTCTCTTGGCATATCACAAAGTACATAGGATATATCTTTAAATTCCTGGCCCCAATTGGGGAGCTCATATTGGAGTTACCAAATGCTTTATGTCTTTCTCTGCCTAATTCTCTATGTGATTTAGGTTTGTTGTCAGTTGTTTTTTGCTTTTGTTTTTGTTTTTGTTTTTTGTCAGTTGTGGGGCTTGAACTCTGGGCCTGGATGCTGTCCCTGAGCTCTTCAGCTCAAGGTCACCACTCTGACCTCTTCAGCCACAGCATCACTTCAGGTTTTCTGGTGTTTAATTGGAGATAAGAATCTCATGGACTTCTCTGCCCAGGCTAGCTTTGAACTGTGATCCTCACATCTCAGCCTCCTGAGTAGCTAGGATTATAGGTGTGAGCCACCAACACCCAGCTCATTTCTGAAGTAATTAGCAGAGTTCTCCCTTTCGCTTCACTGGATATGGTTTCTTATTTATTTATTTATTTTTATTGTCAGGGTGATATATAGAGGGTCACAGCTACATTTGTCAGGTAGTGGGTACATTACATCTTGAATATTGATATCCCTTCCCATGTTTTTCTACCACTTTCCCTACCCCCAAGTTTCCTTATTTATTGGTTGGCCATATTGTTTGATTTTGATGGGTTTGAACATAGGGTCTAGGCACTGTTCCTGAGCTCTTTTGCTCAAGGCTGGCACTCTACCACTTGAGCAATAGCTTTACTTCCAGCTTTTTGATAGCTAATTAGAGATAAGAATCCCATGGACTTTGCTGCTCAGGGTTTGAATCCCAATCCTAAAGTCTCCTGAGTAGCTAGGATTATAGGTATGAGTCACTGCCACCCAGCTTGGTACTAAATATTGAACTCAGGGCCTTATGATTGCCAAGGGAGGTATTCTACCACTTGAGCAGAGCCCCCCCCCCCCCCCCCCCCCCCGGCCCAGATCTTACTTTCCTTAGTTTATTTTTTCAGACTACAATCTTCCTACTATGGCCTCCTATGTAGTTGGGATCCTATGGTGCATCACTGCACCTGTCAACTGAAATAGGTTTTCAATAATTTTTTGACTGAGTGAGCCTTGAACCAATCTCTGCCTCCCAAGTAGTAAAGATTACAGTCAGGAGCCTCAAGACCCCAACAGGTTTGAATTTTTTCAATTTCAGAATTTAACAAAGGGTACAGTGTTAGTTTTTCATTGCTGTGACAAATACCTGGGAGAAATAATTTAAAAGGGCGAGGATGTGTTTTGGCTTACAATTTCAGAAGTTTCAGTTAAGGTCATTGGGGTCTATTCTTCTGGGCCTGAGGTGAGACAGAATATTATGGCAGTAGAAGCTGCTTTACATCATGACTGCCAGGAAGTAGACAGTGAGACTGAGAGGAAGGAGCACAGAACAAGAAACTTCCTTAAAAAGGAACACCCCCCACTGATGTACTTACTCTATCTGAACAAGCCCCACTTGCTAGTGTTTCCATCATCTTCCAGAATGCCATCCAATTACAAGCCCATCCATTAATTAATCCATTGATGAAGTCAGAATCTTGAAGAACTAGTCACTTTCCAAAAAGCATTGGGAACCAAATCTTAATCCATAAGCATTTTGAGGTATGGAATGCTTTATATCTAAACCAAAGGAACTTTCTAGTCCACCATTTTCACTCCTCACTCAAATGTCTAATTTTGAATGTCTACTTATAGTAGACAAGATACTCTTAATATTTTTAAGTAATAATACATGACCGAAAAGGGCACAGTGAACATAGGTCATATTGAAGGACATGAAGTTTTGGTTTACAGAAATGTTTTCATACATATACATAATGCACACACTACTCAAGAATATTAATTTTTTTCCACAGTGCCACTGCCCTGTATCTTTTCAAATATATTAATATACCTTTTCAAATATATTAACCATTTTGAAAGAAGTTGATACATCACAAAGGAGGGATTAATAAGGTAAGGAGATACTGGGTTCTAGTGACTCAGGCCTGCAATCCCAGCTGTCAGGGACTGAGATCTGATAATTTTGGTTCCAAGTTAGCCCAGGTAGAAAAGTTCATGAGACTCTTTTTTTTTTTTTTTTTGCCAGTCCTGGGCTTGAGCTCAGGGCCTGAGCACTGTCCTTGGACTTTCTCAAAGCTAGAGCTCTACCACTTGAGCCTCAGCACCACTTATGGCTTTTTTCTATGTATGTGGTACCGAGGAATCGAACCTGGGTCTTCATGCATGCTAGGCAAGCACTTTAACCACTAGGCCAAACTCCTGGCCCCCATGAGACTCTTATCTGCAGTTAACTGCTAAAAGTGTGGCTCAAGTGGTAAAACATCAGCATTGAGCATCAAACCTAAGGGAAAGAGCCCTGGCACCCTGAGTTCAAGTCCTAGTACTGGCAGCAAAAAAAAAAAATTAAAAAAATAAGGAAAAGAGAATGAAAATTTAGTATTCAGTTGATTGACTCTGAGCCTCAATATTTAAAAATGTTAATTGTGTGTTTATCCTTACTTTTTTAGTGATATGCAGCTTTCGGGGATCTGTCCCTCAAGGATTGGTTTTAGAAATAGGAGAAACAGTCCAGATTCTTGAAAAATGTGAAGGTAAGTGTGGAGCTACTCAACACGTAAGTAGTGATCAATTCTGAAAGTATTATATGTTCATTTGCGCTCAGAGCTTACTAGTAATCATTTTAAAGCCATATATAATCAATTATTAAGTACTGCTATAAAATCTTTGGGTATTGAAGATCTGAGATATTTTTGACTGTCAAAACATGAATTGTACTTACTGTTGTCTTACCATTTTTTTCCTACAAAAAATGATACATATCCTTATCTATATTCAAATGAATTATAATCAGTTCATTTTGTTTTCCTGTCAGATTGTCTGGATATCTGTAGCTATAATTTTTAAGGCCAAAATTATGCTCCATTGATGTTTGGATTGCCTACTGTCCTCTCCTGTGACATATATCAACATTTTTTACTCTACCATTTATGCATTCTTAAAATATATTTTGTTCTTCAAAACTATGTAGTAAGGTTTATGGGAATATAAAGTTAGAAATTATATGAGATCAGAGCTTTCAAAGAATTGATACCATGAGTTATAACTCTTAACAGCTTAGTTTAGCAGTTCAGCCTGACTAGATGCTACCTCATGTTCTGTAATGGAGAGAAACTGTTGTGATGTGGGTGTGGAGAGAATGCATGTGGAAGTGGAGGTCTAATACATTTGGATTGTTGTTAAGATAATGTGGCCAAAAGTACATGATCTGTGATGCTTGAGTACACTTTTATGGAAAGGGGTCTCTGATACAGTGCTGTTTTCTTCAAACTCTAAAGATTTGGATCAAAGTAAGACTAGAACCTGCCTCCAGGAATTGAAACCTCTTTGTACAACAACTTTTTTAAAAAATAAAGAAAAGAAAATAAATTTCTTGTTTCAACGTTTATTTTGTATTATTTTTAACTCAATGATTATACACATTAATGGGTTTCTCTGTAACATTTTTTTTTACATATATCATGTTTTGTTTAAATCCTTTTTTTTTTTTTTTTTTTTAAATCAGTTGTTGCCGGGGCCGACCGGCAGCAAATTGGGGTTCCTGAAATAGGGGGCAGGGACTGGAAAAATTAGAAGAGAGACAAACACATCGGGTCCGGGAGGTCTGCAGCTCAGGCAAAAACTGCAGCACCCCATTTATTCTCAACTCAAAGTTTATATCCCTTCTTGAGACCAGGGCACCGCCAGGTGTTACATCCAGATGGTTAATCAGGGAACTGTTGGGGGTTACATTCATATGGTAAATCTCAGATCAATTGAACAGGAGAAGGCCAAAAAACAATAAGACAATCAAGCAATTATCTGATGCAAATCAAAGTACAGTTTGATTCCACTCTTGCTCCCGACAGGTTGTGGGGCTTGAACTTTGCCCAGGCCCTGTCCTTGAGCTTTTTTGCTCACTTTGGGCCACAGCTCCGTTTCTGGTTTTCTGGTGGTTAATTGGAGATAAGAGTCTCAGGAGTCAGGCGCCGTGGTTCACGCCTGTAATCCAAGCTACTCAGGAGGCTGAGATCTGAGGATCAAGATTTAAAGCCAGCCCAGGCACAAAAGGACCTGAGACTCATCTCCAGTTAACCTCTAGAAAATGAGGAAGTGGGGCATGGCTCTAGGGTCAGGTGATAGCCTTTAGCTGAAGAGCTTTGGGACAATGCTCAGGCCCAGGAATAAGGCAGTAGCCTTGAGCTGAAGAGCTCAGGGACAGCACCCAGGCCCAGAGTTCAAGCCCCATGACACCCCGCCCAAAACAAACAAAAAAAAACCCAGACTCTCAGGGACTTTCTTACCTGGGTTGGCTTCAGACTGAGATCTTCAGATCTTAGCCTTCTGAGTAGCTAGGTTTTCAGGTGTGGCCACTCATACCCAGCTCAACCCTTCCTAATACATGGTCTTCCTCTTCTATCTTTACCCCCTCACTCTCCCTAGATCCTCCTCTTTATTAGTTCCTCTTCTACTTTTATACTTTCAGGCCATTTTAACTCCCTCCTTCTCTGTTTCTGTCTCTCTTTCAGAGCATTTAACCCACTTTTTATTGCTAACTTTTGAGTTCTTTATGTATTGCAGATATTAGTGTTTTGATGATTTTTTTTTCCTGTTCTGTAGGTTGTCTGTTCACTCTTCTATTTTTTTTTCTGTGAAAATACTCTTTAACTTGATGTACTCTTACTTAACAGTTTTGACTTTTATTTCCTGAACTATTTAAGTACTATGCAGGAAATCTTCACCTGTGCCAATATCTTGCAGTTTCACCTATATCATCCTTTAGTTTCGAACATTTATTTGACTACATTAAAAATCTTTGATATGTTTTGATTTGATTTTTCTTTTGTACAGGATAAGAGATAGGGAACTAGTTTCAGTATTTTACGTGTTCGTATCAAAATTTTTCAGTACCATTTGTGTGAAAAGGCACAGTGTATGCTTTCAGCATCGTCATCAAAAAATCACGCAGGTGTAGATTTGGGGTTTTATTTCTGTGTCTTCTATTATAATCTGTTGGTCTATGTGTTCCATGTACCACCATGCCCAGCTGCTGGTTGAGAAAGACTTGTGTGCATGCCCATGATGGCCTCAGGTCCTGGTCTTAATCTCAGCTTCTCAGGTAGCCAGGATTACAGACATGAGCTACCAGCATCTGCTTTACTTTTTATTTTGTAAGTAGTGTCACAATCTAATTATTTCAAGAGCCAATTTAAGTTGGCCCTGTGTTCTTGACATCACCTCAGATCCAGGAATTATACGCAGTTCCAGGCCTTATGCTTGTAAATGGAAGTGCTTAAAAAATTCTCTGGCTTCAGTAATGAAATTTCTGTTTTCTGTAGCCTGAGCTTTGTGCTAAAAGATTTGTGTCAATTATCTAAATTGCATAGTTTTGTTGATTTGTCATCTGTACAGCGCTGTAGCCACTTTTTTAAAACATCCTCACTTAGTCTAGTTTCATGTTTTTCCTTTTTGCTTTTCATAGGCTTTTGATATAGATTTCTTACTTGATTCCAGTTTCTACAAGCTTGGGCATTTCTACCTCTGTTCCTTTGGTCATTCTCACTAGAACTCTTTTTTTTTTTTTTTTTGGCGGTCATGGGGCTTGAACTCTGGGCCTGGGTGCTATGTCTGAGCTCTTCAGCTCAAGGCTACCATTCTACCACTTGAGCCACAGTGCTACTTCTGGTTGTCTGGTGGTTAACTGGAGATAAGAGTCTCATGGACTTTCATGACCAGGCTGGCTTTGAACATCTTCAGATCTCAGCCTTTTGAGTAGTTAGGATTACTGGCATGAGCCACCACCAGCGCCTGGCAAATAGGACTGTCTTTTTTTTTTCTTTGCCAGTCCTGGATTTGAGCTCAGGGCCTGAGCACTGCCTTTGGACTTTTTCAAGGCTAGAGCTCTACCACTTGAATCTCAGCACCTCTTCCAGCTATTTATTATGTATGTAGTGCCAAGGAATCGAACCTGGGTCTTTGTACATGCTAGGCAAGCACTCTACCACTAGGCCAAACTCCGGCCTGTCTTTTTTTTTTTTTTTAATACAATTTTAATTTATTTTTATTGTAAAGATGATATACAGAGGGGTTATGGTTATGTAAGTCAGATAAAGAACATGTTTATGTGCCAGGAGTTTGGCCTAGTGGTAGAGTGCTTGCCTAGCCTGTGTTTGATTCCTTGGTACCACATACATAGAAAAAAGCCGGAAGTGGTGCTGAGGCTCAAGTGATAGAGCTCTAGCCTTGAGAAAGTCCAAGGACAGTGCTCAGGCCCTGAGCTCAAGTCCAGGACTGGCAGGGGGGGGAGGGGTTAAGAATGTTATGTGGTACTGAGGAATCAAACCCAGGGCTTCATGCATGCTAGGCAAGCACTCAACACTAGGCTACGCTCCTGGCCCAGGATTATCTTTTTTTTTTTTTTTTTTTTTTTTTTTTGCCAGTCCTGGGCTTGAGCTCAGGGCCTGAGCACTGTCCTTGGACTTTCTCAAGGGCTCTACCACTTGAGCCTCAGCACCACTTCTGGCTTTTTTCTATGTATGTGGCACCGAGGAATTGAACCCAGGTCTTCGTGCATGCTAGGCAAACACTCTACCACTAGGCCAAACTCCCAGCCCCTCCAGGATTCTTTTAAAGTGATGTTGAACAGATGATACCTAGCTCTGAGTTCAAATCCTAGTTATGTAAAAAAATGTATTTGGAGTTCTCTCAGTCATCCTTCCAATTGTGGAAGTGGTAAAGACTTGCTACCATCTGAAAAGAATGTTTGGAAACTCTTGAGTTACAATGGAGTATTGAATATCTGCATCTAAGACATTGGAAAATGGAAATGCAGGAATTAAAAGTACAGTATACACACTGGATAGGCAAAATTGGTAAACCAAGCGTGGAAACTATGAATTAACAGACTCCAGACAGCTCAGTACCAAGGTTCTGGTAGGGATAGCTGAGAACTACCATCATTATATAGTATATTCTTTTTTTTTTTTTTTTTTGGCCAGTCCTGGGCTTGAGCTCAGGGCCTGAGCACTGTACTTGGACTTTCTCAAGGGCTCTACGACTTGAGCCTCAGCACCACTTCTAGCTTTTTTCTATGTATGTGGTGCCGAGGAATCAAACCCGGGTCTTCATGCATGCTAGGCAAGCACTCTACGACTAGGCCAAACTCCCGGCCCTATATAGTATATTCTTAATAACACACAGCAAACTATATCCCTCTAAACCTTTAACACTGAGGATGAATACATGTAGGTCTTTTCATTTACTTTGTTCATTTTGTGGCTGTCTTCACATCTTGGTATAGGTTTTAGGTTTTATTTTGTTTTTTTTTTTTGATATTAGCTTACATTAGATATATGTAGAGAATTTGATTTATTGTATTTCCTCAGACGGTTTCAATGATCCCCCTGGATCATTCTCCTGGTCCCTTTCCTCTTTTCCCAAAACAATTTCAACAGGCTTTATTGTTCTAGTTTCATAGCTTCAATTTTTGGCAGTATTTAAACTTTTTTCATCTTCTTTGTGAGGCTTTTTTAAAAATTGAAGTTAAATAGAGCGAGCATCTCTAGAGTAGGAGATTTCATGCACACTTGAGGAAGTGGGTTTCATATTGAAAACTGGATTGAGTAATCATATTATGCCTACTGAATATGGAAATTTCTAGCCTTCATCCTTCACTCAGCTCTTGAAAATCTGGCAGCCAGACTATAACCTTTTAGGCATCAACAGCAAAACAGCCCTAATGATACTGTGCCAACTTTTAATAATTTGCCTCTAAGATTCAAACCTACTTGTTTTCTTAGGATTCGGGAGCTGGAGTCTGCAAAGCACATTTCTTTTTTGTCAGCTGAACCTCTGTTAGGCTCTGCCAATAGGCATATTTTCGAGAATGTACTAGGCCACTGGAAAAAGAAAGGATATGGTTCTTCTTGTTCTAGAGGTGGACTGCTCTTAAGATAGTTGGTGTTAAGCAGGCATGGTGGCTCATGCCTGTAATCCTAGCTATTCAGGAGGCTGAGATCTGAGGATCACTGTTCAAAGCCAGCCTGGTCATGAAAGTCCTTGAGACTCTTATCTCCAATTAACTACTAGACAACCAGAAGTGGCACTGTGGCTTAAGGAGGAGGGCAGTAGCCTTGAACTGAAGAGCTCAGGGACAGTCCCCAGGCCCAGAGTTCAAGTCCCATGCCCGACCAAAAAAAAAAAAAGAGATGGTGTTTGTGGAATTATAATTATCTATGGCAGGCAGTAGTCATAATTTTGGTGAATGGCTTCCAGGGGTATTCTTTCTCACTGAGAAGTTATTAGACAGCATGTTTCCATAGTAGTTCCTCACAGACTTGTAGCTTAGCACTTACCTAAGTGCTAACTTTTCTTGTTTAGTTTTTCCTTAAAAGTGGCAGTTGCTTTCTCTTTAATATCCTAGTTTTCTTTGATGTTTTCAGTTGTTTACCACTTTTACTTAATGATTCTCTCTCCCTCTTCCTCTTTTTCTCCTTCACTCTCTCTTTGGTAGTATGGCTTGTAATTACGGTTGGCCAAGGTCTCTGAAGCTCTTTTGCTCAAGGCTAGTGTTCTACCACTTTGAGCAACAGAGCCACTTCTGGTTTTGTTAGTGGGGATAAGAATTATTATTATTATTATTATTTTGCCTTGGTTGGCTTTGAATTGCAGTCCTCAGAACTCACCCTTTGAGAAGCTAGGATTATAGGCATAAGCCACCAGCACCCAGGCTTTAGTGGTTCTTTACATTCATTTTTGTTGTTGTTGTTGTTGCTGTTGTTGTTGCTGTTGTATGTGTTTGAATTGTTGACATAGTTTCTGTCTCCTGATTATATTTCATTTGACATTCTGTTGTCAGGGATTCCATAATAGATGATACAGCCAGATCTCTGTTTAGTGAGTCATAAGGTGAATAAACTACTCATGCTCATGCATTTGGTGCTTCTATCTAACTTTGATTATGTCCCCTTAAATATGAACTGACAAACAAGGATACAAGATAATGAGGATGCTTCTTTAAAAATGGCTACTCCTACAAAAAGAAAATAAAAGAGGGAAAAAAAATCAGTATCTTAGCCAGATGTAGAGCTTCACATTTTTAATCCTAGCTACTCAGGAAGCTGAAATCAGGAGACTTGCAGTAGAAGGCCAGTCTGGACAAAAAGTTAATGAAGACCCCATCTTAACCAATAAAAGGTTAGATATGGTGATATAAAGGGAAGCATAAATAGGAGGATCATGATCTAGCTTGGCATGGACAAAAAGGGAGACCCTATTCAAAAGGTAGCAAAAGTAAAAATGACTGGGGGAATGAATCAGGTGATATAGAGTGCTTGCCTAGTAAGTTCAAGGTCCTGAGTTCAAATTCAGAGCTGCCAAAAAAGAAAAAAACCAGAGCTTCAATTGCATGAGTCAAGTAATGACTGCATTTCTTTTCATACAGTGTCTCCTGTTCCCTCATTCTCTCCCATTCCCTCCCTCCCATCTCCACCCATGAATTGTGTAGTTCACATACACCAATGTCCAGTGAGCTCCACTGCTGCATTTTCTCACCCTTTTCCTTTGAGTTCTGTTCCCTCTCCCCACCCTCCCAAAGATATATGAGCATACCATATGTAAGGTAAAGAAGACAGAATTACCAAATCTAAAAACTAAAAAAAAAAAAAATTAGAAAAAGTTATTTGTTTCCTTATCTTGGAGTTAGTTTCAGTATGTATATTAACCTTATGTACATATGAGGAGGCGCTTGGGTATTGCACCTTTGTGATTCTCTCCTAAGACTATCTCCTCTTGGTCTTACTGCATGTGAGTATTTAGAATCCTGTATACTTTGTCATATCCTAGTGTGTTTTAGATCTAATGTCTACATATCAGGAAGAACATACTCCATTTGTCTCTGAGTTCGGCTTACCTCACTTAACAGGATTTGTTCTAGTTACATCCATTTCTCTGCAAATGACATTATTTAATTCTTTCTAATGGCTGCATAAAATTTCATTGTATATAGGTACCACATTTTTTCTTTTTTTGCCAGTGATAGTGCTTGAACTCAGGGCCTGAGCTCTGTCCTTGGACTTTCTCTAGGCTAGAGCTCTACGACTTGAGCCATAGCACCACTTCCACCTTTATTCTATGTATGTGATACTGAGGAATCAAACACTAGTCTTCGTGCATACTAGGCAAGCACTCTACCACTAGGCCAAACTCCTGGTCCCAAGTACCACCTGATTTGGATCCAATCATCTATTGTGGGACATCTGGTTGTTTCCATATCTTGGCTATTGTGAATAGTGTCCCAGTGAATATGGATGTGCAGGCGTCCTTACCATATCCTGGCATGTGATGTTCAGGGTAGATGCCTAGAAGTGGAATGGCTGGGTCATAGGGAGGTCTATATTAGTTTTTGAGGACCCTCCAGACTGCCTTCCAGTTGTACTAGTTTATATTCCCACCAGCAGTGCAATAGGACACCCTTTCCTCACATCCCCGGCAACATTTGTTGGTCACATTTGTTGAATTTCCAATGTTGGCCAATCTAACTGGGATAAGATGGAATCTCAGAGATGTTTTGATAAAAAGATGGAAATAGTAGCTATAATATGATGATTACACACACACACACTATATATATATACTTCAGATACATATATTTCATAGATATGCACATATACATATATACATAATTACATATATATAATTGCATATACATGAAATCACATGATATCTCATAAATTTGTACAATTTTTATTAAAATAATTTAAAAAGTGAGATGGTGATGGTGACACACTGATTGCTAGTGTCTCTGGGGAATAAACAGGTAATATTTAGAGAGCAGTTACCCTCTGAGGTAGATAACAGTGGAAAGGCTGTGACGTTTCAGTAGCAAACAGTACCATACCCCCAATAAAAATAAACCAAAGCAGCAACAACAACAAAAAGCAAATTAGGAAAGCCTAACAGAAGGAGGGAAAGTCTACTCCAGCTGGCAGAGTGCCCACTGTGGTGTGTAAATCTTCAAGGGACAGGGATTAGGATAAAAGAAAGCACAAGAGCCTCAGAAAATATACATTGTAGCGCAGAATTAAAATAACCCAGATATTTGGAGAGCAGTATGGAGTAGGAGGTAGGGAAAGGGGGAGAGACAGAGAGCCAGATCTTAAGAGAACCCATTAGTTGCCTTAGTAAGTGGACTAGGCAGAAATCATGTGATACAGGAAGAATGAAAGAAAGAAAGAAACTCACAACTAACTAACACTGGATTGAAGGCCAGAGGATTGGAGTCCACATAGCATATAGGCATGGGCAAAGTTCTGTCTTTTTCCAGGCATTTGGCTGTGGCCTAGCAGTGGTAAGTCATTTGGAAAGGATTATCTGTGAGTCTGTGGCTTTAGGAATCCAGAGCAAGGGCTGTGCACTTAATCTGCTGTTGGTGGAATTTGAGTCAGAACCATGGAGAGCTCCTTCACTTAGCAAACTGGCCAGAGTCCCAGAGGACTGGAGTAAGAAATGACTTCCTTTTAATCTTAGCTAGCCATGAAGTAGCCATTAAGCTAGCTAGCAGAACTCCAGGGATGAGGAAGGATTAGGGACACTTTATTATTGTAAGGGGTGGGGATGATTTTGGAAAGTTGGAGACCTGGGAGGCAGAGCACATGGGGGCAGAGTTCTGCCACCACTGAGTTAGTCACTTCATTTGTACTGGGCTTTCCTGTCCCACAGACAGACATTGGAAGGTACTAAACACCTGCCAGTGCAAGGCTTACAGTTTATCCCTGCCTGTTCTGAGAAGCAGAATAGCCATGTGTAATTTCTGCAGGTTCAGCCTACAGGCAATACCCTTTTGTTATAAAAGGAATATTAAGAAGGAAAACAGGAAAAGCCATCTTGAGAGGAAATCTGTTTCTTCAGACTGAACTACTCTTCTCTGGGTAGTACATATCTGAACTGGCTGGAAAAAGAAAGCTATTTGAGATTGATCAAGGTTTTGCACTGCTGGTAATGTTAGCTGTTGTCCTTAGATGACTGGAAACATGTCTTTAATAAGAGACTCATTTTTTAATTTTTTCTATGGTTTTTTTTGATTATTTGCTTCTCTACAAAAACCTGTTATTAGAATCAAGAACAAGAATCAAAATCATCTTAATAGTTATCAAAAAAGCCTTAGAGAACATATAATATCCCTTAATAATACAATCACTAAAGAAAGTAGGAATAGAAGGATCATACCGGAACATAAGGTAATACTAGCTACTCAGGAGACAGATAGAAGGAGCCAAGACAGAAAAATTTGTGAGACTCTTATCTCCAATTAACCAGCAAAAAGCCAGACTCAGAGATTTGGCTCATGTGGTAGAGTGCTGGCATTAGAGAAAAAAACAAAAAGAGAGCAAGAGGACTTGCGTTCAAGTCCCAGTACTGGCAAAGGAATTACAAAATAAATTTGAGGACATTTCCTAGAAAACGGTAGAAACAAACTTGTAGAACTCATTTTCAAATAGGGTCACACATTTAGGCTAGTATCGGCCTTGACTGCGTAGCCTCTTGTTTATGCTTCTCTTGTAGCTGAATGGCAAACATGTGTTACCACCTCCAGCTTGAAAGGTTGAGATGAAGTCTTTTGAACTTTTTGCTTGGCCTGGCCTTGAACCATGATTCTCTAGATCTCTGCCTCTGGTATAGTTAGTAGGTGAGCCACTGCATTTGGTTAGTTGTAGTCCTTGTTGTGCAGATTTGCAGTTTATTCTTTCATTTTGCACATTTTATTTTTGAAAGCTATTTTTCTCTAGGCAGGAAATTCTAGGTTGATAGACACTCTCTTAGCATTTTAATGATTTGTTATAATTACTGTTTGCCTGCTGAATTTCTGATGAAAAATCATGGAGAGTGCCATTTCCTTCTGAAGATAAAGTGGTTCTTCTCTGCTCTCCAGCACTGCAGCTGGTGCTTTCTCCTGGGTTTCTTGGAGCCCCCCCACCATGCATACCAGTTTATACATTTGGTAGTTTCAGGAGTGGAGGTCATATGTAAAAATTTTTATTTACTATAATTCACTTGTTTAGGGATGTTTTCCTTGAAGTCTATTACCTAGGTAACTCTCAACGTCAACCCTTTTAGTTTTACTAGTATTTACTTTTTTTCTTGCTTCTTATGAGAATGAGCTTTGGAGGTCTATATATTTTTTTCAAGCCAAAGGGAAAGAAATTTTGAAAGGTTTTCAGTTTTGCTTTTGGCTCTCATTCACAATTGGTTACTTAATTTGTCTTTAGTGTGTTCTCATACAATTAATTCTGTCCTTTACAAAACAATTTTTAAATTAAAAAAGCTTTTAAGTCATGTTTTAGGGTAGAAGAGGAACTGTTCTCTGTCTTCTTTACCTTTTTTATTGTGTTTGCCTACTACCTGTCGATTGTCTATGCTGCTGTTAGGTGAGGGTCAATAAGTGTATTTTTTTCTTCTTCTTGTGAATGAAAAATACATATTACACCATTGAACTAAAAACCTTGAAAATTCTTGTCAAAGAGCACTTTTTGTTGAACTGCATTTGGAACTTTTGATCTTGAATGCTTTGCATTTGAAATCTTTGTAAAGGGCTACTGATTGTTGATTGTTGTGTGGCCTGATATACACAGAGACTTCATTCTTTGGGTTAATACTGTTTACATTGTTCTTTAGTCTCTGTTAATACAATTGTAGCGGTATTTTGGTTCTTTGAGCTCATATAGTTTCACTTGCAATGATTCATAATCTAAAGGATGATGTATATTTACTAAGGTGATATGCAGCAGTGATTGAAATTACAGGTTTCGAAGCATCCAGCACAGAACATGGTAAAAGGGGAGGTCATTACCATTTAAAATTTTTGTGATTTTGAGAATTGAACCCAGGGTGTCAAGCATGTTAGGCAGTCATAAGCACTCCATCACTTGAGCCATGCCCTCCGCCTTCAGAACAAAATATTAACTTTATCAGCACTGTCTTTAAACTTATGATCCTTTGGGCTGTGCAACCCAAGTAGTTAGACTATAGCCATGTACCTTGGTACCCAGCTAGGTCATTATCATTTTACTTACATATTAAAATAGTTGTCACTTTCACATTATCTAATCTTTCGTAAGTTTATACTCACGATTCAGAATACATTTCCTTTGTAATTTGTATTTCATAGTACCTGGGCTGGCTTCCTGTTTTCTGGTGGTTAAGAGCTTCACAGACTTTAGTGTCTGGGCTGGCTTTGAACCAGATCTCAGCCTCCGGAGTAGCTAGGACTACAGGCATGAGCCACTGCACCTGGCTTGTTACCTTAATTTTCAACCCCCTTTAGTTACAAATATTGTATGTTTGGAATGCAGATATTTAATTTTTAATGTAGATTTCAGAGATATAGGTGATTGGCTTTTCTGTCTTTACTGTATAATGCACAGTTTATTTTAGGGAGCTTATTATTTTTAGTAAGGGTAATCCATACTGTTTACATTCAAATACAAATGTCCCTGGGCTTGAGCTCAGGGCCTGAGCACTGCCCTTGGACTTTCTCAAGGCTAGAGCTCTACCACTTGAGCCTCAGCACAACTTCTGGCTTTTTTCTGTGTATGTGGTACTGAGGAATCAAACCCAGGGTTCGTGCTTGCTAGGCAAGGCCAAACTCCCAGCCCCCTAGTGTCTCATTTTAACATCCCAAGTGAAGGAACATTAATTGATTTCATCCCAGGGATACAAAATTTTACCAAATGCAGATCAATAAGGTAATAATACATCAACAGATTGAAAGATGAAAATATAGTCATCTCAATAGAAGCCAAAAAGAGTATTGACAAAATTCAGTATTCCTTCATGATAAAGGCTCTGGCTCTGAATATATTATATTAGAATGATTATATCTCAATGTAATAAAATAAAAGCTCTGTATGCCAAACTCACAGCCAATATCATGTTGAAATCATTTTCTCTTAAGATTGGCAACAAAAGAGTTGTTCACCCTCACTGGTCTTACTCAGCTTAGTATTACAAATGTTAGCTAGAGACATGAAACAAGAAAGAGAAATAGCATACAAATGCAAAGGGATAAAGTATTCTTGTTTACAGATGATACTATTTATACTTACAAAATTCTAAAGATTCCACCTGAAGACATTATAGATCTGATTTTTAAAATTCAGTCAGGTATCAGGATACGAAATCAACTGAAAAGGAACCAGTTGGCCTAATAAGGCCACGGTTTGTATGTAAATGAAAGTTTTGTATTTATTTATTTATTCTCCTGTTGAGCTGAGAACTGGTGGCTCATGCCTGTAATCTTAGCTACTCAGCATGTTGAGACCTGGAGTATGGGCAGAAGAGTTTATGAGACTCTCTCCAGTTAACCAGTAAAATGTTGGACTGGATGCATGGCTCAAGTAATAGAGCTCTAGTTGGGGGCAAAAAAAGCTGAGTAAGAATTCAAGATCCTCAGGCAGGGAGTTTGGCCTAGTGATAGAGTGCTTGCCTAGCATGTACAAAGACCCAGGTTCAATTCCTCGGTACCACATACATAGAAAAAAGCCAGAAGTGCTGCTGAGGCTCAAGTCGTAGAGCTCTAGCCTTGAGAAAGTCCAAAGACAGTGCTCAGGCCCCGAGCTCAAGCCCAGGACTGGGCAAAAAAAAAAAAAAAAAGAATTCAAGATCCTGACTGAGGAGTTCAGCCTAGTGGTAGAGTGCTTGTCTAGCATGCATGAAGGCCTGGATTCAATTCCTCAGTACTACATACATAGAAGAAAAGCTGGAAGTGGTGCTGTGGCTCAAGTGGTAGAGCTCTGACCTTGAGAAAAGTCCAAGGTCAGTGCTTACGCCCTGAATTGAAGCCCCACGGCTGGCAAAAAAAAAAAAAAAGAAAGATCCTGAGTACAAATCCTAGTATTGATGCACACACAAAAAAGTATTATTACATGTCATTTGAAATATGATGTTAAAAAAGTATTATTGTCATTTGTAGAAAATGACAACATGATTTTAATACCGTTTATATGCTTTGTTTTAGGTTGGTACAGAGGAGTTTCAACAAAAAAGCCAAATGTAAAGGTAAGGAAACGTTCATCTTGACTTTTTTTTTTAATGTAGTAGCTGTCCAGTTTGTTTGATACAATAGCAGTTGTTATTGGCCCATATTTTAATATTTTGTATGACTAGAGTGTTGTTTTTCTTTAAAACTGTCAGGTTCTTCTCTTTCTCATAACAGTTTTTCTCAAAGAACAAAGTGCAATTGTACATTTCTGAAAGGACAAAATTTGTCTTGCAGTAGCTTATTCAGGCTTTAAAAAAACCTCTTGTTATTATAAAGGTGATATACAGAGGGATTACAGTTTCATAAGTCAGGTTATGAGAATGTTTCTTTTCAAGTATTATTTCTTTCAAGTGTTTTATAGAAAGTTGACTCATTCATAGGGAGAATTCTGTGGAATTACATTAATAGATCAATTTGTTTCTAAAATACAAAAATGGAAAAAATCTAAATATTCACTTGAATATTACTTTGTTGATTTTTGTTTCTCTATATGCTGATACTAGGACTTCATGCTCTTGCTTAGCTTTTTTATTAAAGGCTGGTGGTACTCTACCATTTGAGCCATGTCTTCACTTCCAGCCTTTTACTAATTAATTGGAGATTTGTCTCTTGGATGTGTCTGCCTAACGTGGCATGAACTGTGATTGTGATCATCATATCTCAGCTTCATAAGTGGCTAGGATTATAAACATGAGCCATAGCGTCCAGCTCTCTTGATCTTAATATTCTTTTAAAAATTACTTTATTATTATAGAAGTAATTACGGTGGGGTTGCATCTACATGTATCAGATAAGTATATTTCCTTTTTTCTGTTCCCTCATTCACTCTCATTCCCTCACTCCCATCCCCACCCACAAGTTGCATAGTTCATTTTCATCAATGCCCAGTGCACTCTATTGTTGTACTTTTTTACCCTTTCCCCTGGAGTTTTGTGCCTTTCCCTAACCCTCCCACAGATATGCACGTGAATATACCATATATAAGGTTAAGAATACAGAAACATCTGAAAAAGAAAAAAAATAAGAAAAAGGCCCTTTGTTTCAATATCTTTGGAGTCCGCCTCAGTATTTATAATATTTTATATACACATGAGGAGGCCCTTGGATATTGGACCTTTGTGATTCTCTCCTAAGACTATCCCCTTTTGGTCTCACTGTGTGCGAGTATCTAGAATCCTGTATGATATGACAGATTATCATATCCTAGTGTGTTTTAGATCTAACTTCCACATATCAGGGAGAACATGTGCTGTTTATCTCTGTGAGCTTGGCTTACTTCACTTAACATGATTTGTTCTAGTTCTAGCCATTATTTGGGGCCTGGGCTTTTCCTTGTGGGAAGACTTTTGATTACTTCCTCTGTCTTGTTTCATGCTATTGGCTTGTTATAACTGGTTCATGTCTTCTTGGTTCAGTTTAGACAGTTTGTATTTTCTATAAATTCACCCATTTCTGCTAGGTTTTCCTTCTTTTGTGAGTATAGGTTTTAAAAGTCGCCCTTAATCATGTAAATTTCTTGGATATTTGTTGTAATGGTTCCTGTGGTATCTCTGATCTTATTGATTTGACTCTCTTCTTTTTTTCATCAATCTCGCAAATGGGCTGTCAATTTTATTAATTTTTTTTTCAGAAAACAGCTTTTTGTTTTATTGACTTCTAATGTATAGGTTTTTTTAGTTTTTCTTTTTATTGATTTATGCTGTAATCTTTGCCATTTCTTTCTGTCTAGTAATTATAGATTTGATTTATTCTTGTTTTTTAGCAGTTTTAGTTGCATCATGAGGATATTTACTTGAGTTGCTTCTGTTTTATGTGTACACTTAGAGCTATAAACATTCCCCACAGCATTGCTTTTGCTGTATTCCAGAGTTTCCATTGTGAAATATTTTCATTCTCACTGAATTGTAAGAACGTTCTAATTTCTTCTGTGACCCAGGTGTTATTCAGTAGTGTATTATTCAGCCTCCATGTGTTTGAGTGATTTGTGCAGTGTGTTTTGTTGTTAAGAACTAGTTTGTTTCTACTGTGGTCACATAGTAAGCAAAGAAATATGCCAATCCTCTTGTATTTGCTGTATGTGTATTATGATATGATGTATTTTGGAGAATGTTCCAGGGGCTGCTGAGAAGAATGTGAATTTGGTTGTTTTTGGGTGAAATACTTGGTAGATGTCTGTTGCTCCAAATAATGAAGAATCTGTGGTATTCTGTTTTTGTTTTTGCATCTCTGTATGATGCCCTTCAAGATAGTCCTCTGGGCTGGGAGTTTGGCTAGTGTTTGCCTGGCATGCACGAAGACCCATGTTCAATTCCTTGGTACCACATACATAGAAAAGAACCAGAACTGGTGCTCTAGCCTTGAGTAAGTCCAAGGACAGTGCTCAGGCTCTGAGCTCAAGCCCAGGACTGGCAAAAAAGAAAAAAAAAAAGATAATCCTCTATGCCCTGGCACCTCCTAGACCAACACAAAGCCAGACTCAAGGCAGCAGGAACACAGATACAGGGACTAAACATATAAACAAAATAAGATGTCACCAGGCCCTGGTGGTTCAGGCCTGTTATCCTAGTTACTCAGAGGCTGAGATCTAAGGATCGTGGTTCAAAGCCAGCCTGGTCACAAAAGACTGACCATGAGACTCTTATCTCCAATTAACCACCAGAAAACTGGAAGTGGCATTGTGGCTCAGGGTTAGAATGCTAGCCTCCAGCTGAAAAGCTCAGGAATAGTGCCCAGGCCTAGAGTTCAAGCCCCACAACAGCCCCGCCAAAAATAAAATAAAAAATAAATCTCATAGGCTTTTTTGTTCTTAATAGGATGACATTTTGAGCTGGACAATGTTTTGGTAGTAGGAGCAATTAGCAGCATACAGGATAACTATATACTGGTAACTAGCTGCCCTGGATATTGCCAAATATGTTATGGGGCAAACTTCCCTTAGTTGAAAACTTTTACCCACAGATGATTAGTTTCCTTTTATTTTCTAATTCTGAAACATACTTCAGGTGTTGCTTTTCTCTCAAGGTGCTTTTATAATAGTTTCTCTTTGCATTTTATTTTTAAAATCCTTATTAAATTTCTAGAAAGTTAGAATTTAAATAAATTATATCTTAGAAATGAGTGGAAAGCTGTATTTTGTTATACTGCTTACTGTTTACCTTAGCAATATTTGTGATCTATGCTACCTCTCTATATTGCTGCCCGTACTAGTATTTGAGTATTAGTTTGAGACTATAAATGATAATTACCTTTAAAATTTTAAACACAATTGTTTTAGTTTTATGTTGCTAAACAACAAAGTATCCCCAAATATAATGGACTAACCAAACAAATCACAGCATGGCATCCGTATGAATGAAGGGCTTGTTTGCACCACAGGCTGCCTACTGACTAGGCCACCAGGGGAAATACTCCCCTGCCTACTCCACTGATGGGCCGGGACTCCACTGGTGGCCTGGGTATAAACAGCTGAAAGGTCATGCAGAGTCTTCTGAGGCCTGTTTTACCCAAAGAGTACTTGAAGCCAGTACAGAATATCTGGTGTGGTTATGACTGAAGCATGTCTTCAGCTGTGGTGCAGTTGTCCTCTGTAGCTGCTAGAAAAATCCTCAGGGTGATTATAAAGTGTCCAAAAGAGCTGATCTACCATGAGAGTTATTCAGCTAGTTGTTGTTTGCGGACAGTTCCTTGCTAATGGCTGTCAGACAAATGGCTGTCAAATAGTCTATGATGTCTGCTATTATTCCATTGATCTTTTATTATCTATGAGATATTTATCACAGTTTTACCTTTTTGAACTAGAAATCTTTTCTCTTTTATAGGGGATATTTCCTGCAAATTATATCCACTTGAAAAAGGCTATTGTCAGTAATAGGGGGTAAGTAATTGGCCTTGCTAAATTTATTTATAATTATTACAGGTTGCAGAAGAATTGTGTATGTCTTTTTGGTTTGTGGTATAAAACATATTATTGACAAGTTTTTATATAGAAAATAGGCATTTTTATCACATATAATCTTGAGTATGGTACGTTGTGATGTAACCCCTAGTTGTGAATTCTATTAGAAAGTTATATATGAAAAAAAAGTTATATATGCACAGTATGTTAAAATATGTATATGTGGACTATTTTGAGTGTAGTCATTGATACAATAGCAGCCTAGAGATGATTTTGTAATCTTTCTATATGTCATACGTAAGGAAATGTAAGAGCTTCTGTTTCTAAGTAGAAATTGATGGATTTAGAAAAAAATTATATGATCTTGGGGATTGAACCCATAGCCTTGTGCTTGCTAGACAAGCACTCTGCTAATGAGTTATATGCAAGCTTCATTTTGTGTTTTTGGTGCCACAATTTATGTCTTTCTTATTGTGTATTTATTAACAAGTTATTTTAATTACCTTTATTTTCAGTAATTTTATCTTTTAATTTTTATATTAGTGTTATGATTTATATACCATCATTATAATGTTACAGATTTTTCTGAATTATTACATTGTAAATTTGAACACTGATTTTTATATTTTCATATTTTTTTGCTACTAATTAGAATTCCTTCAATTTGACTTAAAGTGTCTTGTTTCTACAAGGCACATTTGCTAGTAATGAAGTTGCTTAGTTTTTATTTGTCTGAGAAAGTCATTTTATACTTTCATGTTAATCAGTGTCCTTATATCTTTAGCTTTCAGAATTTCATATAGCACATTTTGTCATGCAGAACTTTTGGTTTTCTAAGAAAGCCTTTATCTCTTCTTTTTGTGAAGGACAGCTTTGCACTGTAACATTTCCTAACTTTAAAGTTTCATTTAAACCCTATAGTATTGTAGGGTTTTATCAAAGATAATTTGGTTATTTGTGTGTCTCTGGTTCTAGACAATATGAAACTGTGGTTCCACTTGAAGATTCTATTGTGACTGAGGTTACAACAACTTTACAAGAATGGGCCAGTCTGTGGAAACAATTATATGTGGTAAGTAATTGATAATAGCTTAACAGATCATTTAAGTTATATCAGGAATTTTATTTATCCTGTGTTTGTTTTATAGTTGGGAATTTACGAATATTTTTAGTTTTCCAAGTGAATGTCCTTAGTATGAGCTGAAATATCGTAGACTGAATTCTGCAGTGCTACAAAGAAGCAAAAGAATTATTAATACTTGAAGCTACTTGGCATTTTTTGTCAAGGGTATCATGCTACATAGAAATTCAATTTCATAGAGCTGCATATACAATGATTTTGTTTATATAACATTCTCAGATGACAAAATTTATGTGATAGGATAGGTCTGGGTTTACCTTACACATTATACTTTCTTTTTTTTGTGGGGGGGCCAGTCCTGGGGCTTGAGTTCAGGGCCTGGGCACTGTCCTTGGGAAGCTTTCCTCAAGGTTAGCACTCTATCATTTGAGCCACAGCACCATTTCCTGCTTTTCTCTATGTGGTACTGAGGAATCGAACCCAGGTCTTCGTACATGCTAGGCAAGAACTCTACCACTAGGCTAAACTCCTGACCCACACACATTATACTTTTTGCTCAGGATTGCTTTCTAGTCAAAGGTCTTTGGTACTACCATATTGATTTCAGTAATTTTTTTCTGTCAGTCATAATAACAAAATATTGATATTAAATCAGATAGAGATCAACAGACTAGAAGATCCAGAAGCCGACCCACACAGGTATAGTCATGGGATATTTCTTGGTAGTTATTGGAGTTTTAACTCAGCGCCTTGCACTTGCTAAGCAGGCATCTACCACTTAAGCTTTGCCTTCCCAACCCTTTTTACTTTTAATTATTTTCTAGATAGAACTGTACATTCTTTGCCCAAGCCAACTTAGACTGCAGTCTTCCTACTTACGCTTCCTATGCTGCTAGAATTACAGTCATGTTTCACTACATCCAACTTATTGATTGACTTGAGGTTTCCCAATCTGTAGCCAGACTGCTCTGAGTTGATTGTGATCCTTTTGATCAACACTTCCCAAGTCACTGGGATTACAGACATGAGCCACAGTGCCTAGCTAGTCAGTTGAGTTTGGACAAAGGCACCGAAAACATATGTTGATAAAAAGGCAGCTTCTTCAACTAGTGATACTAAGAAAAATGGATATTCATATATAGAAGATTGAGTCTGTACCGAATGGGAAAAAGCTCAAGAATGTTTTCTCTAAGAATATTATAGCCAGGCACTGGTGGCTCAAGCCTGTAGTCATAGCTACTCAGGAGGCAGAGATCTGAGGAGCATGGTTATAAGGCAGCTCTGGCAGGAAAGTCCCTGCAACTGTTATCTCCAATTAACCAGAAACCAGATGTGGACCCAT
This sequence comes from Megascapheus bottae, assembly GCF_031878675.1. Taxonomy (NCBI): domain Eukaryota; kingdom Metazoa; phylum Chordata; class Mammalia; order Rodentia; family Geomyidae; genus Megascapheus; species Megascapheus bottae. The sequence goes on along the minus strand of NC_143540.1, from coordinate 6,831,198 downwards.
GGCTCAAAGTGGTACAGCACTAGACTTGAGAAAAAAGCTCAGGGACGGTGCCTAGGCCCTGAGTTCAAGCCCCATGACCACCCCCCAAAAGAATGTTATTCTTATATTTTACAGTGTATTAATGAAAGAGCCACACTAGGCAAGAGAAACAAATGAAAGGCATTCAAGGGGCTGAGAGTTTGGCCTAGTGGTAGAGTGCTTGCCTAGCATGCACGAGGACCCAGGTTCAATTCCTCGGTACCACATACATGGGAAAAAGCCAGAAATAGTGTTGTGGCTCAAGTGGCAGAGTGCTAGCCTTGAGGAAAAAGCCCAAGGACAGTTCTCAGGCCTTGAGTTCAAGCCCTAGGACTGGCACCAAAAAAAAAAAAAAAAAGAAAGGCATTTAAATAGGGAAGAGACAAATTATCTCTTATTGTATATGTTACAACTCTATATTTTGGAAAAGCTAAAGATTCCATCAGTGATTATTAGAATTGATACATGAATAAAGGTGCTAAATACAAAATCAACATAAAAATCAGCATTTTTTATATCAATGAGATTGTTGAAATAGAAATAATTGAAATAACCCCATTCGTTCACAGTAGCTATAGAATAACAACAAAAACAAGAAAACACCTAGGAACAATTTTATTCAGAGAAAGACTTACATAATAAAATTTGTGAAACATTGAAAAGAGAAATAAAAGAGCAAACACTTTCATGGTTTGGAAAAATTAATAGTTAAAATTCTCTTCGCAATGTGATTGATAGATGCATTGTGATCCTCATCAGATAACAAATTGCATTCTTCATAAAATTAGGGCAGAGCTTTCCTTAACCCCAGTGAAGGTAAAAGGGCCCCACAAAGCCAAAGCAATCTTTCTTGAGGAGAAAGAACAGTTAGAGGCATCATAATACCTGATTTCAAGATAAACTATGGAGATAGCATAATAGTGGCATAAAAACAGATACATTGAGCAATGAGTTACATTAGAAATCTTACAGTGAACTCCATGTATGTCTAACCAATTTATTCTTAACAAAGATGCCAAAAGTATACATTGGAGAAAGCACAGCCACTTTAATAAATGACGCTGGAGATACCTGATAGGTAGAAGATTGAAACTCAAACCTTTCACGCTATAAATGGGTTGTATGATGTGTGTATGTTTATAATACACATACTGCCGTAAAACTGTAACAGTAAGATAAGATACAAGCCAAAACCTTTACACCTAGCCTCAATATCTCTTCAGTGTCTGATGGAATTGCTTTGGCCCAGTTTATTCTATTCTAGCCTTCCAGATTGGGCATGAAAGTCTATGAGACTCTTATCTCTTAATTGGAGAATTAACCACCAGAAAACCAGAAGTGGCGCTGTGGCTTAAAGTGGTAGAGCACTAGCCTTTAGCTGAAGAGCTAAGGGACAGTGCCTAGAACCAGAGTTCAAGCCCCATGACAAAAAGGAAAAAAAAGAAAAAATAATAGTATTGAGCAAGGCACTGGTGGCTCACACCTGTAAACCTTGCTACTCAGGAGGCTGAGATCTGCGATCATGGTTTGAAGCCAGTTTGGGCAGGAAAGGCCAATGAAACTCTTATCTCCAACTAACTATCAAAAAAGCCAGAAGTAGAGATGGTAGAGCACTAGCTTTGAAGTAACAAAGCTCAGAGACAGCACTGAGGTCCTGATTTCAAACCGTAGGACCAGCACCACGCACCCCATACACACATACTATTGAGATGTTAGACCTGACTGTCTGCGTACCTCAATACAACAGGAGACTTGGAAGACTAGAGATCTGTGCTTGTGCCTAGTTTGCAGTTAGAACATTTCCTTCATTAGATGAGATTATTCAGGCTGTTTTGGATTATCTGTAATGTCTGTAATAATGATTTAGTTTTAGTTAGAGCTTTTAGAATTGTTGAAAACAATCTTGGAAAGAATTTTTTTAGGCACACTACAGGAAATTATACAACACTAAAATAACACTAGAAAATTGATGCCTGGGACCTCATTACTCCCATGATTCCATACCACAGAATAAATTTCATTTCATTTGCCATTGTATACCATTGTAATCTGGGGGTGTTAATCTGAGGGTGTTATATCATAATATTCCTTTACAATATTCTGCAAAAAAATGAAGTTTTGTCAGATAAATAGTATTCTCTTGAGTAAACATAGTTTGGTTTGAGTTGTTAACCTTCTTTTAAACACAATTTCAACAGAAACATGTTTGGTATTTTAGCCATCAGGTGATAGGTTCACAGGAGAGCTTGAGTTCTTTCATATGTAGTCCCAGTGGAGTTGCATGTCTCTTCATATTTGTGTGCAGAAAATAGGAAGAGCAAAGTATACCCAGTGGTATTGATTCACTGGATTTTAAGAACAGCTCTGAGGCATGCTTTCTAAGTCTGAATTGTGATCAAAGCATATTTTAAAAGGTCGAAATAAAGCAGTCCTAATTTCTAGGAAATGTTTTAACTTAACATGCTGATAGAGATTGTTGCAGATATAGTATTGTTTTCCAGAGCTGTAGAACACAGCAGAAAATGCAAGAACATAGCAGGGATGTTGAGACATGGTTGAAAGGGTGTCTTTCTGTTTCTTCATCAAGAGTTTAGTACTGGTACCTTAGAAACTATATTATCTCAGAAAAGAGTAGTTCCAAGAAAGCAGATGTCTGCATTTCTTAAAATTCTAAGTGCCCAATTTTTACAAATTTGTTTTTAGAAACTACATATGTTTTCTTTCTTAATAAATCTGTACTTACTAATTTATTCTACATGAAAAATTTGATAATGCTTCTCAAGTTCTAATTTCTACCCAGGCAAATCAGCTCACTGGCTTTCATGTCAGACCATTGTCAGTAGGCATAATACAAATAGATATAGTAGTTGGAGGAGTGAAAGTACTTGGATTTGAACATTATACAACTGGGCTTGAATTTTACATGCCTAAATTTATATCTTTGTGGCTTAGTGCAAAATACTTAAACACTTCTTTCTATTTTTCTCAACTGTAAAATTGAAACAAGAGCCAGGGTATTGGGTTTTTATGAAGATAAGTAACAACAACAAAAAAAATAGTACCTAAAACCTCTTTTAGATTACCTATCATGTAGGAATTACTAAATGTTAATTAAAGGATATTCTTAAGACTGTGTCAGATGCTTTGTGATACATTTTTTTTTTCAGTAGATGTTGCAGTTCTTAAAGCCATTTTCTAACTTAGCTGAAATTCTTAGTTTTGTCAGTTTGATACATTGTCCTTGAAAGTTGATGAATCTTTTGTTTTCCAATCTTAAGAAAAACAATCATTTGAAGTTAAGTAGAATCAATTTATAGGATAGAGACTCCACTTTTCTTTTTTTGGTCAGTCATGGGACTTGAACCCTGGGACTGGGTGTTATCCCTGAACTCTTCAGCTCGAGATTACCACCACTTCCAATTTTCTGGTGATTAATTGGAGATAAGAGTCTCATGGACTTTTTAGATCAAGCTCCAGGATCAGCACCCAAAAACAACAAGAACAACAAAACCCTGACAGTTAGTGAATATTTGGTTTTATTTCTAATTACTCTTCGTTTCCATACTCTAGAAATACATAGTTGATAGCCAAAATCTTGAATGTTCTAACAATTATTCTAACAATTATTCTATTAATGTAAACTATCAAAATCACACATGGAGAAGCTTTTCTACTGATACTATTGCCATTACCAAACTGCCAGCTCCTGTTCTGTAATTTACATAACAGTACATTATTAAATTAAAAGCAGACATTTTAGGGAGGGATTCTTTTTAGACAAATAGTATTTGTTTACTAAATCTGTAACACTCAGGTAAATATTTTAAGAAATGCCTACCCTGTTGAATACCAGCCAGAATACCCAGACACCTTCTGGTATATGGCAGATTGTTTGTATTATTCCTTAACAAGTGTTAGAATAATCCCAAGGCTTCTTATTTGTTCATTGACTTCACTTGTTTAGGATTAGTTGTTAAATTGTTTATATTACCCAATGCTAAAATTTGCCACTTTATTATTTCCCATTTTTATTATCTTTTTACCTATCTGAGGGCCTTTTGCAATTTAACGTTTTTGATTTTCACTGGCCTCCTAGTTGGTTTTCTTCCAGAGACTCCTTTCTTACTCTTACCTTGTTAGTAATTAATTTTTTCCCTTTTGTTTTTCAACTTCTGTACTGTGTATCCCCTGAAACTCATCCCCTCTGATAGGATTTAATTTGTTTCTTACACCAAACTGTTAATTTCACAATTCTTTACGTTTTTGCTCTGTCCATAGGCCATCTTTGACTTGATTGTCTTTTTGTGGAAGAATAACTTTACCTTCTATTTTTTTTACATCATCTATGTTCGTTCAGGCCTATAGTTTTACAAAAACGATGGTTCCCAAGGGAACCATATCATTTGACTTAAAGCAGCATGCACCTGTTTCTAAATGGTTATTGTTTTGTTCATCCTACCTGCCAGAAATAGCTTAGTTGTTAACTCAACTAGCCTCTGTGCTCTCATGTGCTAAGTTCTTATAATAATTGATGACATAATTCTTTTTTTTTTTTTTGGCCAGTCCTGAGTTTCCTTTTCTCAAGGCTAGCACTCTGCTACTTGAGCCACAGTGCCACTTTTGGCCTTTTCTGTTTATATGGTACTGAGGAATGGAATCCAGGGCTTCATACATGGTAGGCAAGCACTCTACCACTAAGCCACATTGCCAGCCCTGCAAACATAATTCTTGAATAATCATTACTCAGGCTACACTTGTAGAAGGGCATGTAATTAGTAGTATACAGAACTAAGTATCTCATATATGAAGTTTGTATTCTTATAAATCACTTGTTCAACAAATACTAAGAGCTTGAATGTTCATTCAGTATATTACATTATGCCCCACGTTTGTTCTGGGGATATAGCAGTACATAAAAAAGGTAAAAATCTTGTGTTCTTGCAGTTGACTTTCTAATGCATGAAAATTGATGCAGTGAATTTAATATATTTTGAGATATATAGTGTTTTATGTTTATTATTTATATCCAACATTGTGAAGTGTGTGTGTGTGTGTGTGTGTGTGTGTGTGTGTGTGTGTGTGTGTGTGTTGGCCTTGGGGCTTGAACTTAGGGCCTGACACTGTCTCTGAGCTTTTGTGCTCAAGGCTAGTGCTCTACCACTTGAACCATAGCCCTACATCTGACTTTTTGCTGGTTAATTGGAGATGAGCATCTCATAGATTTTTCTACCCACAGAAACTGTGATCCTTAGATCTCAATCTCTTGAGTAGCTAGAATTGTGGATGTGAATCATTCAGGCCTGGTGGGAAGCTTCTTTTTAAAAGCAGTTTTATAATTGATACACAAAATTTCTTGTACTTAAGTATAAAATTGGTAAATTTATAGTATAGTGCCAATATAATTATGTACTTATTTTCCATTTGTATTCCTCTTTGCTGAAGTATTTGCTCAAATTGTTTGTCTATTTGGTAAAACTAGTTTATTGAGATTTGAAAATTCTTTCTTCATTTTATGTATTTTTAGAGAAAAACTTGCCAGGTGCCGGTGGCTCATGCCTGTAATCCTAGCACCTCAAGGAGGCTGAGATCTGAGGATCACAGTTCAAAGCTAGCCCCGGCTGGCTTTGAGACTCTAATCTCCAATTAACCACCAGAAAACCGGAACTAGCATTGTGGCTCAAGTGGTAGAAAACTAGCCTTGAGCTGAAGAGTTAAGGGACAGTACCCAGGCCCAGAGTTCAAGGCCCCCATGACAGACAAAAACTGAAAAAAAAAAAAAAAAAAGGCAACAACAACCAAAAAAACTTTTTAAAATTCAGAATAGCTCATTCTTTAAAAGATTCAATTCTTCAAGCATATAGAAAATTTCTTCATTTAAAGTTATTTTTAAGAAGATAAATACAAGCCATATTATTTAAGGAATACATACATACATAATAGCTGAAATATAAGGGGGGTATAGTAAGGTATGAATGACTAGTTTGCTCATGAGATTCTTGGTAGTCATTGTTTTGAAGCATATCTAGAAGACTAGGTGATGTGTTAGAACCAAGTCCAGAGCAGAGTATCCGCTGGAAGGGAGGCAGTGAAAGTGGTGTGGCCATAGACGCAGTATGATCCTTACCTGATAAAGTTAACCAGCATAATAGCCCTAGATTCATTCTCATCATCCCCACACATACTCTCATTTTCTTTCTCTTCTTTCTTTCTTCTTGTTCTCTTCCTTCCTTCCCTCCCTCCCTTCCTCTCCCCTGCCTACTATGGTATATTGTCTATACATTAAAGAATTATGAAACACCAGAGCAAGAATCAGTAGTAGAAAGACAGGAAGTGTTCTTATATTTTTTGATAGTAATAAACCCTGAGGTATACTTAGTGCAAGGTGGAGCTGGTGAGTTGTTTGCACTTTTACTTAAAAATTCCCCTAGTAGGAGAAAAGAGAAGTAAGCTAAACAAGAAGTAGGATTTAATAAGAAACTCTCAGTGCCCTTGGAATTATGGCCCCATGTGAAAGGACTGCTCCTGCAGTGTTTCCAGACAACCTGGACATAAATGTGTACTTTCTGTCTGTCTTCTTCTTTCCTTTGCTGTAGCAGGATGACTCACATCCTAAAGAAGCTTGGTTGGCAGGGTAGCTGCTGTCACTGCTGCCCTGTATGCATTGTCACCAGTGTGTGAAAGCTATCAATGGACAGATGCTATGCTGTAGTCAAGAGAGAAAGCTTTCTCCAGGGCCACCTTTTACTGTGGAATGTTTCATTTCCCATCTGTTCTGAAAATGAGACAAATAAATGGTCTGGCTTTTGTGTTGATTCTGACAGGGGATCATTACAGGAAAGCAGGATTTACTAGTCCCATTTATTAATATTTAAATTAGTAAGCAGCAGTGAAGGCTAGATTCAAAGTCTTCTTATCTTTGTGACTCAAAACAACCCCATTTGTGGTATGGAGTGGTGGAGAGAGAGCTTTTTATAGTAGAAATCATTGAAATTCAACATTTTAAAACAGTCAAAAGGTACATGTAAACCCATTTTTTGTTTTTAATTTTTACAATTATGTTTAAGTACTTATGCAGAGGTTTCAATCAGCATATCAGTTTGAGTACAAAGTATCTTGATTAGTGTCACTCCTCCCATTGTTCTCCCCTAAACATATTTTCAAATTAAAAAAAATTATTGGGCATGTAGTGGAAAATATCAGATCAAGTCCTCATCTCTTCTTTGTTTTTTTATTCCCAGTCCATACTTACTTTTATAGCTCCTTTAGCTGTTTTTTTATTTTTTATTTATTTTTTATTTATTTATTTATTTATTTATTTATTTTTGCCAGTCCTGGGCTTCAGCTCAGGGCCTGAGCACTGTCCTTGGACTTTCTCAAGGTTAGAGCTCTACCACTTGAGCCTCAGCACCACTTTTGGCTTTTTTCTATGTATGTGGTACCGAGGAATTGAACCCGGGTCTTCGTGCATGCTAGGCAAGCACTTTAACCACTAGGCCAAACTCCCGGCCCCTATTTATTTTTTTTTATTTAAAAATTTTTTATTGTAATTAGTAAAAGGGTTACATGATATTTGCCAGATAGAAGGTGCATTAATTCACATACATTGATACCCTTTCACATGTCTTGGTACCCATTTCCCTCCCCCCCCATTTAGCTGTTTTTTTAATATTTAGTATTCCTAAATGATACCCTTAATGCATACTTTTTCTAGTTTTGGTCACATTTAATTATGTTTGTGTTTTAGAAGACAAGCACTGAACTTTGAATTTATATATGTGCATACATATTATTTTTCCATATTTCCAAAATACTTGTATCAACATTTAAAAAATGCATGCCTGCATAACTACTTGTACATGTAGCTACATTTCCTTTCATGTGTAAATTTTCTTATCATGACTAGTCCTCTTTTTTAATTTACCCTGTTTTCCCTGTTGTCTATGTCCCAATGCTGTGGCAAAAATAAAAAACCACTGAATGTGTTCAAACATTATAAAGTATTTTATTAGTTTAAATTTTTCCAGTTATACTTGTATGGAGCCCTGACACCACCTTTGTTAATCTGCCCTGAGAATGATTTTTTTGTGTGTGTGCTTTCTCATAGGTCCTTTTTTCTCTTGGTTAGATCATTATCACCTTAATTTTGATTTATCTCCTATTTCCTTGTTCCTTCTTGCAGAAAATGTGTGATGAAAACATTGTTAAAGATTTTGCATATTTTAAATGCTTTTAGTTTTCCTTTACCTTTGAGTCATAGTTTCACTGGATGTAAACTTATTTGTTATAAGTAAGATACAGAACTTGGCTAGGTATGTTGATATACTCAGGGGACTAGAGCAAAAGGATTGAGGATTTGAGCCTAACCTGGGCTTACAAGTAGCAAAGTCTAGGCCAGCCTGACACTGCCACAAATTAACCAGCAACTCACCTATGTACTCCAGAATTTTGAAAGCATTGCTTCATAATTTTCCAGTTTCTGATGTTAAGATATTTCTGTCATGTCACTAGAATATCATTATGTTATGACTCTTGTATATCATTTATTTTCCGTGAAAAATTTAAGGATCACCTCTTTGTCATCAGTGTTGTAAATTTTTGCAAAAGATGTACCTTTACTTGTTTTTTGTTTGTTTGTTTGTTTGTTTGTTTGCCCCCAGTTGTCTAGCACTTCAGTCAATTGTGGCTTCAACATGTTTTTTGTTTTGTTTTGTTTTTTGCCATTCTTGGGGCTTAAACTGAGGGCCTGAACACTGTCCTTGGGCTTTCTCAAAGCTAGAGCCCTACCATTTGAGCCACAGCACCACTTCTGTCTTTTTCTATGTATGTGGTACCGAGGAATTGAACCCGTGTCTTCATATATGCTAGGCAAGCACTCTACCACTAGGCCAAACTCCCAGCCCCTGTTTGGGTTTTTGATAGCCTGTGTGCTGGTTCTATGAGGGAAACTCCATTCCTTCATATATTCCAAGAGAATACAGAAATTGCTGACTAGTTTGGGGCCAAGAACTGACCTAGCTCAATAACGTCATCTTCTTTTGGTCAGAACCATCTCAAGGTTTGCCCAGATTGAAGTACATGGATAAACAAACTACATTTCATGTTAAAGGACTATCAGTGTCCTATTATTGGAAAGAATACCTGGTATAGGAGATATTGTCATCTTTGAATTTCTGATTTTAAAAATGTTTATAAGCTAATTGCTAGTGGCTGACATGTACAATCCTTGATACTTAGAGTGAACTTGGAAGATCATACTCTGAAGCCAGCCCAGTCAGGAACGTCTGTAAGAGTCTTAAATGTGTTGCTTCAGTATCAGTACACTTGGCCATCAGTATACCTAGATAGAAAAAGCCAACAACCTTTCTTTTAATTAGTGTTCACAAATCTCAAAGCTACCTAGCAATTAAACTACCTTTCCCCTGTCAATTTAAGTTACTATTATCAGAGGGGGGAACCATATTACATCTTTTCCTCAATCCTCAAACCTCAGAACACCCTTTCCCATTTCACTTACTTGACATCATTGATCTTGTTGATCTTTTTCCCCTCTGAGAATGAAGTTGAGGGAAAAATTCAGACCTTTCATTAAATCTTTGAAGTCTTTGAAATCTGTGACTTTTTCCCATCCTTTGATAGTACAATCGACCCTTTGTTTCCATGAATTTAAGCAAGTTAAGTAATGTAGAGAAGTATATAGGAAGATATAGGTAGTTATATGTAAATGTGATACAATACCAAATTTCCTGGACAGTTCTCATTCTCTGTTTAACCTGCATTTGACAAAGTCCTTCCTAAATTCTAGTTTTTATTGGGCTTTCATAACATATTTCTCTACTACTTTTCAACGCACTACTTACTCTCCCTTAATTTCTTTTACTTAGATATCCCTAGTTTTCCTGGAATCCAAGTTAGACTTTGCATGTTCATAGTTGAACCTATTTTTCCTTTTTCAGACATGTTTCCCAAGCCATAAAACAAAAGTGATCCTTGAATCCATTACTGTTCTATATCCAGTCTGTCAGTAGATTCTGATACCTCTGGTACAGAACATGATAAAACTCCAATTCCTTCTAAACTGAACAGAACATGGTGGTATATATCTGTCATCCAAGCATTTAGGAGGCTAAGGAAGATTACAAGTTTTTTTTGTTTTTTTGTCAGATAGGGATTTGAACTCTGGGCCTGGGCTCTGTCCCTGAACTCTTCAACTCAAGGCTAGCGCTCTACCACTTTGAGCCACAGCTCCATTTCTTGTCTTCTGGTGGTGAATTGGAGATAAGTCTCACAGGCTTTCATGCCTGGGCTGCCTTTGACCTCTAATCTTCATATCTCAGCCTCCAGAATAGCTAGGATTATAGGTGTGAGCTACCAGTGCCTGGCTAGATTTGTTTGAGGGTAGCCTTGGTTACATGAGAACCCATTCTGCTTTAAAAAAAAAAAACAAGCCTCTATTACTACCACCATTAGGGCATTTAGTAACTCCTACATAGGTGTTTTACTTACTCTGTAGTGCATGTTTATCTGTCTTCAGAAATAATCTTATAGGTTGGTTACTGACCAAGATTTTTTTCCAAGAATCTTAATTATACAAAATTATATTTCTAATAGAAACAAAATTCTGAATATTTTAAAGTCAAGATTTTGCTTATGAGAAAATAGACCTTGGTTTATAAATCTTTATTCTTTTTTTTTTGCCAGTCCTGGGCTTGAGCTCAGGGCCTGAGCACTGTCCTTGGACTTCTTCAAGGCTAGAGCTCTACCACTTGAGCCTCAGCACCACTTCTGGCTTTTTTCTATGTATGTGGTACTGAGGAATCGAACCCGGGTCTTCATGCATGCTAGGTAAGCGCTTTAACCACTAGGCCAAACTCCCGGCCCTGAACCCGGGTCTTTGTGCATGCTAGGCAAGCACTCTTCCACTAAGCTGAACTCTCAGCCCCTATAAATCTTTATTCTTACATATACCTTTTTTTTTCTGAAGCACCTGCTCTCAGGGCACTTACATTTTTACTTGTAAGGTAATAACCACTATAATGTCTGTAATTATGTTCAATGTGATGTTTCTACTTGAGTCTTCTAAAGGTGACACTTTATTACACTGAGAAGACTAGAAATCTCTGGCTCTGGGGATGCAGACTGTTTAGAAAGGCTAATTAAAAAGCTAGAATGAGGCCTAGAAACCAGGAAATTAGTCTTACTCCAGAGGCTGGCTTTATTTTGAAACCTCAGTTACTTCAAAATAGGGCAGATGATTCTCCCTCTCCCGCTTTCAACTTAGTTGCTGCGTGGTTGAAGTCTTCACTCTTGAGTGTACAGCTTCTGCCAGAGAAAACACTTTTTGTCTCCTGTGTAAGTTACCATTCTGATTAAGCTTAGTAACTTTGATTTACTATGAAGTAAGAGGTAGCAACTATACTTTTGCATGATTCAGATCCATTCTGTTAATTTGTTAGATGTTATGTACAAATTTTAGATAGTAGGAACTGAAGAGTTTAAGACTTTCTGTGGCTAAAGATGTTGTAGATTTATTCTTGTGCTTAAATTTTCCATAGACTAAGATTTTTAAATTAGCTCCTCTTTATGTTGCCTTTATGGTTCAGAGAAATGAACACTTTTCATAGTTTAACTATTTTTCTTTCTCTTTTCATTCTCTTTCCATATCCCTTATTATATTTCACTCAACAACAAAAATGCCCTTTCAGAAACACAAAGTAGATCTTTTCTACAAGCTACGTCATGTGATGAATGAACTTATTGACCTGCGAAGGCAGCTACTATCTGGTCATTTGACCCAGGATCAGGTGCGGGAGGTTAAACGGCACATCACAGTGCGCCTGGACTGGGGTAATGAGTAAGTATAAATATTACTTGGGCATCTCTCAGTTTTATGTAGGATAACTCAGTCCTCAGAGAATTTAAACTTGATCGATGTTTTGCTGTAATGATTGAAAGATAATGTGAAATTCTCCACTGAGGGTTTTACTTTTTCAATTTGTTCTAGGTATGGTGGTTGGTTCTAGTTAGCAAAGAACACTCACTGTTTCTAGTTATAAACTCTCAGCTTCTGTTTTTACTTATAGAACAAAAAATTAATGAATTGGACCTGGGTGCCAGTAAGCCATATGTATAATCCTAGTTATTTAGGACACTATTGTCCTAAGGACTCAGATTCAAAGTCTTTGGAAGAATCTATCTCCAGTTAACTAGCAAAAATGCTGGACTGAAGGCATGGCTCAAGTGGTAGTATGCCATCTTTAAGCAGAAAAAGCCAAGGTGCAAGCTTCGTGTTAGGCTCTGAGCCTAGAAGAAATCTCCTATCCCCAGAACATCGACATATGTAAAGAACTTTAAAAAACTAAGCAGAATCCTCAAATATCCACAAAGAGAATCCAGAAGGTCCACTTTGAGAATAAGATTAAAGAAACAAAGAAATAAATGTCACTTTCAAAATGACACATTCAGAATGAGAAGATATTGCCTAGGTTGGCTTTGAACCATGATCCTCAGATCTCTATCTCCTCAATAGGTAGAAGTATACTTGGCTAAAGAGAAAATTTTATGGAAATAAGGAGAATTTTCCAGAACCAGAAAATATAAGATTACAAAAGCCCAATATACATTTAATGAATGGGGGAAGAAGCAAACTCAAAACTTCCATAGAGAAGCATATTAAGATATTTTAGCATTCTTGGGATGAATCTTTAAGGATTGCTCCTTTCTGTTGAAGAGACTTGAGGATGTGCTCTTGAAAAGTGGAAGACAGACAAAAAGGGAAAGAAACAGGCTATAAGTCTGAATGGATATAGTCCAAAATGATACTGGATATTCCTGAATACTCCTCCCACTTATGAGTGACTTATCTCCCTTCAGTTATTCCAGTAATTCAAGAATACCCATTTTTCAGCTTCTATAACATGTACTAGGCTCATTCTGAGCTTAAAAAATGGTAGTGAGGCCAGATGTGGTGGCTCAGGACTGTAATCCTAGCTATTCAGGAGGCTGAGATCTGAGGATTGCAGTTCAAAGCCAGCCTAGGCAGTGAAGTCCATGAGACTTGTATCTCCAATTAACCACCAGAAAAGCAGAAGTGGCGCTGTGGCTCCAGGGGGAGGGCGGTAGCCTTGAGTGAAGAGCTCAGGGACAAAGCCCAGGCCCAGAGTTCAGGTCCTACGACCGACCAAAAAAAAAAAAATGGCAGTGAGACTGGGAGTGTGGCCCAGTGGTAGAGTGCTTGCCTAGCATGCACCAAGCCTTGGGTTCAATTCCTTGGTATCATGCATACAGAAAAAGCCGAAAGTGGCCCTGTGTCTCAAGTGATAGAGTGCTAACATTGTTTAGAAAGTGATGCTGGGGCTCAAATAGTAGAGCTCTAGTCTTGAGAAAGCTCAAGGACAGTGTCACAGTCCTGAGTTCAAGCCCCAGGACTGGCAAAAAAGAAGCAGAAACAAAAATGGCAGTTGACTAAGGGTTGACTCAGAATTCTTTCTGATGGAGCCCTCTAAGGCTTTGAATTACTCTATATGAAATTCTTTGAATTTTACACATCTTTACAATGTTCTGTATTTTATTTTATTCTGTTGTCCATATTATCTTTTTTTCATGTGGTACCTAATCTGAATCACAGATACAGTGATCATAGAAAATAGTTTTTAGTTAGTTAATTGCACACAAAGTATGCTTTAGGGCATTAGGCTTTAGTTCTCTCCCTGAACTGGTTAAAAAATGATGGAATATTAAGGTGTCTTCTGGACAGTGCCTTTTCTATTGCTTATAGTAAAGAGAATATATAATGACCATATGAACGAGATCTAAGCATATTTATAAAAATAAAATGAATAGTAGCAACTAATAATAGCTACCTTTTCCTGAAAATTTACTTAGGCTATATTACCTCTAAGCAATATGAGAAGTAAAATTAACATGATTTATAATTGAAGGGACTGGCCCTCAGAGAGGTTAATCAAGTGGCCAGTTGAGAGAGCAAAGCTGAGCTTTTCTCAAGCTAAGTGTATCACTCTGAACCTCAGATACTTCAGTTAAACCTGCTGACTTCCAGTAATAACTATATAAATTAAGCACTTATATCTTCAAGTGATTTCAATTACTTGAGTCATAATAGTCTGTGGGATGAGTGTGCATAACAATACATCAATGTAGAAAAAAGTAGGAACTGAATTATGTGTCCACTAGGCATGACAAAAGAACTAACTCATAGTTAATTCACATAGTGAATTTACATAGTGGTTACCAAGGAAAGGTAGTATGCTAAGTCCAAGGTATAGTGATCATAGACAAGAAAAAGAAGAGAGGGAAAGTGGTTAGAGAAAGGAAAGGAGTGAGAGAGAGAGCGAAGGGAAGGAAGAGAAGAGAGAGAGATTTGAACAACAAAAGTTTAATAAGCATTTTGACCACATATACCCAGACTTCTTTTTTTTTTTTTTTTTTTTTTTTGCCAGTCCTGGGCTTGAGCTCAGGGCCTGAGCACTGTCCTTGGACTTTTTTCTCAAGGCTAGAGCTCTACCACTTGAGCCTCAGCACCACTTCTGGCTTTTTTCTATGTATGTGGTACCGAGGAATTGAACCCGGGTCTTCAGGCATGCTAGGCCATACTCCTGGCCCATATCCAGACTTCTTATAGGGGCAAGGAGCAAGGAGCAGTGAGTACAATGTCAGAAATTGTGAGAACTCTGATAAATCACTGAAAATTGATACAAATTTTAAAAATCCTGAAAGGGAAAATGTTGAGCCATAAACCTTTCTACCTAAATATCTACTTGGAGGAAACTTGTTGGGAAATATTTCCTGCAGATTACAAACCAAACTTCTTTTGCTTAGTTCAACAACAATTATCTTTCATTGAAAAGAAAGAAGTAATATGAATGAGTTGTTTTAAGTAAAAATCTGAGAAGGAGAAAAATTATAGAGGGGGAGTAAGGGAAAGGAAGAACAAAATGCAAGGCATAATGGCGCATGAGGCAGGAAGCCTCATCACCGTGAGGCAAGCCTAGACCACATGAGGAATTCAGACATTAAGCTGTAGTTTAGCTAATGACATAACACATAGTAATGATGGTTTCAATAGCAGCAGCAGTCACATAGGATACTGAGTACTTTACATGGACTAATCCTGAGAATACCTCTGATAGTAGATCAGTGAGACTTGGGGGAAGAGCCAGCAAAGCAATCTGACATCAGAGCCATGCTCCTGATTCCTCTTCTGCATTGCGTTCCTTTATTGTGAGAAAAGAGAAGAGATCATTCCCTGCATGTGTCGGTCTCTGTTCTTGAAGTTACCCATGGGAAGAAAGAAGCAGGAACTGTTCTTTCAGGGTGAAATTTGTAGTGAATATTATTTTGCTTTTTTTCGGTACACTCCCTGTCTTCTCCCAGTAAGGATGGTCACTTGTTTAATTTTACTAACTATTCTTCATTGAAGATAGTCTGATTGGAGATAGTAGATGTAATTTAGTTTTAGTTTTTGCCATGTCATCCATTATCATTCTTAATATTTCCCAAGATAATGAAAGGTACTGTGTTCTAGCTACTTAGAGGAACAGGAAAGTACTCTGTTATCAGGAGAGGAATCATGATGAATGAACTTTTGCTTGACTTAAAAGAACTATATTCCTTGTATCCAAACTGTTGGTTTGATACATTTTCAGATCCCAAAGAGTGTCTGTGGGGTATGTGGATTGGCAATTGACTGGACAAGCAAGTTAAGGGTGTCACAATGCTAAGGGGAGAGTTTGACCTATTTTTGCAAGTTCTGTATCTGTGGTTTCTGCATCTGTAGATTCAACCAACAATGGATGTCAAGGATTTTTTTTTTAAGTTGCAATTGTTTTCCCCTATAGTATAACATCGTATTACAAATAATATACAGATGATGTAAAGTAGCTGAAAGATTATGTAGATTAAGGGACTTGCGCTTCCTTGGATTTAAAGTATTTATGGTGTGTGTGTAAGTGTGCATGGGAGGTGGATCCTGGAACTAATCCCTCAGTTGTCAGGGAACACCCATACGTTTCTAGACTTCTAATGATGAAAGAATATTTATGAAATATGCTGTCTTATTTTCCCTCTCTCTGCTGCCCTGCTCTCTCTCTGCCCCTCCCAAGCCCAGGCTTGCTTTGAATTTAGTATGTAGCTCACTTGGATTCAAGCTCATAATCATTTTGCTTCTGTAAGTGTTGGGATTACAGGCATGTACCAACCACCCAGTTTTTTTTTTTCCAGTTTTTTTTTTAAAGCTGAAATGATAATATACTGGAGGCTCAGAATATATTTTAAAGGGCAAAATTTATAATTCTAGTTCTAATACAAAAACAAATGCATATTTCTATTTCTGCTGTTTTTTACATGCATATGATGTATTTTAAATATTTGAGACCATGCCTGCAAAACTATTGGCTTTTTAATGTAAACCATTTTCATGAGAAGAGGGATTAAAAATGATGTACTGTACATAGCTTTCTGAAATGGAGAGAAATTAACAATAACTAGTAAAAGGCAATGGAATTGAATCATTCATATAAGAAGGCAGAATAAGGTATAAAACATCTTATAAATTGAAATATGTTAACTTCATTTGTCAGATTCACTGGCATAGTTTTACCATTAAACCAGAAACTGAAAAGGTTAAGGCTAATTATACCATTAATCTTTTCAGATCATGAACTTAAAAAAATAATTTAGTATCAAAATGTTTTTTCTCTTTAAAAATTCAAGTTCTTTTTAAAAAAGGAAAATGAGTTATAATATAGAAATGATCGGTGTTTTGTATTTCTTTCACAAAAGATAATGTGAGTTATCTTTTAATAAAAATGTGAGTGTTGGCCAGGAGTTTGGCCTAGTGAGTGCTCGCCTAGCATGCATGAAGCCCTGGGTTCGATTCTCCAGTACCACATACACAGAAAATGGCACTGTGGCTCAAGTGGCAGAGCATCAGACTTGAACAAAAAGTGTCCAACGACAGTGCCTAGGCCCTGAGTTCAAACCCCAGGAGTGGTAAAAACAAACCTTTAATCTCTATATAGAAAAATGTGTTTTTCTTTTTTCTGGCATGCCTAAAACATACATGTACTTTTTTTTTTTTTTTTTCGCCAGTCCTGGGCTTGAGCTCAGGGCCTGAGCACTGTCCTTGGACTTTCTCAAGGCTAGAACTCTACCACTTGAGTCTCAGCACCATTTCTGGCTTTTTTCTATGTATGTGGTACCAAGGAATCGAACCCGGGTCTTCGTGCATGCTAGGCAAGCCCTTTAACCACTAGGCCAAACTCCCAGCCCCCATATATGTACTTTTAAATTCTTAATTGTAATCGTTTTAGTATAGGCTAATATATTTTACATCTATATTCTTCATATATATAGATTTTCTATTTTTATTTTTCTGTTTTTTGCAGTATGTTTAATCTCAGATATTTTCCTTTAAACAGTTTGTAAATTACAAGTAAAATAAAGCTGTTTTGGGTGGGGGTGCGGGGAGGGAAATGGGGACCAAGACATGAGAAAGGGTATCAATGTATGTGAAGTAATGCGCCTTCTATCTGGTGAATATAATGTAACCCTACTATTAATTACAATAAAAAATATACGAAAAATATAAATAAATAAAGCTGTATTTTGGATGTACATTGACTTTATTTTAAATGAATGGGGATTTTATGTACAGAAAGAACCTACAGAGTTAATTCTTCTAATATATTATAAAGTTAGTTTATAATCTAGTTGCAAGGAAAAATATTTTTCTTCTAAAGTCCCATATAATACTTTGGCCAGACACCATAATTTATAACTCTTGTTTTGAAGTTAAGCATTACAAACATCTCAGAAACTGATAAAGAAGTATACTAATAGAATAGGGAGAAATAGAAAAATAAGCATAATTTATTAATGACCAGAATAAATCCATCCTTAATGAAATCAAGTACTATGTTATAAAGAGGGAGGTGAGTAATCTGAGAACATGCATGTTGATTGTAGCCTTTGTCTTTATTAGACATTTAGGCCTGGACCTGGTACCCCGGAAGGACTTTGAAGTAGTAGATTCAGACCAGATTAGCGTCTCTGACCTCTATAAGATGGTAAGAAATCAAAGATGGGTGGCTTGTTCCTTCATACCTTATTTTCCCCCTTGATATTGTTATGTTTATGATTATATGATTATGTTTTATAAACAATATTTTTAAAGTGGATCCTTTGTCTCTGTCTCAATAGACTTTACTATTCTTTTTTTTTTTTTTTTTTTTTTTGCCAGTCCTGGGCTTGAGCTCAGGGCCTGAGCACTGTCCTTGGACTTTCTCAAGGCTAGAGCTCTACCACTTGAGCCTCAGCACCACTTCCGGCTTGTTTCTATGTATGTGGTACCGAGGAATCGAACCCGGGTCTTCATGCATGCTAGGCAAGCACTTTAACCACTAGGCCAAACTCCCGGCCAGACTTTACTATTCTTATGATTAATTTCTACTTGCTTTCTAGCTAGAAATACAATGTAGAGATAGTGGGTTTACTGTCCTGTCTATGACAAATCTCTATTTTACTCTGTTGGTTTTTTTTCAACCTACAGTACACCAACATTAGCTTACAGTTTCTAACATTATTTCTCTTTCCACACACCTATTAAGAAGCTACAAAGAGCCAGTTAATGACTTGTTAATGTAGTCATTGAACCTGGAAATAAGGTACCAAGGTTTCTAAAGACATACCATTTTTATAAGGACAGCCTCTGTATGATGCTCAAAAGGGGTCTATATGCATAATTGTAAGAAAGCTCTTGAGTGATTCGGAAAGCAGAGTACTCCTAACATTCAGAACAGGAAAAAACATTGTAGATGACAAAACTTTTTTTTTTTTTTGGCCAGTCTCGGGGTTTGAACTCAGGGCCTGAGCACTGTCCTTGGACTTTCTTAAGGCTAGAGCTTTATCTACCACTTGAGTCACAACATGCTTCCAGCTTTTTCAGTGTATGTGGTACCAAGGAATTGAACCCAGGTCTTTGTGCATACTAGGCACACACTCTTGCCAGTAGGCCAAACTTCTGGCCCAAGAAATGTATAGCACTTTAAAGTAGAATAGATAGAGCATAGAAACCTGGGAGTTAAATGAATACATACTGAATTTCAAGTTTTAAAGTGGCTTTAAGCAAATTGTGATGGAACATGCTTCTAATTCCTGTACTTAAGAGGCTGAGGAAGGAAGTCTGTAGTTCAAGACCAGCCTGAGCCACTGAGATCCTGAGATCCAGGCTTAAGACAAAAATACATCCTTTAAAAAAATGGAATACTTTTAGGGGCTGAGAGTGTGGCCTAGTGGTAGAGTGCTTACCTACCATGCACCAAGACTTGGGTTCGATTCCTCAGTACCACATACATAAAAAAAGCTGAAAGTGGTGCTGTGGCTCAAGTGGTAGAGCTCTAGCCTTGAGAAAGCCCAAGGACAGTGCTTAGGCCCTAAGTTGAAGGCCCAGGGCTGGCCAAAGGAAAAAGAAATGGAAATACTTTTAAATGCCATATAGGATACCAAGTATGCTGCCTAGTACGGGACCTAAGGAAATTTTCCTAAATAATATACAAATATTGTCTGTTTCTGTATATTTCCTTGTTTATGTTTACTGATGTGCACAGCATTTTCTTTATCCATGATCTGTGAAGTTTCAGAGGTGTGAAATACAAAGATTAAAGATGAGCAACATTTAGCCTCTCCCTTAAATATCTAGCCATCTAGAATGTTGGTTTCTAACCCTTCCTGAGTCTTGAGGGTTAGTTGAAAGTTCCTTCCATAACAATGCAAATCTGAATTGTATACAAAGTTTTTGCAATCAGTTTTAGATAAATTATTGTATTCCTAGTGCTTGTTTCTGTTCATGGACCCCATGTTTGAAACTGCTCTGTGGAGCCATGACTCAAGTGGTAGAGGGTCAGCTGTTAATAACAAAAAAGCCAAACCAAGGGCACTGAGTTGCCCAGTAGTGCTACATATTCAAAAATATAGTTTTCCCTTAAAAACAATTTTATATATGAAGTTGTTTTTTTTTTTTTGCCAATTGTGGGGCTTGAATTCAGGGCCTGAGCACTGTCCTTGGACTTTTCTCAAGGCTAGAGCTCTACCACTTGAGCCACAGCACCACTTCCAGCTTTTTTCTATGTATGTGGTACCGAGGAATCGAATCTGGGTCTTTGTGCATGCTAGGCAGGCACTCTACTACTAGGGCAAACTCCCAGCCCCTGAAGTTTTCTTTTATGTGTTTACATTCTATATAATAACTTGTCCAGCTGTTAGGGACTTTATTTTATATTTAATGTGTCTTATAGGTACCTATAGTTCCATGAATGAACTTTGACATTCAATAATTATTGTTAGTGATACACGTATATCATAACTAGTATTGTTAATAATAAACATAATAAGTATTTAATAATAAGACACATTTCAGTTAATATTTTTCATTTTAGGGTTAAATGTTGTATGAATTTGGAAATGAAATGAAACAAAACCATTCTACTGCAGCAGTATTCTTTTCTCCCAGGTGATGTGAAGCAGTTCACCAAATAAGTTGATTCACACCTCTAGGGTCCAAAAGGAAGAAAGGGTAGAAACACTGATTGTTGAGTTTGCCAACACTAGGCTCTAAATGTTTGTGAACTCACCAGTCTTCTTGGCCAGGATTTACTTCTAAATAGGAATGACTTTTCTATAATTAATTATGAAGAAGGATATCAATTGTAGTGGTAATAAGATATAAGTGTAGCTATATAGAACCATTGTCACCTGCTTATGGGAGATGAAGTTGCATTAGGCAGAACTTTTATCTATGCTTTAAAGATGAAAAATGCACACCTGGTAAATATGAGTCAGAATTCAAAACCAGTCTCTCATTAGGTTCGTAACTATTGCATCACAGATTCCCATTGAATTTGAATTCACGATGACCTCCTGGAGAAGACAAAACAGGCTCGATCTCAGTTTTACCATTGAGGAAAAGTCTCATAGACTGTGAGGGACATAGCTGGAATTGGAATCTGCTTCTTCTAACTTTACTCAGGAGCAAAGAAACACCATGGAGAAATGTTTGAGAAGGAACCCTTTCTTTAAGGGCTTTAGTGTAGAAAACCTGAAGAAGCTGTATATGACAGCTCAGTAAATGGTACAGGGTAAGAAGACATTTCCAAATCAGTAGCACAACAGCAAATACCCACCTGTGACCTGGCTAATATCAAGAAATACAGAGGCAGGAGTTTGAATTCAAGCATCACCACATTCTTATTGTGTGACCTTCAACAAATCACTCCTTTATGCTTAGCTTTCGTTGTTTCCATCAAGTATGGATATAGTTTTTTAACAAAATTATCAGAATTGAATGAGCTCCTGAATATACAAACCATAGTAGGCTGCCTAACCTAAAGGTTTTTAATAAATGTTAGTTTTCTCCCCAGTAGAGTGAGTCTTTTCTTTTTTTTCTTTCCATAGCATTTGTCTAGTCGGCAGAGTGTACAACAAAGCACATCCCAGGTAAGCAGCTGACCCAGGCCTGCCAGTCCTTTCCCTTAATTCTTTCTTCTAAAAGATCATAACATATTAAAGCACCAAGAAATAATACACACACCAACTTCTGGACTGTGTGTTACCTTTCTTCTAAGGAGCCTTGACCTCCGAGGAGTTTTCAGCAGTCTCTAGTCCTCTGTACAAGTTTACCTAAACACAGTTAAAAGGAAATTGACTGACAGACAAAAATGAATCTACATGGGAAAAAATTAAAATGTTAAAAATGGTACTAACTTCCTAACAGTATAAACCAAGTATGTCACCATCATAACAACATCTTGAAGAAAAGGCTTTGAGCCAGGAATGATAACTCATGCCTAGAAGCCAAGCTACTTGAGAGATGGAGCTCAGAAGGATTAGAGTTTGAGGCCAGTCTGGGCAATAAGTTAGCAATCCAACCAGTAAGCAGGACATGGTGACACATACCTATTGTCCCAGCTATGTAAGGATAAATAAGGGAGGAATAATTAAGAGCATTGTGGTTCGGGCTAGCTTGGGCAAGAATATGAAACCTTATTTTTTAAATAACTTGGGCCAACCGGTAGAATGCTTGCTTAGAAAGTGCAAAGCTCTAAAAAACCAACAACAACAACAACAAAAAAAGAAAGTTCGAGACTTTTAAGTTCAAACTCCAGTGTTGCTTAAAAAAAAGTGAAAAAGGCTGATAGTTGATCCCTGGGGAATTTAGATTTAGAACCTGTTCACTTGTAAGTTGAAATTTCAGTTCCCAAATTCCCTTCCTTGTATTGATTCCTCCCAGATGCTTGCTTGCTTATTGACATAGCATCCCCTCATTGGCACAAAAAACTGGCAGAGAGCAAATACTCCAGCATCTCTTTTAAATAATTCCCTTCAGCTGTATATGAGACTTAGTAACTCTTTTTTGTTGTTTATTTAGTAGAATAAACAACTGCTTTTTACTTACCTCTTTAGGTAGACACAATGCGTCCACGCCATGGTGAAGCCTGTCGGATGCCAGTGCCACATCACTTCTTCCTCAGCCTGAAAAGTTTCACGTATAATACCATTGGAGAAGATTCTGATGTTTTCTTTTCTCTATATGACATGAGAGAAGGCAAACAGATCAGGTAAGAGATAGTAGTAAGTTTCAAATACATTACAATGGCATCTCTGGCTTTCACAGGAGATGCATGTACAGAGTGATAGATTAATTTTATCTTATTAGCTGAGAGTTTGGCCTTGGTTCCTAGTATATCCAAAGTTATTTAAGCCATTCTATGTTGTTAGCTTTCTATCTCTGTGATAGAATACCTGAGATAAGCAGCTGGTAAAGAAGACTTACTTTGACCCATGCTTTCATTCCATGGTCAGCATAGCCATTGCTTTAAGACCTGTGGTAAGATAAAACATCATGACATGGAGCATGTGATGGGGCAAAGCTACTCACTTCATGGTAGCCAGGAAGCAGAGAGAGATCAGACAAGGGGCTAGGATCCCAGGATATCCTTCAATAATATCACCCAGTCACCTGCTTCCTCCAACCAATTCTCATTTCCCAAAGGCACCAGTAGCTGAGGACCGTGCCTTCACAAAAGCCTCTGAGAGAAATTCCAGATCCAACTTATAATATATAAATACACACACACACACACACACACACACACACACACACACACACACAGCCTATTTCTACATAGAAATAGGTATAGGGTTTTATTTTTTAATATGAAAAGAAGTCTATAGATGAAATACCATAATTTCTCTTGAAGGAAAGTGCAATAAAGATGTTACCAGTTAGGATGGGAGGAACAGAGATAAAAGAGAGTCATTAAAGCATGTTCCAGTGGCTCCTTTCTGTAATCCTAACTACTCAGGAGACCAAGATCTGATGATCTCAGTTCAAAGCCAGCCTAGGCAAGGAAGTTCATTAGACTCAATTTCCAGTTAACCACTAGAAAGCCAAGAGTGGAGCTATGAGTCAAGTAGAATACTAGTAGCCTTGAGGGAAAGATCTAAGGGATAGCTCTAGGACCTGATTTCAAGCCTCAGTACCAGCGCAGAGACATGGAGAAAGAATAATCAAAGTATGTTATATATATATATAAAAATGTCACTTACCCTATTACTTTTTTTTACTATTTATATATGTTAATAAAGTGTTTTAAAGATTTTTCCTAGTTAGGCAAAGATTGAAAAGATAAATACTACAGACCTTTTTTTTA
The DNA here is from genome assembly GCF_031878675.1 of Megascapheus bottae. Classification (NCBI taxonomy): domain Eukaryota; kingdom Metazoa; phylum Chordata; class Mammalia; order Rodentia; family Geomyidae; genus Megascapheus; species Megascapheus bottae. The sequence continues at coordinate 6,807,457 of NC_143540.1, read as the reverse complement.
AACAAGAAATACTAAAGGAAGTCCTTTTAAAGTTCACCTTTAGTAGGAGCACAAAAATGAACAAGAACATCAGATCTTAACTTGAATTTATATTCTTGAAAAGAAAGAATAAGTTGTCATGCAATGGACCATTGAGAGAATAACAAGAGATTCCTAAATGAAAACACAATGGATAAAATGAAAACCTTAGTTGAAAGGTTAAGTACAGCAGAGAGTAGAGCAGAAACAATAAAGAAGGAAATGAGTAATTAAAGTTCAGGAAATCCAAGCTTTTTTAATAGGACTCTAGAGGTAAGAAACAAAGCAAATAAAGGAAATTCTCAGTGAAGTAATTAGGGAAACTTTGTTTAGACTTTTAAAACACAAATTTCCAATTCAAAAGGACCATTTAGTATGCAGACACTGGATAAAACACATTTACAACAAGACACAAAGCATATAATTTTAAATCACTAGTGACAAATACTTTGAAGGCTTCAAAATGAAAACAGAAAGGAAAAGGAAAAAAGTGTATACCAAACATCAAGAATCAAAAAGCTAGCTGAATGCTTGTGGCTTATAGCAACTCAGGAGTCTGAGGTCTGAAGATCATGGTTCAAAGCCAGCCCAGGCAGGAAAGTCTGTGAAATGCATATCTCCAGTAAACTACTCAAGTGGCAGAAGTGACACTGTGGCTCAAGTGATAGAGTGCTAGCCTTGAGCCAAAGAAGCTTCAGGGACAGTGCTCAGGCCCCGAGATCAAGCCCTAGGACCAGCACACAAAAAGGATCAAGGTAAAGGTATTTCCAAATATATAAAGCTTTGTTTTTTCTTATTCCTGATTTTGTTATTCAGTCTCTTTTTTCCATTTAAGGTGCTGGGAAGCCTGGCCTCCCAAGGTCAGAGGTAGTTGGAGCTGGTTATCCTAGGAAGGGCCTAGATAGGAGTCTAAGATGGGGTTAGGGGGAAGGTGTTCTGTTCTGTTCAGTTGTTTGGTTGAGTTTGGTTCTGTTCCATTTGGCCCACAGTGGTCTGTCCTGTCCAGTTTATCAGACGTGGGTCAAGAAGTAGCACTCACTGGGCACCAGTGGCTCACACCTGTACTCTTAGCTTCTCAGGAGGCTGAGATCTGAGGATTGCTGTTCATAGCTAGCCCGGGCACAAAAGACCATGAGACTCTAATCTCCAATTAAACACCAGAAAACCATAAGTGGCACTGTGGCTCAATGTGCTAGAGCAGTGTCCTTGAAGAGTTCTGAGACAGTGTACAAGCCCAGAGTTCAAGCCCTAGGAAGTGGCCCTCACTAAGTCCAAGCTGTGGTGGGAAGGGGATGAGGGCGGGGGAATGGGCCTCATCTGGTTCTCTACTTCATTCTTCACTAATATTCCCCTGCTGGCATTTTTTGCCGTTCTAGACAGTTGTTTTTTTCTTTTAAAAGTTTATTTCTCAGTGTTTTTCTTTAAGGAGCTGCTACAAAATGTGATCTACCAAATAAAAAGAATAAGTAAAGGAAGAGAATAACTTAGGACCTAAGGAAAAAGGGTATGTAACACAGAACAAAGAAAAGGAGTATCTCAAATGTTGATAAAGAGAAATATCAAGATGTCTGCTGAGTAGTAGATCTTAGTATTAACTGGTTAGTATTTGAACAAGTCCAAAAGGCACTAGGAGAGTTTTTTTTTCCTCTTTTAAAAATTTTACTTTTTGGGGGCCGGGAGTTTGGCCTAGTGGTAGAGTGCTGGCCTAGCATGCACGAAGACCCATGTTTGATTCCTCGGTACCTATACATAGAAAAAATCCAGAAATGTTGCTGAGGCCCAAGTGGTAGAGCTCTAGCCTTAATTAAGAAAGTCCAACGATAGTGCTCAGGCTCTGAGCTCAAGCCCAGGGCTGGCAAAAAAAAAAAAAAAAGTTTTACTTTTTTGTTGTTATTATAAAGGTCATAATACAGTGGGTTTACAGTTATGTAAGTCAGGAAATGAGTGTATATGTCTTTTTGGACAGTGTCACCCCTTCCCTCACTCTCTCACAGTTTTTCTTCCTGTCCCCACCCACATGTTATATAGTTCATTTTCAACATAGTGCCTAGTGTGTAGCACTGCTGCATTTGTTAGGAGAGATTTCTTTAAAACAGTGAAATCAAAGGGCTGAAGATGTAGCTCAATGGTGGTCTTGCTAGCGTGCAGGGAGGAAAAGATGAAATGCCAGGCTTATTGGCTGTCTTGAAAGGAAAAGAAATTTACATGACTAAAGGAACGTGGGAGTTGAATTAGTGAAGAGCACCTCTCTAGACAAATGATTTTTCCAGTGGTCTTTATTAGTAGTCTTAGTCCATGCTTCTATAATAGAATGGGGCTTGGAGATGGGACTCAAATGGTAAAGTGCTTGCCTAGCCCATACAGAGCCCTAAATTCAGTCCTTAGTACCTGAGCCATGCCTCTCATTCTTTTAGCTTTAGCTGTTTTTCTGTGTTTGTTTGTTTGTTTGTTTTTGAGATTGGATACTGAGCTTTTACCCAGGTTGATCTCTGATGGGTCTTGCTGTCTCAGTCTCCCAAGTAACTAGGACTATAGGCATGTACCCCAATGCACAGCTTGCTCTTTGCACTAGTATCTTCTTTGTTTAGATTGGCCTCCAACTCCAATCTTTTTCTCAGTCTTCTCAGCTAAGTATTGACAGGTATAAGCTACCACTCCCAATCCTGGCCCCTATGTTTTCTGTTATATTAATTTCCATATTCACAGACGGGTCATTGTTTAGCTTACTTTCTGTATACCACTGGGAGGCAGTGTTAATATACCTGGGTCTCTGCTAATTTAGCACTCTTCTAAAGCCTCAGGATGTCAGTGTTTCATTTCATCACTCCACTGACTTTCCCTACTCAGTCTATTTGGGTTACACTTTTCTCCTAGACTTGCCTTCAGAAACTGTGCTCTTTTGATTACAGTGTGCATGTATAAACACTTCACTAGCCACTTATATGGACGCTGTGCAAAGCAAGCTACAGAGTCCTTATCTTCTCCTCCTGGAGTTTACTCAGCATTCAAAATACCCTTGTGTAGAGTAAACTTTTTCTTGAAAATCAGCTGCTTCTATAATTGAAATAGAGGACACTGCTTGATAGTTAAGCATTCTACCTAAATGAGATAATTTGACTCTGAAGATCTCAGGAGCCCTTGGGGAGAAATTTTCATTTAAAATGATCAGAGAGCACTTGGTTTATTAAAGTTAACAGTTTTGTTTCCCTCTGCAAATGAGGTCATATCTTGTAATGCAACCAGAGCTTACCTGCAGGCTGTGAATTATAGCCCTGCAGTTAAGTATTGCTATAGTCTGAACTGTTTTAACTTGATAGGAGATGCAGACTCTCGCTGACTACTCCACATACTCACTGGATTTCCTGTAAGTCCCAGCAGAGTTACAGACAAACCAGTACCCTGCTGACTGTCAGCATCACTTTGTTTCTCTTCCCTGTGCTCTGGTCTGTCATTGTCAGTATGTGCATTGTTCCTAAAAATTACAAAGGCAAAGAGAAACTAATAATTCTCTCTCTTACTTTTTTCCTCTCTCTTTTCCCCTTTTCCCACTACTCCACACACAGGCATACCATAAAGTAGGAACTGGTGCCTTGTCTGGGAGGAAGCCAGCAAATAGTTATTTACATGACATGGTGTATAATTGTATCATCTTGATAAGTTTAATTTCTAATACAACTCAAAATAAAGTTTAGAGAGAATGAATGCAAATTAGAGTTTACAGCTAATACATCTCAAACCACTGGTCATGCTATGCTGACATCCATCTTTGAGGAAGACCAAATGAGAAGAAAAAAAACTAAATTGAAAGAGTTAGAGGGATTCTTTTAATTTTATTTGAGAAAATGGCTTTCATTTCCAAAACACTATTATTACAAAACACTGTCCTTCAGGATAGAGTCTTCCAGTGCAGGGCAGACACCAAACACACATGAATTGCCCTCAGTGAAGTATGTGAAAATGTAGTGCAATACTATGATTATAATGCTCATAAAAACAAGTGATCTTAAAATTAGGCTTATCTTGGAACCGGGAGTTTGGCCTAGTGGTTAAAGTGCTTGCCTAGCATGCATGAAGACCCGGGTTCGATTCCTCGGTACCACATACATAGAAACAAGCCGGAAGTGGTGCTGAGGCTCAAGTGGTAGAGCTCTAGCCTTGAGAAAGTCCAAGGACAGTGCTCAGGCCCTGAGCTCAAGCCCAGGACTGGCAAAAAAAAAAAAAAAAAAAAAATTAGGCTTATCACAAATTCAAATTATGGAATTAATTGTTTCTTGGCCAGTCCTGGGGCTTGAACTCAGGGCCTGCTGCGCACTGTCCTTGGGCTTTCTCTAGGCTAGGGCTCTACCACTTGAGCCACAGCATCACTTCTACTTTTTCTGTGTGTATGGTACTGAGGAATTGAACCCATGTCTTCATGCATGCTTGGCAAGCACTCTACCACTAGATCAAACTCCTAGCTGAATTTTTTTATTTGTGAGTCCTGGGGCTTGAACTCAGGGCCTGAGCACTAGGCTTTCTCAAGGCTAGTGCTCTACCCCTTAAGCCACAGCACTTCCAGCTTTTCTATGTATGTGGTACCAAGGAACTGAGCCTGGGTCTTCGTGCATTCTAGGCAAGCACTCTACCACTAGGCCAAACCCCCAGTCTTTGCTCATTGTATGTCCATACTTCATCATTATAAGGACAACTAAATATAGAGTACTTCACTTGTACCTTATTAAAGAGGAATGTCTGTCAATCATCTTTAGAAAAGATCAACAGTGGGGCCGGGAGTTTGGCCTAGTGGTAGAGTGCTTGCCTAGCATGCATGAAGACCCGGGTTCGATTCCTTGGTACCACATACATAGAAAAAAGCCAGAAATGGTGCTGAGGCTCAAGTGGTAGAGCTCTAGCCTTAAGAAAGTCCAAGGACAGTGCTCAGGCCCTGAGCTCAAGCCCAGGACAGGCAAAAAAAAAAAAAGAAAAGAAAAGAAAAGATCAGCAGTTCATTAGATATAGTTTCTCATTCAAATGACTTAAGTGAAAATAATACATTATTGCTCTTACAAAGAGATATATGTATAATTACAAGCTGGTTTGTAAATATTTAGAGTTTTTCTGCATCTACTCTTTTTAGTTTAAACATGCAGTTCCTTACATTTCTCTTTCCTACATTTCAGTGAGCGGTTTCTGGTGAGACTGAACAAGAATGGTGGGCCACGGAACCCAGAGAAGATAGAACGAATGTGTGCCCTTTTTACAGTATGTTCATATTCTCTTCTCCTTTTATGTTATTGATTGTAACCAGGGGTCTGCTGTGTGGATATTGTCCCCTGGCAATGAGCATTTATTCTAATTTTCCAAACGTAGTTATGAGTGGGACTTGATGTATGTTTCTGTCAGGTTTTAGTGAAATATTTATAGAGAATTTAAATTAGCTATGATTTCAGCTGAGTTTTTGTTAAAGAAATGTGGTCAAGTGACTTTTAGAATTTTATCAACTATTTTACAGAAAGCCTCTGATGTATATAGCTGCTCTTAGAGGCATTCACCCCAATCTACAGCATGGTCTGTAAGTTCATATGAAGAAGGACAAACTAAACAGTCTTCTTCTAAATACAAGAGGGTCTTTTTCTGCTCTGATCTACACTTTAGTGGTCTCTGTAATCATGACACTATCAACTCAGAGGAGGCTTATTGAAAACTATGAAACCTTACACACTGCCTTTTGTATTGTATTCTCCAGATTAATTCAGCTTTGTTGACTTTTTCACTCTACTAAAAAACTTAATTTTTAACCATATGGATATTTGCTAAAGAAAACTGCCACCATTAGAAACGATTTTAAATTCTTGTTATTATAAAGCTGATGTACAGAGGTGATAGTTACATAAGGCAACAAAGAGTGCATTTCTTTTTGGACAGTGTCACCCCTTTACAAGCCATTTTTAACTTTGATCTCTTATTGATAACAGATAAATTAAAAGTCATTGGTCAGATGTGGCAGAGTAACTTAGCCAGATCCCATTTCAACATAAAAACAAAACTAACAGAAACCATACTGAACTTAGGAATGTATGGTAGTCTCACATTATCATTGATCCATCTGGGGACCTGATATGTGACTTTCTTTGAAAGCTAAAATTGGGTATGTTTACTTGGCTTCATTTACAACTATGTTTTTCAAAATGTTGTTACTGTACTATCAGAAACCATTTTTGCAAGTATAATTTTCATTATAAATACTCCAGATATATAGGAAGACTTCTAAGTCTAGATGTTCACTTTGAACTTAGCATGCCAGGCTTAGGAAATAAAGAACAAGAAAAGCAGACCAATGCAGGAAAAACAGACAATGGCAAAGGGAGTTAACATGGTTTAGTTTGGGAAGATCAGTGCTCTCTCTTCTCTTCCATAGACAAAGATCAAAGGAGAGAATCTAGATCACAGTTAATGGGATTTAGGTTAAACTGCTGGCTGAATTGAGAGTGCCTGACCCCTAGGTCTCTGAGACCTCCTTACTGAAACAGAACTAGAAAGGGATGAGACTTACGTAGAATGTCTGAGTAACCATGAGATTTTTTAAATACCCTGATTTTCTAGTATTTTTTAAGTATCCTGATTCCCTAGTATTTTTTTTTATATCCTGATTCCCTAGTATTATCTAGTAAAAGAGCAAGAATAATTGTCTTGTTTGGGTTTGTGGGGTGTGTGTGTGTGTGTGTGTGTGTGTGTGTGTGTGTGTGTGTGTTATCCTTGAATTGTTAAATAGGATGAGTTTGGACCTTGTCTCTTGAAAAACGAACTTATTAATTATGATGATATTTGAATGTAATTACAGTGAGTCAAAATTTTCATTTCACATTTTAATTATCTATATGGGCCCAGGAGCCAGAGCTGTAACTTTAATTTTATAAATCAAAGATACACATATTTATGTGCTCCTATTTTGCCACAATAGAGAGGCACAACTGCTAAATATATCCCTTTGTAGTACAGCCCTGAATTTTTTTTTCAAAGTCTAAAACAGAGCTAGACATGGTGGTGAATATAATCCCAGATGCAGGAGGATGGATGTTCAGGGCCTACCTATGCAAAAGTTAACAAGACCCTGTCTCAAAAACATGCTCGACATATTCGTTTACTACTGAAATCCCAGCTAGAAGGGAAGAAATGGTAGGAAGCTTTTATTCTAAAACTGGCATTGTACATAAAAGAGACCCTATCTGAAAAACTAAAGCCAAAAGTATAGAAAGAAGTATGTAAGGATCACAGTCCCAGCCAACTCAGAGAGAAAGCAAAACCTTATGTGAAAAAAAAAAACAAACCTAACCAGGCTCTGGTGGCTCTTGCCTGCAATCCTAGCTACTCAAGAGGCTGAGATCCAAGGATCATGTGTTCAAAGCCAGATTGGGGAGGGATATCCATGAGACTTCTTAATTCCAGTTAACCACCAGAAAACCAGAAGTGGCACTGTAGCCCAAATTTTAGATCACTAGCCTTGAGTGATGAACTCAGGGACAGTGTCCAAGCCTGAGTTCAAGTCCTTCAACTACCTCCAACAAAAAATAAGCTAAAAAGAGAAGGGTTGGAGGCATGGTTCAAGTGGTGGAGCATCTGCCTAGCAATATTTACAGTTTTGAGTTCAAATATTAATATCCCCCCATAAAAAAAACCCTTGGCAAACATTATAACCATCTAGAATCAAAAAGCTTCAGTTTTACCACTGTACCTTACTTTTTAATGTCTCCTTTTCTTTCATTTGTTCAGAGTCATTCAGCAGGGCAGGGCTGGGACAAGGGGAAGGCAAGCAAAACACCATATCCCAAAAGTGAGTGGGTCTTTAAGTTTTGTACGTTAGATGCCTTACTTGCCTCACCTTAATACTAATCTTGTGTCAGGATAGAAACATCAAGAGTCTGGATCTCTAAGCTTACTCCCTATCATGACAGCCCCTCTTTCCTGCTTTTTTGAAGACAAGCAAGCATGTGGGAGCAGTCAAAAGATAAAAGATGGGAAGGAAATGGAAGAACCTCTCCTGGAAGCAAAAGGGAAATGGGGACCTGTTGTTCAAGGCTCTCTCAGTCATCATCACAGTCATGGCTGTGATTTAGCTACAGGAGGATTACCTGATGAAAAAATCTGAAATAGGATTATAACACTCCAAGTATAATACATTAAAACATAAGCAAATATGTTTTAAAATGTGTTCCAAACTTAAATACTTAATATGTAAGCAATGAATTATGTAGATCTTTAGTTTGAAAATGCCTCTGAATCGGGATCAGATTTTATTTAAAAGAAGTCCTTAATTGGATGCAGTGGCTCACACCTGTAATCTTACTCTGTAGACTGAGATTTAGATTTAGAGGATCACAGGTCAAAGTTAGCCCTGCAGAAAAGTCTATGGGACTCCATTTTCAAAATAAACCAGGCTGGAGTTGTGACTCAAATGGTAGAGTACCAGATGGACAGGCTTGAGTGAGGACCTGAGTTCGGACCTAGGACTGTTTTAAAAAAGAAAGAAAGAAAGCTGAGTGTGGTGGCTCACACCTGTAATCCTAGCTACTCAGGAGGCTGAGATCTGAGGATCAAGTTCAAAGCCAGCCTGGGCACAAAAGGGAGGTGAAGAGCTCAAGGACAGTGCCCAGGCCCAGAGTTCAAACCCCATGACCCACTAAAAGAAAAAGAGAGAGAGAGAGAGAAAAAAAAGAAAACTCTTAAAATTTTTCCCAATAAAATTATTTTCAACTTTATAATTTAATTCAAGTAATAAATACCTTAATTTAGAACTGTACATCAAATTGTTGTGAGTCCACAAAGACCAGCCCAATCTCCCTTAAAGGGAACATAGCCAGTATACAGTCATCATTTGTGGATGGTGGGATAAATGTAAAATTACATACAAACACACAGTGGAATAAATGTTAGCATGTTAGTCATTAATTAGCTTGTGATATTTTCTAATTTTCTAAACTTGACATTGATTCCTTTTGTTAAAAAATGTTTTTGTATGATAGTAGAATAAGTTAGTGGGCTAATGAGAAAGATTTTGTAAGTACTTGATTTATTAGGTGATATAAATTAGGACTAGAGAAAAACTGCCAATAAAATGTACTTCCATCTTGACACCTAGGCAGAAAAGCCTCCAAGACTCCATTTCTAGTTAACCAGAAAAATGCTGGACTGGAGATGTGGTGAGATGTAGAGTACCATCCATGCAAGCAAGCCTGCGCAAGAGGGAGAGGCCATGAATACCCACATCCACACACAAAACAAGAATAAAAAAGTAAAAAAAAAATAGTGGAGACAGGGCATATAATAACTACTTAGCAAGCTTGAGGCTTTTGAATTTGAATGCCAGTGTCACAAAATACACACACATGCACACACACACACACACAAAGAATATAAAGTATCTGAACTCTTACTTCATAAATCTTGGATACACTAAATTGTTCTATATTGCAATCTCAATTCTCCTATATATAAAATATACTAAAAGCAAACTACTTTGCAATTCAAAATGAAAATTTGTGTTCTATATATTCATTGCCTCAATTTTTTTCTTATCTTAGGATCTGAGCAGCAAAGACATGAAGAGAGACTTATATATTGTTGCCCATGTGATCCGAATAGGTACTGTTCACCTAATCTATTCACATGTTTAAGATTAGGCCAATTTTGGGAGGATAAGTATGTCCTATGCATGAGTTTTGTTTTCTCCCCCACCTCTTTTAAGACTCAAACTTAGAATCCAGCCCTTTTCTTTCTTTTTTTAACTCTCCCTTAAGGTCAGCTGCCGCAATCGTTGGGTTTGGTATAAATGAACAACGTTTTCTCACGTTTATTTTAAATGGTTTGATTTTTTTTTTTTGCTTCTTTAAGTCATAATGCCTTCCCCCTCAGAGATCTTATAGAAAGTTTCCAGATTGGTGATATAACAGATGGTAATGCCCCTTGGTGTAGCTTGTGTCTAAAATTATGTATCTGTGCCATTTTCTACAAAATTGGAGCTATTGTCATCCCTCCAAAAGATAGGTACACAAATGGATATGGAAAAAGTAACTTTCTCTATTTATTGTTGAGTAGTTCATCTTGATTTCATATTTCAGACATAACTTTTGGGTATATGACTAACCACCTTTTCCTTTAGAGTTTGGGTTCGTGCCTATTTTGTACATTTTTGTCAAAAATACTTTTAATCCTTTGCCAATAAAACAGCTATTTTGCTGTATCTGATAAAACATTTATTTGGGTTCTAACATTTGCAAGAACTCTTGCCACTGTTGGCACAGGCTTGGTAAACAAGGAAAGCAAGAAACATCTTCTCAGTGTACCCTCACTCCCACAGTGGTTCTGGAGGGAATATCACAGTATCCTTCTTATCTTTGCATAGTTAATACCTGGAAACTAATGTTGAGTCTATTCTTAATATTCCTGTCAGGTTTAAATCTGTTAATGATTTTTCTAAGAAATCTAGAGAGCCACTCTTTTATTCTCATTTGACTAATAAATGGACTATTCATATTGAGTTAGAGATAGGTGGTAAGACTGATTGGCTGAATGTGGTGTAGGAGAAGAGGCTTGGCTAGCAGCCTTTTTGATGTTCCTCCACATAAATATCACTGGATGACTCCCTTTATCTCTATATTCCAACTTAAAGGATCTCTAAGATACCTGTCACTCTGGCATTTTTGCACGACACTCAGGAGGAACTAGAAAGGAATATGGAGTTCTCTGTCTTCTGACTAGTGTTTTCTATTTTGCTCAAGGCCGGATGCTCCTGAATGACTCCAAGAAGGGCCCTGCTCACCTGCACTACAGGCGACCATATGGCTGTGCAGTGCTTAGCATCCTGGATGTCTTACAGTCACTCACAGAATTAAAAGAAGAAAAGGATTTTGTTCTCAAGGTTTACACGTGAGTAATGAGCAGCAATAATCTTATGATTTGCAGTGTAAGACATTCCAACACTGCCCTGACAGCAACAGTTCTGAAGTCTTGTGATTACTGAGTCACCAAGATGTGGAATAGAGAATTTTTTTTTAAATGAATAAAATTTGACCTGAGATTTGGGGGTGAGGCTTAGTTCTTTTGTTCTCCCTCCCTCCCTCCCTACTCTTTCCTCTTTCCATCCGTTCGCTCCCTCTCTCCCTCCCTCCCTTCCTTCTTGAGACTCTTTTTTTTTTTTTTTTTGCCAGTCCTGGGCTTAAGCTCAGGGCCTGAGCACTGTCCTTGGACTTTTCTCAAGGCTAGAGTTCTACCACTTGAGCCTCAGCACCACTTCTGGCTTTTTCTAAGTATGTGGTACCAAGGAATCGAACCCGGGTCTTCGTGCATGCTAGGCAAGCACTTTAACCACTAGGCCAAACTCCCGGCCCTCCTTTCCTTCTTTCCTTCTTTCCTTCCTTCCTTCCTTTTTATGTCATGGGGCTTGAACTCTGGGCCAGGGCACTGTACCCAAGCTCTTCAGCTCAAGGCTGTTGACCTACCCCTTGAGCCACAGTGCACTTCTGGTTTTCTGGTGGTTAATTGGAGATAAGAGTCTCATGGAAAGCCAGGCATGATGGCTCATGCCTGTAATCCTAGCTACTCAAGAGGCTGAGATCTTAGGATTGTGGTTCTAGCCAGCCTGGGCACTAAAGACCATGAGACTCTTTATCTCCAGTTAACCACTAGAAAACCAGAAGTGGCACTGAGGCTCAAGGGGTGGGGCAATAGCTTTGAGCTGAAGGCCTCCAGAACAATGCCCAGGCCCAGGGGTAGGGCTGTCGCCTTGAGCTGAAAAGCTCCACGACTGTGCCCAGGTCCAGAGTTCAGTCTCCACAACCAAAAAAAAAAGTCTCATGGACTTTTGTGCTTAGACTAGCTTTGAACCGTGATACTCAGATTTCAGCCTCCTGAGTAGCTAGGATTACAGGTGTGAGCCACCACACCCAGCCCATCTTTATTTTTAATAAACTTCACAGATGATTTCTGAAACGTCTGAATTTAGAACCTTCTCTGCTAAAGTGAAAGTGTAGTAATTGTTTGCTCCAAAATACTAATTTCTTCTCCAAAATAAGCCAAACTTATTTGCTAGTTTCAGAAAAGGTAACAATATAATTATTCACATGTCTTACATATAAAAGTCTTCTGTGCCTAATACTTACCCAATAGTTATTATAACGAATATAGCTAATAATACAGATTGCTTTAAAAAATGACTAGTGGTAATATCTTCCTGTCTTTGAATAAAACCAGTTTTTCTAAGAAGATGAATCATCTTACTCTTTACTTCTGCTGTCATGAATCCATAAGTCATATCTGGACAGGCATGACCTTATTTTTAGTGTTATTTAGTCAAGAGATTTGACATGTAGAAGCAATCCCAACTCATCATGACTCTTATTAAGCCATAGAGAAACATAATAAAGGAAATAAAGAGGGGCTGGGATGTGGCCTAGTGGAGTGCTTGCCTAGCATGCATGAAGACCCAGGTTCGATTCCTTGGTACAACATACATCTGTCTTAGTTTATAGATATTTAGAAACAAATAGCAATATTAAAATGATCAGTGGTGAGATAGGTATTTTTTATTAGCATACATTAGTTGGACAAGGGGGAAGTGTGACAATTCCATACATGTACATGTACAGTATACCCCAATCAAACTCATCTATTACTCTTATCAACCTTCTAAAATAATTTCAGTAGGATGATTTATTATTGTTTTCCTATTCATCTTTATTTACCCTCTTTATATGCCCTCTCCTGTCTGGCTGATACCACTTCTCCACAGGTTTAAAAAGTATACTTCAGAGCTTTAAAAAAATGAAAGCTGTTGGATAAAAGAGGTGGAACAACAGCAAAGAAAGCTTGGTATATGACTTTTAAAACAAGAGACAATATATTTTTCAGAATTGTATATAATGCATATGCACACCTGACAAAAAAGTGTGGCATCTATTTGCATAATTTTAGTTACAATAAATATTCTCCAAAAGTCTTCAGAGAGAAAAAAGGTAGAAGGAGTAGGGAAAATGAGTAAAGAGGTTAGTCTAATTGTATATGTATAAACAAAATGCCAGGGTGAACAATTAGCATACATTAAAAAATGAATGACAGAACCAGGCACCAGTGGCTCACACCTATAATCCTAGCTACGCAGACTGAGATCTAAGGATCACAGTTCAAAGCCAGCTTGAGCACGAAAATCCATGAGACTCTCATCTCCAGTTAACCACCAGAAAACCAGAAGTAGCACCATGGCTTAGGTAGTAGAGCAAATTAAATTCTCTTTGTATGTATCAGCTCCTGTGCTTCATTGCAAATTATCTTTGCAGTTAGGGACTTGCACAGTATCACTTCTAAAACCATGCTGTCAGGCTTAATTTGCCTAATTGCTTCTAAAACAACAGCTTTCAGTACCAGTAAGCCACTTTGCATGAAGTGGAATTCATATATGGCATTTTCTTAGCTCCTTCCTACAGGCTTTGCCAATTCTAAAAAGCCAAAGATATGTTTATATAGAAGATAGCTTTTGATTTTTTTCTTTTGAAAGGTTAATGGAGTTAAAATGTAGGACAATTTTTCTACTTAAAATTTTAGCAGACCTTCAAAACATATGTCCAAATACATAAGGCCCTGATTTTGACACCAGTACCACACTCACAAAAAAAAGATAAGAAAGTAGTAGGAAAGCAACTGATAAAATGGACTGTCCTACATGAAAATAGTACTTTAACTGTGTTGAACAGACTGAATGTAGGATTCAGACTTCAGAAAGCTGAAGCAGGAGGATCTCTAATTTCAATGGCTCTGATGCATCTGAATACTTAGTTTTAAAACTAAAGCCCTGTGTCTCTCTCTTGTATTCTTTGAGTAAATAATTCCCTGGGCATATAATGATTGAAGTGCTGCTTCACTGCCTATGCTTTTATCTCCTCCATGAAGGAAGTACTTCGGCTGCCACAGAGGTACACAGATCTCATTTAAATCCCTCATGCATCTTATGATTAATGACAAACTATCAACATCGGTAATCACTCTCTACATATTAATTTGATTGGTGATAACATAATCAGGTTTCATTATAATCATGACTCATTTGATTATTTAATAAATGTTCACATAATTTTCCTTACAAAATATACAAGTGATTGGATAAAATATGCTGATGAAGCCACATCTACCTAATTTTAGATTGAGTAGCTTGTCTTTAGACTTGGTCTAAGCTCAATGAGCTTAAGTATGACCCTCCTGATCATACTTAACATTGAGAGTATTTATTAGCACTCTCTTTCTCTTCAATCTTGCCTCATCCAGCTGGCCTCTGATCTTTGAGTCATGGCAATCATAAATATCTCCAGACATTACAGATGTCTGGGAAAGATTTCCCCACTGAAGAAACACTTCTATCCGTATGTTCAGATGGAAGGAATTTTTTTTTCCAGTCCTGGGCCTTGAACTCAGGGCCTGGGCAGTGTTCTTGAGCTTTCTCAAGACTAGTGCTCTATCACTTGAGCCACGACACCATTTCCAGTTTTTTCTGTGTATGTGGTACCAAGGAATCAGACCCAGGACTTTGTGCATACTAGACAAGCACTGAACCACTAGGCCACACTCCCAACCCCTGGAAGTAAATTTTTAAATTCAACAATTTTTGGGGGGGTGGCAGTGTTAAAGCTTGATTCAGTACTTGGGTGCCTTCCCTGAGCTTTTGCTCAAGGCTGTCTGTCACTCTACCACTTGAGCCACAGCCATCATGTGTTTAGCATGCACAAAGTCCAAGGTTTAATCCTTAGTACTACTAAACAATGACATATATATATATGTATATATGTGTGCATATGTATATTATATATGTAAATATGTATATATTGTTGAGACTCAATTTGTTTCTAGCTCACATATTATCTGTATTTGTGTACATATAGTGTACTTACCTGTTTCATATGTGTATAGTGTATATATATTTATAAAGATTTGTCTTAGAATGCCTACCTTTTCTCCAAATGTGAATCTTCCACACCCAATCAAAAAAAAGATCCTGGGACCGGGAGTTTGGCCTAGTGGTAGAGTGCTTGCCTAGCATGCATGGAGGCCCGGGTTCGATTCCTCGGTACCACATACAAAGTAAAAAGAGGCCAATAGTGGTGCTGAAGCTCAAGTGGTAGAGCTCTAGCCTTGAGAAAGTCCAAGGACAGTGCTCAGGCCCTGAGCTCAAGCCCAGGACTGCCAAAAAAAAAAAAAAAGATCCTGTATTATTTAGCAAAATATATACTCATTTGTTTAGAAAAGTAAAAATCATTTTCCCTTTTTCAAACTTTTGTTGCCCATTAAGATATCAGATCAGATATTTTAGGGAGTCATAAAGCCTGTCCTTCTGTTGTAGGTGCAACAATGAGAGTGAGTGGGCCCAGATCCATGAGAACATCATCCGAAAGTCCAGTGCCAAGTACTCTGCTCCCAGCGCCAGCCATGGTGATGTATTTTTCAGCTAGATTGCATGTTGCATTTGTATTTGCTGATCATACAACACCTCGATTGGTGTTGATTGTCTACTGTACATAAAGCTTAGTTCCCTGCATATGTGTATTCTCTTCCTGGACATTCTTTCTCCCAGTGTCTGGGACTACAGGCATGAATACCATTCTAAGATATTTCTTAATCATGAGCATTTAATTGTAGTGGTGATTCTTATCTCTGAAATCCTAGTGCTTTCCTTCCAGTAAAGTTGTCCATTCCTGTTACAGTAATTTGACTTTTTTCAACCAAAATAGATTTTTCTTTCTTGACCAAAATACATTTTTTATTCTTTTTTTTTTTTTTTTTTTTTTTTTTTTTTTTTTTTTTGCCAGTCCTGGGCTTCTGCTCAGGGCCTGAGCACTGTCCTTGGACTTTCTCAAGGCTAGAGCTCTACCACTTGAGCCTCAGCACCACTTCTGGCTTTTTTTCTATGTATGTGGTACCAAGGAATCGAACCCGGGTCTTCATGCATGCTAGACAAGCACTTTAACCACTAGGCCAAACTCCCGGCCCCCATTTTTTTATTCTTTTTATGTCAGATTCCATGACTTTTTTTTTCTTTTTTGTCCTGCTACTATGCCTTGAACTCAGGGCCTGGGCACTGTCGCTAAGCTTCTTTTGCTCAAGACTAGCAATTTTACCACTGGAGCTATAGCTTCACTTTGGCTTTTTTGGTAGCTTAGTGAAGGTAAGAGTCTCACAGACTTTCCTGCTTGGGCTGGCTTTGAATTGTGATTCTTAGATCTCAGCCTTCTGAGTAACTAGGATTACAGAGATGAGCTACCAGCACCTGGCTGAGATTCCATAACTTTTATGATAGATTCCATAACTTCAATTCCAGTTTAAGTCCACCGTGAGCAAGTATTCAGGGTTTGTCACACTGTGAAGTCTGTGTTGTTTCAAACAAAAATCATATATCTAGACAAAACCAAAAATGCAAAAGATGAATATTAATATAAATTGTCTATTCCTGTTCAGTGTTAAAATCACGAGAGTCTCACATTATTGCTAATCAATTATTAGTCTGCCAATATGAGTCATTCTGGAGCCAGAATACAAACTATTTATTTCAGAGCAGCATTTCTTATTCCCTTTTTTAAATCTGTTTAGTTTCTATTTTAATCTCAATGTCACTATATGCATTTAATACATTTTCTAAGTTAAACATTGTTTGATTAAACTAGAAGCACCATTTGAAAGTCTAAACCTTTTTATTTATCCTTACAAATAGTGCTGTAATATACAGAGAACCTTGTTTGTCCTGATTTTTTTAAATCATTTCATAACCACTTTGATAGAACTTTTTTCAAACTTTCACAGGCCTTGTTGGGTATTAAAAATGAACCTTAAATGTCAATACGAAGCCACTGAAAGGTATGGCAGCACTTACTGATGAGAACTTTTATTTCTGTATCAGCGCCAATTATGCCTGATTCGTATTCTGCAATCAGTCTTGTTACTGTCAGATAGTAATGTGGGACACCCGGACCCACGTTCTTATTAGTCATACTTGTTTCTAGTCTGTAGATTTTTCTGAGTTTCTGAATGTCTAATTTAGATAGGCCAACCCTCTCATTCAGTATTCTCTAGGGGCATAGAGAGGAAGGCAACCTTTAAGATTCCATTCTGTGTTGGATACACTAATTCTGTGGGATATTGAAATCACCTGGATTTAAATTCCTTTTTCAAAATGATTCATACTTTGTGTATCAAAATTTTTGTTGGGGCTTAGAAGGTGGCCTAGTGGTAGAGTGCTTGCCTAGCATGCATGAAGCCCTGTGTTCATTCCTCAGTATCACATACACAGAAAAAGCAGGAAGTGGTGCTGCAGCTCAAGTAGTAGAGTGCTAGCCTTGAGCAAAAGAAGATCAGGGACAGTGTCCCAGTCCTGGGCTCAAGCCCCAGGATTGGCAAATAACAACAACAAATAATGAACAAAAATATAAAACAAGAAAAACCCTTTTTCTTGGTGTGTGCTAGTGGCTTTTACCTGTAAACCTAGCTACATAGGAGTCTGAACTCAGGGATCACAGTTTGAGACCAGCAACATACATACATACATACAAAACCCTTCCTGTGCACAGTGGCATAGATTTGTCATCTAGTGATGTGTAAGGAGGTTGAAGTCAAGAGGATCATGGTCGCAGGCCAGCTCAGACAGAACTTTTTATCTCTATCTCAGTGGAAGAAAGCTTTTTTTTTGGTCATGCATCTCAGCTATGATGAGAAACATATAATAGGCTGATTGTGGTCCCAGCACAGACCTGGACAAAAAATGAAATACTGTCTCAAAATAACTACTACATTAAAGGACTGGAAGTATATCTCTGTAGTAAATTGCTTGCCTAGGAAGTCCAGGGAGTTCAAACCTCAGGATCACCAAAAGATTTTTTTTTCCTTAAGAAAAAATAGTGGCAAAGAAGAAAGGAAGAAGGGGAGAATGCAGTCATAATACTCAATGTGTATTCTATGAAACAAGGAAAACTGAAGGAAAAAGTTGAGTTAGGAGGGATGGGAGAGAATAATGAAAGAGGTGACAGCATCCAAGGTGTATTGTACTTAGGAATGGATTTGCTGAATGGTAATTCCTTTGTATAACTATTTAATTAAGAGAATTAATTTAAAACCAAAGAAAAATAGTAGGTTATAGATCAATGGCACTGGAAAAAAAAGAAAAAATACAAAACATTTCTGTCTATTCTAGTATTATACAACAATGATTCTAAATAAGGAAATATTTTTGGTTTTTGTAGGTCTTATTATCTCTTTGCAGCTTCTTCGCGGAGACATGGAACAGATTCGGAGAGACAATCCCATGATATTTAATAGGGGATTGGCCTTTACAAGAAAATTGGGATTTCCTGATGTCATCATGCCAGGTATGTAGAACCTCTTGGGGATAAGAAGGAAATGGGTTAGAATCCAGTGCTCCATACCTGAGCAGGTGATGAGTTACAGTATAGAATAGCCCTGCAGCCATTGAATATCTCCACATCTGTGTGTCCAGTAGTCCATGAACTCATTTTTGTCAGCCTCATTAATGCAACTGGATACTCCAGTATCCAGTTTTGTACACGCTATATTTTAGGAACCAAAATACAGTCCTTCACAGAGCTACCTTTTTTTTTTTCCCCCCCAAATTCTTTGGAAAAGGTTTGCCTCACAAAAACTTCTTACCTACTACAAAAATGTACCCAAAAAGGGCTGCAATTTCAGTGAGTTCTATTTGTATACAAATCATCTATATATTTTAATGTATCAAAAATGAATTAGGCAAATGGTAAATAGGCACTGTAAATAGTACTACCTGATCAGTTTGATGGTAATTGCCTCACCCTGCTACCTAATTCCTATTCAAGATCAGGACTGAAAGTAGGAATGTATTGATTTCAATCATGGATTCAGTGGGCCAGTACCATATTTATACTTCCTAGGCAGGTAGACAAATACTTGTGGAGAAGTGAATAAAAATGGTCCATCAGAGCCTACCAGGCTGTTGGAAGTAAAGGAAAGATAGAGGCATGGTAAAAGGGATAACAGGTGGTCGGATAACCAAGAAGATGAGAACAAGGAAAGGGAGATCAGAATGAATGAATACCTGGTTGTCTAGATGAAGTCAACTTACTCTCTCATTGGAGTTTTACTACTCTGTTTCTTTTTCTTTTTTATTTATTTTTTTAAGCCTATTTGCTAGCCAAATGGCTTATGCCTGTAATCTAGTTATTCAGGAGGCTGAGATCTGAAGATGAAGGTTCAGAACCAGCCAGACAGGAAAGTCCATGAGACTCTTGGCTCCAAATAACCAGCAAAATGCTGAGAGTGCTCTGGGCACTGGTGTTTTACACCTGTAATCCTAGCTACTCAAAAGGCTGAGATCTGAGGATCGCAATTCAAAGCCAGCCTGGGCACTAAAGTCCTTGATATTCTTATCTCCAATTAACCACCAGAAAACCAGAAGTGGGGCTGGAGCTAAAGGGGTACGGTGGTAGCCTTGAGCTGAAGAGCTCAGGGACAGCATCCAGTCCTGGAGTTCAAGCCCCATGACCCCCCGCCCCCCCCCCCAAAAAAAAAGCTGGGAGTGGAGGTGTGGCTCAACTGGTAGAATGCTAGCTTCAGAATACCTCAGAATCAGCACGCAGTACCAGAATTTAAACCCCAAGACTGGTGCACAAGTACACACGCACACAATGAAGCTTATTTGCTTTTGTTTATAAAAGAGCCAGGCGAGGGTAGACTGGAGTGATTGTGATGATTTTAGGTATCACCTATTAGGTAGTACTTCATTAAATCCTCTTGTTGGAAACATTTCCAGTACATCCCCAAAGAGGAACATGGCTTGAGTATAGAGAACCCCATGCATTGTGTTCCAGATGCCTTCCAGCTACTCTGAGTGTGCCCAGATTTATTTTCCATCACTCTCATTTTCTCTCCATGGACACTGAATGCAGAGCAAGCTGCTACACACTGCTTTCATTTCCTACTTATAAACACGGGAGAGTCTTTTAAGTGGGAAATTTAGGCCACTAGATCAATTATGTTTATTTCTAAATGCTATGGAGACTTCATGCTTATGAAAGACCCCATCTGGCTGTTGTAGAGGTGAGTGCTTCATTTCTTTTATGCTTTCCTAAAACTACTCTTCAGCCCTCTTTGGACCTGGTAATCAGAAAGAGATGAGCCCAAGCAGTCTCTGCCTTCTTGTCGTCATGGCTTTGATAAAAAAAAAAGAATAGTTAACCCAGGTTCGATTCCTCGGTACCACATACATAGAAAAGGCCAAAAGTGGTGTGGTGGCTCAGGGTAGAACACTAGCCTTGAGGAAAGCCCAAGGACAGTGCTCAGGCCCTGAGCTCGAGCCCCGGACTGGCAAAAAAATAAAATAAAAGACACAGTCAGGTATCAGTGTTTTATGACTATAATCCTAGGTAGTCTACAATAGTTTATTCTAAGTAGCCAGCAAAATGCTGGACTGGAGACATGCTTCAAATGGTAGAGTACTAGCCATCAATAAGAAAAGCTGAGAGAAAGCACAAGTACTTTGCTATACTACACACACACGCACACACACACACACACATACACACATTTCTAAGACTTTAAGCCCCTCTTTCCTTTTAAGAATTTCTTTATCACTGCTTGGATATTTCTTTCTTTCTTTTTTCCAATCCTGGGCTTGGGCTCAGGGCCTGAGCACATGTGTATGTATGTATGTGTGTGTGTATATATATATATATGTATATATATGTACATATGTACATACGTATATGTGTGTGTGTGTATATATATTATATCATGTGATTTTTTTCCTGCGAGGAAGAGAAAGATGAGCAGTTCTGGGAAGTCCGAAGCAGGGAATGGGGGGATTAATTGGGCTACTTCCTGCATTTGCCTTTTAAATAGAGAATTTACTGTAGCTTGAAGTTAACAGTCATTTTTATATACTTTGTCCCCTCTCTAACCTTTTCCTCTGTTTAGATAGATGGCCACTTTTAGGCTGCTAACTCTCTTCATATGCCCCAGCATACTGTGAGAACAGGTTTGCCATCTTTGGGCAGGGTGATGGGGCATCACTTCCTGGTCCTGTTAGAACAACAGGAATGTGTATTTTACATTGTGATAAACTTGTCTTAGAAAGCAATGATCATAGCAAGTGAGTTCCAAACCTTGGCCACCCTCTGCTTCTGCAAAAGACTATACCCTGGCTCTAACAGCCCCTCAGGTTCACAGTGCTGGCTTGGCTATGTTACAAAAAGTGACAAGTTTATCTTCTTGAGATATGGGCACACGGAGAACAAGAAAAGAAACCATGTCAGTAACTGAGCATTTCAACATTTAAATCTAAGAAATTATAGTAAATGAAAAATTAGAATTACTTATAAATTGTGATCTTTATTTCAAAACTATCCTGTACTTGGCAGAAATTCCCAAAAACTTATATGGAGAGGTTTTTTTTTTTTTTGGGGGGGGGTCAGACTGGCTCAGATTTGTACCTATCAAAATCTGTATGGCCATACTCATATCTAGCATACTGTTTCTACAAAGATCTTTCTGCCATTCTATTACTGCTTTCCATTGGAGTTTACATATATGACAGGTAGATGCTGTGAGGAGGTGATATTTTTCCCCCTATCCCATAACTGAATTCTTGGCAACTCTGGTTATGTCTCATAGTAATAGGGAAGAGGCAACAGTGATCCTGGGAAACATCATCCTCATCAAAGAAAGGCAGGCTAACTCAGAGAATAACCCTCCTAAATGATAAAAGAAAAAAAGAAAATTAAAATGTAACCTTTTCTTGGCTGATCACTGTGTTTTCTAGGTACTTCCTCTTTCCATTCAGACTCATTTTAGTCCAGTACAAAGTACAAGATAGAACACTTTCAGTCCCTTTCTAGAGTTTTTTAAAGATTATGATGAGAAAAATTGGAATAGTAACATTGTTGCCTGTGACTCACATGTCAAGAGTTAGCCATACTAATACTTAAAAGATAGTCCTGGCTATCCTCACTTCTGCAGCTGAGCCCCCCCTCATCTGTGAAAATATTGTACCTGGACCGCAATACAGCTGAAAAACTTACAAATAATATAAAAATAATAATCTGAAACCTCTTGTTCAAGAAGGAACTGTACTGTTTTCCAGTTCATGTCTTGAGTCCATAGAGATGTGCCAACACTTTTCTGTATCCTTCTGCTATTTCATATCTTAGACATTCTGTGCCATGGCAGTGGAATTACAGGCCTTTATAATGGCTCTTAGGAAATAAACATTTAACTTGTTTTCTAAGTTTTAAATTTCCAAGGTTATTTTTGACTTGTGATTTGGTCAGGTTTCATGTTAAAATAGTCTTCTGTCTTGTCATAAGCAGTCCACATCTAATTTAGTATATTGGGTTAAAGACTAAATTTTCTCCTAAACCAGTGGTTCTTTTAACTTTAGTGTACATTGAAATTACCTACAAGGCTTGGAAAACCCCATACTTCTGAGTTCATCTCAAGAGTTTCTGATTGAGTATCATTGAATGGGCCTAATACAAGTTCTCAAGTAATGGTGCTGCTGCTGGTCTGGGAACCCATTTGAGAGCCACATCCTAGAAAGTACCCTGTTTTCGGAATGTTTTGCCCTTCCTGAGCCAGATCTGAGGCAAATACTGCTCCTTTCTAGGTTGCCCTAGACGTGCCCATTAGAAAACAATTGTGCAAGTATGGCATCCCGCAAGAGAACTCTTTGATTTAGCCCTGTGCTCAGAAACACTTTTTCTTTGATACCTGTTTTTAAAAGTGCATGTTTCATCACTGACCTGCAAGTGATGTTTCTTTCTTTTCCTGTTTGTCTTAAATTGTTCTTGTTTCTCTCTGTGCTGTCCGCTCATTCTCGCCTCTTTATTTCTGATGCAGAGATGAAGATAGTTGGGTGTAAGTTCCTGGTTTTTTGTGTCCTGTCTGCTTATGGCCTGCTTTGTTCCCATCTTCATTTGTTTCATGGAATGTGACAATACTGGGGGTGGATCATGGACATTATTAATCCTTCATCAGCCTCACCTTTCTGGGTAACTGACAAAACCTTAAAAAATAAAAAGCTACCATCCCATCTTCAAACACTGTGTATTTTGGAATATTTAGCAAGCCATAACAATCTGAGGTGTATAGATACAGGAAAGAACTTTTATGAGGTAGATGAGTTAACTCTAATTGAAAAGAAAATGATTAATACTCCAAGCTACAGAGTATCATAAAGGTGCAGAAAGTTTCTCCCTTTTCAGCTCTGTCAGGACATGCTTCATAAGAAGGACAAACACAGAAAGCGCTTCTTAAGAGGAGTGATGAAATTATTTACAATAGCTGGGTGGATGGGACTGTGATCAGTCTGAAACTTGGGCTGCTTGAGACTCTGGACTGCTTGACAGAAATGCCTCATGGCATTTCTCTTTTTAATGAAGATTTGGCATTTGGGAATGATTACTAATTGTCTCAACAAGAAGTTGGAATGTCCTCACATTCCTCACCCTCCCCCAAAGATTAACTATATATAGTCATCATTGAGGGTTAGAGCAGAGGCTATCACTAGCTTTACTGTGTTAGAATCCAACAACTGGAGACATGTGAGAAAAATAGAGTTCAACTTTTATGAGTACTTTAATGTTTGCCCAAGAACGCTTCTCTTCCTCCCCCCACAAAAATAAGAACTACTACAAAGCTGTTCCTCAAAAAGAAAAAAAAAAACTATACTATTTCACTTGAGTGCAGAACTTCCTAATATGTAGAATGAATAATTTATACAGAAGAGATATGTCATAAATCATACAAACCATACTGTACCCTTCTGTGGGACTTGTAGATCATTGGAAATTCACATTGGCTGGAACCTTGTAAAACATAAGGCCTCAAACTTCCAGACCAGACTGGATTATCAAGACACTGTTTTACTAGAAACTAGTCTTGTTTTACTACACCTCAAGGTTTTGAGACCTCTAAATGGATTGCTCTCAGAATAAACTTACAAAATATGTCATGAGCTCTAACTCTCTAGTGTCGTACTAGGAAAGGATGCATGTCTTTGGAAGTTCACACGTATCCACTGGATCCATGGCATATAACTGCATTCTGAACAGTGCTCTGAAGCCTAAAATTTCTTAGATCTTTTTCTCCATAAGGACCTCAAGAGTATTTCAGGCCAATCACTGATGTGATGAGGTGGCTTTAGACACATTCTTTTGGTCCCCAACAGCTGTTTGTATAGGATCACAGAAATACTTTTTTTATGTATAGTTGATATACAATGTAGCTATTTTTTTTTTTGCCAGTCCTGGGCTTGAGCTCAGGGCCTGAGCACTGTCCTTGGACTTTCTCAAGGCTAGAACTCTACCACTTGAGCCTCAGCACCACTTCCGGCTTTTTCTATATATGTGGTACCAAGGAATCGAACCCGGGTCTTCGTGCATGCTAGGCAAGCACTTTAACCACTAGGCCAAATTCCCGGCCCAGAGTAGCTATTTTTATATACAAATATTTCAAGCAAGGAATTAGCATATGGTTCCTAGTCAACAATCTGCTTTTGTACTGCTTACCAGCTAAGTGTGTGTGTGTGTGTGTGTGTGTGTTTTGTAACCCATGCTACTTATGATTATCCTGCTAGTAAAAGTTCCAAAACATTTTATTTAAGGGCATATTTATGTAGCATGGTCATTTTATAATGAAAGACATGGAGATAAATAATGCCTGTATAAGTTAGAAGAATCATGATAAGGGCTAGGAGTGTGGCCTAGTGGTAGAGTGCTTTCCTCACTTGCATAAAGTCCTGGGTTTGATTCCTCGGCACCAAATACACAGAAAAAGCTGGAAGTGGGGCTGTGGCTCAAGTGGTAGAGTGCTAGCCTTGAGAAATCCCAAGGACAGCAACCAGGCCTGAGTGTAAGCCCCAGGACTCACACAGAACCATAACTATTACCTTTAAAATAAAGGTTCTCCAAGAAGTAATAACCACAGTAATATTTAGACCAAGCACCTAGTCTCTAGACATTAAAACATCTAGATTATTTCTGTTAAGTGAATTTTTCTAAAAATTGAACACTATTTTCATAGGGAAGCTAATGTGCAACTAGTAGACTTTTTTTTTAATCAAAAGATGGCTCTGTTACAGTTAAAAATTATAGCTTGAAGAAATGGCTCACATAGTAGAGCACCTGCCTAGCAAGTGGGAGGCCCGAATTAAAGCCTCAGAACCATCTAAAAAAACCCAAAAACTGAAACCAGCTGGGCGCGGTGGCTCACGCCTGTAATCCTAGCTACTCAGGAAGCTGAGATCTGAGGATCAAGGTTCAAAGCCAGCCCAGGCACAAAAGGACCTGAGACTCCAATTAACCTCTGGAAAACAGGAAGTGGGACTTTGCTCAAGGGTAGGGTGAGCTGAAGAGCTTAGGGACAGTGCCCAGGCCAAGTTCAAGCCACATGACGCACGCACACACAGAGTAACTAATTTATTACTGATTTATTCCATTATAAGAATCCATTATGATGTTGCCAGTTAAGTTTGGCTTTTGGACTTTGAAGATTTTCAGTACTTTTAGAACTGTTTTGATTCAGTCTGTATTCTCACAGTAGCAAACATGAATTTGTGTTTTTCTTCTCTTTCTACCTGTTTGTCCTCCCCTTTTACACACCTGAATGCTATTAATGGTACAGTAAGGGTACCCCAAGACAAGATGACCAAAGAAAGCCGATTAATGTTTCAGACTCATCAGCATTCCAGATCCAGGCTCTAGGAAGAAACAGACTGCAAGGGTGGACGACCTTAGTGCTGCCCTACATATACAGCAGTTGAATTTTCAGAACTCATTTCCTTTTCTCTTCATGGTCGCCTTGGGAGTATTTGTTTGGAAAACAGGATGGCATTCATAGATTAGAGAAATTTCCTGGGGCTCTCACAGGAAGAATAATTAATTGTTGTGGACTACTCTTATCCACTTGAGCCCAAGTATTTTGAAAACCTTGATTATGTATCCATATAACTGTGATAAGGTTGCCCTCCTGGAATAAAGAGGTGACCTGAAGAATGAAAGCGCTAATCATGAAGACCCAAAAGGAAAGCTGATTTTCTGTCAGTCCTGTTCTATTCTTGTTTCATACATTAGAGACATGCAGACGCTTCCATAATTAGACATTGGTGCAGAAAAATCATTATCCTATTCCTGTGAACAAACCAGAAAACTCACTTGCCATGGAAATCAAATCTGGTTTCTGTCATGATTCTAGATAGTGAACATATTTCAGCGTGCCAGTTTTTTCTAAGAACTGAAGTAGAATATCTGGCTTCTGAATTGGCTTGCTTTTTAAGTGAATTATGTAGTCACTTTTCAGTTTCTTTAGGCTGCTAACACACATTCTCATTGGTTTTACCTGTTTTTCTTTGCCATTTACTACCTTTGTGCATTTTCCCCCACAGCATCTACCATGTGTTTTGAAAGCTAAAAGCATCCATTGTAAAAGCATCCATCATTGAGGGTCATAGATTACAGCCATTGTTCTAGAGAAGAAAGAGACAACCTACAGTTTAAGAGAAGACTGCCGTGGATAAACTGTGGTGAACTTTAGCACTTAGACACATGACTAACCTTCCGAGTACTGCTGCCCAGAGACTGATAGAATGTCCATTGTTATTAACCAAGCTTGGAATGATCCCTACCTGAGCCTATGACAGTCCACATGCACATGAGGCAGTGTGAGTTCTGTGGTCATGAAAAATGGCATTTCTTTCCTCACAGGTGATATCCGAAATGACCTGTACCTAACCCTGGAGAAGGGAGATTTTGAGAGAGGGGGGAAGAGTGTGCAAAAGAACATTGAAGTGACCATGTATGTGCTTTATGCAGATGGAGAGATCTTGAAGGTAAGGCTTACTGGTCAGTCATGTGTAATGGAGGCTTATGTAGTAATTCTAATGTTTTGGTGGACTTGGTCCACTCAGTCCCTTCAATCAGGACTAAATCCATCCTACATGTATTCTTTTTCTGCCTTTTCCTTTCTTCAAGGAAACCTTACAATGTGTTTTAATAAAGATTTCCAATGTCAGATAACCTTTGCACAAGTTCTTACTAATGTCTGACCTGAATGCCTTCTGCTCCAGTTTAGACCTATTCCCTCTAGAGTTCTGTCCTACATGTTACCTCTTTTGCCATTCTACCTAAGCAGAGAGCTGCATACTTTTGGTAATGGGTTTGAGATCTCACTTTATCTTTTTATTCCTTGAGCTAACACAGAAAATTGCATTTATACGTCTTAGACATCTACTTGATGGTAGCAAGGTAGGGGACAAAGAAATGTCAGACTTAGCTCTGGAACATTATTTCAAGCCATTGTAATACAATGATCTTCTGCCACTCTTCACTGAAAGTGGAGACCTGAAAGTGCTGTTTTTCTTCTGTCACTGTGTTGGTTTTTTCCTTTAGCATGTCATGGTGATGAACCAGGGAATAATAAGTCACTACTTGCAGAAAGCAAACCTCACCTCTTTGTATTGGCAGCAGCCAATTACCCTCTTCCAAAGCAAGACAGAAATAAAAAGAATGTTGAAATAGCAACAGAAACAGTGATTTAAAAATTTTTTTAAAGCCCAACTCAAAGTCATAGACATTCCCAGCATTTGTATGAGGAATGCTAAGAATAGCAGCACTCTCAGCCATTTATGTCACCCATATGTGGACACTAGATGCTCTTGATTGTCCTCTTAAGTTAGGACCACTCACCTAACACTGCATCTTTGTGGCAACATTCGAGGTCTGGGTTAAATCTGGCCTCTTCTGTTTATCTCCAATGAAAATTAGTAAAGAGTGATCTAAAATGCCAGAAACAGGGTCTCTTCTTAGAATTTAGTACTTCTTGATCTAGTGAAATATCACTAGAATGTAGTATTTCTTCCTGTTCTAGTGAAATGTTATGCACAATTGACACTGTCATGAACCTCATTATCTCATTTTCAATGATGATGAAGGACCTATCTTAGTTATAATGATGAGAGGGAGAAATAACTGTGAAATCCTTATACTATCTACATAACTACTCTCAAAAGTATCAACTTTAAGTCAAATGCATTCCCATGTCAGATTTGGCCTGGTGCAAAATAAGATATTCACATTGGAGAAAATAAAGTGTTGGCAACACAGAGAAATTCAGGTGTTCCTTTTATGAAGACAACATGACATTTTGCTTCTGTCTTTCAGGATTGCATCAGCTTGGGTTCAGGAGAGCCAAATAGGAGTTCCTATCACTCTTTTGTCCTCTACCATAGCAATAGTCCTCGCTGGGGAGAAATTATCAAATTGCCTATCCCCATTGACAGATTCCGGGGCTCCCACCTGCGCTTCGAATTCAGACATTGTTCCAGTGAGTGAAACTTCCCTTCACCTTCCCTTGAGGACATGAACATAACACTCCTCT
This sequence comes from Megascapheus bottae, assembly GCF_031878675.1. Taxonomy (NCBI): domain Eukaryota; kingdom Metazoa; phylum Chordata; class Mammalia; order Rodentia; family Geomyidae; genus Megascapheus; species Megascapheus bottae. The sequence goes on along the minus strand of NC_143540.1, from coordinate 6,779,017 downwards.
CTGGAATGAAATTTAAAGGATTCTTATTCGAGAAAACAATAAGGAGTTGAGAACAAATGGATCCTCAGAGATAAGATATCATCAGAAGCTGTGCTGTAGCCTAGAAAAGCAATGGTTCAAAACAATAACATCTAGTATTGACCCTTCTTACTGTCTGCATACCCAGCATCATTCTCCTTTGGGTGTTACCCTTGTATCTATTAAACTGCTTCTTAAAAAAAACACTTCTTAGGGCCGGGAGTTTGGCCTAGTGGTAGAGTGCTTGCCTAGCATGCATGAAGACCCAGGTTCGATTCCTCGGTACCACATACATAGAAAAAAGCTGGAAATGGTGCTGAGGCTCAAGTGGTGGAGCTCTAGCCTTGAGAAAGTCCAAGGACAGTGCTCAGGCCCTGAGCTCAAGCCCAGGACTGGCAAAAAACAAAACAAACAAAAAAAACCCCTTCTTAACAGGCAGTTTTGTTTGGATTCTGGTATACCTTGGAGAGTATATAGCAGTTCATTTGAACATACTTCTCATCATTCCTGCAGTTAGCTTGTTATCTAGTTAATGAAAGAAATGAAGGACAAAAGAATGTGATAAATGCAAGGGGAATTTCTATTAGAAGAATGGAGAGCAAAAGCAAATAACACTTTTCTCTGATTTCAGCAAAGGACAAAGGGGAAAAGAAACTCTTTGGCTTTGCGTTCTCACCCTTGATGCGTGATGATGGCACCACCCTCTCTGATGATATTCACGAGCTATATGTGTACAAGGTATGGGATTTGGCTGTCTTCATCCCCACCTTTTTTCTCTGTGGACACTCTTGTACGTGGTTTTCATTGGATAGAATTCTAGGCAGTGTGCTGGTAGTGGCAACAGGACAACTATGAACAGACTTTTGTTTTCTAAACGCATTGGGCTTCCTCTCATAACTAACACCAACAGACCCTTTGCGTCCCACCTCACACTTAACAGGTTGAAAATTCATTACTGACTCGTCTGTTCTATTATGGTCTTAGCTAGTACCTTATGAGAACTGCCATTTGAAATTACAATACTGTCACCCGTCACGCAAGGTTTTGTGCATAGCAGGTGGAGACCACATATTCTAAGGCACATGAATTGTTCTGGAAAGTTTCTGAACAGAAAGCACTCTTCCAGAAGGACCCAAGGCCCAAGATCCAGCAAACCGTAACTTATATATTCTCTGGAACCTGGTTTTTGTGCTTTCTCAGTTCTCTACTTTTTATTCTCTACAGTGTGACGAGAACAGCACATTTAACAACCATGCTCTGTATCTGGGCCTGCCCTGCTGCAAAGAAGATTACAATGGCTGCCCTAATATCCCCTCCAGCCTCATCTTCCAGCGAAGCACAAAAGAGTCTTTCTTCATTTCTACACAGCTCTCTTCTACCAAACTCACTCAGAATGGTAGGTAATGGTACCTGAAGGATAATGTACTCCACTGACTTCAGTCACTGGTTCCCTGTTGCTAGTGTATGTTAAGGGAAACATATGATTAGTTCAGGCCTGAGTAAGGGTCTTCTTTCCATTTCAAATTGAAGGAATGCTCAATAATTGCAATATACACAGTTTCCATGGTTTTAGTAGAGCTCTACAGTGCATATTAAAGGTATACAAATGTGCCTTTGACCTTGATCTCAGCACTAAAGAGTTGTGATGCTTGTAGGTAGTTCTGTTCATTTAGATATCTTGTGTCCTTATCTAAGAGAGAGCCCGGGCCTTGCTTAACCTTAGAAGACTCAGGGTTCACCATCTTTTGGACTTGTTTTCTAGTGGACCTCCTTGCTCTACTGAAATGGAAAGCCTTTCCAGATCGGATCATGGATATCCTAGGGCGGCTGCGGCATGTCAGTGGGGAGGAGATTGTTAAGGTATGTTGTTGATAATTTCAAACACATTTCCTAGAGAATCTTGGCAGGAGACTTTGCTTCCTCATGATTTTTCCCAGTAAGCCTCTTAAGACTATTTCTGTAGATGCATAATAATAGTAAATAAGAATAGTTTTGGAAGTTTTTCTTTTTTTTAATATTTTTTATTGTAATTAATAAAAGGGTTACATGATATTTGCCATATAAAAGGTGCATTAATTCACATACATTGATACCCTTTCACATGTCTTGGTACCCTTTACCCTCCCCCCCACTGCCCCACCATCTTGGTTTTCCCCCTTCCCTATCAAATTTCAAACAACCAAATACAGATAAATTCAGTATATCAGATAACAAAGTGAGGTACTGTAACAATATGAGATACCCAAGGGACAGCAAAGGAGATGAGAGATAACATTAGAAAAAATCATATTAAGTGAAGTAAGCCAGACTCAAAGGAACTTAGGCTCAATGGTTTCCCTCATTTGTCATAATCAGTAGAAACCTTGGGCTCTACTAGCAGAGATCTGCAATAGAGCAAAACCTTGATACGTAAGGCCATATAGTATGAAGCTAATTGAAAGGACCTCCAGGATATTGAAACCAAAGCCATATAACGAATGATCGTTGTCTTTAATGTACTATGTTGGAAGTTTTTCTTGATAGTTATTTTGTTCGTTACTTTATTTAAAATTATTTGTATGTATATGTATGCTATTAGGCTTATTATACTGTAAAAACTAAAGCTATATTTAAACTATAAAGATATGATGGTTCATAGTTGTAATTGGTGCTCTTGGGATGCAGAGACAAGTTCAAGGTTGGGATATTTAGTGAAACCTATGTCAAAACAACCAGACAACAGCAAAAATCAATTTAAAGTAGTTAATCCTATTTTCTTTCCAGCAAGCAAAACTAAACGGTAGTAGGAAAAATACCTTCAAGAACTAATTCCAGTGTTTTGGGCTGTATGCATTCATTCCTTTGATTCTCTTTTTAGGTTTTTTCTTTATTTTCCTTACTTATTTTGTAATTATTTTGCCACATAACCTAATGTCTATTCTCCTAATTATAATAACTCTGAATGCTATCCACTAACTTATATCTTTTAGTTTTATCCCATTTCTTCTTTTTAATACATGCCAAGGTAACTCTGTTTACCTCTACCTCCACTGCTTTCTGCAGATACCTTTGTGATATATTCCACTATTCCCTCTAAGTAGGCTGCTAGAAACACTTTCAGTCCTGTCTTCATAAGGCTTCTCTGGACAGATTGCTTGCCCTTCTGCCTTTAGCTAAAGACCATCCCAGATACATGTTAGTGGTGAAAAACAAGCAAATAAATCCTACATGATGCTCTGAATTTTACTGATAAAAGTGGAGGAACTTTTAATCATCAGGAAGAAAAAGTAGAATATAAGCTGCAGATTAAATTTCAAGAAATTATCCTGTCCATAATTTTTAGCTGTGCATTACAAATATTGGTATTTTAGCATGATTGCACTATCTGTTCTTTCATTATGTCACTCCATTGACTTGGTAGTATACAATAAAGTATCTTCAAATAAGGAACAATTTTAAAGTGTATGCGTGTACACTTTAGTTACTGTATTAGTTTTTTAAGTCAAATTATGATTTTTAGTAATTATTCACAGACAAGGCAATACCTGTTTTGAAGCTTATAAAACTCATGCTGGGCGTGGTGGCTCACACCTATAATCCTAGCTACTCAGGAGGCTGAGATCTGAGGATTGTGGTTCAAAGCCAGCCCAGGCACCAAAGACCATGAGACTCTTATCTCCAATTAACTACCAGAAAACTGGGGGGGCTGGGAGTTAGGCCTAGTGGTAGAGTGCTTGCCTAGCATGCATCGAAAACCCAGGTTTGATTCCTCAGTACCGCATTCATATAAAGAAGAAAAAGCTGAAATTATGCTGAGCCTCAAGTGGTAGAGCTCTAGCCTTGAGAAAGTCCAAGGACAGTGCTCAGGCCCTGAGTTCAAGCCCGGGACTGGCAAAAAAAAAAAACAAAAAACAAAAAACAAACCTGGAAGTGGCGCAGTGGCTCAGGGACAGTGCCCAGGTCCTGAATTCAAGCCCCGGGATTGGGGGAAAAAAAAAGAAAGAAAAAAGTCCACATGTATCCCTCACCTTGTTTCAACAATCTTTAAACCAGTTCTGATCCATCAGTGCCCTAATTTATACTTTCACTTCATGTTATTTGAAATAATTTGTAAATTTTGTTTCATTAGATGGTGTTTGAGTAGTAAGATGCTAGATTTCAGTTTTTAAAACTCAAAGTATTCATTGATAGTTATTCACTTCTTTTGTTTTTCCAATGTATGTGCTCCAACAATGGTAGTGGAAAATGCTACCAGTCTTCTTGCCCATGTTAACAGCCCTCTCTAGTTGCATTCTCCCCTGTCATGCAATACTAATTCTTAGGCTAAAAGTTTCTCTAGGTAGATGCTAGATGGCTATATAATTAATAAAGAGACAAAGACTTCTGAACTCTTTGAGTTCCCAAGAAAGAGAATTCTTTTTCTCAAAATTAATTTGGCAACAGAATAGCTGGTTCTTTTTATGTCAAACTTAATATTATGCCCTGGTATCTTACTTTTTAAGTAATTGCTCTTTCCTTAGAAGTTCAGCACCTATACCAAAAGAAAGAGCTTTTCCATGTGTACCTCAGGATCCTTTGACCATAAGAAAACACCACAAGTCTCTATAGTTACCCTTAGCTTGGTGGAAACAGGATATTAGAGGATTCTGTCATGTTTTAAGGTTCTGTGAGGTCTTTCACTTTATTTACTGGGAGCTACATTCATGGTATGTAAAGTTTGATCATGCAAGGCCCTGAAACCTGAATCCTTTTCATATATTGTTTCAGTTTCTGCAGGACATCTTAGATACACTCTTTGTGATTTTGGATGATAATACAGAGAAATATGGCCTGTTGGTTTTTCAGTCTCTGGTAAGTCACTTCCTGACAATTTTTATTAATTATTCCTGTCACATGATTCAAAAGAACTTAAGGGAAACAGTTGATTAGAGTAAATGAATAGAAGGTGCAGAAAAGAGACTGAAGATTGTCACCCAAGGAAGACTGCAAATCAGCCTACCAGGCAAATGTCTCTAAGATGGTTTGTGACTGGGGCCGGGAATTTGGCCTAGTGGTTAAAGTGCTTGCCTAGCATGCATGAAGACGCGGGTTCGATTCGTCGGTACTACATACATAGAAAAAAGCCGGAAGTGGTGCTGAGGCTCAAGTGGTAGCGCTCTAGCCTTGAGAAAGTCCAAGGACAGTGCTTAGGCCCTGAGCTCAAACCCAGGATTGGTAAAAAAAAAAAAAAAAAAAAAGATGGTTTGTGGAATTCCGTTTGGTCACCTAGTTCTGGATCATCAATCTCATTGCTGTCACAGGTTGCCTGGCCCCTGATAGGGACTTATAATAGCAAGCAGTTCAGAAACTAATAGAGGAAACCAGATGACCCATTTTTCATCTGACAAGGATATAGCTATTGGGAAAATAAGAAACTCACTCAGGAGAGTCTTCAGAAACCTGTGCAGTTCCAGAAATCTCTAGACTCTCTCCTTCTATGCAGTTGTTTCAGAGCAAGAGTTTCAGAATGATTATCTTAGACTGAACACTGAATAAATACCTTTTGATTTATATCCAGTCTCAAAAGAGGGTTGTATATTCAAGAATAATCAGGTATTGCAGTCTACCTGGTGGAACTGAGGCCAGTGTTGGAATAGGCACTTACCCTAGCATTTCTTCTTCTTTGCTTCCCTGACTATTAGCACTGTTCATAGTCCTTCACTGCTTGATATATATCTCAAAGAACATTCTTTGCCATCACTTTTCTAAGTTTTTGGAGGCACTTGGATATTTATACACCTATGCATGTACTATTTTGCCTATCCTTGGTCCATATTATACCATTCAGCATTATTGTAAACTAAGGGGTTCAAATTAACATGTGTATGAACCACTGAGTTTCAGATCTAAATTGAGAGGCTGGGGGTGGGGGTATGAGAAAGAAAAGGAGGAAACAAAAGTACAGACACAGGACTGGGAATATGGCTTAGTGGTAGAGTGCTTGCCTAGCATGCATGAGATCCTGGGTTCGATTCCTCAGTACCACATACAGTGCCAGAAGTGGCGCTGTGGCTCAGGTGGTAGAGTGCTAGCCCTGAGCAAAAGAAGCTCAGGGACAGTGTCCAGGCCCTGAGCTCAAACCCCAGGACTAGAAAACAACAACAACAACAAATATCTTGTATTTACTACCCATGGAGAGCATTTAAGGAAAATATTGACAGTTTACTCTTCCTAGAAGATGTAAGAATCTCATTCCTGCAAGGGAATCCTAGTGACTTACTCTCCACTTCTCCCAGGTTTTTATCATCAACCTGCTCCGAGACATCAAATATTTCCATTTCCGACCTGTGATGGATACGTATATCCAGAAACACTTTGCTGGAGCCCTGGCATACAAGTAAGTTGTATTTGTGATCACTATTAGGACTTATATTTAAGCAAAACGATCATTTTTAAAAGTTTAGCTGCAAGCAGCATTCATTCCCCTCATTTCCCCCACCCCCAATTGTGGCAAAATATCTGTAACATAAAATTTACCCTCTGAACCATTTTCTAAGTTTATAGTTCAGTGAAACTAAGTTTATTCACTCATATTGTAAATATGGTGTTGCATAGCCATGACCAGAACTCTACACATCTAGAAATATTTTCATCTTGAACTGAAATCTATAGTAATTAACAATAAAATTTCATTCTCCTCTTTTCCTAAACACTAGAAACCATGATCCTACTTTCTGTCTCTGACTTTTGACTACATTAGGTTACCTCATGTGAGAGGATTGTAGAGTATTTGACCTTGCGTGTTTCACTTAACATTATTTCACCAAAGTTTATCCCTGTTAAATAGCTTATGTCAGAATTGTTCTTCATTGAAAAGAATGTGTGATGGTTCTCACCTGTCATCTCAATTATTAGTAAGATAATGTAGTCTGGGCATAAAAAATACAAGACCTTATTGGAAAAATAAAAAGAGCTGGGGATATGGCCCCACTTGTCTAGCAAGAATAAGGCCTTGTTCAGATGCAGAGGGAAAGGAAAAGGATGGAGGGAGAAGAAGGCGGGGAGGGTAGGTGAGAAAAAGAGGAGGAGGGAGCAAGAAAGGAGAGAAAGAAGCAAAAACTGATAAATCTACTAAAAATAAGTCTTATTTCATTTGAAACATGAATAGGAAAAACGGCGCTCAAAATAAATTTTAAAGAAAATTAAATGATTTTATAACTAGTAAACATATAGGAAAGAACACATGGTATCTGACACAGTTAAACCACAGAAAAAAAATCATGTTCTTGGGGCCAGGAATTGGCCTAATGGTAGAGTGCTTGCCTAGTATATACTAAGCCCTGGGTTCGATTCCTCAGTACCACAGAAAAGGCTGAAAGTGGTGCTGTGGCTCAAGTGGTAGATTGCTAGCCTTGAGATGGCTCAAGGTCAGGGCCCAGACCCTGAGTTCAAGCCCCAGGACTGGCAAAAAAAAAAAAAAAAATCATGTTCTTTTATGAAATGAACATGATTTAAAAAAAAACAAAACAAAACCCAACATCAGCAAAATACTGGAATTAGAACTCTGATATTTATATCTCACTTTAGAGATCATACACTATTGTGTGTTTTGCATGTTATCCTATTAATATTCTCAATAATTTTGAGATATACTGTTATTTCCTCCATGTTTTAAATGAAAAAAATAAGACATTGTGGGATTAAATAACTTGACTAAGGATACAGGGCCCTAGGTATGAACACAGTCTTTATATAAACTTCTGAGCCATTAGTCCCATTCCTTCTGATTACTTGATCCTCAGAAGACAAGGTTAAATTTACTTTTTACAAGTCAGGGTTGTATGTTCTGAAGACATAACAAAATACATAGCCAGAAAGAACCATGGGAAAGAGAGATTGTAATTGCTGATTAAAATGGGACAATTCCATTTGAACAAAAAATGTCTGTCCATCTCAGATGGTATGGAAATTCCATGGCTATAATGGATTCATCAATCCATGCTAGCTCATTAGCAGAATATTCTTTTTCTATCTGACTTATTGTTTCTGAATTTCTTACTTTGACTAAACATTTTACACTGAGTGCCTTAAAAGGAGGTTTAAGAATGGGGTTTCTTTAACTTTCTCTTTCTCAGGGAGCTCATCCGCTGTTTGAAGTGGTATATGGACTGCTCAGCAGAACTGATTCGGCAGGACCACATTCAGGAAGCCATGCGGGTAATGTCGTAAGCCCACTATACATACGGGGGCCACTCTTACAGTTATTTGTGAGTGATCTCCATGGTGTGGTACTCAAGACAAGTGTAGATATTCCAATACACAATCATGCTTTTAAGAATGTCTTGCCTTTAATCTTTATTTTCAGTTCACCTCTCCTCATAATAGCCTATGGCTCTTTAGTTCCTAAACTTCAGAAAACTGTTGGAAAATTTTTATTATTCTCTCAGTAAAAACAGTGGTTCCTTAGTTGGATTTTTGAGAAAAACGTGTGTGTGTGTGTGTGTGTGTGTGTGTGTTTCTAAATCAAACTGTCCAATTTGGAATTACCTGTCACCTGATTTTTATTCCTAGACATCTTCAAAACTTCTCTATTACTTACTTTTCACATTTCTAGGCCTTGGAGTACCTTTTCAAATTCATTGTGCAGTCTCGGATCCTGTACTCACGAGCCACATGTGGCATGGAAGAAGAGCAATTTCGGTCCAGCATTCAAGAACTTTTCCAGTCTATCCGGTTTGTGCTCAGTCTGGACAGCAGAAACTCAGAAACTCTCCTTTTCACCCAGGTCTGTAAGCTGCAGAGTTTGGCTGCTGAATTCTTTGCCTGTCTTAGCAAGTGGTTTCTTTGTCCTCTGACTTACAGAGATGGAGAAGCCCTAGTAGGATCTTATGGGTCAGATAAGAGGTAATTGCAAGGAAACATCTAGTAGAACAAACTGCCACATACATACATACATACATACATACATACATACATACATACATACATTTTCCTGTCTTGGGGCTTGACACTCAGGGCCTGTACACTGTCCTTGGGTTTTCTCAAGGCTAGCACTCTACCACTGGAGCCATGGCATCAATTCTGGCATTTTTTGTGTATGTGATACTGAGGAATTGAACTCAGAGCTTCATGCATACTAAGCAGGCCCTCTACCACTAGGGCATACTTCAGGGCCCATCATTTTTTTTTTTTTTTGCCAGTCCTGGGCTTGAACTCAGGGCCTAAGCACTGTCCTTGGACTTTCTCAAGGCTAGCACTCTACCACTTGAGCCTCAGCACCACTTCTGGCTTTTTTCTATGTATGTGGTACCAAGGAATTGAACCCGGGTCTTTGTGCATACTAGGCAAGCACTCTACCACTGGGCCAAACTCCTGCTCCCCGCTTCACTTATTTTGAAGTCAACTTTATCTCATCTATCAGGTATGAAACAGTTTAGTGACTTAATGTTGTTGTGAGCCCTCAGACACAAATCAGCAGCCATTCTCTAGGATAATATCTTATAAAGGATATTCAGAATTCCATATTTATGGGAATTTCATTTCCTAGTTAACCAGTATTAATTTTTGCTTGTTTTTATTGGTTGTGGGTCTTAAACTGGCCTGGATGCTAGCCCTGAGCTTCACTCTGCCACTAGGCTAGCACTCTACCACTTTGAGCCACTGATCCACTTGCAGTGTTTTTTGGTTTTTGCTGGGCCTAGGCTCTCTCCCTGAGCTCTTCAGCTCAAGACTACTGCCCTGCTTCTTGAGCCACAGCTTCACTTCCAATTTTCTAGTGGTTGGAGGTAAGAGTCTCATATTCTTTAGTGCCTGGGCTGGCTTTGAACTGTGGTCTTCAGATCTCGGCCTCCTGAGTAGCTCGGAAGACAGGTGTGAGCCACCACGCCCAGCTTGCAGTGTTAAATTTTTACAGTACTTTTCCATTCTCAATTAAAAATGAAATAATTGAAAATGAATAGAAATAACTGGAAAACACTCACTAAAAATTAGGATTGGAAATAGAAACCTTGGGCTCTCCTAGCAGAGATTTACAATAGAGCAAAACCTAGATACATAAGGCCATGGAGTGCGATGCTAAATGAAAGGACCTCCAGGACATAGAAACAAAAGCCATATAATGAGTGATTGTTGTCCTTAATGTACTGTTATCTCTCATTTCTTTTGCTGTCCCTTGGTTATCTCATATGGTTACAGTATTTACCTTGTTATCTGATATATTGCATATATGTTTATTTGATTACTTGAAATAGGATAGGGAAGGGGGGAAAACAAGATGAGGGGTGGGGGTGGGGGGAGGGAAATGGGGACCAAGACATGAGAAAGGGTATCAATGTTTCTGAAGTAATACACCTTCTATCTGATGAATATGATGTAACCCTTCTATTAATTACAATAAAAATATATGAAAAAAAGTAATGTATCTACTACCTGATGAATATAACTGTAACCCCTCTATATATCACCCCAATAATAAAATTAAATTTTAAAAGATCTTTAAAAAATTAGAATTAGATTCTGTTACAAATATCAGTATTGAATGGGCCAGCCAGTTGGCACATGGAGATCAAGAAGACAAAAAGCTAGTGAGGCTGGTGCCAGTTGCTCACATGTATAATCTTAGCTATTCAGGAGGCTGAGATCTAAGAACGTTGGTTCGATGCCAGCCAGAGAAGATAAAGCCAAGAAACTCTTAGTCCCAGTTAACTATTAAAAGAATGCACTTACCAGGCACTGTGGCTCACACCTATAATCCTAGTTACTGAGGAGGCTGAGATCTGAACATCATGGTTCAAAGCCAGCCCAGGCACTAAAGAACCTGAAACTCTTATCTCCAGTTAACCACAGAAATTCGAAAGTGGGGCTGTGGCTCAAGGGGTAGGGCGGTAGCCTTGAGCTGAAGAGCTCAGGGACAGCTCCCAGGCCCAGAGTTCAAGCCGCATGTCTGACAAACAAACAAACAAACAAATGCACTTAATTTTTTTTCTTTATAGCAATCAGAAAATGAGTAAGAGCATAATTGAAATTCCTTCCTTCTCTTGCCAGAAATGGCTTGGCAAGTTATAAAAACTTCACGTAACCTGAGCCTCCAATGTACTCTGTTGTTTTTTGTTATTCTTGCTTCAAGCCCATGTTGAGTCAAGGATTTGGAAGAACCTGCCCAGGAGAAGAAGGATCCTGCAATGCCTTCTCATCCTCTTTTCACTTGTACCATTGCACATGCAAGACAAATGCAGATTTAACTCTGAGCTAACCATAGCTTCACTTGCTTCTGCAGGCTGCACTCCTGAATTCTTTCCCAACTATCTTTGATGAGCTGTTGCAAATGTTCACTGTGCAAGAGGTGGCAGAGTTTGTGAGAGGGACTTTGGGGAGCATGCCCAGTACTGTGCATATTGGGCAGTCCATGGATGTTGTGAAGCTGCAGTCTATCGCCAGGACAGTGGACAGTCGCCTGTTTTCTTTTTCAGGTAAAGTTGGGGTGAGAGTCAGGCTCTCATTTCTCCCCCTCCAAGGTGATAGGCAAGTGGTTCTCAAAGGATTGGTTATTAACAATCATCAAGCAATAAACCAATGACCCTTAAAATGTAGCTCTTGGTAAACTGTGTTTGGAAAAACAGCTGAGACTTAGGCCTGCTGCTTCCCTCACAATTTATTCTTTGGGATCCGGTTTCTACGGCATGCCCATTGGGTGTTATCTTAGTCTGTTTTCTATTGTAGAATAGCATAATCTAGGTTACTTAAAACTAATGTTTATTTTTCACAGTTCTGGCATCTCAAAAGTTCAAGATCAAGGTGCCAGTATATTTGGTATCTAGTGAGAATCCTTCCTATTCCATAGATAAGCTGTCTTCTCTCTGTGCTGAAAGAAACAAGGGGACTTTTGGGGGTCTCTTTTTAAGGGTACTAGACCCATTCATAAAGGCTCTGCCCTCATACCTAATCACTAGTAAAGGCCTAACTTCCAAATGCTATCACACAGGGGGTTAGGTTTCAATATATGAATTTGGAGGAGACACAACATTCACTGTATAGCAGGTAGGGCCCTTTTCTTCAGGTTGGCCACAAGTCTAGCCAGTTGCCAGTAATTGAGCCTATCTGCCACATTTCAAGAAGGATAAGAAGACAAAGGGGTCCAGCCAGGCACTGGTACCTTACAGGTATAGGCCTAGCTTCTCCGGAGGCTGAGATCTGAGGATTGTGGTCCAGGCAGGAAAGTCCTTGTGACTCTTTTATCTCTAATTAAACACTAAAAAGCCAGAAGTGAAGCTGGGGCCCAATGGTAGAGCACTGAACCTTGAATGAAAAAACTCAGGAACAGCAGCCAGGCTGTGAGTTCAAGCCCCAGGACAGACACACCTCCCCAAAAGGGGGTCCAGCTCAAGAAGATGAGCATAAGCCAAAGAAATAAAAGAGGCCCCCTGCAAAGGGCCCTGAAAACCCCTGCTCACTTATTCTCCTGCATCTCCCGTCAGATTTCCTTTCCTCTCTTTGGAAGAACCACTAAGGATTAGAGAAATAAATAGACAAGAACCCCTTTGTTCTCTCTTAAGTGGTCAGAGCAGCCTCAGCAGCAGCCCCAGGCTGCCCTTCAGAATGAATGTTTGGACTGATTTCTGAAACAAAATGGTTGCCTCAGAGTTCAGCCTTGCAAGGCATCAGATACTCAGTGCTTAGATGTTAAGACCAATATGAGAATGGTACATTAAGTAGAATGTTAATATTCTAGAATAAATTTTGGGGCACAGGCATAAATTTGGAACATTAGCAAAACAATGACTATTCAGATTTTATAATAAGTTTGTGGTTAATTTTTAAAGTTTGACTTTAAGACGTAAGAGCAATTTCTCATTTCAATGCTACACATACTTGTAATACTAAATAGATGTTCCCTTTGACTTAGCTCTGCCAGTGTAGAGTATTGCTGATGGTAAAGCTGTCACCAAGAAAGTCAGCACTTCTCCACCAGTAAGTGTTTATGGTAAACACTTCTCTCTGTTCCACCTCTTGGAATGAAAATTTTATCAGTGGTTTAAACACTGTCACTAAATCCACTCCAGTTTTGTGCACTGCCTCAAGAAGATGCTTTCAGTATGTATAGGAAGCCCTCACGGAGATACTTTATTTCTAGTATTTTTGCATGTGTTCAACAGTTGTACACAATGGCTTCAGGTATTTTTTTCTTAAAATTGATGTGGCATTGGACCATGGAATTGGATTTTATGGCAAATCACCACCAACTTTTCATTTGCATTCCACTCTCACTGAATGTCCAACTCATAATATCTTTCTCAAAGCAAGAGGATTCTTACTACTGATGTTATTTAACCAAACTAGTGTCTTCTCCAGCAGATGCTAATAACAAACTATTACTTCATCTAGAAGCAGCTGTTAGATCCTACTCTGTTGGTCTTTTGTTTGATCTGGTATAAAATACAGTAGCAATTTTTCTCTTACCTAAGCTGCCTTTTTTTTTTTTTTTTTTTCCAGTCCTGGGCTTGAGCTCAGGGCCTGAGCACTGTCCTTGGACTTTCTCAAGGCTAGAGCTCTACCACTTGAGCCTCAGCACCACTTCTGGCTTTTTTCTATGTATGTGGTGCCGAGGAATCAAACCCGGGTCTTCATGCATGCTAGGCAAGCACTTTAACCACTAGGCCAAACTCCCGGCCCCCTAAGCTGCCTTTTAAACAGAATGTCTGTTACTCTATTCTGTTTGGACATATGTTTAGTGTTTGACAGTACAGTGTCAAAACCTCTCATATTTCATGTATTTTATGTTTGGCTAAAAAAAATTCTTCCTGGTCAGGTGCTGGTGGCTCATGCTTGTAACTGTACTACTCAGGAGGCTAATATCTGAAGATCACAGTTCAAAGCCAGCCCAAGCACAGTCCATGAGACGCTTATCTTCAATAAACTACTCAGAAAAGTTAGAGCTGGTGCTGTGGCTCAAGTGGTAGAGCGCTTGCTGGGAGTTTGGCCTAGTGGTAGAGTCCTTGCCTAGCATGCACAAAGACCAAGGTTCAATTCCTTGGTACTACATACTTAGAAAAAGCCACAAGTGGTGCTGTGGCTCAAGTGGTAGAGCTTAGAGAAAGCCTAAGGAAAGTGCCTCAGTTCCTGAGTTCCAAACCCAGGACTGACCAAAAAAAAAAAAAAGAAGGAAAAAATGGAGTGCTTGCCTTGAGCACAAAGAGGCTCGGCGATAGCCTGAGTTCAGGCTCCAAGACCAGCAAAAAAAAAAAATTATTATTGGAACTCATGCACAATGCTTAACTATGATCAAATATAAATAATAGATTCAAATGCCATGGTTTATGTTATCAGTAATCTCACTGAAGCTAGCTAGGGAGGTATAATGGGATCTGCAGTGTCACATAGGAATACAGAATGCCAGAAACATTCACTCTTGCATTTCATTGTGTCTTCTAACCACCTCTCTAAAGTAACCATGGAAGGCCATAACACCCCATCCTATAGATAAGGAAAAACAAGCCTGTGGGAGGAGGCATCAACCTGCCTAAGTGTTCCAAATGATTTAGTAAGGGTGTTTAAAGTGTAGAGTTCAGTCTTCCTCAATTGAGAGTCAAAGTAAAATCTTTTCCTCATGAAAATGTTACTCTGGTAACATTAGGGAGAAAAGAGAAAAATACCTTCAAGTATGCAGTAAATAGGATTAGCAGTCAGCATTGTCTAGTCATCAAAGGCTATGAGAAGGCAAAGGTTATACTTCTATTATAGCCAATGCTATACACCAAGCAGCAGCCTAACAAGCCTGTGGGAAAGGACATGGCATTAGCGGTTTGCCAAGGTAAATGCTTCCCAGAATGCTAGATTACATAGACAAAGTGTGAATAGAGATAGTTTAGTAATCCATGCCTTCAAATCTAGTCACTGTAGATCATGCTAGATGTGACATTTACATTGAATTTTCAATGTAAACTGTACTTTTAATTTGGAGTTTAGTCATTAAAGAGATTTCATTTAAAAGCAGAATCCAACTATTCAACCTGCATAAAATGCCATGAATACAGAACTCTAATTGAGAAGGGAGGAAAAGATGAGAGATTTCCAGGCACCAAGCTTCTAGACTCTTTTAAGGGAGGAGGGTGACCCCCACCTTTGCTCCAGTTTCAACCCTACCTGCTTTGAAACCAGTTAAGTCTCACAATGTCACCCCTAGCCTCTGGCAGTAACTATTTTTCCTCTAAAGAGCTTTTTGGTCTTTGTGTTTTCTCTGCCAGAATCCCGCCGCATCCTGCTTCCTGTGGTTCTCCATCACATTCACCTTCACCTAAGGCAACAGAAAGAGCTGCTAATCTGCTCAGGGATTCTCGGCAGCATCTTCTCCATCATCAAGACCAGCTCTCTGGTAGTGGCCTAGCACCCACTCCGTCCTGCTCAATTCTACCATAATCTTGTATTACTGTAACCAGAAACAGACCAAGAAAGATTGCTTTGTACACTTCTCAGTCAAACATGCTGAGAGTGACAGGACATATCTGAGTGAATAGAAGTTTGTGTGGGCTCAGCAAGTTTCAGCCTTGCTATTTAAAAAATGTTTCACTAGCCAGGAGTTTAGCCTAGTGGTAGAGTGCTTGCCTAGCATGCACAAAGACCAGGGTTCGATTCCTTGGTACCACATACGTGGGGGGAAAAAAAAGCCGGAAGTGGTACTGAGGCTCAAGTGGTAGAGCTGTAGCCTTGAGGAAAGCCCAAGGACAGTGCTCAGGCCCTGAGTTCAAGCCCCAGGACTGGCAAAAAAAAGAAATACCAGGCATGAGCACAGACTTGAGGGATAGCTTTCTCATTCAGACTGTTCTTTGAACTTTCCAGCAGCTTGATTTCACCCGTAAGGTATTCCTACACCATTCCAGATGAGATCAGAATATATAAGAAGTAACATTGCTCACAAAAGCTCTGAGCTCTATTAGATGATACAAATCAGATTTCAAGAAATGTGTGGGGGCTGAGAATGTGGCTTAGTGGTAGAGTGCTTCCCTAGCATATATGAAGCCTTGAGTTCCATGGTCCTGTGGCTCAAGTGGTAGAGGACTAGCCTGAGTTCAGGAAGGCTCAGGGACAGAGCCCAGGCTCTGAGTTAGAGAGAGAGAGAAAGTAGAAGAGGAAGGATTAAAGTAGGGAAAGACAAAAAAGGCATAGATGAGTAGGTTATTTTGTATTATCTATTTCTTATGATAATAAGATACATTTCTTACAGAAAATTTGGAACACATAAAAAGAATGAAGAACAGGATGGGTTTTATTATACTATTTTAAAAATTAAAATTCAAGAGAATAAATTTAAATGCATTTAAAATGAAGGTGAGGGGTCAGGATACAAGTATATCAAATGAGGTTATTCAAGAAACAAGAGAGATACCTAAAAGAAAGAATGTTTGGTTTGCAGGGAGCCAGTAGGCATTTATGAAGTTTGGCATTAAAGTGCTTTCTGATCACAAGTGCCCAACCTCTCAGAGAATGACTTAGATGGTCATAGTAACCCTTTTGTTTACTCTTGGCTACAGACAAGACTTGGAGGCCCTCCTTCTCACCAAGCTTCAGAGAAGTCAACCAAGAATGTAAAGTCTACTAGTAGCCCCAAGTTGTTTCTCAGGGAAGCTTATTGCTAAAAGAGGAGCATAAATTGAAGCAGAAAGAGAAAGCAAGTAAAAGAAAAAAATGGAACCAATGAAAACTTGAAGGACATGGTATTTTTGGTTGTATTTTAGAAGGACAGAGTTGAGTATAGTTAATTGCCTATAACTGCTTAAAGATTTGTCCCAGGAAAGAGTATTACAATGACTTTGACAGAGGGAAAGTCATAATTTCTCATTTGGAATGGGGAAAAGTATAGCTATATTGTATGGAGGTAGGGATGGATGGATGGATGGATGGATGGATGGATGGATGGATGGATGGATAGATAGATAGATGGATGGATGCATGGAGAGAAGATGAGATGTAAGCTGCATGAGAACAGAGGTGTTATCTCCCTTGTTCTTTTCTCTATATTCAGGTTCTCAGTGACTGGCACATGGTAAATGTTTAATGACCTGGTAGATGGATGGGCATTCAGACCCATAGTAGTATAAAGATCTTGGAGAAGAGGCAACAGGAAACTCTTTGGGAGATATTTAAAATCAAGACTACAAAGTCTGAAATGAATGTGAGAAATGAATGTGAGAAAGCCTAAAAAAGGAGAACAGATTCTTCCAAAATGTTGATGGTCAGGAGACAGATTGTAGTGAGAAGACATGTTCTGTTATTTCTGTGAAGCTGCCAGGGAATGATAGATTGAGACTAGAGTCCTTCAGATGGATCAGGAGCAAGAGTAAGAGAGCTGAGAAGGTAGAAATGGGACCTAAGTATAAGCAGACAGCAGTTAGAGCTTGCAAGATTGAGAGCAGCCAAAGTGAAAATCTCAAAATGATGAGAACTATGCATTACTATGTACATTGCTTGCAAAAGAGCTGCTGCCACACTCTTAAGATGTCACTTAATCATTTGTCAAACTGTCAGTTCTCAAAGTGTTAGTCAGCAGGGTTATGCTTTCTCCTGACTATACTGAGGAAATTAGAGAAAATCTTTCAACTCAGGACATTCACTTCTGTGTTATTGTCTGTCTGAGATTCAGAACTTCAGCTGGTGTGGTAAGAGTAAGGCTCCACTAGTAGGCCAGAGCAACAGTGGCAGATAGTCCTTGCCTCCTCTCAGAGCCTTTATCCCAAGTTCCTTTCATGCAGCTTGGTGAGGCTGAAAGCTCAGTATTGAAAGTCCAGCCAGAAGACAGTTCCTGACGTGCCTGACAGTACTGCAGGCAAGCCATCGGTTTGTCCTGGTACTTAACAGTGTACTCTCTCACTGCTCACTCCAGGAAGCAGATGTCATAGAAGAGGTAGAGATGATGGTGGAGAGCCTCCTGGATGTGCTCTTGCAGACTCTGCTCACCATCATGAGTAAATCGCACGCTCAGGAGGCGGTAAGAGGGCAGCGGTGCCCGCAGTGCACAGCCGAGATCACTGTTAGTAACTAACATTCAGGTTTTCTTGTTTTCTTTTCTAACCTGGGGCTCCTCCACATTACCCACCTCTCACCATCCCACCACCCTTATTTCAGCCTGCCTCCTGCATGGTACCCTCTTCCTGAACCTGACTCTCCTCTTTACTCTGAAAGCTCTAATGTCATGCCTCAAAAGTACTTGAAGGAGTCTACTATAGGACAGCTTCAGAGAGTATTTCTGACCTGTTCTTCTTCTCTGTTTCTGTTGGCTTTTGCTGTTATGCCAAGTCATTTTCTATAAATTGTAATGAAGCAAGGAAATAGTAAGATGTAGTAACAGGTTGAAGGTGACAAGTAGGTGCTCCTTCTAGGAATCCCTTTATACAGACTCTCCTAATGATGCAAAGGCTAGAATAATTTTCTCAGAATTTTCTTGTACCTACAAACTAGTTGTTTTTGTCCATAGTGTCTTGTCTCTAAATTTAGAGTATCAAGAAAAATGTAAAGAGATAGAATTGCTCAGGCATTGCAATTGAAGTAATGATGACTGCATGAATGATGATTTTGTATTATCTAATCAGGAAAGAGATAAGCTGACAAAGACTCTCAGAAGGGATAGAGATAACACCCTGGATCCCCGCCCTCACTCCTACCTAGAATGGATTTCTCAACCCTGATATGGTAACATGATAAACAGTTTGTATGAAATCTTTCAGTTGGCAGATGAGATATTGCAGAGTGTTCTCTGGGAAGAAAACCTTCTATGGGATCAAGCCAAGCTCCAGCAGTGATAGGGAGAGCAAATAGAGTGCCTGGAGCAGGTGGGTGTTTTGAGCTTAGGAAGAGTATTCCTTGAAGGAGTCCCAGTTGCAAGCACTCTTGCTGTAGGTAAAAGCATGTTTCCCATGTCCTGGTAACCCAGCCTTCTAACCAACACTTAGTGTGGTACTTACTAAGTATCTGGTTTAAGTACTTGAACAATTACAAATGAAGTCATTCACTTCATGTAAGTTACAATGAGGATAATAATGATAACTTATTGGTTCTTTTTTTAACTAGACTTTGTGTTACAATGCTTTACATATATTAACCCGTCCATTCCTCACAAATGAATTATGGCTTCTTATGCTCAGCTAGCAGATATAACTGAAATTCATATGCACATATTCTTTGTACACATATGTGTAGTGATTTTAGAGATGTAAAAAGGGTTGAGAGACTAAAAGAACTGTCTAATTCTCATGAATTGGGGAGGATTTAAAAAGTCATCCAAGTGAAGTTCTTTTTCTGCCCTTCCTCCTGAAGAGGCAGCCTGCTAGGAAGAAACCACACTCGACGGACCATTTAAAAAGGTCGTAAGATCATATTTGGAGTCCTTCGAGCAAAGTTTGCTCCCATGTATTCCAAATTAGCAACTGGAAGAAATATCCTTAAGATTCTATTTGCCTTAAAGCCTCTAAAAGGTCAATTGAGATCCTTTGCCTTTCAATTGTGGTGATCTGCTGTGTTCCATTTGTCAACTGTAGTTTTCCATGTAAACTCTGGGAGGCAGTGTAGGAGGTCCTAAAACTGCTTTGTTGTTAGTTAAGGCTTTTAAGTAGTCCTAGGTTGCAGAAGGCCTTATTAAGATTCTGAAACCCTCCAGAAAAGAAAGCTCATTTTCAGAGCCAGAGTTGTCATCCTTCTTCCATGATCATTGGGGGCCATTTCAAACCCTCCCTTCTCTCCTTGCCCTCCGTGTGCTGTGGCAACAGAACCCTTAATGATTAGCTACATTGTCTTTTTTTCGGGTTTTTCTCCAGGGCGAGTATGTATCCTGTCTTCTCTCATTGCTTCGTCAGATGTGTGATACCCATTACCAACACCTTCTGGACAACTTCCAGAGCAAAGATGAACTCAAGGTATGAAAAGAGCATTAGCTTTTCTCCCAGGAAAGGAAGTGTGCAGCCAAGACTGCTACAGGCTCTTCTCTGTCAGGTAAATGAGTTCATATGACCATCAATTGCCAAGAGTATAAGATTCACCTGCTCCAACTTATAGCTGAATGATTATATAGCCTCCAGAAGCTAAAAACTAATAATGTCCCTTCACAACTACGCCCCAGAAAATTGGCACTCTACAACTATATGCCTTTTTGGGGGGCTACTCTGGGACATACTGGTTCAAGCCCCATGACCCACAAAAAGAATCTCAGAACTTTAGTGTCAATGCTGGCTTTGAAACTTGATCCTCAGATCTCAGCCTCCTGAGTAGCTAGGATTATAGATGTGAGCCACCCGGGCCTGGCTTCAAAACATTTTTTGTGGGCCGGGAGTTTGGCCTAGTGGTTAAAGTGCTTGCCTAGCATGCATGAAGACCCGGGTTCAATTCCTTGGTACCACATACATAGAAAAAAGCTGGAAGTGGTGCTGAGGCTCAAGTGGTAGAGCTCTAGCCATGAGAAAGTCCAAGGACAGTGCTCAGGCCCTGAGCTCAAGCCCAGGACTGGCAAAAAAACAAAACAAAAAAAACATTTTTGTGTTCAATATTCTTGTGTGGATTCAAATTATTCTTTTATAATAATTTAAGGAACTCCCTGTATTCTTTCTTATAGGGTTTTATTTATCTAGGAAGGTGTTAATTTCTTTTTCTTTTGAATAACAGTTTTAATAGATACAGCATTCTTGATTGACAGTCTTCTTTTAGCACTTTGAGTTTATCTGCCTTCTGGCCACCATTATGTCTGCCGATAATGAGACAAGATAGCTAGTGCAAGATGATGACGAAGTTTGAAAATATAACAAGATTAAACTAAGTTCAGGAGCTGAGAGAGAAGCAGGAAATATGGTTGAAAAATCACTAGAACAGTATATTGAATCAGCCACTCAATGTACAGACCAGTATTTTTTTTCAATACCCTCCATTCTCTTTTGAGATGTTAAATGAGAAACAGCACCTCAGAGGAGTAATTAGGTCTGGGAATAGAAAATCCCTGTTTGGTTTGTTTGTTTGTTTGTTTGCTTGGTGTCTGTTACCTAGGAAGAATACCTTAAAAAAAAAAAAAAGTGTGTGTGGCAGAAGGGGACCATAAAGAACAGAAGATCTTTTAATTATAAGGCCAAGCCAGACTCTATGTGATAATGTTAAAACAAGATTAGTGGGTAGTTGCTAGGTAACCATACCTCCAGATAACCAGTTCTGAACTAGAACCTGCCCAATTTGGGGATGTAAATACCCTGATAAATACCTCCAGTTGAGCCTTAAGTTCCCATCATCCCAGCTAGCTTTTTTTCCTCATTCTTTGAATCCTGCTTTGTCTTCTGTGTTAAATAAATCTTTATATGTCCTGCTACTTGCATACCTCTTTCATGGATTACTTAAGAATTTATTTCATCCTTCCTTATTCAGAGTTTCTGGGGAGTCACTGGGCTTGGAAAATCCCCCTCTTCTATTAGAGAAACCTCTTTTCCAAATGTCCTTTCAGTGACAGTATCTGTTAATCTTATTGAAAACATTTGTACATGAATTGTTTGGCTTTTTGTTTTGTTTTAATTTTTTGGCAGAATTTGGGTTTGGAGTTTTTTGTTTGTTTTTAGACAGTACTGGGGATTGAACCCAAAGGCCTTACACATGCTAGGCGAGCTGTCTACCAAGTTTATCATGCTGATTTCAAGATTCTCTTTCCTCTGTGGTTAGGAATTTTTGCTGAAGATTTTCTGTGTGTTCCGAAACCTGATGAAGATGAGTGTCTTCCCTCGGGACTGGATGGTTATGCGGCTGCTTACAAGCAAGTGAGTAATGAAGGGCCTTCTAATGGCAGAGCTCTTCTCAGATTAAGGAGCGCTCACGCATGTGTATGTGTGTGTGTGTGTGTGTGTGTGTGTGTGTGTATACATGCATATATATATATATATATGAGTATATATGAGCATATGTGTATATGAGAAAATGATACATATATATATGAGTTATATGAGCATATATGAATATGAGAAAAAGATAAAGGCCAAGAAAAGGATAAAGGGCAAGACTAAGAGGAAAGACAATTTGGCAAAAGGAAAAACTAGAGGTGCATTCAGAAAGACTTTACCGTTGGCCATTGGCTCTAAGGACAAATGAAGAAAAGAATAAAGTTTTTTATTTTACAAATGGAGCCTATGTACATGGTAGAATTTGCCAGTCTTGGGGCTTAAACTCAGAGCATGGGCATTATCCTTGAGCTTTTCTAAGGCTAGTTCTCTACCACTTGAGCCACAGCACCACTTCCAGCTTTTTCTGTTTACCAAGGAATTGAACCCAGGGCTTCATGCATGCTAGGCAAGCATTCTACCACTATGCCACATTCCTGACCCCATGGTAGATATTTTGTACAGTGAAAATAGAAAGATTAAACATTAAGTCTTTAGTCCACCTTTTAATGGGATGGTTGTTTCTTTGAGGACTTGGTTTTGAGAAATTCAATTTTTTGGGGCTGTAGGTATATTTTAGATATGAGGCCCTTATCTGTTGTATGGCTAGTGAAAATCTTCTCCCACTCTCTAGGCTTTCTGTTTGACTTGCTAGCTATGTCCTTTGCCATACAGAAGCGCTGTAATTTAATGCAACCCCTTCTGGTCCTCTATTAAGAAAGTTTCAACTTATGCCAAGGAGCCCTACTATATCTCCTATTCCTTCCTGTAAAGTTTTCTGCCTTTACTTCAAGGTCTTTGATCCATTTGGAATGAATTCTGGTGCAGGGTGACATTTAAGGATCCAACTTAAATTTTTTACAGGTGTTTAACCAATTCTGCCAGCACCATTTGTTGAAGCGGCTGTCTTTTTTTCCATCCTATTTTTTTGGCTCCCTTATCAAAAATTAGGTGGCCATAGGTCTGTGGGTTAATTTCTGGATCTTTAGTTCTATTTATTCCATTGGTCCTCAGGCCTGTTCTTGTGCCAGTACCAAGCTGTTTTTTGTTATAGATATATTAGCAAACCAGCATGATATTGCCACTTCGTGCCTTTTATAGAATACTTTCCCCTCAAAAAAACTGCAACAAGGGTTTTGTCCAGAACATAAGAAGAGAATGACTATAAACTTGTACAGATCTTTGCTCAAAAACTAGATTTTCCATCTGAATTCTTTATCTCTGTCTCTAATTCCATTCTTAGCACTTTAAGCTTCACAGCCTGTCCTTCAGGAACAGCCTCTTTCAAAGCTTTTGCCTTTAATTTTTGTCACCCCTCTGCTGGTGGTCTAGTCTCTCTAATGTATTGTCTTTACTTTATTCTGTTGGTGTACTAAAGCTCATATGGCCCCTTTTAGACTGTTTAGTCAGGCTCTCTGCTATCAAATCCTCACTGTCCATACCACTCTACTTTCTGCTTCACCCCATGATCTCAATTATAGCATAGTCGCCTTCCAGAGTAGATTAAGAGTAATACTCTAGCCAGACATCAATGGCTCACGCCTGTAAATCTAGCTACTCAGGAGGCTGAAATCTAAGGATCGTGATTCAAAGCTAGCCCAGGCACTAAAGTCTGTGAGACTCTTAGCTCCAATAAACCACCAGAAAGAAACTGGAAGTGGCACTGTTGCTCAAGTGGTAGAGTGCTAGCCTTGAGCTGAAAAGCTGAGTAGCAGTGCCCAGGCCCAAAGTTTAAGCCTCACAACTGACAGATAAAAAAAGAGTGATAGTGGGGGGTGTGGGGGGGAGGGTAATGGGTACCAAGACATGTGAAAGGGTATCAATGTATGTGAATTAAGGCACCTTCTATCTGGCAAATATCATGTAACCCTTTTACTAATTACAATTAAAAAAAAAAAGAAAAAAAGAAAAAAAAAGTAATAATCTAGATCAAGGGCAAATGACTTATCGGTAAAAATACTAATTCTGTGACAGAAGGGACTATTTAATAACTATAAGCTCCTGTTATCTAGTAAAATAATAAAATTATGCCCCAAAATTCGGCAAAATGATCATATATGTGTTGATTATACAAAGGTTCCAAAATACTAGAAATTAATCTTTGAACTAGGAGAAATATTAAAGAACTATACAGTCCAAAGAGAAGTAATATCAAGGACACAGTGAAATACTATGCTACCTTAGTAAGGAGTATTTTTCCAAGATTAGTTTTCTGTGTTGTATATACTATCTTCTCTAACTTTTATAGTCACATCTTACATAGGAGCAAGTTGTGTTGATATTTTGCTGACAGGCCACAGATGCTAAGCAATCAGATGCCATTATTTAGTCTTTTAATTCTGCCAATGCTTTTACTTGTTTCAGTATTATAGTCACTACTGTCCAGTACCTGTCTTCTGCATTACACAAGAATTTCACAGAGACAGATTTTGACTTCAAGGTAGGAGCTCACAAAATCCACCAATACTGTGAAATCCCTAGTAAATGTAAAAAATGCTCATTGCTTTTTGCTTTACTAATATATTCATAGTATCAAATAGTTTCTGTACTTTACAATAATGAGAATATTACTTAGGAGCCTCCCTTTTGGAAGTGCTGAGAGCTAGAAATTTATGAATATGCTTTCTAGTTCAGATCCAACACTTTTGGCTTCAGGAATCAAGAAAGAGAAAAAGATAAAAGCCCTGTTTGCAAAGATACTTAAAAAGGAAAACAAATTAGGAGCTTAGGTTATAAAACAAAATCTGTGCTAGATGGATGTACTTAATAACTCACTTTGCAAGGTTAGGGACATAGGCTGTCACGTGACTATTCTATTTCTCTCTAGGTGTGGAATTCTTACTTTAGTCTGGCAGTTCTGTTCATAAATCAGCCAAGCCTTCAGCTAGAAATCATCACCTCAGCCAAGAGGAAGAAGATTCTAGATAAGTAAGTCAGACATCCTCTGTTCATCTTCCTGCCACTTGCCCAGATGGGACTACCATTCCATAACAGGATCCTTCAGGTTCTTATGGTTGGTAGGTTCCCAATGTGAGAAATTCATTCAAGAGTCAAATAGCTTAATATTTTGAGATACATTAGAAACAAATAGTGCTGATATATTGGCCTCATTAGCTTGTCTTTCTGAACCTTCCTCTACTAACAGTTGACTCGCATGTCACTATTCCTAGGTATGGGGACATGCGTGTGATGATGGCTTATGAACTATTCAGCATGTGGCAGAATTTGGGTAAGTCTTTTCTCCCTATTGCTTTCTCCCACATACTGTAGAGTAAAAAAAAAAAAGACTAATAAGTTCCACCTAGGAAGTTAATTCAGGCCTCAAAATCCTTATATAACTTTTAGCATAACACCTCAGATGGATGATATAAAGCTCTTGGCATAGAGTATTTGGCTGAGAGATGAGATCTCAGTACTACTTATGTACAGTCTCTGTTTTGAGAACTAAAATCAAAGGGAAAAAAGAAGTATCCAGTACATTTTTTCCAATTTGAGAAACTCGGCTTATAAGATAGTCTGTGTTTTTCATCTCCCAGTCTAGATGCTACAGGCTCAGAATTGTAGATTGTGAGGATACCTGGCTCATGAACAGTGCTATGAATTTCAATAGAGGTGGAAATACTTCATGGATCTCTGTTATTCATATCATGTACTTGACACATATTGCATGAAGGAACATGTAAGAATGGGGTTGCAATCAATGAATAACACTGATTTTGGCTTTCCTCCTTTCCACAGTTTCTAAAATAGTCCCTACTTTGGATCTAAAGTTGTCAGATTAAGCCAGGCACTGGTGGCTCATGCCTGTAATACTAGCTACTCAGAAGGCTGAAATCTGAAGTTCAGTTTGAAGCTGGCCCAGGCAGGAAAGTCTATGAGCTTCTTATCTGGAATTAGCTATCAAAAAGCCAGAAGTAGAACTGTGGCTCAAGCCTTCAGCACTAAAACTCAGGAACAGCACCAGGTCCAGAGTTAAAACCCCAGGACAGGCACCAAAAAAAAAAAAAAAAAAAAAAAAAAGCTGTCAGATCAATGTTTCTGGTAGAATCCTTAATTTGCCTTGATTAACATCCTTATGTCAGACTGATATGGACCAGCCCATGATAATATAGGTATCTGAGCATTCCTTCAGGAAGCTTGAGAAAATATTACTGTTTCACGGGAAGTACACTATTTCTATGTGAGGCTTTCAAAATAGAAGAAATTAAAAAGACACTATATTTGCCTCTATGAAGTCATTATTAACTTACTGCTTTCAGTGGAACTATTGTCTAGTTCCTAAGAATTGGTTTTATTTGGCCTAGCAATTATTGTATTGGTGCACAGTTTATCTTCTCCTTGGTCTATAAAGAACTGAAGCAGAGTAAGTAGGGATTTTTTTCAGTGCTGAAACTCAAGAGACAATGACCAAACCCAGAGCTATGCTAGGCAAACACTATACCACTCAGCTACATTCCCAGCCCCGGAAAAAATTATACCATGTGCTGTGCTCCACCTGTTAATCTTCCATGGAAGAGGCAGTGCACTAATTCCTGTTTGTTTGGGTTTTTTGTGTTTTTTTCTACAGGTGAACATAAGATCCACTTTATTCCCGGAATGATTGGTCCTTTCTTGGGTGTAACACTGGTCCCACAGCCAGAAGTGCGGAATATCATGATCCCCATCTTTCATGACATGATGGACTGGGAGCAGAGGAAAAATGGCAACTTCAAACAGGTAAAATGATACCTGCAGTGTTGAGAATGTTATTCTCTGGAATGGACCCCTTCTTCTCAGGCAGGTGGCCCAAATGGTCAGGTTGTGGTTTCAGTAGTGATGGGCTGTATTGTGGTCATTAAATCCTGTTCAAGGCTTTTCCCTTGCTTGCTGGCCATAACTGATTTGTGAATTATCTTCATCAAGTTAGAAACAAGGAAAGGATCAGAGGAAAGCCAGGATGGTGGATCACACCTGTATTGCTAGCTACTGGGGAAGTAAGATTGGGAGGATGGCTGTTTGAGACCAGCTTGGGCAAAAAGTAAGACCACCATCTCAACCAATAAAATCTGGGCATGGTAGGGCATCTCTGTCATTCAGCTAAAGGGGAGGTATACACTGAAGGATTGAGGTCCATGGCAGCCTGGACATAAGCATAAGGCCTTATTCAAGAAAACAGCACAAAGAGGTCTGGGGCATGGCTCAAAAGTGTTAGCGCACTTCCCTAACAAGCACAAAATCCCGAGTTCAAACACACACGCACACACACAGAGAAAGGGGGGGGGGAGGGACTGACATCACATGAAAGGTACTTTTGATGAAGTAAACAATAACTAAGCCTGTACCTCGTAGTTTCACTCAGGAGATGCCCTGGGAGCATGTTGTTCTTCCTCCACTGTATGGTCCAGACATTTTTTTTAAAGGAAAGTAAGTTGGCAATTTATTTTTTTCTTTTTCCCTCTCTTTTTTTTAATTAGCGTATATTAATTGTACAAAGGAGTTTCATTGTGGTATTTCCATCCATGCATACAATGTACTTTGATCAAATTTGCCCCTCCTATTACTCTTTCTTATGTCTTCTCCCACCTAGTGAAGGCATTTCTAAGGTTGGAGCCAGACCAGGTAGAGTAGCCCAGGATTTCCCAGACTGCGGATACAGGAGATCATTCTGACCAAGTGCTTTATACTGTCCCCTTGTGCAGTTCTTCTGCCACTACTAAAGTGGAGGAGATGACTCCTGCCTTTTTATCTGTACCCTCAGGGATTAGTACTAAAACCAATACAGGCCATTGTTAGGGACATCAGTCTTAGCTTGTAAAAGAAATAATTTGCTAGCAACACAAAGTGTCCTCTTTGATTTGTTCTGTTTTGTGATATGAGAATTTCTCCTTGTTGATCTGAGCAGCTACAGCTACCTGATTCTTGACAATGAAAACAAAAACATGCACATAGGAGGGAAAACTGTATATCTTTATATGATATTACTCTGTATAAAAATTAACTGTGAATGGATCAGAGACCTAACATAAGACCTGAAACTTGGAAACTACTGAGAAAAACATAGGAAAAATACGTTAAGATATAGGCATACACAAGGACTTTGTGGATAAGACTCTAATAACCCAAGGAAGAAGAGCAGTAATTGAAAGATTCTATCCAATTACAAAGTTTCTGTAAGCTAGGTACAGAGGTTCAAGCCTGTAATCTTAGCTTCTTGGGAGAACAATAAGAGGATTTAAATTTGAGGCCAACTCAGGCAAAAAGTTTGTGAGACTTCATCGCAACCCATGGCTGGGCATGTTGGCAGGCACATACCTGTTATCCCAGCTACAGGATTAGCACAGTTCTGAATACAGTAGCATGTTCCTGTCATACACAGTGGCATGGGGAAGCATGGGCAGGAGATTCAAAGGCCCAGCTGGCTTGAGCATAAAGTGAGTCCCTACCTTGAAAAAAAATGGAAAAAGAGTCTAGAAGCATGCCTTAAGTGGTGGAAGCACAGGCACTTAGTACCTTCAAATTTTAATTAGTCCTGTGTCCTACTTAAACTACTAGGGGTAGAAGCCTTGAACTGAGAGAGAGGAGGTAGTTTCTTGGTGTTGCAGAGGACATCTTGTTTTCCCTGGAATTCATTTGGAGCAAGAATCAAATGTGAAAAAGTTTCCCATGATCTTCACCTTGCAAAGTGACTAAAGATTTCTCATTCTTTCTGAGTTCAGTTTGTGTTTATGAAGTCTGTTTTCTTCTAGGTGGAGGCCGAGCTGATTGACAAGCTGGACAGCATGGTGTCAGAAGGGAAAGGTGATGAGAGCTACAGGGAGCTCTTCGGCCTGCTGTAAGCTGCCCGAGTCCCAGGAATCCCAAATGTAGGGAGTGAGTGAAATGGGCCAGTGAAGATTAGAAGCCTGCCTGTGCTAGGCAGGCTTCAGAGGTTGAGTATGAGAAGAGACCTGGAACCTGGTAGTAGCCAGGCTTGCTTTCTGTCAACAAGAAAGCAAGCTCTTTTAGGGAATAGCCATAGTAGCCTAAAGAGCTAAGAAGAAACAATATCTCAGCACCTAGATGACAGGAAGGGAGTCATTGTTTATCTTTACAACAGGCAATGCGTCCTCATAGGCCAGTCACTCATGGAGACTCAGGTTAGTGCACTGTACTGACATTTCTGGGAAAAGATTACAATTCTCCTCTAAAAGAAGGGCTCCTGTTTGCCCTGCTTCGTAAGACATTGCAGTTGGCTTGGGAAAAATACTACCGTGGAGTCTTGAATTATTTAGATCATCTCACCAGGCCATTTTCTAGTGAAATGAGGTAGTATTAACTGGTGTCGAGGTTCCCCCAGGACCGCTGCTTGTAGTTTCCTTCTGGTGTGGATGGAAGCTAACAGCCTTGAGGCAAGTTTTGTAAGGCTTAAGATCCAAAGAGGGAGAAACTGTGGCCTCCCATTTACAGTGATGTCGCTCTTCTAGCTCTCTAAAAAGAAAATCTCAAGTTCTAAAAATGAAATCTCAAGTTCTAGCATATCCTCATTTGCAGCATTGATGTTTTCTGTTTGAATACCATTTTGAAGACAAATTTCTAAAGTATTTTTTTTTTCAGTAAAAAAAAATACTAGTGTTTGCTTAGAACCCACCTGTAAGGGTAGCAGAGAAAGATTCTCATCCTTCCCGCTTTAGAGGTGATGAGCCTGGCTTACAGAAGTGCTTGCAAGTCTCACTTGCCTGGCTAGTAAAAGGTAACTCCTCTGAAAGGATGATCCAGATCTTCTAGTTTCAAGAAGGAAAATTCTTTTTTTTTTTTGCCAGTCCTGGATTTGGGCTCAGGGCCTGAGCACTGTTCCTGGATTTTTCTCAAGGCTAGGGCTCTACCACTTGAGCCACAGCACCACTTCTGGCTTTTTGCTATATATGTGGTACCGAGAAATCGAACCTGGGTCTTCATGCATGCTAGGCAAGCACTCTACCACTAGGCCAAACTCTCAGCCCCAAGAAGGAAAATTCTTAATTTATCTTACTTTTTAAGGTTTATTTAATGAATTATTGACATTTAAATAATTATAATTTATGAAATGAATCCTTTACTGTTTCCTTTAACTGAAGATGTTTCTATTTGTAGAAATAAGGCACTAGTAAATAATTTCACTACAAAGGAAAACATAAAAACCACAGTTACTAATTACACGAACAAATACCATTTGCTTGAGTTTGAACTCAGGGCTTCTGGCGTGCTAGGCAGACAACTCCACCACTTGAACCATTCCTTTGACAGTCATTCTGAGAAACAAAGACCACTGACAACCTGAAGTAGCATTTTCCAGTTTACATCTTGAAAAGACATTTATAGAAACATTGAAAAAATGAATCATGGGCTAATTTGATTAGAAAAGACAGTTAAACGTGAACAAGCTGCTATACTGAAGGACTTCTCAAAGCCATTAACATGCAAAGGGCATGAAAGCACTGCTGACGGATCGTATATCCAGCATTCCCTAAGCTCACTGTCATCCAGGACTGGAGAGCTCTGTGGACCAGTTTAAGTCATGCAGCTCAGAGACTGGAATTGATAGTCTTTCCTTCTCTATCCAGCAAAATAGATCACATGGGAAAACCTCATTTCTTGAAACTTTAGCCTAGGTATATGGTCTGTGCAAGGAAATAAGTATCACAGAAAAGTATTAATATCACTCATGTGTTTGAGTCCTCAGTGATGGCCTCCATCCAGAAGTGACAGTGACTCTAGTATGAAAAGGAATTAGGAATCATTGTGTGGCGTGAGACCTGGACTTCAGCTCATTATTAGAGCAAGCAGAAATAGGTCATCCTCCCCTCAAAGAGACCAAAGGATCTCAAAAGCCAGGCTTCATGATGGTGAAGCAGAGACTTGTTTCCAGGGAACAGGAGCATGAGACAGACGGGGTTGAAAACATGACTTGGCCAATATACTGGTTTGTTTGGCACTATCCCTTGAAAGGGTGTTTGACTGAGTGTAGCTCCTGGACTTTTTCTCTGTCACTCATTGTGTGCAACAGAGGCTGGTAAGGATCCTACTCTTGACTTATATGAAGAGGTTGGTTTGACTGTTTGCTGAGGGTCCCTCTGGGCCATAGAGGCAGTTAGGCAATTGTAAAAGCCAGGCATATTCTTCCATGGTCCCCTATCTTACTCAGCTGTTCCTTGGCAACAGACCTCTACATATTATGTCTAAAGAGGTTGGGGCTTTGGACCACACACACCTCCACCTCAGTGGTATCCCTAGGGACATATACAAGGAAATAGATGTGCTCGTTGTTGTGTCCAGTTCAATAACCTCCTTGTCTTTACTTTCTGCTTCATGGAGTAGAACCCAGCTGTTTGGGCCATACCCCAGGTAAGACTGCAGTGTGGCAAATCTGTCTCCAGATTGATCACAGTCCTCACAGGCTCTTAGACCTCACTCTTGTACTCAGAAATAGCTCATGAATTGTTTTTGCTCCATTTGTTTCAATAGCCTGCTGGAGAAGGTTGAACAGGAAACGTGGCGTGAGACGGGCATTTCCTTTGTTACCTCAGTAACCCGCCTCATGGAACGCCTTCTTGACTACAGGTATTTTTTCAGACACCTAATCAGTCTCTTCATTAGTATGGTATCCTCACCCACAAGGGTATTCCATTGTCTAAACAGACCACGTTTAGACATACCTCTAATCCCAGCAAGGGGGAGGCTGAGGCAGGAGGATCTTGAGTTCAAGGCTACTTAGTAAGGTCATATGTCCTTCATACAGAAGACTATTCTGCTGTAGATGCCATTACCAGCCATTTGAAATCTGCCAGTGATAAGAGACAGCGCACCTTTCCTCAAGAGCAGACCAAGGCTTCCAGGAACTCCCCAAGATATAGACCCATGCATTCAGGACATCCCAGGGATATGCCACCATCAGATCTTCCATCCGTCATAGCCAAGGCTCAGGAATGGGCACGCAAGACAGGAAGCAGCTGTAATGTTTTAATGAAGACCTTTCTCAGAGCCATGTGGCAGATAAGCAGGGTGACATGTACAAAAATAAGACCAAGGATGACTTTTTGGTCACCCATTTTTCATGACTACTTCTTTGCTTGAAGTCTTATTTCTGTTCTCCCAAAATGAACAGATTAGGTGAAATAGTCCATGGGTTGGAAAATTTTCATGAAAGCCTGGCTTCCCAGTCGTGGCTTTTGAAGTTGCCCAAACCTTTAACAATGAATCAACTACAGAAGCTTGAATATCCTCAGCAGCATTCAAGTGGTGCCTAAGGGTGCCTTTTAGGACACAAGAAAAAGGTGACGAAGAATAGATAGGAAGGACCGACTTGAAACCTAGTTCCAAGAAATAATGCTATATATTATACAAATGCCAAAGGGTTTCAAGAAATACTAATTATTTGGTGATCCCATCCACCATGCCATGGTTGCTATGGTTACAGGATTCTGAAGTTAGGGCCTTGAGTAGAGGGTCTTAGCTATTGTTCAATGGGACTATTCAATAGTTTCCCACAAAATGAAATGCCCTTTAAAAAGGACGTTATGCCTCCCTTTTGCAGGGGTGGGGGTGGGGTCGTGTTTCTTTTGTCTTCCCTTTACCGACACATTTTCCTATGCTTAGGATATTGTTGGGTGCAACTTAATGCCCTGATATAGTATCTAAGCTTTGCACTCTGCCATCAGAACAAGAAGCACATTAAAATGGAAACCTTTGAGCCCCAGGAATGAATAGATACAAAGCATCCTCATCTGCAGAGGCACTTTCTATTGGACAGCATCCTACCTGAAATTTTGTCAGTTCTTTTCCATGTATTGCCCCAGGAGTAGTACTTCCTATCACAGGCGCTGATCTGTGTTTTCCCTCCCAGGGATTGCATGAAAGGAGAGGAAACAGAGAACAAGAAGATGGGCTGCACTGTTAACCTAATGGTGAGAGGACATGGGCTCTTCCCCCAGTCTACCCAAGGGAATAGTTTCATCGTGCCCTGATTGGCTTTCTACACATAGGTTACAAGACCTAAAATTTTACTGGTATTTTGGAGGCCTGAACTTTATCAGAAGCATTTCTACCTGAGAAAGGAGTAGAACTTTTTTTCAGTGTTCTAGCCTTGCCTCTTAGAAAAGTACCACCAGTCCTGATATACCTTGATTTATATCCTCCCCTAATCCCCAATCTCTGATGCACTTCCTCTTTCATAACATTAGTACTCCTACAGAGCCACCAGTGGTTCAATCCCAGCAAGTATTCAATCTGACTGGTCCATTTTCTGATGTCTCCAGGACCTCTCCTCCTCCTGCTGCTCAGCATATCAAGGGCTTAAATGGTGGCAGACTTTCTCACCTGATGTGTATTTTTTTCTCTCACACAGAACTTTTACAAATCTGAAATTAACAAAGAAGAAATGTATATCCGATACATCCATAAGCTTTGTGACATGCATTTACAGGCTGAAAACTATACAGGTAAGTCTTCTTGAAGATAGAATGATGGATATGGACAGAGAAAGGCTCCAAAGTGGTGCTTGCCCAGATTTGAACAGGGTTGGACCCAACTTATCCCTTCACCTTCCTCCTTCTCCTCAGCTGCTTTGTGGTAACTAGAGACAAAACAGGCAAAGCTTCTACTTTCTGCTATGCCCTCCACTGTCTTAGGCTGATACACTCCCCTTCCATCCTACCCACTGCTCTGAGGACATTCTGGTGCAGCAGGTTCAGAGCATTCTCAGCTCAGTGTCACTCCTCCTGGATAGTTTTTCTTAGACTTTCCAAAGCCTGGCCTATGCATACCTTGCCTTGGTATCAGGCTACTTCTGAGTCCCTGAAAAGAAGCCTTGGGCCTCTATACTGTCTTTCCTCACAGAGGCTGCATTCACGCTGCTCCTTTACTGTGAGCTGCTGCAGTGGGAGGATCGGCCACTGCGGGAGTTCCTGCACTACCCATCCCAGACAGAGTGGCAGCGGAAAGAGGGGCTGTGCCGGAAGATCATCCACTACTTCAATAAAGGCAAGGTAGGCTGGGAGTTTGGCCTAGTCATAGAGTGCTTTCCTAGCATGCGCGAAGACCCACTTTCAATTCCTCAGTACCATATACATAGAAAAGCCAGAAGTGGTGCAGTGTCTCAAGTGAGGAAAGCCCAAGGACAGTGCTCAGGCCTGGAGTTCAAGCCCAGGACTGGCAGAGGATACACTAGTGAGACACAAAAACCGTTCTAAAGCTGCAAAAACTTTTGCATAGCCTAGTTCAGAAGAGAAGTTCTACTGATCCACACAGTGCTGTCCCAAATTCTCTACCATGCTGACTTAGGGCCTCTCACTGGTCTGGATTTAGGCCTGTCTTCCTGGCATTAGTTGACCAGGAGTCGCTGCTTTCCACAGGCCCGGCAAGCTTGCACATAAGGAACATAAGCGTAGTGTCCGTAGATATGGATGGTTTTTGTGCATTAGTTTCTTTCTATGGGTTCATAGTGCAGAGTTAAGAGTAATCCTGATCTGGCTGCTGGTAGAACATGTGAGTAATAATGAGCACCTCTTCATCCCACACCGTAACAGTGCATCAGACATCAGGATTACACCTGACTACAGACTATGGAGTAATGTGTAAAACATGACAGAAAATTGTAGTCAGGAAGGGGAGAGGCCAGGTGCTGGTGACTCATGCCTGTAATCCTAGCTATTCTGGAAGCTGAGATCTGAGGATCACAGTTCAGAGCCAGCCTGAGCACGAAATTCCATGAGACTCTTTTTTTTTTTTTTAATTTTTTTAATTGTAATTAGTAAAAGGGTTACATGATATTTGCCAGATAGAAGGTGCATTAATTCACATACATTGATACCCTTTCACATGTCTTGGTACCCATTACCCTCCCCGCCTCCATGAGACTCTTATCTCCAGTTAACCACCAGAAAACCAGAAGTGGTGCTGCGGCTCAGTGGTAGAGTGCTAGCCTTGCATTGAAGAGCTCAGAGACAGCGCCCAGGCCCAGAGTTCAAGCCCCCAGCCGACTAGGAAGGGAGGAGAAGTCAGAAAGCTTCACAGGTCAACTTCTTGTATATATTTTCACTTCTTCCAGAAACTCTACCTTGATTTTTCAAATTGGAATAACTTTCATGAGGGACATTTTTCAAGTCCCTCAACCCTGCTGTCCCTGAAGTTTTCCTCTTCCCTTGTCTAGTTGGGAGAGCTGACCCTCAGTAGAACACCAGGGCCTAGCCTGCATTGAAGCAACTTCCTGGGTTAAGATGCATTTTTTTTTTTTTGTTGGTCATGGGGTTTGAACTCCGGGCCTAGGTGTTGTCCCTAAGCTCTACCACCCCTACCCCTTGAGCCACAGAGCCACTTCCAGTTTTCTGGTGGTTAATTGGAGATAAGAGTCTCACTATGATTGGGAGAGGGTGGGGGGAAGGAAATGAGGACAAAAACCATGAGAAGGGGTATCAGTGTGTGAGAAGGAAATGTACCTACTACCTGGCGAATGTAACAGTAACCCCTCTATACATTACCCTGACAATAAAAAATTTAAAAAAAAAGTCTCACGGACTTTCATACCCAGGCTGGCTTTGAAACACGCTCCTAAGATCTCAGCCTCCTGAGTAGCTGAGCTACCGTGCGCACACACGCACGCACACACACACACACAATCTTCCAGAGCTGGGAGAAGTCAATGGATTTTATGGTTAGCTTGTATCCTACCTAAAGAAGAGAAGCAAAGAACAAATAGCTAAGGATGTATGTACTTGCAGAACATTTTCTGCTTGTGTCCAGAGACAGCTCTCAAAAACCCTTACACACCCTAAGACTAGCAGAATGTCTTTAAACTCCTAGTCTTGCTATACTCTAAAGATCTGAGAGAGAGGGAGGTACCTTAGATCATCAGAGTCACAAATTAGGGCTAAGGTACCAAAAAGACAGATGAACATTTATCCAAATTGAAGACCTGTTTTGCTGGGAACCACTGTCAGCAAACAGTGATATTATAAATCCCACATAGAGCCCTCATCACCTAAGTGAGCAGTAGCCTATAGGCAACTCCTAACAGACTGGCCAGAAGTAGCTAAGCTACCCCCAGAGAACCGCCTTTCAGGCATACTGTTAGAGCTCCCTGGCTACAGCCTGCTTAAGTAGCACTTGAAGGTCGAAAGAGGACTGATGTGATGGTGCAAGGGGTTTTCTAGCTTACTGAGGCAAAGTCAATGTATTGGGCAGAGAGCCAGGCTCTATTTTAAAATTCTGTCTTATTTGTCTTTTTAATTGGGCCTGCAGTTTCAGTCCATCTGGCATTGATTTCTTCAAAGGATAGAAATAATATGCTGTTTTAGAAAAATACAGTCTCAAAGGAGATTGGTTTTCTTCTTGTGCTATCTCAAATAGTATTTTTAAAGTGTAGTTCTGAAAAATACAGTCCTATTATTTAAGGATCAGGCTGCAGTATTTATTGGTAGAATTATATGATAAGAGATTTGCATAGGAAACTATGGGGAGGATAGAATAAACATCATGTTTGATTGATCTTGCATTGGTCATTATTGAAGGTGGATGCTAGGTACTCTCTACATGAAAGTTTTGAGGAAATTTACATAGGTATTTAGAAGTTGGGAGAAGAGTCTGGGAAAAATCAAGCAAACTAATGATTCCAAGTCAACCAAAAGAGAGAAAACACTGTATTAAGAATGGAGAAGATAGAACTATAGCTCAGGGGTGCTTGAGTGCTGGTCTAACAGGTTTAAAACCCTGAATTTAATCCTTAGTAACACACACACACACACACACACTGAACAATATTGCCTTTTAATGAATTCCATTGCGGCCTTCCTCAAGTTGATGGGCTTGTTATTATAACAGAAGACACTCACAGAAACAGCCTGAAATCTAACAGGGCCAAGGGTCAATTTACATCTTAATTTAAACGTCAAGTCTTTCCATAAAGGAAGTTGTCAGGCCTACTACTGAATTCTTGGTAGCCTCCTCCTTTTGATTGTCTTACTTTTTCCTGAACTCAAATGATTCTAATGTTATAATCAGGGTTCCCTTCCTTAAGTATGTGGCACCAGTCTAGAGTCTGAAACGAAAGTAAATAATTTCTGCTCCCATGCAGTTTATCTAATACAACAAAAAAGACTAATATAATAAAGTTTTTAATTAAATAAGAGTAACAGAAAACATGTACAGAACAGTACCTGTTCTTGAAAGGTTAGTCCGGAAAGGCCTAGAGGCAGCAACGTCTGAGTAGAGACCGGAAAACTATGCTTCATCTAGAAAGCTATAGTGCTGGGCGCCATGTTCCTTAAGTTGGTTTTGAAGCCTGTGTTCCTTTATATGAGTGGAGCTATCAGGAGACCTTTTGTTGTGTTCTCTGGTGTATTTGATGTGGGCTTAGACCGTTCTGAGGATGCCTGAAGTATGGAATCACTGTTTCTATTTCTGATGCAGAGCTGGGAGTTTGGGATCCCACTATGCCGAGAGCTGGCATGTCAGTATGAGAGCCTCTATGATTATCAGAGCCTCAGCTGGATTCGGGTGAGCTTTCTCCCATTCTCTACCCCGCTGTGTCCAAAGGTGCCTGGACTTTCATGGCATCAAGTTTGAGCAAGCATTCTGAATGAAATGGGCCCCTAATTTTGTGCTTTGGACAGTACAGGAGAAGTAGAAGTCAAGATTCCTAAATAGTAAAGCATCAACCAAACAAGCAAGCTGAGTAAGAGTGAGACCTTACCAGAGGGGGGATGGGGGATAGAACGAGTATGTACTCCCCCCTGCCTGTCCCTGTCAGGTGGTGATGAAGAAGGAGGATTTCTTCTTTCCCAAAGGAAGGCTGGTCATACCTAGGGACTTGTTTTTCTTACCTAGATTGAGTTTCCATAATCCCTTTCTTAGAAGACTGTGTTAGGTAGGCCTAGAAGTTTCTTTAGACACCAACAACAGTCAAACCAACCTGAAGGCAATCACCTTTCTTGTTCACAGAAAATGGAAGCCAGCTACTATGACAACATTATAGAGCAACAGCGCCTGGAGCCTGAGTTCTTTCGGGTTGGCTTCTATGGCAGGAAGTTTCCTTTCTTCCTTCGGGTGAGTCCATTCAGGTGGTCACAAAGAGCTTTTACCCATAATTCATTTATAACTTACACTCTTCCTTTTAGCCTAGTCTACTGAATACATCTTTTCAAAGGATTGACCCATATAGCTTGATCATGGAAGTTGACAAAAGAGAGATCAGTGCTGGGACAAGACTATAGCATTGGCTTGTTCTAATGTCCCCAAAATGTGAGTGCCTAAAAAGATTTAGACTGACTGAGATTATAATCAGTTCTTCTCAAGAAGGATGTAAGTTTGGGAATCAAAACTAGCTAGATATATTGTCTATCATGGACAGGGCCGTTTTTCTCTAGAAAATAATTTCTTGGCAGCGTCAGTAACTTGAGGCTGGCTTTCCAAATTGGTCTATTTATGCCTTTCACAGTGCCATCATCAGACCAATTCACAGTACCCTGATTGTCATTTTCCTGTAGTGAAGAAATGGCATACATCATCAGGAAGCAAACTGTGTTGCTCCCTTTCAGTACCTGGGCATCCTAAGCATTCTTCATCCCCACATTAATTTCTGTTCAGTGCCATTCCATTCTGTATTTTTTGCATTGTTCTTAAATATAAGAAAAGCAGCTGGTGAAAACAATTTCAATTGGTGCTTGTGGGAAAAAGAGAGAGGCACTGCCCATAGAGATCATGGTTTCATAGGAAATTGTGCAGAACACACAGGTTGTAGATTGCCTACCCTTAGAATGTCCACCATGGCTCAGTCCAGAGGCAGTATGTGATTTTATTTATTTAGCACAACCCATAAATTCAAACAGTAGTTATCTTGAGAGCCTATAAGCTATATGCCATAAAAGTTTGTTCAGCTCTAACCTAAGATAAGGCTGGAGATGTGGCTCAGTGGCAAAAGTGCCTGCCTACCAAGCTTGAGGCTCTGAGTTCAAACTCCAGTACCACTTAAAAAATAAATAAATAAAATAAAGAACCCTAAGACTAGTTTTGATTGTTGGAATGTCCCAATTCCAAATGCCTTCCTAAAGTTCAATGCCCACAAATCTCAGCAAGCAACTGGGAAAGTTCACAGGATCTGTAGAAGTCCAGGATAACCAATTTCAGATGTGAACTAAGTTAGCTTATATTTTCCCTAGAAGCAATCATTCTAGGCTAAAAGGAAGACTAATCGGTGTGAAAATGATAATATAATCAGAGCAGCCTGGCACATTGGCTCACACTTGAATCCTAGCTACTCAAGAGGATGAGATCTGAGGATTGCCATTCAAAACCAGTCCGGCATGAAAGTTCTTGAGACTCTTATCTCCAATTAACCACTAGAAAACAGGAAGTGGGGCTGTGGCTTCAGGGGTGGTAGCTGTGAGATGAAGAGCTCAGGAACAGTGCCAGGCCCAAAGTTCAAGTCCCACAACTGACCAAAAAAAAAAAAGAGCAGTGGCCAGTAACCCTCACCATTTGTTGATATAAGTCTCATAAGGCAGCGGGGTAGGCAGTCTCACCAGTGGGCACAGTGGGACCTCTTCCTGCTATCCATGCATGACCAGCTGTGAGACAGGTAACATAGCAGGGTTTGCCCACAAGAAGACTTTAATCCACAAAGAGAAAACTAACCCAAACCAAACATGACATAACAAACAGTATTAAGAAACATATAAGTAGAATGATACTGGTTCACTTATACATTTGCAAAGGGGTTTATCAATGCAACAAATAATTAATACTATCTGGATACTAATAAATGTTTAGATTGTTTTACCAGCTGACAAAAGTGTCATTGAAAAGAACACAATGATCTTCCCGTTTATTTGGCATCACCCATAGCAATCATTCCTTGGCACACAATTGGCTCTGGTTGTTACCACAATTGCTTCCCCCACTCTTCTCTAGCAGGCTACTGCAAGTGGGCCTTCTAGAACTTCCAAAAAAGAAAACCCTTTGTTTTGCTTTTGTTTTTGTTTTCTAAAATCCCAGGCCCTCCTTTGCTCCCTTTCCCAAGTAAGCTATTTGTCTTTTCTCCATGCTCCTACTGCTTGTATCTCACCCCCAGTGCTGCCACACCACAGTGCAATTCTCCTTTCATCTCTCCTCTTCAACTGTTATTTTTCTTAAGACAGGGACTGAGTGTTGTGCCCTGTACCTGTCTCCAGGCCTGGTACAGAGGAGGCTCCTAGGACATGATTGTGAGATGAATAACTACTAACTCCCATGTACAGACAAGGCATAGAGTATGCTATTTTGGCAGAACAAAGAATATGTGTGCCGTGGCCATGACTACGAGAGGCTCGAGGCCTTCCAGCAAAGGATGCTCAGCGAGTTTCCACAGGCTGTCGCCATGCAGCACCCCAACCATCCTGATGACACCATCCTACAGTGTGATGCTCAGTGTATCTTTTGACACTTGGTGGGGGGGGGGATTACTGGGCTCCTGGGAGGTGAGTCCAACCAAGGCAGCTGTTCCTCAACTATACAGTTGATTCAGCTTTATTTACATTGGCCACAATCCCAAATCTGAAGTATGTCCTCTTCATAGAGGCCTCAGAACAGGCTTTAGCCATTGGTTGTCATCAGCAAGAAAGAAGCTGGCGTCTCAGGCTAGCTAATATTAGCAGTGTAGTCTCCACCCTGCCCTGTGAGAAGCCTGTCAAGGCAGTTAGGAATAATCATTATGGAGGGTGACCAAGGCCCCATTAGGGCTTTTGTTATGGGCAGATCCAAGCCATTGCAACCCTCTCTCTACATTCTTCTGACCTCTGCTGATCAGGAAAAGAAAGGGAGAAGACATTTGTCTTAACTCTGCTTAGGCCCCCTGAAATGTTACAACCACCACTGATTGTAGAGAACAAGGGCTGTAGTGTACCTTCTTTCCTTTCAGGAGCTAACAGGGTTCAGTTACTCAGGTCTTCCTCTTGGACAAGTCTGGATTTCCCTTCATTCCATGCCCAGACTTGCAGATCTATGCAGTGACACCCATTCCAGATTATGTGGATGTCCTCCAGATGGATAGAGTACCAGATCGTGTCAAGAGCTTCTATCGGGTGAACAATGTGAGGAAGTTCCGGTACGACAGGCCTTTCCACAAAGGCCCCAAGGACAAAGAGAATGAATTCAAGGTGAACAAATATTGGAAAGCAGGGGCCATGCTCACGAGTCCATGGGCTAGTCTGACTTTCTTGGGAAATCAGCACTGTGTCCCTTGGGTTAGGCAGGGTGGGGCAAAATTTGACTAACTGCCTGCTATTTGCCTGTGCCCTCCCTGCAGAGCCTGTGGATTGAGCGTACCACACTGACTCTGACTCACAGCTTGCCTGGCATCTCTCGGTGGTTTGAAGTGGAGAGGAGAGAACTGGTGAGATATGCTTTACAGCCACTCCGTCATGATTCTGGGAAGCTTTCTCAAAGGACTGAAGAAAGAACTTTTCTGCCTAGCCTCAGCTTCCCAGGTCAATCCTGTGACAAGAGCTTTGGGTATCTTCTCTCTTCTAAACCGTACAGCATACCTAGGCAGTAGGTATTTTAACCTCCCAGTTTACAAATAAGAAAACATTCTCTGAATGAAACCAGAGCTCTCTGAGTTTAGTGAGCTAGTGCTCTTTCTGCTTGTTGTATTTCCAGGTATCTGTAAGTACCTATCAGAAGGAAAAAAGTAGAAAGGGTCTAGGGAGTCCCGAGTCCATGGGACAAAGGAAATCAACATTACAGGGATAGATTGCTGCTCTCAGGAATGTGGTGTGGCATTATCATAGTTCCTGGGAGGATTGTTCTGTGTGCCACCAGGTGGAGGTGAGCCCTTTGGAGAATGCCATCCAGGTTGTTGAGAATAAGAACCAGGAGCTGCGAGCCCTGATCAGCCAGTATCAACACAAGCAGGTGCATGGCAATATCAACCTGCTTAGCATGTGCCTGAATGGTGTCATTGATGCAGCCGTCAATGGAGGCATTGCACGCTACCAGGAGGTAAGCTGGGACCCTGGTCCAGGTCCATATAAGCAAGATGGCTAAGAAGACAGTTGGGAAGCTGGGAAGCCTTCCCAGTTAGCTTTCTTCTGATTAAGCTGGCTTGAAATTGTTCTAAGGTGAGGCTATCCTCTCTTGATGTGACATAGAAGTGGCCTCCCAGAGCCATCTCTTCATGAGAAATGAGTTGTAGGCTGGCTAAGATGCTAGTCCCCAAACCCAGGCTATCATTCCTGCCTGCCCTACTTGGGTCATGCAGGCTCTGTAAGGCACTGGGGCCAGTATTCTGGTTCAGGTGACTTGATCACCACCAATCCTCAGGCATTTAAAAAAAAAAAAATCCCTGATCACCAGAGCTTCAAACAAGCCAAGTTAGAGATACTAGTGAGGAAGTAGCCTAGCTGCCTTTTAGGGGCACCTTTGCACTCAGGCCTCTGAAGCCCTATTTTAGGTAGTCCTTGGAAAATACCTTCTTACCTGGCCTTTTCTCTTCACAGGCATTCTTTGATAAAGATTACATCACCAAGCACCCAGGAGATGCAGAGAAAATTGCCCAACTCAAAGAGCTAATGCAAGAGCAGGTACAGTTTGCAGAATTTTGCAGCCTGCAACTGGTGGGATAGGCCACATATTGCCAGATGACTGCAGCTCCTAAGTCAATTCCCCTGCTTAACACAGAGGCCTTGTTTGGCACCCTGCTTAGGTCCATGTCCTTGGAATTGGGCTCGCAGTCCATGAAAAGTTTGTACACCCAGAAATGAGGCCTCTGCATAAGAAGTTGATCGATCAGTTCCAAATGATGCGGGCCAGTCTGTACCATGTAAGTTGATCTCTGACCTGCCCCTGCTGTACATGCCACACGCTGAAGGAAAATATGAGGGAGTGAGAAGCCGTCCCAGCCACAGAGGGGCAGGAGTAGATGTGGGTGCTATATTCAGAGCAAGGATGGTCAGGATCCTCTCCTTTGCTCATTCAGTGGAGGAGTCAGATCCAAGGGCAAACAACAGCAACAAAAAAACGAAAACTTTTTTCTATGTATTAGGCTATTAAATAGAGGTTTTCATATGTAGATGAAGAGCTAAAGTATATGGTCTACATGAAGGGATCTATTCCCAAATAATCTATTTGGAGATTATTTTCTTTGCAAGACCCTGGAAGAATTAAGGCATAGCCTGAGTCAGCCCTCTCTCCTCCTCCTCTCTTCCTCTCTTTTCCTTTCTTTCCTTTTCCTCTAACTCCCTTCTTCCCTTCCCTCTCCCCTCCATCTCAACTTCTGTGATGTCTAGTGACCCAGGCTCATATCTCAGAAAGCCTTTAGCACCCAGTACTTTGCTCTTGGCTGTTCTTAAGAGATATTCTGTGGCTAGACCAGACCCAGAGGCCTCCCAAAGTCTGGCCTGACCCTTCAGCCTCACTGAAGTGTTTAGCCCGTGATGGTACACATGAAGGACCTGTATTCCAGGACTGTTTTTCCTTGGCAGGGTCTTTACAGGAAATTATCTGGCTATAGATAGGGTTCAGATAGTCTTGTGTCTCCTGTTCATATATTTTTTACCCAATTTTTTTAACCATGGGACTGTTCCCATATCTATTCTAGAGAAACCTTCCTCTAACTCCCAAATGTCAAAGGTTATGATCCCAATTACCTGCTACTGTTTCATTCTCAATCAAACTCTACTCTTAATACCTACTAACATTACCTATTACTTGGTAGAGTAGAAAGGAAGAAGGAAGTGGGCCTGTTAGATGCTGGACCAGGCTCTCATGGACAAGAAGTTACTCTTTAAGGATGACCAGTGGCCACAGAGGCCGTAGTTGGACCACTCAGACTCAGTGGGTTTGCCCCTTGTGGACCTGTCTTGTTCTCGGAAGCTGGAAGTTGTCTTAGTCCCTCTAGTCTCTCAGTGCAAGTCTTAACCTGTTCCTACACAAATAAGGACAGCATGAAAAGTAAAAAGAAGAGAATATGTCATATTTTAAATGATGGTCATACTTGTCAGAGGAAAGCTTGTAGAACTTAAAATTTCTCCTTATTAGGATTCTCTCATGGTGTTTCAAGGTGAATTGTACAGAAAATAAATGCTGCCCCCTTAAAATGAAAGTGTCTACTTAGAAAAGAACCTGAGTGGTGTTGGCTTGTCTCTACTGTATGCAGACTTCCTCCTCCTAGCAGGTGGACCAGGCAATCTAAAGCCTAGCCACAGGAATCATGCTCTTCCACCTGGGCAGCCCAGTTACCGTGTCAGAAAGCACGACGTGCTTGTCCACATACATCAGAGTGCTTGTGCATACATAGAAGTGTCCTCTCAGACTGCACAAGCATATTTCAGCCTTATGCACAGCACTTTAGAAGAGAGGAAAACCTGCTACTTCTTCAGACTAAGCTCAGAAACATCTGTAGACTTAGAATCCTGTCCACTACAGATTGTGAAGGACTTGAGGAAACGTAGGACGTCATGCTTTGTTTCTTCAGACACAGAGGCATAGACTAATTAATATGCTCTCACCCAGGAGGGTTTGAGGTTAGAAGTTGCTACCATGGAGTCTACGTACTTAGTAAGAACTTAATTATGCCAAAATAGAACTGCTGTTTTTCAATTACATCAGGACTTTGTTTCCTGTTTCCCCATAGACCATGTCACAGGCAACTTAACTCAGGTCACTGAGAACTGGTCCATTTAGCAATCCAGTAAAACACATCCCCAATCCTTATGTAAGATGTTCTTGCTAATAATAAGGTTCTCCTCTCCTCCAACC
The DNA here is from genome assembly GCF_031878675.1 of Megascapheus bottae. NCBI lineage: Eukaryota > Metazoa > Chordata > Mammalia > Rodentia > Geomyidae > Megascapheus > Megascapheus bottae. Next base: position 6,734,438 of record NC_143540.1, on the reverse strand, counting down.
TCCTCTCTAGCCCTATTGCACTTCACTTTGTATTAAGGGAAAGTCTTTTGTGCTCAGACCAACTTCAGCTTACTGCAGGTATGCTTTCTATTAGTTGAGTCAACCCAGGGTTACATGGCTTCTGGTAAGACTCTAGTACAGCTAGGGGAGTGTTTAATCATCACCTAAGATAAATCAGCAGTTCAGATGATGGTTCTCATTTGTTTGGACATTTGTAATCATCAGCCTGCTCATCCCTCGTACCCCTTACAGACCTATTCTTTATTCTCCACGAACAAACATTCATTTCTCAACAGGAGTTTCCAGGTTTGGATAAACTAAGTCCTGCATGTTCAGGCTCCAGTACTCCCCGGGGAAATGTTCTGGCATCTCATAGTCCAATGAGCCCTGAAAACATCAAGATGACCCATCGGCACAGGTATGGCCTTAGGACTGGGGAGGGTTCCTTCCAGACAGGTAAGTCTGGAGGATCAGCAATCGGAGAAAAAGAGTTATAGAGAGTACTTGTGTATTCTTGCATTCCTTTTTAACTCCCCTTGCCGTCTCCCCACAGCCCTGCCACACAGCTCTTGTCACAGGACCCAGTCACTATCCTGGGTGTACACGTGGTAGATGTACACATGGTATTGTGGGAATACAGAGAAGCTAGCATCAAATTAAATCATGAAGGACAATTAGAAACTTGCTAGGCAGAAAAAAGTTGAGGTTAGGAAAGCATTGTGATGAGATCCAAAGTAACGGACACATGCAGAACCCTTAAGGTGTGAACAAGCCACCTTGACAAGTACTTCATAAAATCCAGTGGCTAGAGCAAAGGACTGGAATTCCGGCACAGAAGCAGGGGCAGAATTAGTTGTGAACGGGCCTTCTTCATAGGGGTCTTTGGGCTTAACCCCATGGGCAGTAAGGATTATCAGTTAAGTTTATGGGAAAGAACAAGGTGAAGATGTGGACATTCAAAGTGTGACTGCTTGAAAATCTAGAGTTCTGGCCTGGCTGAGCTCAGCTGAGGATATTCAGGCTCTAGGATAGGAAAGCAAGGTTTGAGGGGAGATCTGTCACTTAATTTTCCAGTATGAGCAGCAACCCAAAACAAGAGTGGCCACTCAGTAAATGAGTAAGAACAACGGAGGGCTTTCTGGTGTTGACAGAGGAAAACTGATGGCAAGCTCATGAAGACTGGTGTTGAAGGGAATGCATAGATAGTTCAATGGCAGTTATTTTGAATGGGCCTTAGGACCAGGAAGACACCTCTGACAGGAGAAAATCTCACCATGATTGTGGGCAGGGATAGACGGTGGCTCAGCTAGCAAACCCTTAGCAAGAGCAATGTGAAATCCTTGACCTGATTATCATTCCTCTCCATAAACTGGGAACGTTACCAGACCGAGTGGCCATTTCAGTGAGCTCTATGTGGAGCTGTGCCAGTCCACTGTAGTCCTTCCCAGGTCTTGGGCTCCTGAGCAGCAGAATGAAGCCTAGGACTGCTCCAAGCCTCAGACGGATGGGAACTTTGGCTATAGAACCCTCCCAACCAACAATGGCCAAGGCTAGGGATGACGATAACACATCCCTCCTCTGTCCCTCCTTCCCAGCATGCTTTCTCAGCCATGGCCTGATTCCTCCCTATTTCCCCACTCTTGCTCACAGCCCCATGAACTTGATGGGCACAGGCCGCCATTCATCATCCTCTCTCTCCTCACATGCGTCTAGTGAAGCGGGAAACATGGTGATGATGGGCGACAGCTCCATGGGCGAGGCTCCTGAGGACCTGTACCACCACATGCAGGTACCAGAGCTGTCCAAGGAGAATGGGCAGGGTACCATGCCTAGAGGACTCACTTTTCTGTGGAAGACCTGGTCTGAGGGCTGGCAACACTGCCTAGTTCTCTAGTTTTTGCATTGGTAAACCCCCTCTCCAGAACTGGCAAGGCTGCCTTCTTTCTACATACCACTTCCCAAGTCTCAGTCCTCAAGCCTTATTTTCCAAGAAGGAAATCCAGTTTCAGACCTGGCTGCTCTCACTGATGGGAAATCCTCTGCCAGCTTACTTTCCTGCTTGATGTTCCTGATGGCTAGGTTCTGCATCCTCTATGGGTGCCTAATAGTGGGTGGTATGGGGAGTTCCTAGTGCTAGCCATCAGCCTGGCCTCCCTCAAGGCCCAGGACACAACATCCGGCCCTGGGTCTAGATACTTCAGGGCATGAAGAAGCCAACTCTAGGCTAGCCCTACAGTCCTGGACATTCATAACTGCCCTGCTCATTTCTCTCCTTTTGCAGCTCACGTATCACAACCCCAGGTACCAGGGCTCAGTCACCAACGTCTCTGTTCTGTCCTCGTCCCAGGCAAGCCCTTCTTCCTCCAGCCTGAGTTCCACTCACTCAGCACCATCCCAGATGATTACCTCTGCTCCTTCCAGTGCCCGAGGTAAGATGGCAGGGAGCTGCTTTGAGGAGAGGGCTTCACGGTTTCCACTCATCCTCTGTCTATGGTTGTACCTTTGAGAGGGCTCCGTGTCTTGGAGAATGTTCATTTGTGCTTTTAGCATCCAAGATTCAAGGGTTCCTTCCTCCAGACCCTTGTCTCTATCTGGCTTAGACATTGCTATGGCAGTGTCTACTACTATGGCTACTGTGCTGCCTAACCAGCACTGCTTTTCTACCTTGGTAATGACATAGCCCAGCAGAAGGCTTGTTTTTTTCCCATTCAAATGTTTGCAAGAATTAACATCCACTCAAGGCAAAAAGTAAGTCTTTTGGCTTAATGAATCACGTATGATGACAGAGTATGAAAAAAAAATTTAAAGGCTAAAACCCAACTCAGAAAAACAGTAAAGCAGTAACAACAACCAAAAACCTTTTTCTGTTGGACGCTGACATCAGGATCACAGTTTGAAGCCAGACCAGCCAGGAAAGTCCAGAAAACTTTTACCTCTAGCCAGGCTCACACTTTTAATCCTAGCTACTCAGGAGGCTGAGATCTGAGGACCAAGCTTCAAAGCCAGCTCGGGCACAAAAGAACTTGAAATTTATCTCCAATTAACCTCTAGAAAATGGGAGGTGGGGCTTGGCTCAAGGGTAGAGTGGTAGCCTTGAGCTGAAGAGCTCAGGACTGCACCCAGGCCAAGTTCATGTCCCATGACCCCCAGGAAAAAAAGGGGGGGCCAGGAGTTTGGCCTAGTGGTAGAGTGCTTGCCTAGCATGCACAAAGACCCGGGTTCAATTCCTAGGTACCACATATATAGAAAAAAAGCCAGAAGTGATGCTGAGGCTCAAGGCTCAAGTGGTAGAGCTCTAGCCTTGAGAAAGTCCAAGGACAGTGCTCAGACCCTGAGCTCAAACTCAGGACTGGCAAAAAAAAAAAAAAAAAGCTTTTACCTCCAATAAACTACTCTGAAAATATGAAAGTGGCACTGTGGCTTTAGTGGTAGAGCACTAGCCTTGAGCCCTGAGTTTAAGTCCCAGGAACAGCAAAAAGAAAAAAAGAGAAATACTTGCACTGAAATGGAAATCAGCCGTAGTATGTCAGTTTTAGTCTTCCTAGGGTTGGCCGTGGAATGTGGCAGTGGTCTGGGCCTGCCAGTTAGTCCATTAGATGTTGCTGCCAGGCTTCAGAGACAGGATCTTTCTGTTCTTCCCATTATTATACGCACAAAGAAAAATGGCACAAACTTACAAGATGGAAAATCACTAAAGAAAGATTTTCTTTAAAGTACACAAACTTTGAAGAGACTAGAAACAGTATGACCTAGTGGAAAGTCAGTGACCAGCTGGGAAAAGCTGTGACCATGTGGAAGAAGGAAATGTAGATTAGAACCGGACAGTCTCTCACTTCTACTTTTATCTAGTATACATTTCTGTGAAAGCAGGAGCTGAACGTGAAATACAAGTTTTAGTCTGATGCCCGTTTTACCACTCATGCTGCCTTCCTCATATGAACTATGGGATCCAGACCAGAGGCACCAACACTTGGAAGCGGTCCTCTCAAGTGTTAAACAGATGAACCAACAAATTGGTATATACTAAAGATTTGTGAGTCTGTTAAGATTACAAACATAAACAAGGGGGCCGGGAGTTTGGCCTAGTGGTAGAGTGCTTGCCTAGCATGCACGAAGACCTGGGTTCATTTCCAGAAGTGGCACTGGAGCTCAAATGGTAGAGCTCTAGCCTTGAGAAAATCCAAGGACAGTGCCCAGGCCCTGAGCTCAAGCCCAGGACTGGCAAACAAAAGAAAGAAGGGCATACTGAAAGATGGCTTTGGGAATAAAAAGGAAGGAAACTTTAGCAGTAGCTGTGAATATTTACTAGGAGATCAGCAGTGTCTTGCAGAAAATATTCCTGAGTAGAGCTATAGACACAAACTTAGCCCCTCCCCTGCTCCCAGCTGAGTTCTGTTGTTGCTTTCCTTAACCAGAAGTTTCTAAAATAGGCTTCATCATATCTTAGACTTTATCTGGCTATTCTTTCTTAAGATCCAAGAGTCAAGATTGTTGATAAAGATTGTATCACACTGATATAGCCCAGATACTCTTCTGAACTACAGCTGCTTTCAGAGAAGCTGTAGGCTGGCCATTACTGCCTTTATCTTTCTAGCTTATTAGAAGTTACTGGTGTACTCATATGTCAAGCTCTTACCAAGTGCTTACTAGGGAATTTGCATTGATCTCACTTTAAGTAGCAGTACATAGACTAGAAGATAAATTATTTTCTCCTCTTTTGGAAATAACTTTTAATTTCGAATGGCTTATTTGTTATGCACAGGAGGTCAAACCCAGATGATGGCTGTCAGCAGGGAACTCAGCTGGGCCTGTCAACTAAGTGACCTAGGCTTCTCTCAGCATGACTACTGATTTTCCTGAGAACAAGCAAGCATCCCGAGAAACACAGAAGCTGCAAGGCTTTGATATTACTTGGATGTACTAAAAAGTCGCTTTGTCACATTTCTACTGGCCAATCACTAAGGCCAGCTTGGGCCTAGGGAGGGGAAGGGGTTCTATCTCGTATTGTGAGAAGTAGCATGTGTGTTTTGGGGAGAAAGGCATTAATGGACACTCCAGGAAGATTGAGAACATCTTCTCCCCTTTGGGGGAAGATACCATGTGCAAAAGTAAACAAAACAGCTAAACAGAACTGGACCCAAAACAGAAAAAGGATGGCAAGGGCAGATGCAACTTGAATGAGAGGAAGACAGCCAGGCATGGATCTTTCTGCGGCAGAGGCAGAGGGATCTCAAGTTTGAGGCCAGCCTGGACAAAGTTTAGCAAGACTCTGAATAGGAAAAATAAGAGCTGGGTGCCACTGGCTCACACCTGTAATCCTACCTACTCAGGAGGCTGAGATCTGAGGATCATGGTTTGAAGTCAGCCCAGACAGAAAAGTCCCCAAGAGACCCTTGTCTCCCACTCAAAAACCAGAAGCGGTGCTGTAGCTCAAGTAGTGGAGCTTGAGCACAAAGAGACTTGGGGACAGTGCCCAGGCCCTGAATTCAAGCCCCATAACCAACAACAAGAGAGAGGAGAGGGAGGGAGGGAGAGAAAGAGAGAGAGAGAGATAGAGAGAAGTTGTCTGAGATACAGTTCAAGCAATAGAGCATTTAGCAAGTGCTATGGACTGAAGTCATTTCTAGACCACAGTATTAATATAATCCATATTGTATGTAGGCCTGAAACCTGCCAGACACAATGTTAATAGTAGCCCTATGAGAGAATAACAAGATACATGACATCATAGTATAAGACATGTTTTCAAATGAAAGTGGCCAGCTGGTGGAGTGCTTGCCTAGCATGCATGAAGACCCGGGTTGGATTCCTCAGCGCCACATGCATAGAAAAAGCCAGAAGTGGTGCTGTGACTCAAGTGGTAGAGCTCTAGCCTTGAGAAAGTCCAAGGACAGTGCTCAGGCCCTGAGCTCAGGCCCCAGGACTGACAAAAAAAAAAAGTGGCAAAGGCAGCGGTGGCAGAGGCAGTAGTAAATGCACATGCAGTGTAAAACGGAGGAAACTATCTACTCTGAGATTAACGTCCCTTGTTACTGATGAGGGGATGGCTTCCATGGAGGAGGTCTGAAGGTCTTCATTGGCGTTCTTCTTCCCTATCAGTAGTGCTCATGAGACCAATATCCTTCAGTGACATACCCACTGAGCCCATATGCTGTTACTTTGGAACCCTCTGAGATGAACCGCCAAGATGGTCCAAACTGCTGCAAGTCAGCAGCTCCCTCTGGTGGTTAGAACCAGAGAACCAGGGTTTTGTTGCTTTTGTTTTGCCAGTCCTGGGGCTTGAACTTGGGGACTGGTCACTGTCCTTGGACACTTTTGCCCCAGGCTAGTGCTCTGCCACTTGATCCACAGTGCCACTTCTGGCTTTTTCTGTGTATGTGGTTCTGGGGCTTTGTGCATGCTTGGCGAGCACACTACCACTGGGCCACGCTCCTGGCCCCTGGAACCAGTTTTGAACACAATCTAACTGGGGTTTAGCCTCCATTAGCAGAATACAATTAGCAGAGTTCAAAAGCTAGAAGCCCTTGAGGAACTTAATGTCTTCCTGGAAGGTCACTGTCATTGCTCTCCTCCAAAGGACTAGGTGCCTAGGACAGAGGGCAGTGTAAGGGAAGTAAGGCAATGGAACTGGAAGAGTACAGCACCAGAAAAGCCACTGTAACATGAATGCAAATCCTCTGCAGAGCACCTGAGCCCTGCCTGGACTGTGGACTGATGTCCCTCCATCTTCCCGTGAATAGGGGTAGTGAGTACACAGACATGGGGCTGGCCCTGTCCAAAGATGTTCTGAGTTTCTCATTGGGAAGCACTAGAAAGATCAGGGGAAATATGTAGCCCTTTTCATCACCAGTCCTGAGGTTCTGCAAACATTCTACAACAGAAGTACAACTGTGGGGAAAGTTACACTGCTTGCTGACACTATAGCCTTCTTGGACTAAAATGAACAGAGAGAATTCTTAAAGAATCCTGAGGCAAACTGGCTGCACAACATTTTTTATTTTTTGCTAGTCCTGGGCTTGAGCTCAGGGCCTGAGCACTATCCTTGGGATTTTTCTCAAGGCTGGAACCCTACCACTTCACCAGTTCTGGATTTTCCTATGCATGTGGTACCCAGGAATCAAACCCGGGTCTTCATGCATGCGAGGCAACCACTCTACCACTAGGCCGAACTTCTGGCCCTGCAGAACATTTTCTTAGCTGTGTCCTGACATGCTGGCACTGCATACCAAAGGAAGACCCCAGAGACCCCTGGCACAGCCTGTCGGAGCTGGTGAGCTAAACCCCTGGGAAGACTACAGACCTGTCTGTAGTCCACTTGAGCCAGCCAGAGGCACTGGCATCTTCTACAAAGGGACTGGTGCACTCTTGGCTTCTCGTTAGATGCGCTGGTGTCTAGCACAATGAGCAGTGAACACTTGGGGAGCTATCCACATTAACCATACACCGAGAAATCCAGCAAATGATTCTTGCTGCTTTGGTGTAAATTCTCTACCTAGAGCTATAACCTGATTCTGGTAGCCGGGTCACCTCACAGCAGGTGTGGTCTGGCCTTCAGAGGATAACACATGAAGTAGTTTACTTCGGGAGCCTGGGTTAAAGCACGATTCCATGCTTCTGAGCTCACTGAAGGGGAAGTATCTGAGCCACTCTACACAGGACCATGGGCTCCCAGCCAGCCTGGTCAGAGAGGCAGAGGGCAGGTGCTGGAGATCTCTAGTACATAGTGCCAGGGAGCCATCTGACACTGGTATTAGGAGAAGGTAAGTATGTAGAGACCTAGTGTGTAAAGTCAGAATGATGTGGCAGTTACTTAAATGTCTGTCTCTGTGTGGTGATTCCATCACAAGCTTGGCCCACAACTGTGCCTGGGATTCCTCGCAGAACCAAGCATCCAGGTCACATCCTGAGCTGAAAAAGCATTCCGTGCAGAGACCTTCAATTCCTCTGCTCCAGTCCTCAGCTGTCCTCACTCTCTGCCTCTGAACACAGTATATGTGGGAGGTGGGGCCTACCAGCAGGACTGCCTTACCTGGGATGACAGGTGCAGTCCCCATAGCCACCTAACTAGCAGGTTTGCTTCATTCCTTTCGTGTTTGCTGAGTTCACCACAACTGTAAGGGGACATTTGACCACTGAACTCTCCATTTGTGTTTTGTCATCTGTGTGAGATTGTTCTCACTTGGTTACAGGCTCTCCCTCTCTGCCAGATAAGTACCGACATGCCCGGGAAATGATGTTGCTGCTGCCTACACACCGGGACCGCCCAAGCAGTGCCATGTATCCAGCAGCCATCCTGGAGAATGGACAGGTAGCAGACCCTGCCTGCTGAATGCCCTCTGCTGTAATTGGCCTGGGTTGCCCTCATTGCATTTGATAGACCCTCTGTATTGTCTTGTATGCCTCCTGTGTTGAGGCATAAGGATGCTGCTGAGCTCCTGAATAGGGAGAGGAGGCATGTGTAATGTACCTCAAAACAAAACAAAACAGAGTGGGGTGCAGGTAGAATGGCAGCAAGGCTGGAACCAGTACTATTTGAATCTGTCCTTCTGGCTAGCTTCCTGAACTACTCATTGCATCTGACAGATGAAATTAGTTGACTGTGAAGAAGATGGGTCATGAGGATGTCCTTGCTGTATGTAGGGCATCCGCACTGGACAGGCTCTGTCTTTTAACTGTCCAGCTTCTCTGGTTGCTGGGACTCTTTGCAACAGTTCTCTAAACACCCTGCCTAGAGGCCGGAACCAGGAAGTTACAGCAAGTCGCTCTCTCCTGTGCAGTCTGAGGGCACTTGCCCTTGTGAGTACATAAAACCCATCTTTAAGTGAACACTGCTCAGTGCCAGGAGTTTCTCAATGGCCCCTCACTGTCCTGATCAGCCCTCTCAGGGAGATTTGTCAAGCTACCACCAGAACAGCATGTGACTCCAGGCTGAGGGGTTGCCTTGCCCTCCCCTTGGTGCTGACATAGGGCTTACGGAGCCTCTCAGATCCGTTCTGTGAGCTCTCCCGGGTAGACAGGTGAATGTGTGCACAGGTAGAGGCTCCAAAGTGCCTAGATCCTGCACAAGACAGTTTGGACTGGTGCCTCAAATGTCCATGGAAGTGCTCAGAACCAGACAGCCCTGGCAATCTTCCCCAGGGCTGGCATGATTCATTTCTCCTTGCATCTCAAGCAGGAGACCAAGCATGCTTTGGGCTCATCTGATCTTGGAACATCCTGATTCCTGCAGTCCACCATACTACTTCCCAAGATGCAACTGGTTATTTTCACACAATAATGTTTTTTTCCTCTCAGCCACCAAACTTCCAGCGGGCCCTGTTCCAGCAAGTAGTTGGAGCCTGCAAACCCTGCAGTGATCCCAATCTGTCTATGGCTGAAAAAGGTATTATTCCCCTTCTCCAGGGCTGCCTGTGTGTGTCACCATACTGAATGTCTGACTCTTGTCCCTACCAGCTGACAAGAGATGAACCATACCCCCAACGAGTCTATTCATTAATGCTAACCAATTCCTAAGCTCACCATTTTACCCGTATCTGGTTTGGCTCTTGTTTTGCCTGTATCTCCCTCTCATGCAGTCCCGTCCTCTGAGAAGCCATAGCGGCCGTGAACCCAACTTCATGCAAACTCAGACTGCTGTGGGCAACCTTCCCTAAGCTCTCTTCTTAGTAAACCTCCAGAGTTCAGCAAACCCACTGGTCCCTTTGGTCTCTCAGAAACCTCTCTTAGGAGTTCACAACAGGCCAATAAAAGCCCTAAAAGGAATGAAAAGGACATACCCAAATGATTTTCCCAAAGTTCAGGTTCCCTGAGAGAAGCAGTCGGTGCTCCGGAAGAGTCCACTTACCTTGTAGCCATGTAGCCATTCTGCGAAGCAGCTTCTGTGAGTTCACCAAAATTACAAGGCCAACAACCATACCACAAGACTGAGGAAGTCCTTTTAGAACTGGCACTGTTTAGAGCACATGGCATTTTACCCTATGTTTTGCTCCTGAAAACTGATAGAAGAACCTGCCTGTATGACCCTTATAACTGGCCTGACACTTGAGTTAATGCTGTCACAGAGCAGTGCCTAAATGGGAGCAATGGTAAGTGTTCTGCCACCCAGAACCTAGTCCCCTGGATTCTCCCTTCCATCTGCTGGAGTTTATAACATACTTAGCCTCTCAGTCTTTATTTATTTATTTATTTACTTACTTATTTTTGCCAGTCCTGGGGCTTGAACTCAGGGCTTGTGCACTATCCCTGAGCTTCTTTTGCTCAAGGCTAGCATTATACCACTTGAACCACGTGCCACTTCTGGCTTTTTCTGTGTATGTGGTACCAAGGAATGGAACCCAGGGTTTTCATGCATGCTAGGCAAGTACTCTACTACTAGGCCATGCTCCTGGCCTGATATCCCCTATCTTATCAGAACATGTCCCTCCCAAGTTTTCATCATGTCATTATACCTGCTGACCTCACTGTCTCTGGTCCTCGATTGATCGTCCTGGAGGACAAAAGACCAAACACTTGGTTTCACAGTCTCAGTGCCTGGTGGGCATTGATGCCAGATGATGAGCCAAAAAGGATTGCTGAAGATGCCTTCCTAGCCTTAAGGCTCCACATTCTGAAAACAAGGTGCTTCTTGGGCTCCTTCACCTATGAGCCAAAACAGAGTTCATTTTTTTGGCTTTGAGGGCCAGAATTCAGAGTGGGTTTTCTTCATCCTGAAGTACAGAACAGTTTAAGAACTAGCCAAAAACCCACAGTCTGAGCTCAAATGAGTGGTAGTGCCAGACCAGGATGCTATGCCAACTGGACAGTGAAAAGTGTCAGCCTCGGGCACAGTGTAGCAAGAAGGTAGATATGCCTATCCTAGGTTTTAGAGGAAAGGCAGGGCATCCTAGAACACAGGATGAGCCAAGAGCAACCAGGTCCACACCACAACAAATTAAGCATTTGCACAATAGCAACACATCTGCCAGAAAAACACCCTAGGCTCCTAACTGGAAACCCCAGGAACTGTACATTCTTGTGCATATGGTGGCCATTCTCTTGTCATTTAACATCCTGTCATTACTTGTCCTTGATCCTACTTGTCACTTGCATAGGTCCACTAGGAAACCTTGCCCTCTGCTAGAAGCTGTACACTCAGGGCCTTAGGCTAGTGCTAGACAGTTAATGCTAAGAGGTGACAGGATACGGCGGGGGGGGGGGGGGGGTTTGTTATTCTCCTAGGATGTCATACCATCTTAGCTCTTGTACATGGTAAAGGTTCACAGGTCTCACTGCTTACAAACAGCAGGCTAAGGGCCCAACTTGATGGCTTCAGGTTCTCATGAATCCGCTCAGGCAGACACCCTTCTGTCCACCATTACAGCCTTGCCAGCTTTCTCTCTCCACATTCTTCCTTGGGCTTGTGTTCCATGGGGCTTCTTGTGGATAAACTTTTGAAGCTCCACAATTGTTCAGGGTTAGGATACATTTGCAATCCTGGTCCATCAAATTCCTGAGATCTGTGACTTTTTGAGGAGAGAGTGCCTCAGTACTTCAGTAGCTTCTCCCATCCTGAGAGAGCATGGATAAGAATAGTCCTGCTGATGGGGTGGCTCAGGCCAATGAAGCCAGGTGAAGAAATCTGCTTGATGCTCATCAGACTCGGGATTCTTTCCTTGCTGCAGGGGACAGCTGGGCTGCCACAGCTCTGTCTCCTCACATTTGACGTAACTGACTGAATAAGCCTTAGAAGTCAGGCTGTTTGGACAGTTGACATTTTGCTCTATGCTGTAGTCTCTGAGCAAGAAGGAAAAGGACCATCAGCTCCTCATTCTTATATCACTATGGGACCACCCCCTTTAGCCATTCTCCCCAAAGACCAGACTCTCTTTCCAGAGCCTCCCAAGTCCCATCAGGTCTTGGAATTCCCTAAATCAGTGCCTGAAACAGGAAAACCAAAGTCTAGTGCTTCTAGTTTCCCTTTAGGTCACGCTGGCTTCCCCTGCTACTAATAGCCCATAAGGCTCCAGAAAACAGCATGTTTCTTTTTGCTGACATTAGTTCTCTAGGAAAAATTAACAGGCTTCACACGAGCTTTCCTGTACCTGCAGAGTGATCCCCTAAGTTCCACCTATTGTTTCTTTCCCCTCCTCTGACACCAAAGCACCAATCTTCTGCGGCTAAGGGCCCAGTATTGTAACGCTGGGCTTCTTAGTGTGGCCAGTGGGCAGCTCTCTAGATGTTTCAAAGCATCTACAAACTCCACAGCCTCTCCTTTATCTCAGGAGGAAATGGGATCCAATAGGCTGGGTTATACATTCTTAAACACCTGCATCACATGCCTCTCCTTGCCTGGACAAACCTTGTATGCTTCCCAAACTCAGTCAGTGGGCATAAGAGCAATAGGAATGGGTCAGTTTTGGTGTTACTACAGGGTCTCTGTGGGGCCAGTTTGAGAAGCAGGTCCTTTTTATTCTTGGAAACCCTGGAAGTACAGTCTATCACCTGTCTTGCTCCCTGCTTTTCCCATGGGGACTGGGTTGAAGGGTCCTGACTTTTGACTGATACAGAGCTCTGTGACCTGCATTCTCACTCTCTTCAGCCTCTTCTGTCCTCTCTCTTCTCTTCTCCTGCCAGATCTGCAGATGTTCACTTCTTCTTGCACTTACTTTCTGCTTAACTACATCCTGAACACTCTTCAGACACCATCTGTTGCCATCCTCTGGAGCAGCTTCAATTCCTTGCACTTGCCTCTGTGAACTACTGTGCCTCCTTTGGCCAGTTGTTAGTTTCCAGGGCTGGCAGGCCACTCCCATGTGTACTAGACACATAGTACACCCTTGGAGAAGCCACAGATCATAGGATAGGCTTCTCCTGGAGGGTGGCTCAAAAAGTAACCTCCATTCATGCCATCTCTTTCCGCCCTTCAGCGGTGCCAGCAGCCCCCAGCAGCTGGAGTCTGGATAGCGGAGCCCAAGAGGCCCAGCCCTTCCTGTCTGCCCACATGGGGCACATCCTGGCTCCCCCAGTGCCTCCCCGAAGCCTGCCGCATGGTAAGACCTCCAGTGGGAGCTTCAAATAGTCCCTGGTCTCATACACTGCTCAAGAGCCAGATAAACAGTCACCTAGGCCGAGAAGATACACACTGTTCTCTAGGCCAACACAGCCAAGGAGAAAACATCAGGGAAGATCTTGCAAGGCTTTGGGGTCAGTAAGTTTGAGTCCAGCAGGTTAGCCCTGTAAAGTTACACTAGCCAGAGAGGCTGAAGACTATAAAATCAACTCTGCCAGGTATGCCACTCATCAGCTGTCACTGTCCAGCCAATAGGGTAAGGCTGCTGCCAACTGCAATCCACTGGCCCATAGGATTCAAGCCCTCGCCTTTCATGGCCTCCTATGTGGTATGAAAGCTGTTTGCCCCAGCAGCCTGTATTTTCAAGAACATGAATGTAAACAATTCTTTTTCAATGCAGAAAAGTCCACAAGGGACTCTTCCCACACCTGCCCAGTTGGCTCAGCAAAATGGTGCTGGTGTACAGTTTACCAGGGTTCCCAGCTGAAACTCTGGCTCTGTTTCCTTTTCAGGTCATTATTCCCTACACTTTGATGCCTTCCATCATCCTCTGGGTGATAACCCCCCAGCCCTCCCTGCCAGAACCCTGCGCAAGGTAATGTACTGAAGCGCTACTTCCACCATTTTATCTGCTGTAGAGTCATCCTGGGGTCTACAAGAGGAACCTGAGCCCTTCCCTGCTCGGTTGTCTCTCAGAATCCAGCCTGGCAGAAGCTGGGGGTGTTAGAGCCACACTTGGGCCTCAGGTAACTGATACACTTTGCAACAGGTGAGGACAGGGAGATTATAGAGGATCTTAGAAACAAGAGACAGTACCAAGGGTATGTGGGCAGTGAGCGCTGAGAAACTTGGGAGTTCAACACTATAGGCTAGGTAAACATACCTTGCTCATAGAGCCTATTACGCTAGTGTGCAGAGAAAGCAAGAAGCACCAGTCACCAAAGCTTAGCTTCAAAGTCAAGCTTCTAGGTTTAAGTTAAACCTTGCTATTAGATTTTTCTGCAAATGGGAAGCCTGAGTCAAAGAATTTGGAAACAGAACCATGACTCCACGGTTCTCTCTGCATTGCCCAACTAGCCCGTAGACCCAGACTTCTGTCAATAACCCAAACCATAGACAGCCTAGAACTTGGCCCCAGGGTGGGTGCACCCAGCCAGCACAGGAACCCACAGAAGTACAGTGATTCTGGGGCTTCTTGGCTTGCTTGGGTGGGGCAAACATTGCTGAAGAAATAACTTAACAGTTGATGAGGTCAGAGTTTACTACAAAGCAGAATCTAGCTCCACGTAGCTGGCCAGTCAGCCTGTCTAGAGAGGGATTCTAACGTGCCCACCCTTTCCTTCGCACAGTCTCCTCTCCATCCCATCCCAGCTTCCCCCACAAGCCCTCAATCAGGCCTGGATGGCAGCAACTCTACACTGTCTGGCAGTGCCAGCAGTGGTGTGTCATCCCTGAGTGAAAGTAACTTTGGGCCCTCCTCCGAGGCCCCACCTCGAACCGACACCATGGACTCCATGCCAAGCCAGGCCTGGAATGGCGATGAAGACCTTGAGCCACCCTACCTCCCTGTCCACTACAGCCTCTCCGAGTCCGCTGTCCTGGACTCCATCAAGGTCCAACCATGCAGAAGCCACTCAGCTCCAGGGTGCGTCATTCCTCAGGACCCCATGGACCCTCCTGCGCTGCCACCCAAGCCCTATCACCCCCGCTTGCCAGCCCTGGAGCATGACGAAAGCATGCTGCTGCGCGAGGAGACTGAGAGGCCGAGAGGCCTGCATCGCAAGGCCTCACTGCCTCCCGGGAGCGCCAAGGAGGAGCAGGCCCGCATGGCCTGGGAACACGGCCGAGGGGAACAGTGAAGAGCAAGAAGGCAGCTGTCACCGTCTGTGAGCAGCTTGCCCCAGCACTCCAGGTCTGAAAAGCAAATCCCTCCCAGGGAGCTGGAGAGGCTTGGCGCTCAGGAGAGAACCACCTTGAGTATGTTCTACTGCCGTCAACTCATGTGTTGCCATGTTCAGAGTCCACAGCAGCATGAAGGGTTGTGGTATCTTTTTTTACGCTTCCATTTCTATGAATTGTCCTTTCTTTTCTTTATGCAGTAGATGCTTTCTTCCTCCTGCAGTTCCAGACCACATGGAGCTTTACAGAGAAATTGCCCAGACGAATTGCTTTGCAGCATTGCAGGGCCCAGGAGCAGGAGCCCAGATTCTCCCTCCAGGGTTGACATGCACAGAAGAATGGAAATTGCACTAGGGATCTCTTCCTTTGCTGTGTGGACAGGAAAGTTCATGGTTGCATTCAGGGATTGCCAAGGACCACATGGGCTACATGTCACAGGTGGACACAAAAGGGCCACAAGCTGTTTTTGCACAAATGCTTGTCCGCCTGCCCACTCTTCCATCCAGGAGTGTGCAACTGAGGGGCTGGTCAGGCCAACCTGCCAACTCAGGCATGTGACTAGCCTAACTGCATGCCCAGGGCACACTGCCAGGCTTCCATGGGCCAGCCTTGTCTCCTATTCCACCTCAGACTTTTCACATCACTTGTATTTGACTGGTTGTTCCCTTCCACTCAGAACACCTCCTGAAGCCTCCCTGGTGAACGGATCTGCAGGGCTGACTCCCACCCGCTGAGGCTTGGATCTCTGGAGGAGCAGAGCCAGAGGGGCTCTTGCTCCTAGAGGCTAGGCCCCTTCTCATGAGCTAGAGAGAGATGGTATAAGCATGAGGCTTGGGTGTGGCAGGGGCCAGAAAGCTGCTGAGCTTTCACAGGTGGCTAGAATGCCTGCCATTAGCTCCTGAATCAGGGATTTTCAGCACTACCTCTGAGCCATGGGGTTGGCTGCCTAGCCAGGCTTCCAGGCCCTGAGGACATGTGGTCAGATGCAGTAAACTCTTGGGTAAAAGGTGGGAGGAAATTTCTCCTTTTGGAAGTAGCCACGCAGAATTGTCATCTTCCAAGTAGCCAAGTATAGCACCCGGCACTAGGGCCATGGGGACCACCACTCAGGGTTCGTTTGGGGTGGGCAGAATAGTTTCTCCAGCCTCCCCAGTCTGTTGGGCAGGGTGCAGTGTTGTCTTTATAGGAAACTCTTTCAGGTCAGGGCACTGATTTTTCCTCTTGATGTATTATTTGGGGGGGATCGGGGGGGGGTATAGTACTATTTTACCAGGGTGCTTCTAAGTCACTTAAAAAAAAAAGCTGTCTTTGAGACAATTTTTTTTCTTTCATTTGCTTGAATTCACATTACTGATGGTTATGATTGCCTTCTTACTGCACAGGTGTGTTGCGGCCAGTTCCTCTGGCTGGCCTGGCTGGCCTCCATGCCAGGCCCTGGACCCTAAACTTCATCCCTTCCCCACAATCCCTTTCCAAACAGAAAAGGCCATGATCAAGGTGTTTTGCTCTTGTAAACAAATGTCAACTTGTTTTGCAGAAATTGCCAGCAAGTAACCTATGGGGAAGGACAGAAGAGTCTGTCTGGGGGTGACTACAGTGTGGGGCTTTTCTCATCCAATCAGGATTACTCCAGGCTGCATGGGACAGGGGCTACTCAGGAGTGGACAGTCAAGGCCATGCCAAGCTCAAAGGGCAGACCTGTTCTTGCATCTAGACTCACTTGCAGTCTTCTGTCTAGGGACCATCTGGGGTTCACATACGTCTGAGGGTCAGGGGTTAGCTTTGCAGTTCTTAGGACACCTTTAGATTTTTTTCAGGCACTTCCCACGCTCAAGTCCCCCAACCAAGCAGTCATCAGGTAAGACCACCTTCTTCTCCACCATTGGTGGCCCAGGAGGTCTGGAGCGGAGTGTAGGTTCCTTGGCCTTGTTTTTGCAAGGTGACACAAATGTGTATTCCCTCCCCCATTTTCCCTGACTGGATGAAATAGACACATTCTGATACCCTTTTATTGGAGGATCAGCCAGTTTGAGGGAAAATATGAGGTCAGAGATAAGAATCCTTTGAAAAGATTGTGAAATACTGATTTTCATTCTTTCAAGCTTATTTGTACATAGTTATTTGAATGCTGTGTATTTGTACAGGAATTTGAGCAAAAAATGTATAGAGTGTGATGTCCAATTGGTAATCAGTCCTATAAATGTGTTTTTAACCTCTGGCATTCTGTGCTTATTTAAAACAAGAAAACTAACCACTTCCTTTGTGTATTCATGTCTAAAGAAAAAGTGGTTTAATTTACCTGTGCCAGAAAAGTTAAAAAGAAAAACAAACGAACAAAAACATCCTTTGTACCAATGTCCCAAGAGATATACTACTGTATATATTGTGGTAGCATGTTCTAAGTTCAGCAAGCAATGTGAATTTCAGGTGTAAATATCTGCCATTTGACCCCCCTTGACTGCTGTGATGTGAATTAAAGATGAATACCTGATACCGACACACTGAATTCACTGGGTGGGAGCCGCAGAAGGGCCCTTCCAGGTCCCGGGCGCTCCTTTCGGCTCGGCCCGCCGGCCCGGGCCGTGGACGGGACGGCCCCGCAAGGGAGGCCGGGGCCGGCGGGGGGGGGGGGGGGGGCGGAGGCGTGGCCCCTGACCACGTGACTCCTGCGGCAGGGCCGGCCTCCCCGAGCCACGTGACTTTTCAAAACAGGGTTTGCCTGCCGCCGGCCACTCACCCCTCACGGGCCTGGAGCACGAGCAGGGCCAGAACTCCGGGCCTGCGCCGGAGCTCGGGGGTCGCTGCGCGGAGCGGTCCTCAGTACCTGGGGGGTGTGCGGGCCCCCCACGGGGAGTACGCAGGACGACTGGACTGGCAGGACACAGCCACTGCCTGGGCAGGAGCCGCCGTCCCCTGCCCTTAGCCAAAATGGCGCTTCGGCTGCTTCCGGCCGTCCGTCCCGGTTCAATCAGCGGCCGACAACTGTCTAGGGCCAAGACGCCACCAGCCAATGGGGAAGGGCAGCGTGGAGCGGCGGTTCTGGGCTCGGGCGCGTAGAGACCAATGAGGCCGCGGCAGGTGGGCGGGCGCAGCGGCCGTCGGCCAATGGGGAGCTCCGGCGTGCAGCCCGGGCCCCGAGGCGGCGCGGCGCGGCGGGTGCGGTTCAGTCGGTGTTCGGCGGCGGCGGCGGCGGCGGCTGAGCGGGAGGATGTGGGCCACGCACGGGCTGGCGGTAGCGCTGGCCCTGAGCGTGCTGCCGGGCGGCCGGGCGCTGCGGCCCGGCGACTGCGAAGGTGCGGGAGGGACTCCGGCCTGGCAGCGGCCTTCCCCCACGGAGCCGGCCTGGAGGCCGGGGCGGCCGGGGCCGGTCCCGGAGCGGCCGACGGTGGAAGGGCCCGGAGGGGCGGGGGCGGGGAGAAGTGGCGGCCAGGTCGTGCTGGGGAAAAGAAGAAAACGAAACTGAGGCGGAGACCCACGTCATGCCGGCCTGGCCCCTCTCTGGCTCCGAAGGCGGCCCCGGCCCGGGCCGAGCGCCGACGGCCGTGCGGGGCGCGGGGAGTCGGGGCGGGGAGTTCCGACGGCGAGAAGCGGAGGCGAGCCGCCTTTGGATGGCTTTCCCTTCAGACTCCGCGCCATTTGTGAGGTCACAGTGAGTCGCTGGCTCAAGGACACCTTCACATTTGGGCTTAAAGCTGATGCAGGGAGTCCGGGGGTGAGTGGTGGAGTTGAGCCCCCCACGCAGCACGGAGGGGATCCCGGACACCCGTGGGTTCCTGTAGTGATGGAGCCGAGTGGCTGCGGTTCACGTGGCCGAGAGCCCCGTCCCTCTCTTTTTATGTATTTGTTTTTCTTTTTCTTTTTCCAGTTTGCGTTTCTTACCTGGGAAGATTTTACCAGGACCTCAAAGACAGAGATGTCACGTTTTCACCAGCTACTATTGAAAAAGAACTTGTAAAGTTTTGTCAGGAAGCAAGAGGCAAAGAGAATCGGCTGGTGAGTAGCTGATGACCCCAGCTGACCCCTGGCACCTGTCTGCCCTCCACCAGGGGGCCGGATGTCTTTGAGCTAATGGGAGACTGGAATGTTGTCAAGCAGTACTTCCGGAGGCAAGGCATCAGGTATTCGCCCTGGTGCTGACTTGTTGGTAGCTATTATGCACCTAGTGTGAGCTGAGAGCTGGAAATGCCAGAGGAGAAAGATGACAGGAAGACCGACAGCCAGCAGGATGGATGCCATAAAGAAACCCTAGATTGTTCAGTGGGTAGACAGTGCTCAGAAGGGGATCTCTTGAGGAAAGGTCGTTGAAGTGGAGTAAGGCAGTGTGACTGCCCTGGTACCAGAAAGAGTTTGGCATATGTGAGGGCCTCCTATTTACACTGACTGAATCTGACTGCCAGTCTGTGCCAAGCGCAAAAAAAAAAAAAAAGTGTTTTGACTTTTTGCAGGGCTGGAGGATGGGAAGCAGGGCAGGGTCTTGAACTTGGAGGCTCGAGCTTTCAACTTTAAAGTGGTAGGCACTTGGCTCTACTCACGTCCAGCTTTGTACTGGTTGGTTTTGTCTTGAATTTTCTGCCCCAACTGACTTGAGTCCTCAGTTCTCAGCATTGTTAGTAGCTGGGATTACAGGTGTGAGCCTGGCACCTAGTCTGAGATGAGCGTGTGTGCATGCCAGTCCTGGAGTTTGAGCTCAGTCTTGGTACTGTCCATGAGAGTTTTTTGCTCAAAGTTAGCACTCTACCACTGGAGCCCCAGCTCCACTTGTGGCTTTTTGGTGCTAATCGGGGATGAGTCTCATGGACTTTTTCAGCCATGGCTGTCATTGAACCGAGATCCTCAGTTCTCAGCCTCCTGAGTAGCTAGGATTATAGGCAAGAGCCATGGCACCCAGCTAAGATGACTTCAGAAAGCCTTTGTCCATTCTTCCTGCAGTGCTACTACATTGGGGCCACGGAGGATGCTGCCACCAAGATCATCAACGAGGTGTCAAAGCCCCTGGCCGCCCACATCCCAGTGGAGAAGATCTGTGAGAAGCTGAAGAAAAAGGACAGCCAGATCTGCGAGCTGAAGTATGGTGAGTCCGAGATCAGGCCTTACTTCAACTAATGTGTGCCTTCAGAGCTTGCTTTCTTGTGAGAAGGTGGTAACGGAGGGCCTTGTAAGTGCGGAGTGTTGTGTAAGAGTGAGGGTACCAGGGAAGTTGTCACTGAAGTGGGCGGAGGTCAGCACACTTAGCGGGCTGCTGGCAGAAATACATTCTAGTAGGCCACCTATTAGATGAGGACTTTGGATTTCATCTGAGTGAAACTGGGGAGTATTAGAAGTTTCTGAGCAGAGAAGCAATGTGATAAGGCTTCAGTTTGGGGTTTTCCTTTTTTTTTTTCTTTTTTTCCACTCCTGAGGCTTGACCTCATAGCGTGGGCACTGTCCCTGAGCTGCTTTTGCTCCAGGATAGCACTCATCCAGTTGAGCCACAGTACCACTTCCAGGTTTATCTGCTTATGTGGAACTGAGGAATCGAACTCAAGGTTTCATGCATGCTAGGCAAACATTACCACTATGTCATATTCTTGGTCTTCTAAGAGTGTTCCTGGCACAGGTTAACTGACTTCACGTTACTCTGAGCATGTGTTCCTCCTCTGAAGACCACAGGGGCACTCTATTGCTTGCCCTGTGGTAGACTGAGTGAAGGGCCAGTGGGTCCTGACTGACAGCAAGTAGGGTTGGTTGCTTTAAGGAATGCTTTGGCCCTGGGGGATGGCATCTTTGGTCTCTTGACTCCTGTCACCACTCATGCATTTCCAACTCTCCCTATAGACAAGCAGATTGACCTGAGCACTGTGGACCTGAAGAAGCTCCGAGTGAAAGAACTGAAGAAGATTCTGGATGACTGGGGAGAGATATGTAAAGGCTGTGCAGAAAAGTCTGACTACATCCGCAAGATAAATGAACTGATGCCCAGATACGCCCCCAAGGCAGCCAGTGCTCGGACTGATTTATAGTCGCCCAATCTCTACTGCACCTGAGGGAGGGAGTTCAGTTGTCTCTTCGCTCCCCCCACACAAAAAAGCCTTTTTGTAATTTATTTTTTAAGCGGGCTCTTGACAATACAGATGTGAAGCCTGGAATGTTCCTGATGATGCTGGCTCTGCAGTGCCCACCTGAGGGACTCACTTCCTCTGTTGCCGGCTACTCTAGGACTTCAAAATGTGTTTGGGATTTTTTTTTTATTAAAGGGGAAAAAAAATTCTAGCTGTCCTTGGAGAGTTAAAGTGAGTGCTAACTAGATCCTGCTGGTCTACAGAGTTTGGGAAAATAACTCGTTTGCCCCACGGGATACCAGGATGGGTCGTGCCAGGGCCTCAGCCTGGAGAGGGGCTGGGTTTGACACCTGCCCCCTCGTTCCAGGATTGAGGGGCTGTCTGGAGCCTGTGCAGGGGCGCTCCGGGTGAGGACATGCGCTCGGGTTAACATTTCTAAAGCTGCCTGGGTCTGGTGTTTATGCCAAGCCTCGGGAACCGACTTGGATTTTTGCAGACTTGTTCACAGTCAGCGTGTACAGCGGAGCACTGGGCTGGCCACCTTTTGCCAGTTTCCCTGACGTGGCGGTGAGGTGGTGGTCCTGAGTGTGCAGCCTGGCTTTCCGCTGCTCTCCCGCTTGGCTGTCAGTGCGAGCCGGGGCTCGGGAGGAGCCGCCCAGACTCCCGAGGGCACTTCAGGGGCAGTGCGCGGTTCCTGAGCTCCATGTTCTGAGCCTGCGGCCTGGCTGCTTAAGGGAAGAGAAAGCTGGTGCGGCCCCCACACCCCGCCTCCAGGAGGCCAGGCTGGCCGGGGAGGGGTCAGGAAGCGGGGACCCAGCCTGGCTGCGCCCGCCGCCACAGCTGCGGCGCGTGGGGACCCTTCTGCCACCGCTACTGGTGGACCCGGACGCGCGGGGCGCGCACCGCCCAAGCCGCGGTCCAGTCCGCCGGCTGCGGCTCCCTCTCCGCGCGCAGGGCCGCCCGACGGCCACGCGAGGGCGCCAGAGCCCGCGGACGCGCTCCGCGCCCGGGCGTCACGTGACGGCGCGGCGCAGCCCGATGAGGTGTGCGGGACGCGACTCGCGCCCGGCCGGCCGAGGTCACGTGACGCGCCCGGGCGCGTCCTGATCGCGCAACGGGCCGCCCCACGGCGCCGCTCCCGCCCCGCCCCGCCCCGCCGCCGCCGCCGCGCCGAGTCCTTTTGTCCAAGATGGCGGCGCCGGGGGCGCTGCCTCCTGGGCCGTCAACGCCGCCGCTGTGAGGGGCCTGCGGGCCGCCCGCCCGCCTCGCCGGCGCCATGAAGCGGCAGAGCGAACGAGAGTCGAGCCCGAGCGGGCGCAGCTCGTCATCGTCCGCAAAGCGGCCGCGGGAGCGCGAACGGGAGGCGGAGGCGGGCGGGCGGCGGGCGGCGCACAAGGCCTCCGGCGGCGCCAAGCACCCGGCTCCGGCCCGGGTCCGTGACAAGCCCCGCGGCAGCGGGGGGAGCGGCGGGGGCGGCCACCGGGACGGCCGCGGCGCCGGGGACGCGAACCACCGCGCGGGCGGCGGGCGCTCCTCGGGCTCGGGCGGCGGCGGCGGGGGCGGCGGCGGCCGGGGCGGCAAAGCCTCGGGGGACCCGGGCGCCTCGGGCTCTTCGCCCCGCGCCTCGCCGCTGCCGCCGCCGCCGCCCCCGCCGCCGCCCGGCGCCGAGCCCGCGGGCCCCGGCTCGGCCGCCGCCGCGCCCGAGTACAAGACGCTGCTCATCAGCAGCCTGAGCCCCGCGCTGCCCGCCGAGCACCTGGAGGACCGGCTCTTCCACCAGTTCAAGCGCTTCGGCGAGATCAGCCTGCGCCTGTCGCACACGCCCGAGCTGGGCCGCGTGGCCTACGTGAACTTCCGGCACCCGCAGGACGCGCGCGAGGCCCGGCAGCACGCCCTGGCCCGCCAGCTGCTGCTCTACGACCGGCCGCTCAAGGTGGAGCCCGTGTACCTGCGCGGGGGCGGCGGCGGCGGCGGCGGCGGCGGGGGCGGCAGCCGGCGGAGCAGCAGCAGCAGCGCCGCCGCCTCCACGCCGCCCCCCGGGCCCCCCGCGCCCGCCGACCCCCTGGGCTACCTGCCGCTGCACGGAGGAGGCTACGCCTACAAGCAGCGCTCGCTGTCCCCGGTGGCCGCGCCGCCCCTGCGCGAGCCCCGCGCGCGCCACGCCGCCGCCGCGGCCGCCGCCGCCGCCTTCGCCCTGGACGCCGCGGCCGCCGCCGCCGCCGTGGGGCTGTCCCGCGAGCGCGCGCTCGACTACTACGGGCTGTACGACGAGCGCGGCCGGCCCTACGGCTACCCGGCCGTGTGCGAGGAGGACCTGATGCCCGAGGACGACCAGCGCGCCACCCGCAACCTCTTCATCGGCAACCTGGACCACAGCGTGTCGGAGGTGGAGCTGCGCCGGGCCTTCGAGAAGTACGGCATCATCGAGGAGGTGGTCATCAAGAGGCCGGCCCGCGGCCAGGGCGGCGCCTACGCCTTCCTCAAGTTCCAGAACCTCGACATGGCCCACCGGGCCAAGGTGGCCATGTCCGGCCGGGTGATCGGCAGGAACCCCATCAAGATCGGCTACGGCAAGGCCAACCCCACCACCCGCCTCTGGGTGGGCGGCCTGGGCCCCAACACCTCGCTGGCCGCCCTGGCCCGCGAGTTCGACCGCTTCGGGAGCATCCGCACCATCGACCACGTCAAGGGCGACAGCTTCGCCTACATCCAGTACGAGAGCCTGGACGCGGCCCAGGCGGCCTGCGCCAAGATGCGCGGCTTCCCGCTCGGCGGCCCCGACCGCCGGCTGCGCGTGGACTTCGCCAAGGCGGAGGAGACGCGCTACCCGCCGCAGTACCAGCCCTCGGCCCTGCCCGTGCACTACGAGCTGCTGGCCGACGGCTACGGCCGCCACCGCGGCCTGGACGCCGACCTGAGGGTCCGCGACCGCACCCCGCCGCACCTGCTCTACTCGGACCGGGACCGGACCTTCCTGGAGGGGGACTGGCCGGGCCTGGGCAAGAGCTCGGACCGCAGGAACAGCCTGGAGGGCTACGGCCGCTCGGGGCGCAGCCGCAGCGGCGAGCGCTGGGGCGGCGGCGGCGGCGGCGGCGGCGGGGGCGGCGGGGAGGGCGGCGAGCGCGGCCCGCCCAAGCCCTGGGAGGAGCGGCGCAAGCGCCGGAGCCTCTCGAGCGAGCGCGGCGGCCGGGCCGGCCACTCCCCGTACGAGGACCGCGGCAGGACCAAGGGCGGCGGGCCGCCGGCCGAGCGCGCCCCCGACCGCACCCCCGAGCGCGCCCGCAGGGACCCCCACGCGGGCGAGGGCGCCAAGGACCCGGGCGGCGGCGGCGGGGGCGGCGGGGGCGGCAACTCCCTGAGCAACAGCAGACACGGGCCCGAGGAGCGCGGCCACCACCACCACCACCACGACGCCGCCGCCGCCGCCGACGCGGCCCACGGGAAGAAGGCGCGCGGGGAGAGCGAGCGCAACCACCGGACCGCCGAGGCCGAGCCCAGGGCGCCGGAGGAGCCCAAGCACGAGCCCCGGCGGCTGCGGAGCCTGGCGGAGTACGCGCAGACGCTGCAGCTGGGCTGGCACGGGCTGCTGGTGCTCAAGAACAGCTGCTTCCCCACCGCCATGCACGTGCTGGAGGGCGACCAGGCCGTGCTGGGCGGCCTGCTCCGCGACCACGCGTCCGGCGGCCGCCTGACGCAGCTCAAGATCGCGCAGCGCCTGCGGCTGGACCAGCCCAAGCTGGACGAGGTGACGCGGCGCATCCGCCAGGGCAGCCCCCGCGGCTACGCCGTGCTGCTGGCCACGCAGGCCGCGCCGGGCCACGAGCCCCTGCCCGCCGTGGAGCCGGGCCTGCAGCGGCGGCTGCTCCGGAACCTGGTGTCCTACCTGAAGCAGAAGCAGGCGGCGGGCGTCATCAGCCTGCCCGTGGGCGGCTCCAAGGGCCGCGACGGCACGGGCATGCTGTACGCCTTCCCGCCCTGCGACTTCGCGCAGCAGTACCTGCAGGCGGCGCTGCGGACGCTGGGCAAGCTGGAGGAGGAGCACATGGTGATCGTGGTGGTGAGGGACGCCGCCTAGCGCCGGGGACCCTGGCCGGCCCCGCCCAGGGCACGCGCGGACTGTGGGGAGCGTTGTCCGCCAGAGGCCGAGGCCCCGCGCCCATGCGGGCCCTGGCGGGGTCACCTTTCTCGCTAGGACGGAGACTCGCCCGCTGGTGGCGGCTGGACAGCTGTCCCCGCAGAGGCACGACTGGAGGCGCAGGCCCGCCGGGCCGCCAGCGCGGTGGCGGGTGTGACTTTGAGGGGGGCGGGCGGGGCGGGGAGGAGAGCTGGAGCCACCACCGTGGTCAGCACAGAACGCAGCCTCTGCTGCAGGCTCACCTTCCCTGGTGGGCCCCGGGGGAGCCCCGAGGCTGCACTCGGCAGACAACCCCCGCCCCCTGCCGCCCGCCAGGCAGAACCACGACCAGAAGGCGCCGCGCCCATCGCGCCAGCCCACACTCGTCCTTGGGTCCCAGCAGTCATAGCCAAGTGTTGGTAGAGCCACACCCCGACGAGGCTTCTTCCAGCCCTTCTCAACGCAGCGGACAGCGGGGGGTCACAGCCCCAGCTCCGGAGCAGCCGCCCTGGGTCGCAGCCGCCCTGGGTCACGCTCTCTCTGAGCGGTCGCTCCAAGGGTGAGCCCGTTCCCTTGCTCCATGGCCCGTGCTGTGTTTTCCCAGATGGCTTAGGTTCGCGCCCCAGTAAAATAAGGAAAGCGAGGTGTTGCTGCAGTCTCTTAGGGTTTTCTTGAGTGCCGCCCAGTCAGCCGCCCTTCATGGAGCTCAGGGCTCTGGCTGCTCCTTGGCCTCCAGCTGGTCTCTGCTGCTGTCTTGGCTGGAGATGTGGCACCAGTGTGGCACAGATCACCCCCCCTCCAGTGTGTGTGATGAAGTGTGCGTCCTTCCTGGGCCCCACAGGCTTTACCTGCCGCTGGAGAGTTTTAGCCGTCTTGTGTTGCTTGTTTACTTCATAAGCAATGTGTCCCTTCTCTCAGTAAAGGGAGAGAAGCCTCTAGCTGTATAATACCTACATAGCAGAAACCAAGAAGCTGTCGTTTGAACAAAACAGAGAGAGAGACACACACACACACATACACACACACTAGCGTCTTCTATTTATTGTGGGAAGGAGAGGAGGTAGGGCGAGCAAAAAGGTAGAGACCCCAACCACCAGGACCAGGCCCGCTGGAGTCCCCACCCCCATCCGCTCCCCAGCCCCTCAGGAGAGCGATGCCAGGATGCTGTCCCTGGCTCTGCCAGCGTCCCAGATCTACCGAGATCTGCGCTTGAGGGGTGGAAATGGAGAGGTGGCTGTGTCCGCGGGGTACTGCCTGGAGCTCTCCTCCCGCCTTCTCCCCCTCCCTAGTGGGTGTAGGCTATTCTGTTTCTTCCTCTGGCAGATCTTTTTCCCCCAGAACTGCAGGCTGGGCTCAGGACGACGGAGGCCATGTCGTCTGGGGGCGGGGGCGGGGGAGGCTTCCAGGCGTTCCTTCACCACTACCTTGCTCCGCTTCCTTTAGGAGTGTCTTCTGTGTGGCTGGCTAGGGCTGCAAGGAAAGGGACACCCCACTCTGATGAAAGAGAACAGGGAAAGGCCATCAACAAAGACAGACTTGTTGTTTATTTTGTATTTTTTTAAATAAATACACTTTACATTAAAGAAAAAAAAAAGGCCTTTGATTTGTTGTAATTTCCACATTGGGGAGAAAGGGAAGGGAGGGGGGGAAAAAGTGATGAAAAACTGAATCACAAAGGAAAACAGAGGGAGGGAACTTGCATCCTAAGTTCGCTCGACCCCACGAAACCAATAGCCACAGTGACCACCACGCTGCCCAAGCCACGATGGTGGATGGGTTTAGGATTGACTCGCCGAACAAAGCGGCACCTTCCCCTCCACCTCTGGCACAGAGGTAAAAGAACCTGACAGCGTTATGAGGCAACAAAATAGGTTTAAAAAAAATCATATATTATATTTATAATAAAATATTCTTAATCCTCATCAATTTATGAAACCACGATTTTCCTTTTCATTTAAATACGTATGTAAAAATGCCTCTAGATTGTTCTTTAGACTTCATTTTCTAGAAGTGTAGGGACAGGAGACTGTGGATATAAGTTCATACCCTCGGTTATAAATGCCTGGCGGGGGTGGGTTTTCCCTTTTTTTTCCGTTTTTAAGTTTTATAAAAAACTATCTGTTCTTTTAAGTAAAGAACATTATACAAAGAAAATATATTGTGAAATAACCCCAGAGACATGTTTTCTTGGTTTCTCTGTTTTGTTTTTTTTCCCTTAAGGGAAGATACGTCCATCCCAGGAAAAGGGTGGTGGGGAGCGGAAAGGGCCTAATCCCTGTTGTCTTTTGTGGTGGTTAATTTTAGAAGGACCTCAGACTCCGTGAGACTAAACCGTAGTCCTCTGAATGCCGGACGTGCGGTTCCTTAAACGGCCCTGGGGCAGAGGGAAGGGAAGGTGTTCGGAATTCATCTGCCAAGAATCTCTTCCAAGTGGGGACAGCACCTCACTCGTTCAGAGATAAGATGATGTCATCTTCCAAATCAGAGTTATCTGAGATGTCAGCTGCAAGGTAAGAGAAGAGAGAATGGATTTACACCCTAGGGCACAGGGAGGCGGCTCTGCATTCACACATACCCAGCCTCGGCATGGCTAATTACCACTTGCCAGAAAAAGAAAAACATACACGCACACCCCAATTACCTCCTTGGAGATGGCTCTGGAGGAGAACCGCCTGGGGACCTGCTGCTTGCTTACCTTTCAAAGGCCCTGGACTTCCTGGAAGCTCTGCTTCGTACCTGGGAGGCTCAAGAGGGAGCCAGCGGGCCCCCTCCAGAGCCTCTACCTGACTCACTTGGGCTGGGGCAGGGGCAGAGTGGAGGAGAACACTGAAGCCCACCTCAGACGCCTCGCATCCATGCCTGACCTTGACAGCCCACTCAGAAGAGTGGATTCCACCTTAGCCGTTCCCTCCTCCCGTCCTTAGAGGACAACACCGATGGCAGGAAACGCCATGCTAGTGTTCAACTGTGTCATTTTCTGAGTAGACCCTGAAGAGAACCGAGTCCCAGAGAAATACAGAGGCCAGTGTGGCGGAGACCGGCGGAGAAGCAACACTGAGTGGGTCTACGGGAAGGCGGGGCAGTGGCAGGGAGCAAGGGTGACAGTCTACAAAGTTGGCTCAGGGCTCGGGGCCTGTGCACCAACTCCCCAAAGGGTAAGCGGGTGTGGAATGCCTTTCTCCACTTTCCTTAGCATTTTTCTCATCCAGTTTAGTCAATCAGTGAAGTGACCCAAACCTAGACCCTGGTGGGGACAGCCATTCTAGAAAGACAGTCTGCAAAGGCAGACTAACAGCTCTGCAGTGCTCAACTTTTACTATTATATATAGGATGCGTCTGTTGTCTATTGTGGGGTGCGATGAAGTGTGCGTCCTTCCAGGGCCCCACAGGCTTTACCTGCCGCGGGAGAGTTTTGCCGTCCTGTGCTGCTTGTTTGCTTCCTAAGCAACCCCGTGTCCCTCACTGAGAGGAATCCCTCACAACCCCGTGTCTGGAACCGCTGGCCCTGCAGGACCAGTGCTGACGACGCCTGCCTATAGTCCCAGCTACTCAAAGAGATCGAGACGTGGGGACTGTGGTTCAAGGTCAGCCTGGCAGGAAAGGCCCTAAGACTTCACTTCCAATTCTAGAAGTAGAGGTGTAGCTCAAATGACGGGCAGGGGGAAGACAGCCAGGACAGCACCCAGACCCTGAGAGCTCAAGCCCAAATACCAGCACCCCCAAAAAAAGGCACATGGAAAGCCACTGGGGAGATTTTCTATTATTCTATCTATGGCTTGTCATACCTTCAAAGAACTCCAGAACCGCAAAAAGGCTAAGAGCTGTTACTCTTCCCATCATCTGACTGTGTCTTCCAGGGAAGACCAATGAGGCCTAGGCACTCGTCAAATGTCACCTCCACATTCGCACCTCCATCCTAGAGTCCCAGCTGAAATGACCTCTATTAACCCTCGGTCAGCCACACCCCGGGTAAAGTAACAATGGATACAGGTGTCTCAGATTGTCTTTGCTTTGAGAGAAGGAATGTTCTGAACAGCAGAAGGAGGGAGCCATTTTGCTAACTACAAGATGAGTGGCTTGATAATCACATGAAGACTGCCTCCTCTAGTGAGGACGGCACTAGAGACCAGGGTGGAGGGGTCAGGAGCTGGGGCAGGCCCAGGAGGAGAGAACAGGCCGAACACAGAAGGGCTCCCTCGCCAAGGAAACCAGCCTGTGCTGGTGGACCCAGCCCCGGCCATTAGCGCCCAGCAGCTGAAGGCAGGACGTGCTAACTTAATGTGGTCGCTGCTGGCTCCACTACTCCCCTTCTCAGGGAAACTCTCCCTTCCAGAGGACTGTCTACCCAGTGGTGGCGTCGACAGCTCGCCTCACACACAAGATGGGAGCTGTGTGTTTAGAAGGGGTCCCAAGCACTGCAGTGCCACTCAGAACTGCCACCGATCCAGCTGTGGTTGAGCGCCCCAAACCCAGACCACCCGTTAGCAGATGGCGTGGGAGACAGAGCAGCCTGAACACAGACTTGGGAGCGAGTGGGCATCTCTTCTGTTCAGCCAAAACCTTCCTTGTCCCTTTGCACAAGGAGAGACACAAACTTAGAAACATTACGGAATAAAAGGGCTGGGTGCAGTGGCTCACGCCTGCCATCCTAGCTGTCTAGGAGGCTGAGATCTAAGGATCGAGGTTCAAAGCCAGCCCCAGCAGAAAAGTCCAATCAACCATCAAAAAGCTAGGAGTGGAGTGGCGGCTCCACAAGTAGTAAAGTGCTAACCTTGAGTGAAGACCCTAAAGGACAGCACCGAGCCTGAGTTCAGGCCCAGAAATCAATAATAAGAAACAATAACACTAATATAAACAGGGCTGTGCTTTGGGACGTCTCCTTCTAAGGGAAGCGTTGACAAACTCCAAGCCTGCCACTTGGTTTTGTAAGTTTTATTAGAACACAGCCATAAGCACGCATTTCCGGCTGTCCGTGACTGCTTGCTCATTAAAACGGCAGGGCCGTGGGGTGGGGGCCCGCGCTGGTGAGAGAGCGAGGGGCTCTCTCACCTGGGCTGGGTGTGCACAGGAGACAAGGCTTGGCGCCGGGCCCGATACTTACTGTCACCCAGGATGAGCTCGACTTCCTCATCTGCGTCAGAGTCTTCGTCCTCCCCGTCCTCACCCTCCTCCAGGAGGTTGGCCAGCTCCTCGTCTGAGGGAGAGAAGTCGTTGTCCCCGTCCTCGCCTGTGTTCTCATTGTTGTCCTCCTCCTCCAGATCCGCCTCCAGCAACTGGTCAGTGTCAAGTTCGTCCAGGTCATCAGTGTCGTCATCGTCCTCATCATCGTCTTCCTCCTCCTGTTCTTCCTCTTCCTGAGAAGAGAGCACGGGACCATTAGGGCCAACGGAGGCTGAGCCCGTGGGGTTACGCAATGGCTCCTGCCCGCCAGGCAGCAGTCTACGCGGACACAGAGCCAGCCAGGCTGGCCAGCGGTGGCTCAGACAGGCACCTCCATGACCCCCCATGATCCTCGAAGCACCATTCACACGAGGGGTGCTCTTCACCCCACAAGGGCAGTCAGGTCACGGAGCCTCGTGTTTCCTGGGAAGCTCTGCCAAGGGAACCTTTCTTTCTCTCCTAATCAGCCAAAGCCAGCAGACTGTGTTAAGGCACACCAGTGTTACCCGAAAAGCCAGCCCTGGATCCACACATTCCACGGACGCAGGCTTGCAAGACAGAGGCACCCTTTCTGGGACTGGCCAGAGGCTCCCCTCGGGGAGACACCCCCCCTCCAGCCACACTAAGACAACTTCCCAAACCAGGAACACCCGCCAGAAATCATGGGACATTCTTCTCTAGGCAGGGGAGTGAAATGGGTTTGTTCAAACTACTCAAAAAGACATTCTCCGGCAAACTCAGGAAGACAATTCTCTGTGCTTTCCTTTCTAAGAACATGGAGCTTGGCTGAGCTGAGCTGTCCACACCAAGAGCAGAAAGTCAGGCAGGCCTCTACAGAGCATCACACCACAAACACCGTCCCGATGCCCGCGGCGGGACTGCAAAACCCCTGCTCCACTTAACCTCTCAGAACTCGGACTTACTCCTGGAAGGCTGTGCAGACATTGCATGCCACAGACATGACAAGGGAGAGGAAATGCATGGGAAGGGAAGAGCCGTCACGGCCCTGTCCCTGCTCTGTGTTTAATGATCAAAGCTATGTCAACCTATCCTTTGTCACACAGAGCTATGGCCATAAACGCATTCTAAATCTCTGAGTCTGAAGGCCAGACCAAGGCAAGGCTCTCCAGACCTGCTGAAAATGAAACTCCAGGGTGGAACCCATGTGAGATGCTGAGAAGCAATTTCAGGCACAAGCTCTTCTCAGCAAGTAGCAGGGTCTCTAAATGATGCTTCGAATTGGATCTAGAAATCCTGTCTTTTGGTTTTACAAACCATGCCGGCGCTCTTCTAGAGTTTAGAAGCAGAATTTTTCTAAAGAAGTGACCGGACTCTAGTGCTGGCCTCGGGTACTTGGCTGTCCCCTGCCTGTGACCCACTCTCTTCCTCTCACACCACCAGTCCACACTGTGTAGGGAATGGTGTATGCTCTGGAGCCACGCTGCTCTACCAAACTGCAAATCCATCAGCATGACTGTCACGTTTAAGCATCGTACTTACCTTCATAAAGCTGTTACAACTTAACTTTTTTTTTTTTTGGTTGGTCATGGGACTAGAACTCTGGGTCTGGGCACTGACCCTGAGCTCTTTAGCTAAGGTTAGCGCTCCACTACACTGAGCCACAGCGCCACTTCCTGTTTTCTAATGGGTAATCGAAGGTAAGTCTCACAGACTGTGCCCAAGCTGGCTCTGAACCTCAGATGTCCGCCTCCTGAGTAGCTAAGATGGCAGGCGTGAGCCACCAGTGCCCAACAATTTCTTTTTTTCATCTTTTAGTGTATGTGTATATACAGTCACTTGGGAAAGTGTCCGACATAAAACCCTCTATTGAGAGTTTGGTTTGGTTGGTTGGTACAGAGTGGGGCTCCTCTCCAGAGAATGACGTAACCAATCCCAACCTCTAACCTGAGCGTAGACCTGAAAACTTGGCTGGTCTCTACCACATCTCTTCCCCTTGGCACAAGGACTCCAACTTGTATCATTTCTGCACTCCTTTCACCTCTCTTTTACACACTTGAACACTCATTTCCTCTATCAGTACCACTGAAACTTAAAAAAAAAAAATCCTAGAATTCTACATACAACTCAACTCCAACCACCCTGGCTTAGCAACATTTCCACTCTTCTCTCGGTTACCCCATTAAAATCGCATCTTCCACCTCTCACCCTCCTTTGCTTCCAGTTAATTTCTGCCTCTCAGAATATGGAGGTCAAGGCACCTGCTCAATCTACCCTGACTGCCTTCCGTCACTGGGCTGTATCCCCAGCCTCTCCACCTCCCTAAACCCTTCCGGGACCCAAGCCTCCCAAACCTGCAGAGGCTTCCCATACAGAATGGCAACAGAAACAACGACCATTTACTGAACATCTATTGGACCGCAACTTTTCCAGACCATGCCCAGTTTCTTGCTAAATAAGCTGGTTTGACTCCATCACTGGCTTACTCAGGTGTGACCATCATAATCACCAGAGAAAATTTTTTCCTAAACATATCCTACCTAACTCCCCCAAACCATAGTGCATCAAGCTTGTGCAAGTGGACTGTGGACAGACTGTCCAGGAACTTGAAGTGTACCCCTAATTAAGAACGAGTACCAGGACGGCAGCCGTAGTACCCTCTGGTTGGAAGGCTCTGCTTTCCTATACAGATTCCCTACGATGACCCAGGTGTGGCGTCCAGCATGCCTCCTAGCAGCCAGTTCTCTATGTGCAGCGTTTGTCATTAGACCCTTCAGAATTCTTCCTGAATATCCATTTTTCAAGAGAAAGCGGTCTGTATTTCCTTTCAAACCATAACCACGTCTGTTAGAAAACCAAATTTCTCATCAGACTTGAAGAATACCGAGTCTAAAAACTAGGATATCTGCCAGGTAGAGCTGGCTCAGGCCTGTCATCCTAGCTACCCAAAGGCTGAGATCTGAGGATCGTGGTTCAAAGCCAGCTAGGGCAGGAAAGTCCGTGAAACTCATCTCCAGTGAACCACCAGAAAACCAGAAGTGGCGCTGTGGCTCAAAGGGGCAAAGTACCATCCTTAAACAAAAAAGCTCATGTACAGCGCCCAAGCCCTGAGTTCAAGACCTATGACCACCCCCTCCCCCCACCAAAAAAAAAAAAAGCCTAGAAAATCTTAGTTTTTGTTAGGAAAAGGAACAAAGACCCTCTCGGGAATCAGGACATTCAGCATTGCTGGGGTGGGACTCTTACCATCCGCTTCTAGGCAGTGGAAAACACACAGCAAGCACAGCACACAGTGTGTCCCAGATTCCAAAAGGAGTGGAAAAAAGACAGCATTATTCCCTTGTTGAATTCTTTCTTTATAAACTTAAGATTAGCTACAATTAACTGAAGTGTAAATAATTTTTAAAATCTAGAAATGATCAATTATAAATATGTGATCTTATAATTTGCCTAAGAGTCAACAATATAAAGTTGACTGCATTGATTTAAAAAAAAAAAAAAAAAAAACCAAAACAGATACCAAGCCAGACACCAGTGGCTCATGCTATATAATACTAGCTATTTAGGAGGCTGAGATCTGAGGATCATGATTCGAAGCCAGGTTGGGCAGGAAAGTCTGTGAGACTTTCCTGTCTCCAACCAACGACTCAGAAAACACTGGAACTGGTGCTGTGGCTCAAGTGGTAGAACACAAACTAGCCTTGAGCAAAAGAAGTTTCAGGGAAAGAAAAAACAAAAACAAAAAAGGCAACTTAAGGACAGCACACAAACCCGCCCCCCACCCAAAAAAACTGCAAATTTCCTGAGTCTTAAGGACCTGAGTTCACTGTGTTTATGAGCTATAAATGACATCTTCATAAAACTATTTAACTGTTTTATATAGTTATATAAATGCAGAACCACTTTCGCTTAAGGGCCACGTGTTACTTGTGAGCTTGTTCTATTAAGGAGAAAAGGCAAATGTGAAGGTGTCGGTCACAGGTGCTGGCATCCCGAAGCCATGAATGTCAGACCCAGAACATCTGCCAAGACGAGAGAACACACGCCCCAGTCTAGGACACACTTTGAATAGCAAATAGGTCATATGAAAATCAAAAGTTTCTAGTTTTGAAATCAGGTGAGGCAGGTAAAGGAAAATGACTGAAAAAAAATAAAGTGGTATACCAAGAGGCAGTGAGGAGATTATCCCTTCCAAGACATGTGACCTGATTCCCCTTTGCAGGAAGTACACCACATAACCCTTAAAGACCACTAGATCCTGAGAAATCCTGAAGCTATGCCAAACCCTCTCGGCACACAGCCACGCCCTCACCTATGCCCCTCAGTGCTATGGAGCTTTCACAGTCTCCTACAAACTGGATCCTCGTGGAGTATGCATGCTTAGAGCTCACCTGCATGTGCTGAGGCAGCTTCTCTTTCTGCCTACAGAGCCACAAAGCCCAAGCCCCTGTCACAAACCTCTTCTCTCTCTAGTGGGAGAATCGAGATTCTTCCCTGTCCACCGCTCCCTGGAGAGGGCAGTGAGGAAAAGGATGGCTCAGGATGATGGTCCTTCATGGTATCTTTGCATCCAGTCAGCCGCCTCCCTCTGGAGCCTGACTGTGCCACAAATGAAAAACCAAGCCACTGCAGAACAGCTCCCCAGCTCCCAGCATGCCTTGGGAAACCTGAGCTTCCCTTTGAACTTGACCTTCCCAGGAACTTGGGGAGGACCCCCAGAAGAGACCGGTCCCCCCACCACTTCGAAAGCAGCAGCCATGTGGGAAGGGGCAGGAGTAACGCTGGTGGCTCTGCTTCAGGTCTGCAGTTCACGGTGTCACTTCCAAGCCGCCTGAGGACAGAGCTGACAGCTAGTGGCTGGATGAGCACATGGGGACAGGAGAGCCCGGGCTGCTCATACCACTGCTGTGCACAAATGGCTCACCACGAGCCACAGAAAGCCCCCCTCTGTGCAGATTCATCACACGACTCTGACCAAGTGTGCAGGGGGCAGAAAAGAAATTTCAACCACACAGTGTGTCAGAAGTGCTCCATTCCTGTGCACACACACACCATGCCGCTCAAGCGGAGCAGAGGTGCTCTCGGCCGGCATCAGCTGTGATTCAATCACTGTGTGATTTGCAGATGTCCTGGACCTTTAATTTTGTGAGAGTAAAGCCTCCAAAAAGCAACACTGGTGCCCCCAAACCAAGGCAAAAGTTACAACAATCCTCCCAAAGCCACACAGGGCAGAGATTGGGCTTACTTTGAGTAATAAAGTGAACAAGGTGTTTTTTTAGTTTTTTCTTTTGCTGAAGTGGGGAAGGTGAGTCAAGCCACCAGTACAGCGCTGGGCTCCATGCTTCTCGAGCACCTGCTGCCCCTTCACCGATGGCACTCTCCTTAGAACCCAAAGCCCACAGGTCCTGCCTCGGCTGGGCCAGTGTGGGCATGCCACCTTGTCTAGCTAGCTACTGAAGGTCTCATTTCATGACAACGCATATAAGAAGGACATGTGCAAAAGGCTGAGATCTGAGGAGCAGAGTTTTAAGCCAGCCTGTGCAGGAAAGTCCTTGAGACTCTTACCTCCAATTAACCAATTAAAAAGCTAGAAGTGGAGCTGTGGCATTGAGTTAAACAGCCCAGAGACAGTGCCCAGGCCCTGAGTCCAAGTCCCAGGACCAGAACAAACAAACAAAAAGGACAGACGTTATTTTTTTTTTTAAATTCACTCGAGGCATCAAAAATAACCACATGAAGTTTAGAGAATATTTTTTGTTGTTTTGAGGGAGTTTTAGTCAGGATCATGAAGGATCTAATATCATTTACAATCTCTGTTACCAAGAAAGACTAGCTACCTGTGTAAGTTCAATAATATGGCACTCAAGAAAATGTAAAAATCCATGTCACTACTGAATTATAAATCTTCTGTACCCACAGCTCACCAGCTCATAGGAGCTTTAAAACTGCCGACACCCGTCACGTATGAAACCAAGACCCCCACGGTCCCGGCAGCCACATGCATTAAACAGAATCCTTTCTGTAGGAAACACCTGGCCACATTTGGTGAAGCAGTTTCAAAGTCTGGAGCCTAATTATCCTTCATAATAAATATGGGATTTGAAAAGGCTATGGTATAGTCCAGGCACAGTGGCTCATGTACGGAATCCTATCTGCTCGGGAGGCAAGTCAGGAGACTCACAGAGGCAAGCCAGGACAAAAAGTGAGTGTGACCCCATCACAAACAGTCATAATGTGCCCTTGGTATCTGTGGAAGGCCAGCAGGGAGGATCACAGTCCAAGGCTGAGCCTGGGTGAAAGCACCAGACCCTATCTCACAAATACTAAAGGAAGCAGGCTGGGGGCATGCCTCAAGTGATGGAGCACCTACCTAAAAGGCACTAAGCTCTGGTTCAAACGTTTTTCTTCCTTCTATGTCAGTCACAGAGCCAGGGAGCTGTCCCTGAGCTCCTTCTGTTCAAGACCAGCGCTCTGCCACTATAAACCACAGCTCTACTTAGGATTTTTCAGGTGGTTCATTGGAGATAAAAAAGTCTCACGGATGGGGCTGGGAGTTTGGCCTAGTGGTTAAAGTGCTTGCCTAGCATGCACGAAGACCCGGGTTCAATTCCTCAGTACCACATACATAGAAAAAGCCAGAAATGGTGTGGTGGCTCAGGGTAGAACACTAGCCTTGAGGAAAGCCCAAGGACAGTGCTCAGGTCCTGAGCTGAAGCCCAGGACTGGCAGAAAAATAAATACAAAAATAAAAAGTCTCATGGACTTTCTTGCCTAGACCGGCTTTGAACCATACTCTTCCAATCTCAGTCTCCTGAGTAGCTAGAATTACAGCTGTAACCCACCAGCATCTGGCTGGTTCAAACTTTTTACTTTTTTTTTTCTTTTAAGATAAAAATCTCCTGTAACTTTGCCCAGACTGGCCTCAAACTCTAAAATTTTCTTATATTGATAGGCATTGCCAAAATTACAGATGTATGATGCCACACCCTGCTGGGAAATTTATCCTTTTTTTTTTATTATTACAAAGGTGATATATACAGAGCACGTCTAGTTATATAGGTCAGGTAATGAGTACCTTTTTTTTTGGGGGGGGGGCGCCAATCCTGGGGACTGAACTCAGGGCCTGAGCACTGTCCTTGGGCTTTCCTCAAGGCTAGAGCTCTACCACTTGAGCCACAGCACCACTTCTGGCTTTTTCTATGTATGAAGTACCAAGGAATGGAACCCCGGTCTTCATGCACACTAGGCAAGCACTGCACACTCCAGGGCCCGGGAGTATATTTCTTTATAGACAGTATCACTCCTCCCTCGCTCTTTCCTAGCTCTTCCCCCCTTCCCCCCCAAGTTAGCTGCCTAGTTCCTGTTCCACATAGTGTCTATTAAGCACCACGGCTGCATTTGGCCATCCTTTGTCCCTCCACTTTTTTCCATTTTTTTTTCTTTTTTTTTTTTGTCAGTCTACTTGAGCCACAACACCATTTCCAGTTTTTGTTTGTTTGTTCTCTATGTGTATGGTACCGAGGAACTGAACCCGGGTCTTCATGAATGCTGGGCAAGCACTCTACCACTAGGCCAAACTCCCAGCCCTTGTGCCTCCATTTCTGTGGCCTTCACTTACCCTCCCTCCCAAAGACAGATAAACAAACAAAACAACAACAAAGAAAAAAAAACCTGTTTTCATCTCCTGGAGTTCCTTTCAGTAAATATTATTTTGTATGATTAGAGACACATGAGCATTGCACCTTTGCGTTCCTCTCCTAAGAGTATCCTTCTTGGGTCTCACGGAGTGTGAATGCCGCTGGTCCAGTAGAATTTGTCACGTCCCAGTGTATTTTAGACCTAGCTTCCCCATGTGAGAACATGTGCCGTTTGTCTCACTGGGCAGGGCTCAACTCACTGAGCGTAATTTGTTCTCGGTGGGATAATCTATTTTAAGGCTAGAATAGGGCACTGGTGGCAAGGATGGAACAAGGAAATTTCCAACATAAAAACCAAGCAATGACTAGGCTGTAAGTTACAAATGGAACTCCAGATCATCAGAGACTGAGGAGTTGTTTCTCTTTTGTGTTTATTTTATTTGCGTCGGTTCTCACACCACGTGGTTGGTACAGGGTGACCTCAAGCTTGTGACCTTCTGACTCAGCCTCCTGAATGCTAGACTACAAGCACACACCACCACCCGGGCTCCGTCACAGTCTTACAAGCCAAACTGGGCTTTCTTCTAAGTATCAAGCACCTGGTAAGCCTTCTGACTATGGCAGCGGACAGCAAAGGCTGAGCTTCCAGATTCACTCTAACAAAACGCACCAGCACATACCCTCTAGGAAGCTGTGTTTGGTAGAAAGAACTCTCAGATCTCACTGACCTGGTCCTCCTCTTCGTCCTCGTCCTCGGCCAGCCTCTGTCTGCCTACTTCATAAAGTCTGCACACCGTGTCCATGTTCAGAGCGTCCATGCTGCCTTGGTTCTGGAAGGGAACACACAGCCCTTGAGCGGAGGGGACACACCTCAGTCCCGTTTGTGCCCAGGAACCTAACCCTGTTCTATCAAAGCCTCTGATGGCTGAAACGCCTGAGCTCCCTCCACAAGCGTTACATGTAGGGCACACGGGGATATGGGAAGGCAGGATTTGAAGACCTACATAGTAGGTTATAAACACAGGGGAGACCACTATCCTTGCAACGAGCCCCTCGTGACCCCTCTGAAGAAAGAATGGCTGTGTGACTCCAGGACACAGAACTGTGCATTATCTTATATTGGAACAACCTTATGATTTCTCTAGTACTGACTGTCCCCAACCTTACCAACTGAGTAATTATCGATAATCTACCACCAGAAACCTCCCAGTCTATCACACAGCTGATACAAAATGTATGTAAAGGAACTTGAAAAGGGCCCTGAGCATCAGAACAAAATGAGCAGGGCCTCCCGGCCTCCTGACAGGAAGCAGCTTTTACCTCAATGACGGCAAGATAGCAGTCTTTGGTATCTGTGCACAGGTCAAAGATGTTCCGCTTCACATCAATGGTTGCTGGAAAACACAAAGTGACAAGATTCAGGAGCGTGCTGGTGCTGCACTTTTTAACCTGTTCTTCTTCCACACGAAGTCAAGGTGATCCATCACAAGTATTTACACAACGCTTCTGCTGGTCAAAGAGAAGTGACAAACTTCTTGGAACGTAGAAGATCTTCAAAAAGGAACAAACATGGCGGGGGTGCGGGGGGGGGGGGGGCCGAGTGTCCCTTGGCGCTTACCTATGGGCTTGTAGTCAGTTGCATTAAACGTTCTGAAGGATGAGCCGAAGGGGCTCTTCATCCTCTCTTCCATCAAGTCATCTTCATCATCTGCCTGCAGCATAGCTAGGGGGGGAAGCACTTCTTTAAAATCAGAAACGTCTTAATGTCATTCAAAATTTGGTGAGTTCCTTATAAACAAATTTTCTCCTCAGCTATTAGTTGCCCCCTCATCCCCCCCAAATCCCCCTTGCATCTCACTTACGATGACAAACAACATCCACAAACTCGTACCAGCAACCCAATATGTATTTACACAGAGGACGGCTTCACACGGCCCAAAACCACCAGTGTGCAGGCTGTTTGCGGAGTTCAGGATTACTACCCAGTACTTCTTTCTATACAAGATCTGCAAAACTTTTTACCTTCCCTTTGGTCTCTCTTTGTACTATTGTTTTCTTTTATGTTACACCTTCCAAACGCCCCATGAGTGAGAGACTGGTTCCCACAGTGAGTACTGAGGTGTATCGGGGGCAGGAGAAAGGGAGACAGAATCAGGGGCAAAGTCGAATACCTCCATACATCACGGTTCCTGTGTGGTTGAACACCACACGGCACTGATCCAGAGCAGGAACGGTGTGTAACAGATGGAAGGTCCGAAGGTCCCACTGGGAGAAGAGTTAAGAAAGAAGGATTTCACAAGTCCAGGGCCCCTATAGTCCCCTCTCTTTGGGAGGAAGAGATCGAGAGGTCTGAGCCCAACTTAGGCACGTGCACAAGACCAAGAGCTGGGCACAGACGTACGTGCCTGTCACCCTAGCCATGCGGGAGGCTGAGACAGAGAGGCTCTCAGTTCCAGAATGGGGCTGAACCAAAATGTTCTCAAGACTCCATCTCCATGGAAGGTGCTCCTGTCATCCCAGTTACAACAGGAAGCCTAAAATAGGAGGATTGCAGGTCTAGGCACAGGAAGGAAGACCTTATCTCAAAATTAACCGGTGCCTAAAAGAGACCCTGTAGAAGAATGTCAGCTTTACAAGTGCAAGGCTCTGAGTTCAAGCCCCAGTACCAATGTGCACACATGCGCGCACGTGCGCACGCACACGCGCGCGCGCACGCGCACACACACACACACACACACACACACACACACAGAGGTGATTTTTGGTGTTTATTTTCCAATTTATTTTTGCAGGGCTAGAATAAGAACCCAGAGCAGAATGCATGCTAGCCAAGCACTCCAAAAACAAAGCTACGTCCTACCAGGACTCCATCTCAACCAGTAAAAAGCTGGATGTGGTGGCAAATGCCATTCATCCCAGCTACACAGACAATGTAGA
This sequence comes from Megascapheus bottae, assembly GCF_031878675.1. NCBI lineage: Eukaryota > Metazoa > Chordata > Mammalia > Rodentia > Geomyidae > Megascapheus > Megascapheus bottae. The sequence goes on along the minus strand of NC_143540.1, from coordinate 6,693,647 downwards.
CAGGAGCATAATCAAGACCAGCCGAGGCATACATATCCCAAAAGCAGCTAAAGCAAAAAGGGCTATGAACATGGCTCATGCAGTAGAGCAGGTGTCGACCAAACACAAGGCCCTGAGTTCTAACCCAATAGTGCCAATTAAAACAACAACAACAACAAAGAATAAACAAAAAACAGGAAAAGGCAATTCAATACTTCAAATTTTTTGCATAACCAACCAGAGGACAGATGGGAAGCAGATGTGCGTGTAAAGGATACAATCTCAGTATTGATGATGACCTCGAGCCCATTCGGATGGAAAACACCACTGATGTTCATGTTGAACTTGTCAAACTTGTGGATGGCCTGTGCCGAGCGGACATCCCAGAGGACGCCATCATTTAACACAAGATCATCTGTAGGGTTAAAGGTGGCACAGTTCCTCTTGTAGTTGTTGGCAAGATCTGGGTTAAACAGAGTCAACAGCTTGTTGCCAGTCTGAATATCATAAATCTTTAGAGAAGAAGGGGCGGGAAAAGAAAATCAGACCAGTCCATTCATTGACAAATTTAAAAGAAAAACTGTGTGTAAAATACGTCTCTCCCAAGCTTTCCCTGCATTATGAAAGCCTAATATTCTAAAGTAACTGCAAAGCTGCGTGTAGGCACTTTCTAGTTTCCCATTCAATATTTCAAAAACCCCTCTTCCACAAGTCAGAAAGAAATGAAATTACACTAGGCATCTTAATAAGAGCAATTCCTAATCTTCTCCCTTTCAAGAAACAGAAGAGGGCTTGCAGGCCTGGCTCAGGTAGCAGAGCAACATGAGCAAAAAACAAGCCTCAGATACTCAGTTCAAGTCATGGTCTCCAACAACAACAACAAAGAAACAAGTTTGTAACATTAAAATGAGAAATTCTCCACATGGATTAATCAGTGATGAGCTACAGAACACCCCTTAAAGTCTACTGCTTTGGGGAAAACCATCAAGAAAATAAAACTTTTCTCCTTTAAAATCTCTCCATGGACTGGGTGAGAGTTTGGCCTAGTGGTATAGTGCTTGCCTAGCATGCATGAAGCCCTGGGTTCGATTCCTCAGTACCACATACACAGAAAAGGCTGGAAGTGGTGCTGTGGCTCAAGTAGTAGAGCACTAGCCTTGAGAAAGCCCAAGGACAATGCTCAGGCCCTGAGCGCAAGCCCCACAACTGGCAAGCCCCCCACCCCAAAAAAAAGAAAGAAAAAAAAAATTCTCCATTTACATGTAACTTTAGCCCTACTCATACTAGAAGTTTTTAAAGTTTATAGTGTGTAATCCATGCAGAGATCAGATTCTTCAGCTTACAAGCATGTTGTAATAGGGCCAATCTTTCTAAAAACTTGTTTAAAACTTTTTTTTTTTTTAATTTTAATGTGTTGATCTAGAAACAAATAAGACATCACAAGGAAACAAACACATTCAGGTCATGGGGCAAACTAGCCTGGTCTCTTCAAGAATCAATGTCATGAATACTGGAGAAATGGTTCTCGGCTTTAAAACATTATTAAGACATAACAATCAAATGCAATGTGTGAATCTTTGGCTGGATCCTGGTTCAAAACAACAACAAAAACATTTGAAACCAAATACATCAAGAAGGAATGATTAAGAAAACTGAGTATGGACTGAACTATAATATTTTCAAATTTGGCAAATGTGATTATATAGTAAAACATATTGTTAGGAGAAGCTATAAGACTTAAGAGATAAAATGTCATGCTGCTGTTGCAGCTTACTTCCACAAGCGACTCAGTGAAATATACACATTCACACAAAATATAGGCAAAATATTGAACAGACAAATCTAGGCAGTGAATATATATGCTATTCTTTCAGTTTTTCTATGTTACGATGTTTACGAGTGAAAAGTTGGGGGGTGGGGCAGGCTCTGGGGACTCACGCCTGCACTTCTAGCTAGGATTACAGATCTCAGGAGGCTGAGGATCTCGTGATCTGAGGATCACGGTTCAAAGCCAGCCCAGGCAAGAAAGTCCATGAGACTCTTATTTCCAGTCAACCACCAGAAAACAGGAAGTGGGACTGTGGCTCAGTAATACAGCACTAGCCTTGAGCTGAAGAGCTCAGGGACAGCACCCAGCCCAGAGTTCGAGCCCCATGACCAAAAAAAGAACAAAAGAAAGAAGGAAAAAAAGAAAGGTCTCTATTGTGTCTCTTTCTCACACATTCTTCCATCTGATCAGGGTTTCACCTCACTGGCGTACATGGTTAATGATGCCACCACAAGGTTAAACTGAAGTCTCCGCTCAGTCCTGGTCATGTAGCACATCAGTACTTGTCCTGATGTTCAAGCCTTTCTCAAATAGGCCTTCCACTGGCTTCTAGAGCATATCTGTCTCCTGGGCTTCTGCCTGTATTACCAGCCCCGCCCTCTGGTCCTCCACCCGGGTCCTCTTCATATGTCAGCTATCAAGGGCTCTCACTTTTTCTCTCTAGTTTAAATTCAGTCCAAACTACAGGATGTGCACCTCACCTCCACTACTGCCCACACACTTTCCCAATCCTTTCCTTCCATTCCCCCTGGAAGCCTGTGGATTCTTCAATACTTCTTAAATACTTACATGGGCAATGTCTCCTTTTGTGCCTATAACCCGATCCTGAGAGTGCTTACTGAACTCAACATAATGATCTTCGGTAAAGGAATGCCTATAGGAAAAATGCAAGTACTTAAGTGACAGGTTTTCAGGACACATACTTTCAACCAATTAAACAGTGATTTCCACCAGGTGGCTCACGCCTGTCATCCTAGCTACTCAGGAGGCTGAGATCTGAGGATCTCAGTTCAAAGCCAGCCCGAAGAACAAAGTCCATGAGACTCTTATCTCCAATCATGCACCAGAAAATCCGAAGTGGCACTGTGGCTCAAGTGGTAGTGCACTAGCCTTGAGCTGAAGAGCTCAGAAATATCGCCCAGTCTCAGAATTTAAGCCCCATGACTGACAAAAAAAAAAAGTTCCTGAGTTCAAACCCCAGTATTACTCAAAACAAAGATTAAAAAATCTTAATTCAACATGAATTGGATAACTGGCAACACCTCACATTATTTCTTTTTCAAAAAGGCTTGTAGCTTAAAATCATTTGAATAGGGATATGAATTAAGTAGCATAGAGAAGCTAGGCTGCAAAAACAAATACGTACTTCATATCAAATACTGATTTCATTCCCCATAGTGCAGACAATGGCTGGCTCCACGTAGCAGATGTCAGCAGCAAGGATCCATCCTAAAAAGAGGAGACCAAAAGCGAGTAATTGTGTGTACGTACATGCAAGTATTAGTGCCTGTCACTAATATCTGAAAATCAAGCACAGTAGGCACAACTGTAATATCAGCACTTGGAAGCTATAACAGGAAGAACATGAATTAAAAGACAGTCTGGGCTACAGAGCAAGACTAGCTCACAAACTGCAGGAGTAAGAGCTACTCAGTGATAAACCACTAGTGAAGGATGCACAAGGCCTAGGCCCAAGCCCCGGTACTCAAAGAAAAAAACATTAAAATACAGGCTGGCATTGTGGCTTAACTATAGAGCACTTGCCTAGCAAGCCAAGGCCCCAAGTTCATACCCTATTACCACCAAATTGGTTAATTTAAAAAAATATGTACCGATTGTAAATACAGACTCCCTCCTTGAACACTTGTTTGTTAAACTTGTCATTTAAAATATGATGTAAAAATCAACGTTAATAAATTCTTTAAAAAAATATATATATATATGTACCAGGCTAGGCACAGATGGCTCAGGAGTCTAAGTTCTAGACTCTTTATCACTAAAAAGCAAAAGCAGAGAAGTAATTCAAACAGTTGAGCATCAGCCATGAGTAAAAAAATTGAACATGAGGTCCTAAGTCCAATACTGGAGTAAAAAAAAGAAGAGAACAGGAGTATGACCTAGTGGCAGGGTGCTCGCCAAGTATGCATAACGCCCTGGGTTCGATTCCTTAGTACTAAACACAGAAAAAGCCGGAAGTTGTGCTGTGGCTCAAGTGGTAGAGCACTAGCCTTGAGGAAAGTCCAAGTACAGTGCTCAGACCCTGAGTTCAAGCCCCAGGACTGGCAAAAAAAAAAAAAAAAAAAGAAGAAGAGGAGGAGGAAGAAAGAAAACTATATAGGCCAGGTGGTGGCTTGTAACTGTAATCTTAGCTCTATACAGAAGGTGGAGATCTGGGGATCATGGTTCAAGGCCAGCCCAGTCAGTAAAGTCCATGAGAGTCTTATCTCCAATTAAACACTACAAAGCCAGAAGTATTGGTAGAGCATTAGCCTTGCCCACAAAAGCTCAGGGACAATGCCCAGGCCCCAGGGCCAGCATACACCCCTTCCCCCACCACACACACATACCTCACCACTGTTACCTTAGAAAGAAAGTACAAACCTCCCTGGAATAAGAAATATTCAGAAAGGACTAGGATTTACATATATGAACCTACAGTGTTGTATGGAATAATTCAATTTGAGAGAACATTAACTCTTTCTAAACTGGAAAAGAAAAAGAAAAAGAAATAAAGAAAGACCACAACAGTTTGAAGGGGGAGGAAAAACACTTGGGAAGATGTCAAAGACAGTTTCTCTTAAAATTTGGCAATATTCTTCAGCTTCCCTCTGAAATGTGAGTCAAACTCACCTAAAGGGAAAGCCCCATAAAGGGTGAATCTCTTTACCCCAACACACCAGTCCATCTGAGGAAGACTGAGAACATCCAGAAAAGGAACCCTTACCCTAGAAGGCTCCAGATGTGTGATGGCCGAGTTGTGGCAGTTGTAGCTGGCCTCCTCCTGTCCGCTGAAAACATTATAGAGCTTCAGCTGCCCTGTGCAGGTCCCCAGCATCAGGAACCGCTCCCGCGCCGAGAACGCACAGCACGTGAAGCCACTCTCATCTTCGTTTGCTTCCCGGAATACTGAAATGGGACGAAATCTAAGCAAAAAAAAAAAAAATACCATCAGAGAGTGGATATGCAGGCTCACCTGAAAAAAACTGCTAGAAGGAAGAAAAGAACATGAACCATGAGGTTTCAAAAAGTGGGCTGTTAAAAAGGAAACGAAGAGGCTGGGAGTTTGGCTTAGTGGTAGAGTGCTTGCCTGGCACGCCTAAAGACCCAGGTTCGTTCCTCAGTACCACATTCATAGAAAAAAACAGAACTGGTGCTGTGGCTCAAGTGGTAGAGTGCTAGCCTTGAGAAAGCCCAAAGACAGTGCTCAGGCCTTGAGTTCAAGCCCCAGGACTGGCAAAAAAAAAAAGGAATGTGCAAATTTAGACAAGAAAAATGTCCATGTAGGGCCAGGAGTGTGACCTAGAGGTAGAGCGCTTCCCTAGCATGCACGAAGACCGGGGTTCGATTCCTCGGTACCTCACATACATGGAAAAGAGCCAGAAGTGGTGCTGAGGCTCAAGTGGCAGAGCTCTACCCTTGAGAAAGTCCAAGGACAGTGCTCAAGCCCTGAGCTCAAGCCCAGGACTGGCAAAAAAAAAAAAAAAAAAAAAATGTCCATGTGATCCTACAGCCTATACCTGAGACTTGCAAAAGAACACAATGGAAGGTAACCTGGACTAGCACAGCAAAACGTGACTGGACCATCACATCGGTACACTGCCAACAGTCACACAATGAACCCAGAGCAGGCAAAAGGCGGCACGCTTACACGCTTCGTGTATCACATAAAGTGACAGCTGTATTTCAAGCCAACGGATGGCTTTCTTATCATGCTCCCAAACACTGCCCCAACAGTTTGAGTGGAGGAGGCCTTCCAGTGTGCAGGGGATGTGGGCCCCTTCCTTACCTGCTGAAGATCAGGTGCCTGTCAAAGCAGCCACCATCTACCCCTCCGTATTTGGGAAACGATGCCCTGCGGTTTAGCCTTGAGGTAAAGTTTATTGGCGCTTGCCGCCTCTGTTTTGGCTCGGGACATTGGTGAGGAGTAAAAAGAGAGAAAGGTGGGCAGGTGGCAACGGGGTTCTTGCAGCGAGCGTGTTGCTCTCTAAGATATTCTGTGATGATACTGTCCAGCGTAGGTGGGGAAGGAAGGTGTCTATCCAACTGCTTTTTGATGGCTGGGCTTTGGCTGTAGGCGCCATGGTCCGACTTCTGCCGCAGCACTCGGATTTTCCTCCCATTGCAAGGTGACGGTCTCTCTCTGATAAAACTGATCCTACCGATCAAAGGCGAGTTGCCAGCGTAAGACGGGCCAGGCAGAGCGAGCGAACCCTGGGGGGGCCGTGGCTGAGGATGGGCAATGGGGGCAGAAGGAGCAGTGGCACCCACGGCGGCGTGACTACCCAGTCGAGTTGCAATGCCATTAGCAATGCGAGGGGTTCGGGGGAGAGAGACGGGAGATGCAGTGGCAGTTACTGGGGTGAAGGCAGAAGAATGGGAGGCTGCGGTCATGGGCAGGTCGGCCTCTTTCGTCAGCACAGTTGCCGTCTCTCCAAGCCCTTTAGAAATAAGATGGTTTCTTATCAAAAGAAGCAGCTCTTTCTCGGGGAAGGAGATTCGGGACTGGGCTACGACATCTGCTTTCTGTAGTCGTGCCAGGGACACATCCGTGCCAATGAGAAGTGGCTTTCCTGACACGCGCTCTATGAGTTCGGCAGCATACTTGCAGAACTTGACATGGTCGCTGCGCTTGTCCTGCAGCACTGGCTCCTTCATCAGCTGCTGGATCTGGCAGCTGCTGAAAAGGGGCAGCTTGCTGATGATCTGCCGCACCGTGCTGCTACGGGACAGGCCCACCAGGGCCTTGCAGGCCAGGGCCCTGATCTGGTCTGCGTCTGTGATGGGCATCTTGATGGACAGTAAGGACAGGAGCACCTTGATGCCGTTGTTAGACTGGACCACATTCCACATCTTAGCCAGGGTGTGCTCACTGCTCTTGGGGGTCTGAGGCAGCTTTCTCCGAGGAGTTCCAGAGATAAACTTGCCGATACTGGATATTCGGTTATCCGGGCCACACACACAATTGATGATAATCTGAAGTGCTGACTTCTGAATTTCAGCATCATGGATAAAGAACTCACCCTCAGCCACTCCCAATATAATGCTGATACCTAGGAAGGGGGGAAAAATTACAGTAGTACTCATAAAACTAAGGGCTAACTTGAGTGGTTGTGACAGTTTCAAATTTCTGAGTTGTATCTTTTGTTCTTTTCTAAAATTACAGAACATTTCTTAAGCGCAAAGCATAAATACAATGGGTTCTTCTACAATGCACCTTTGCGATGCAATACCTCATGTATAATAATGGGTCAGTCATGAAGACTCATTGCAATGTTTCATAGGTAAATGGAGCATATATAGTGAGAATGAATTAAAACCTTCTGCAGGAAAACCAAAAGCCCTCAAGCTTAGCTACCACCACGGCAGCTACATATGGAGGAAATTCATTACATATTAAGGAAATTTAAAACAATGGGCTTGGAATGTGGCGTAGTAGTAGAGCGCTTGCCTGGCATGCATGAAGCCCTGGGTTTGATTCCTCAGTACCACATACACAGAAAAAGCCAGAAGTGGTGCTGTGGCTCAAGTGGTAGGGTGCTAGCCTTGAGCAAAAAAAAAAAAAAAGAGGCTCAGGGATAGTGCCCAGGCCCTGAGTTCAGGCCCCACAACAAAACAAGTGCCTGAACCTTGGACTTACACCTCAGTATGGCACAGCACCTCCAGGCTTACCGCAGAAGCACCCTCCTAAGCCTACTCAGAATAAGGTACATTTTCTTTTCCTTTTTTTTCTCCTTGTGCCAATCCTGGGCACAGGAACCTGCTAGTCCCATAAACCTTATTTTTTAGTACAAGATTCCACAGGATAACGTTTTCACAAGTACACAAGTTACCATTATACCAAAAATGCTTTAACTGTTGGCAAGCCCTGAGTTGATTAGCAGGATTCCCTCCTGTGAAACTGCAAGGTGTTCTTAAAAGGAAACAGAAATGGAATCTTCCTCTACTACCTTCTGTCCTAATATGCCCAGGCCGGGTAAATAGCCAGCACAGCAAAGGAAAACAAATCCACATCCAATGATTAAAATGGTGAGCTGCTACTTACCTACAGTGGAGATGGTAGAACCAGCCTCATCTAACACATCCACTGATTCTGCCAACTGGAGCTGGATTTTCGGCACTACAGTGAGAATAGCCAGGACATCCAAAGCAAAGCGCACAGTGTCATTCCTGGGCAGGAAGAAAGAAAGAGTTAAAAGGAAATTATAAAATATTAATCGCTTAGAAAGAAAGATTCAATAGAATGGATCATTTGTGTGACTCTTGAGAGAACCTTCCTCACTGGTGTGGATAATAGTCTATATAGAAAGTAATCTGGAATATGAAACATGATTCTTCAAATATTCATAATCTTTGGGTCAGGAATTTCACCTACACCAATCTGTCTTAAGAAGATAATCAGCTGGGAGCTTGTGGCTCATGCCTGTAATCCTAGCTACTCAGGAGACTCAGAGCTGAGGATCATGATTCAAAGCCAGCCCGGGCGTAAAAGTCCATGGGACATTTATCTCAAGTTAATCATAGGAAAAGCAGGAAGTGGTGCTGTGGCTCAAGTGGTAGAGAGCTAGTCTTCAGCAAAAAGACCTCAGGGACTGCACCCAGGCCCAGAGTTCAAGCTCCAGGACTGATTTTAAAAAAACAAAGTATATATAGTTTCAAGCAGAAGCAAGATATTAAAAGTCAAAGTATGTGTGTGTGTGCACGCGCGTGCACACACACACACACAAAGAAAAATGTAAAAAAACTTTAATCTCAAGCACTTCTACAGCTAAAACATGTAAAATGTATAACTTCCGAAGAGTATCATGCTAGATCTTCCTCACTGTATAAAGTATACAATCACTAACACCGTATATAAGACCAAACACCCTGTAAATTAAAAGCCACATTTCCATGTTTAATTAGTTTCTCAGATTCAATAAAAGTTTGTTGACTGTATACCATGTACAAACCAAACCAACATCACTTTAAACAAAGCAAAAATCAGCATCATATTTAATTTGAATCTCGCTGGTCCCACCTTGCATAATAGGTCTTCCAATTGCAGGCAATAGAAATAAGCTGTAACAAGAGTTGTACACAAGAAAGTTTGAGGAAGACTTCAGCTGGTTCCCAGTAGAGTTGCGCTGGGCCATATTCTATCAAAAACTCCATCATTTCCACAATCTGCTCGTGAGTATACGAACAAGCCTAAGTGGAGAAAATAGAGATTGTTATTATAACACATAGGTATCACCTGACTTCTTAGGCATACCTCATTGTATCCACAGATTTTGGGGGTGGGTAGGTTATGTTTTTGACAGTGTCAGGGTTTAACAAACAAATAGGTTTAAAAAACAGCTTTCAAATTCCACAGTTCTTGAGTTAATCTTCTACCTACACTTCACAGCTTAAAAGGAGAAAGTAGCACCAAGAAATGGATGTCATCTTAATTTGTCATTTAAAAAAAAAAAAACACATGTAGATACTGTCAGGGGGCAGTGGCTCAAACCTATAATCCTAGCTACTCAGGAGACTGAGATCTGAGAGTTGCAGTTCAAAGCCAGCCAGGGCAGGAAAAGTCTTGAGACTCTTATCTCCAATAAACTACTCAGAAAAAGCCAAAAGTGGCACTCTTGGCTCAAGTGGTAGAGTGCTAGCCTGGAAAAAAATCTCAGGGACCCAGTACCTGACCCAGAGTTTATGCCCAGTCAAAAAGGACCAGTCAAAAAGAAAAAAGAGGGCCGGGAGTTTGAACTAGTGGTTAAAGTGCTTGCCTAGCATGCATGAAGACCAGGGTTCGATTCCTCGGTACCACATATAGAAAAAAGCTGGAAGTGGTGCTGAGGCTCAAGTGGTAGAGCTCTAGCCTTGAGAAAGTCCAAGGACAGTGCTCAGGCCCTGAGCTCAAGCCCAGGCCTGGCAAAAAAAAAAAAAAAAAGAAAGAAAAAAGAAAAAAAAAGAACCACAGGCACTAATTGTGGTTCCAAAATAATTAGAAGATTCCAAAATGATACAGAAGAAATTATAGATACTATAGACATACTCTATCCCAAAAGAAATTCTCAGGAGATTTAATATTCTTCAATTGTTCTACTCAACCCAGAGTCCTGTTGAGATTCCGAAGACAGGAATTTGAGCTTCAGGCTAGGAATGCTAGAGCATGTTAGCACACTGTCTCTTTGGCTGGGAGAGATGGAGGACAATGGAAGGGTTGACCCTGATGATCAAGATGCATTGTAGCCAGAAACAGTCAGTTGAATTGAAACTCCTTTGTACAACTACGTAGATACATTTTTTTTTCTGCTTTCATTGTTCCTTCTACTTTTTTTATTAAAGAATTTATTAATGTTGATTTTTACATCATATTTTTAAATGACAAGTTTAATAAACAAGTGTTCAAGGAGGGTAATTGTGTTTTTTAAAGCACCTACACCGGCTTACCTTGTACGGGGGCTGAGGGTGAACAAGAATACCACCCTCAGTCCTCTGAAGTGACTGCTTCACTTGTTCCAATTTAATGGCCAGATGAGCCTCGAAATACTTGCGCAAGGCCATGCAGGTATGTTTCCCGGTCTGGCGACTGGCAAAGATCTCATCATCACTCAGAAGTGCACCCTGATCTTCCAAATTTAGAATCTCCAAAGTACTGATCTATTGGTCAGAAAGGACGAGACAGGAGAAAATGGGGAAAGGAAAAGCGATACGAATAAACACCCCTGTGCTTAAAAGACTGGCAAGTTATTGACGTTTCCATACATATGCAACATGCTCAGAGTGGCCACATGAGGGCAGAATGTTAAAGGACATATATGGGGGGGGCAGGTGTGGTGTTAACAATCCCATTAATGTTAGCGCTTTGTAGGCAGAGGCAGGAGGACTGTGAGAGTTCGAGGCTAACTGGCCTGCATAACAAGTTCCCAACCAACCTGGGCTATCTACCGAGATCCTGTCTTAACATCATAAAACTATTGCTTTGGGGAAGATGAAGATTACCAGCAGAAATTCCTCTTACAAGATGACTATGTCAGTCAGTCCTTGGACCACATAAAGAACAAAGGAAGGGAACTGGGATATAGGTCAGTGATTAAAAACAAATCAAAACGAGCAAGAGAGAAATTTGTGAATTAAGGGAAAAAGAGAATTTTCCTGAGGAATGATAATAAAACTCCACTCACAGGCTTCCTCTCTTCCATTAGGTGATGCTAAAGAACAGCCCCATCAAGCAGGACCCCTACGTCTAGCAAGAGAAGCCCAAGAGAAAAGCTCACCAAGTTCACCAGACGACGAAGACCATCGTATCGGTCGAAGAGCTCCAAGACAGCCCGGAAGGAGAAGCAAATTGAGAAGAACATGGTGGCATGGCAGCACCCCGAGGCGTGGGAACATTCCATTAGCCACAGGGTATAGTTTACGACATCAGAGAGAACGTTGTGGGGATGCATGCACACCTGCACAAAAACAATTTTTTTACTTGGAAAAAAAAAAAAACAAAAATCTGGGCAAAGGAGTCCGAAGCCATGAAAATTTCACCAATATAGACCGGTATCTTTATAGATTATGATGATCATTCTCAGTTAAAGTTACAATTCCAATTTTACAACCTAATCATCCCAAAGCTGACAATATTTAAATCCAATCTATACTAGCTAGGTTCCTACAAATATTATCATTTAATGCTCCCACAGGATGTTATATTGGTACCAAATTCCCAATTAACAGATGAGAAAGAAACTCTTAAGTCTTTCCCACAGAAAGCAAAAGTCAAAAGTAACTGTGCCTACTGTCAGTCCAGAGCTTAGTATCCATTGTTTCACCGAATCAAGATGTTGCTTTGGGGCCAGGAGTTTGGCCTAGTGGTAGAGTGCTTGCCTAGGATGCATGAAGACCCGGGTTCAATTCCTCAGTATCACATACATAGAAAAAAAAGCCAGAAGTGGTGCTGAGGCTCAAGCGGTAGAGCTCTAGCTTTGAGAAAGTCCAAGGACAGTGCTCAGGCCCTGAGCTCAAGCCCAGGATGGGAAAAAAAAAAAAAAAAAAAAAAAGTTGCTTTGTACTCTTCCTCGGGTTGGTTTTGTAGTCTTTCCTATATTTCAGCCATAATTCACAGGTTAATTTACTTTTTGTTTTGTTTTTCTGTTTGTCAATCACAGGGTTTGAACTCTGGGCCTGGGCACTGTACCTGAGCTCTACCACTTGAGCCACAACGCCACTTCCAGTTTTCTGGTGACTCACTGGAGGTAAGAATTTCATGGACTTTCCTGCCCAGGCTGGCTTTGAACCACGATCCTCAGATGTCAGCCTCCTGAGTAGCTAGAATTACAGATGTGAGCCACTGGCGCTAATTTACTATTCTTAAAGAGTACCAATCTTGACATGATGCTGACCTCAAGAAGGAAAAAAAAAAAATGGTCTTTTGGGAAGGGGGAACAGAACTAGGGCTTATGATGTGAGCCACTTGGTTTGTTTTCCTCATAGCTGGTTATTCTACCACCTCAGGCCCACCTCCACTTCTGAATCTGGGCTAGTTAACTGGAGACAAAAAGACTTACTCTTTCCATTGCATCCTGGTTGTAGGACAGGTAATACAAACACATGGATACACCAGTGGCAGCCATAGAAGGACGAGGAATTTCCAGTAATTTCTGTACCCCACCATGGGCAACAAATTCTGTGGCAAATTTGTTATGGAGCAGGAGAGACGCTAGGTGCTAAAACAAAGACACGTTACCATAGAACAATCTGAAAGAAAAACTACAACATCTCTTCATTTTCTTTTTTGGTGCTGATTCTGGGGCTTAAACTCAGGTCCTCCAGTTCTTCCTTACTTGGCTTTCTTGGCTGACATTAGACCTCTGGAGCCATTTTTGCAAATAAACTCACAAACTTTTCCTGCTTGGCTTCTAACCTCTATCCTGCAGGTCTCAGGCTCCTATGTAGCTAGGATTACGGGCATGAAAATTAGCACTCAACTTAAAAATTAGCCTCTTTTTAAATGATCCTTAATATATCCTCAAATAAGAATTTTTTTGGGGGGGCCTGGGCACGGTCCCTGAGCTCTTCAGCTCAAGGATACCACCCTACCCCTTGAGCCACAGCACCACTTCCTGTTTCCTGGTGGTTAACTGGAGTTAAAAGTCTCATGGACTTTCGTGCTGGGCTGGTTTTGAACCGTGATCCTCAGATCTCAGCCTCCTGAGTAGCTAGGATTACAGGTATGAGCCACCATAGGAATCTTGAACAAAGCATCAAAACTAGTAATTTTTGTCTTTTACTTTTTGTTAATTTCCTATTCAATTGCCACTAGTCTCTCTAGGTGGATTTGATCTCCTACCTAATTTTATTTGTTTTTTGTTTGTTTAGGTCATAGGGCTTGAACTCAGGTCCTGCCTCTGAGCTCTTTCACTCAAAGTTAGCAATCTACCACTCTGAGCCACAGCATTACACCTGGTTTTCTGGTGGTTAATTGCAGATAAGAGTCTCTTGGACTTTCCTGCCCTGGTTGGCTTCGAGCCATGATCTCTGCCTCCTGAGTCTCCAGGTGGTAGCCAAGGTACCCAGTGTGCCTCCATAATTTTTAGGACAAGGGTGCACAATATTAGCTGAGACTGCTTTATGACTTTAAGCCTAGGCTAACATAGTCAGGCCCTGAGGAAGCTAGAGCTCCCCCTCCTGTTTCCAGTAACAGGACACAGACCACACAGATTTAGTTACAAGATTTTATATCTTGCCAAGGTCAATAGCGAAAACCACAGACATAGTCTTTATTAGTTTTCTCAACACCTAGGCTGATCCTTCTTAATGATTTATATCCCTCCCCTCTTCATCCTATTCATTAGACAACTTCTACCATGCTTCCATTCAATCTTGCCCTCAATACATTATCACTTCTGACACGTGACTGCTTTTCTCATAATGTCACTCCTATCTATGGTGGTATAATTCACTCCTCTGCCACACTGGTAGGTGGGAAGAGATTAACTTATTCTAGTGGCTTACCACCACCTATAATCCAGCTCATCTCATTCCTACTGAAAAAAGTTCCACTTTTTGTTCCTGGAATTATATCTAAATGAGATCCAATTCCTCCTCAATATTCTTGTTTAACTCATTTTATTTCTACAGCTTCCGTGTATGCTCCTTCTATACTACCGGAATCATTCCTTTTCAACAAAATGATACGGTGAGCTTTCTATCGTTTTGTTCTATAAGAAGGATCTCATTTGAGATTGTTTTCTTGTTCATTCATATTGTTTTCTTTGATCTCTCTAAGACTTTGCATGTAAACAGCTGAGTGATGACACACATTGTAATTTCCCACATAAAAATCTACAGCTACCTTCCACTGAATCCTATTCAAGATGACAGTGTATTTGCAAACAAAACCTTCAGACCACTATAGGCAATTCAAACTATTAGTTCACATGTTAATGCATGTGCGCACACGCACATGTGTGCACACACATACACACACACACACACACACACCACCAGTGTGGCTGGTCACTGTAACTACCTTATCGAACCTCACAAGTACAAAACACTTCTATTAATACAATGCCCAGCAACCTAATTTTAAAAGAACTTTACCTTGAGGGCCTCAAATGTAAGCAGGACATCATTAGTCTGTTTCAGATCAATATAAAACATCATCAACTCTCGTGATCCAAGTTGCATAAATATGGGAAGTAACTGAAATGAGAAACAAAGTCTTGCATTTGGTTTTGTTTTTTACACATTCCCCATTACACTTCATGAAGAGATCAACAAAACGAGGTACCTGGCCCCCCATGAATGGTAAACATATGAACAGACTTCGTTCAAACAGGCTCTTTCAGAAATGACCTACATAAGTCCTTACCAGAGGGCCGGGAATGTGGCTTAGTGGTGGGGTGCTTGCCTAGCATGTATAAAGCCTTGAGTTATATTCCTCAGTACCACATAAACAGGAAAAGACAGAAGTGGTGCTATGGCTCAAGTGGTACAGTACGAGACGAGCAAAAGAAGCTCAGGGACAGTGCTGCGGCCCTGAGTTCAAGCCCCAACACTGACAAAAATAAATACATAAGTAAAGTAAATTCTTACCAGTCTGGGATGAAGATTTTTCTGGATTAGACTTAAGAATGTATCAGTGAATAAGTACAACCATAAAATGCCTCACAAATAAATACTCCCACAAGATGAATGGTATGTTTCCCGGTAAACTTACCTCCTGATACTCTCCTAGAGGGGTCAAATATTGGAGGATGAGCCGCTGCTCAATAGCAGGAGTCATGGGGTACAGGGTATAATTGGTGCCAATCACCCAGGGGGACATTTCTGACCAGCTGCTGTTAGATAGCTCAACAAACACACGATCTGGTTCAGAAGATGAGAAACCCAATTTCTGCTTGGCTTTCCTAAAGCTCTCTCTGTCACCCTGTTTTGTCGATTTGTTTTTCTTCAGTCCTCCTTCCTCAGGCTTGGCTGCTGAGTTCACTCGACTGCTGGTCTTGTGGCTTGATTCAAGGTGAAAGGAGATCTCCATATCTCCAGAGGCTTCCTCATGTTCTCCATCCACGGCATCTACTGCCATGTCACCGTAGTCCATATCAACAGCTTCCTCATCGAGGGGCAGCAGGGGTTCTGAGAAGAGCTTCCGCGGGCTAGGACGCTTGTTCTCCTGCCGCAGAGCTACTTCCTGAAGCTGGAGCTCCCTCAATCTCCGAAGCACTATCGCCACCTATCAACACACCGTGGAGTGAAAGGAGTGGGTCTCTTTGGGCATCTTACACGATTCTTAATATATTTTTTTTTCCTTGGTTTGGGATTTTTGAGATAAACCCAGGCTAGTTTTGAACTCTTAATCCTGCCAGGTGCTAGGATTACAGCTGTGTGTCTCAGCTTATTAAGTAATTCTCATTTCTGCTTTAGAAGAACTGGATGCTCACAAATTTAACCTAGTATCTGATATTTGTATTGAGCAGATGACTATGTTGAGTCAATTCCGATAACTAGATAGAAATCTTCTTTCAGCCGACACAGTGGCTCACACCAGTAATTCTAGCTACTGAGAGGCTGAGATCTGAGGATTCAAAGCCAGCCTAGGCACTAAAGAATATGAGACTCTTATCTCAATTAATCACTAGAAAACGGGAAGTGGAGCTGTGGCTCCAGAGGTAGGGCATTAGCCTTGAGATGAAGAGCTCAGGGACCATGCCCAAGCCCAGAGACTAAGCCCCAGACTGTCCAAAAAAACCCCATGGCCAATCTTTTGGATCAAGGTAGGCTGAGCCATTACATCTAAAGAGGTAAAAACTAAAGGCCAGGAGCATAGCCTTAGTGGTAGAGTGCATGCACCTAGCATGCACAAAGACCAGGGTTCAATTCCTCAGTACCGTACACATAGAAAAGCCAAAAGTGGTGCTGTGGCTCAAGTGGCAGAGCTCTAACCTTGAGCAAAAAGTGTCCAAGGACAGTGTCCAGACCCTGAGTTCAAGCCTCAGAACTGGCAAAAAAATAAAAAATAAAAAAGGACTTGTGGAACCAGGGCCTGGGCCTGGGCGTTGTCCTGAGCAATTCTGCTCAAGACTACCACCCTACCCCTTGAGCCACAACACCACGAAAAGGGCTAATTTTTTAAAATTTATTTTTGGTGCTGTTCCAGAGCATGAACAGAACCTTATGCTCTCACTTGGATCTTTTCTTTTAGTTTCTTTTCTTTTTCTTTTTTTTTTTTTGGGGGGGGGGGAGGGTGGGATGGGTCAATTGTGAGGCTTGAATTCAGGGCTTAGCACTGTCCCTAACCTTTTTTGCTCAAGTAAGCACTCTTCCACTTTGAACCATAGCTCCACTTCCAGTTTTTAGGTGGTTAATTAGAAGTAAGAGTTGCATAGCCAGGTACTGGTGGCTCACACCTAATATCCTCCTAAATACTCAGGAGACTGACGCCTGAGGATCGAAGTTCAAAGGGAGCCCAGGCAAAAAGTCCCTATGAGACTCTATCTCCAATGAACTACTCAAAAGCCAGAAGTGGCACTTGAGTCACAGGGACAATGACTAAGCCCTGAGTTCAAGCTACACAACTGACCAAAAAGAAAAGCCATGATCCTTGACTACAAAAAAGTTATTTTCCATAAATGTTGATATTATACTTATGCTCCAGCACAAGGTAATAATAAATAAGATCTACCTAGCTACATTCAGACAGCAGTTAGCAACTCTGAGCACCTTCTTCGTAAGAAATAAGCAATCTTAAATAGTCCTTACCAGCTGGGAGTTTTCATCCCTGTAGTTGGCAGCAATGTCTTGATTTTCCATAGCACCTCCTAACAGTCCAGTAGAGTATGTCCTCAATGGTTGATCAGCTTCTCGGGCCCATTTGAAAAGATTCTCAACAATTCCTTCCTGTAGTAAAGGAGACTGTACAATTTAGAAAGTGCCCACTTTCATAACTAAAAATGTAAGTCAAGATTTCTGTCTCATAACAAAAGTAAATATTCTCAATGCTGTTTATAAGAATTAAAAATGTATGGCTGGGAATTTGGCCTAGTGGTAGAGTGCTTGCCTAGCATGCATGAAGACCTGGGTTCGATTCCTCGGTACCACATACATAGGAAAAAAAGCCAGAAGTGGTGCTGAGGCTCAAGTGGTAGAGCTCCAGCCTTGAGCAAGTCCAAGGACAGTGCTCACGTCCTGAGTTCAAGGCCCAGGACTGGGAGAAAAAAAGAAAAGAAAGAAAACAAAAGAAACACAACTATCACTTTTGTGTTTAACTAAGTACCTTTTCTTGAAAGACAACAGCAGTTTCCAGCCCCGGCATGATGTCCAACAGTAGTCTGCAAGCTGCGGTGTTTAAAGGGGGCTCTCGGCTTGTCATCACATATGCATTCACCAGCTAGAAAGAACAGGGGGTCCAAGGGGGAGGAAGAGAAAGGAGAAAGAAAGTGTGGAAGAAAGGTGATCAATATATGATCTATGCATGTATAGAAATACCACAATAAATCCCATTCACTTGTATAAACAATCTGGGCTAATTATGACTTTCCTATTTTTAAAAAAAAGTTCTATTTGTATGAAATTCAACCTAGTCAAACTAAAGAAATGTAAAAAAAAAAAAAGAGAAAATACTAAGATTAGATTCATTACTTTCTTTTTCAGATTTGTTGGATTATTTTTTGTTTTTTAAAGCCATGTACATCAGAAATTTTACTAGAAATCCTAGGGCTTTCACAGTCACTAAACGCTGAACTTTTTATATTTGCCACTATTATAATTATTAGAAAAAAATTATTTGTAGAAGATAATTTGAATAATCTTTTTTAAAAATTTTATTGTCAGGGTGATTTATAAAGGGATTATATTCATAAGGTAGCAAGTACATCACTTCTCAAACATTGTTACCCCTGCTCTTGTTTTTCTCCCACTTTTTCTCCCCCTGGTTTTGTTTGTGAAATTTGACGGGTGGGCTTGCTTATTGTTTTGTGTTGTTGTTTTTTTTTCTTGAGGAAGAATATACATAGCCCAGGCTGGCCTTGAACTCTCTATCTTCCAGCTACAGCCTCTAAAATGCTGGGATTACAGGCATCCACATCATTTTCCTTTTTTTTTTTTTTCCGTCAGTCCTGGGGGCTTGAGCTCAGGACCTAAGCACTGTCCTTGGGTTTTTCCAAGGCTAGAGCTCTATCACTTGAACCACAGCACCACTTGTGGCTTTTTTTCTGTGTATGTGGTATCAAGGAATCAAACCCAGGTATTTGTGCACGCTCGGCAAATCTCTTACTACTAGGCCAAACTCCGGGCCCCTTCATCATTTTCTTAAAAAATACGAAAGAAGTTCTCAGCTACAGAGCTTGACAACTGTTGATAAAACCTTTAATTATAGTTAATGATCTTGCTTAGCCAAGATGATATAGTTTCTCCTGTAGCTTTAAAAATGCCAAAATCTTACCTCCAATTGTCAACCAAAAAAAAGCCAAACTAGGGCTAGAAATGTAGCCTAGCGGTAGAGTGCTTGCCTAACACGCATAAAGCCCTGAGTTCAATTCCTTAGTACCACATACACAGAAAAATCTCCAGAAGCGGTAGAGTGCTAGCCTTAAGCAAAAGAAGGTCAGGGACAGTGTTCAGGCCCTAATTTCAAGCACAGGATCAGTGCACATGTGCACCTGTGCACGCTCGCATGCACGCACGCGCGCACACACACACACACACACACACACAGTGCGTAAGAATAAATACAATATAGACGTCAAAAATAATACCTAAACTTATCAGGCTCTCATTAAGGGCATTACATGTTAACTTCATTTAAGGCTTAGGATACCACTTCCATTACAGATTAGCAAAATGAGACTTAAGAGAAAATAAGGCAGGAAAAGACTTAAGCCATTTGTCCAAAGAACAAACTATCTGTGAACAGTACAGCTGAATTTGAACCCATAACCTGAACCCCAAAGCCCATTCATCTCCAAACAAAACTACTAATAGCCACAATTTGCTAACTATCACTAACTTCAGGAATTGCAAGAGAAGTATCTATATATTTATTTCCTCATTTACTCCTCACATCAGCTCTGAGTTAGAGAAAGGACCTTCCTATCCACCCATAAGTCCCAGGAACACATCACCGTTTAAGTACAGAATCAAATAATATACATCAATCACCCTCATTTTCCTACTCAAGAATCCCAAAGAACTCCTACATTTCCTAACTCAAAATCATCTTGCCCAAGAATGTACATATTCCTTATTCTTAATTACACATCACAACTAGCTCACGCTTCCACTGAACCAATACCAAATAATGTGAGTAGAATCTACCTACTCTACTCCCAACTTTGCCAAGCTGCTAGGTATAAGCAAACTATACAAGCATACAAACAAACCACAGAATCTGCTGATGATAATCACTGGAGAAAAGTAAGAGGCAAACCTACTGCATTCATGAAATCATCGTTCTTGAAGAGTATTCTCAGCAAGTGGCCCAGCATACACTCTGGATCAGCTCGACCTACCAAAAGAAGAGGGGAAAGAACAAATGAAAGAAAGAGTAAGTCATCCCAATCACGCATCTCAGGCCTTGATTTGCATCTGAGTTGTTACTAATAAAACGTCAGCAAAAGGAAAAGGAAATAGGATTCCTGTGATGAATTAGATTTAATCAAAAAACAAAAAAATTATTTTAAAATTAAAAGTGACCCTATTAAGAACTGGAAACACTGCACTCTACATTTTCCACTTCCCAGGATACTACCTATACAACAATGCTGAATTAAATCATGGTAAAGTAGGTCTCAACCAACATTACCAAGAGTGTAAGGTACATCCACAAAGGAATCAAAAAGGAGCCTAAGAGAAAGAAAAACCCCTAAATTTACAACTGCTGAAAGGCAGGAAGATTGTTCTTTTCACAGGTGGCCAGGGAAGATGGGCTCCAGGTTAACCTCTCCAACTACAATAACAGCAGGAGCAGCAACAATGCAGCCTTAAACATATAAGGACAGGCAGCAGAGAATTCCCCTAAGCAATCAACAATCCTAAAGATTAAGGACCCCTGGCCACCTGAACTTTCTAGCTCCTAGGGAAAAGAGGCAAAGGTCCTAGGTACCACTCAGTGTACAGTCTAAGGTAAAACAATTAGCTCATGACTGGAAGAATGGATGGCTTACTTTTAAAACTGATACTATCAATTTTTATTTCATTTTCTTTTGGAGCATTAGAATCATAGACTTCATCAAAGGATACAATAGAGTCTGAAGGCAAGAGGTGAGCTGATGATACAAAAATTTTACCAAACTATAAGAAAAAAAATACACAGAATGCTATCAGAAAGTACAAACAGCCTACAAACCTAGCTACCTGGGAGGCTAAAATCTGTGAACTGAGGTTCAAAGCCAGCCATAGAAGGAAAGCCTGTGAGATTCTTTATCTCCTATTAATCGCCAAAGAGCTAGAAGTGAAAGTACATCTCAAGTGGTAGAGTGCTAGCCCTAAGCTTTTTAAAAAAGCTCAGGCCCCTGAGTTCAAGCCCCAGAACCAGTGGGAACAAAATCGAGGATTGCCTGTGCAACATAAGGCCCTGTCTCAAAAAAAGAAAGAGCTAGAGGTATGGCTCAACTGGTAAATTAATTGACTAAGTAAGTATGCAGCCATGGGAGTTCAATCTCCACTGTTGTGTGAAGTAGAAAGAAAAGGAACTAAACTTAAAGAGAATATATCTTACCAGGATGTCGATCATCAAATGGGTCTGGATCTCCTTTACGATATTCTTCAGTTTCTTTTTCAATCAACTCAGACATCCTACCAAAAAAAAAAAAAAGGAATCAAGTCTGAAAAGAGTACAAAAAAAAAGCACACCAACACCTACCATCTGTCAGTTAAATAGTAAAACTTTTAAAATAAAACAAAAAGTTAAAGCCATGGTACCAAAACAAATGAGAGAGACAGAGAGAAAAAGAGAAAGAAAGAGAGAGTATATGTATGCATGGGCACTGGTAATTCACACTGTACTTCTAGTCAGGAGGTTGAGATCTGAGGATTGAGGTTCCAAGCCAGTCCAGGCAGAAAAATCCCTGAACCTCTAATTAAGCTACAGAAAACTGGAAGTGTTGCTATGGGTCAAAGTGGTAGAGGGCTAGCATTGATCACAAAGAGCTCAGTGATACTGCCCAACCTGGAGTTCAAGGTCCAGGACTGAAAAAAAAAAGGGGGGGCTATATTTAGGGTGCATATTAACTGGCATAGGGGAAGAGGAAGTCATCTGAAGGTGCTATTCAAGTTCTGTAACTTGAGCAAGGGGGTTGGGGAAAGACGGTTGTTTTGGTTTGAATTTTGTTGTTTTTGTTTGTTTGTTTGTTTGTTTGTTATTTTGAGCCAGTACTGGGGCTCTTTCACTCATGGATGGCACTCTACAACTTGAACTACACTTCCACTTCCAGCTTTTTGCTGGTTAATGGGCAAAATAAGTCTGACAGATTTTTGCTCAGTCTAGCTTCAAACCACAATCCCTAGATCTCAACATCCCGAATTGCTAGGATTTTAAGCATAAGCCACCTGCACCTGGTACCTGGTTTAAGTGGTTTAGAGGTGGGGAGGTGGGGAGGTGGGTATGTGGGTACGTGGGTGCCTGCCTGCTTTCGTGCTTGTGTGCTCATATGCGAGTACTGGGGTACAAAAGAGTACAAGTCAGGGCTTGGACTAAGATGGTATTCTACCTCTTGAGCCATGCCTGCTTTTTCCTGGGTAGGTGAAGAAAAGTTTTATGGAATATTCTGCCAAGACTAGCTTTAAACTACAATCCTCAAATTCTAATCTTCTGGAAAACAAGTATTACAAGCCTAAGTCACTGGTGTCCAACTTTGAGTGATGGTTTTAAAAGAAATGAACCTTTAATTGAACAAAGTACTTTATAGTATATTAATTATATCTCAAAACTGAAAAAGCTTAGCCTAGTGATAGACTTCTAATTCCTACACTCTGGCAGCTGAGGCAGTAGGACTTTGAGCTCAGGGCCAGCCTGGACTCTACAGTAAACCAACTTTTTTTTTTTAATCCTTTTATTTTTTTTTTGCCAGTCCTGGGGATGGAACTCAGGGCCTGATCACTGACTGGCCTTGGGCTTTCTCAAATCTAGAGCTCTACCACTTGAGCCATAGCACCACTTCTAGCCTTTTCTATGTATGTGGTACCCAGGAATTGAATCCAGGTCTTTGTGCATGCTAGTTAAGCATTCTACCATTAAGCCAAATTTCCGGCCCCAAAAATCTTTTTTTTTTTTTTTTTTTTTTTGCCGGTCCCGGGGCTCGAATTCAGGGGCTAGGCACTGTCCCTGAGCTTCTTTTGCTCAAGGTTAGCACCCTATCACTTCTGGCTCTTTCTGTTTATAAGATAGAGGATTAGAACCCAGGGCTTCATGCATGCTAGGCAAGCACTCTACCTCTAAGCTGCATTCCCAGCCCCAAACCCTTTACTTTAGTGTGGCCCAATTTCTCACTGACACAGAAACATTATCCCTTTATACCTTTCTATGAAAACTTTACAGTTACTTTTCACGTAGCTCTGCAGACTAACAATAAAGCTCTCAATAATGCTTGTAATGAAAGTGAGAAAAATGGATCCAAAGAAAACAAACATATGAATGTATAAAGAAACTCATTCAACTTCTGGTTTCATAACCTCTATCATACTGCCTGATTAAGCACTTCATTACACACTATTTTGTAATACTTTGCATTGTTTCTTATCTCTTAGGTTCAGTTGCTTCCTAGGTGGTTATCTCCCTGAGAACAACGGCCCCTTGCTTTGTGCTGCTGAACACTAGCAAAGTGAAAAGTTGAAGATCAAATATTGATATTGAAAGCAAAATAACCTTGAAAATGAAAGTCAGGACATTTAGCAAAATGTAGAGAAATTCACAGCAAATATTATTTCCTATTAATGATCCTTCCTTCAGCTATATAAGCAATGCATGTTCACTGCACAATATCCAGAATTTTTAAGTCTTCTGACTTTCCTCAGCATCAATATCTTATATTAATAGGCCTTTTAGTGGGGTTTTTTCAGTTAATATTTAACGCGTCAACAAATTAAAATCCAGTTTTCATCAGCATTAATAATCCAATTCCTAAAATCAAAAAAACAAAACCCTGTTAAGCTATCAGATTCTACCAGATTCACATCCACATTCCTACTCAGGAGGCTGAGAACTGAGGATTGCAGTTCAAATCCAGTCCAAGCAGCAAAGTCCATGAGAGACTTATCTCCAATTAACCACCAAATTTAAAAAAAAAAGCCAGAAGTGGAGCTGTGGCTCAAGTGATAAGAGTGCTTTTACTAACCATGAGGGAAAAAAAAGCTAAGTGACAGTGCCCGTGCCTTGTTCAAGCCCAAGGAATCGTACACACACACTCTGTCTCACCCACATCAAAAAAAAGGGGGGGGAGGGAAATGGGGACAAAAACATGAGAAGGGGTATAAACGTGTGTGAAGTAATGCTCCTTCTATCTGGAGACTAGAACTGTAATCCCTCTATTAATTATAATTTAAAAATAAATAAAAATAATTAATTAATTTAAAAAAATACCTGTCCTAACACAAGTTCCCCATTTATCAAGAGAAATGGGAACAAAGCATTTAGTCCTGTTAAACTTTACTAAGACTATAGTCTTTAGATAGGCACACCCATAATGCTACAGCTAGGGAGACTGAGACATCGAGACTTAAGCCCTGGGCTTGGGCACTGTCCCTGAGCTCTTCAGCTACCATCCTCTAGACAAGCCTCACTTTCTGTTTTCTAGAGTTTATTTGGAGGTAAGAGTCTCAGGTCCTTTTGTGTGGGTTGGCTTTGAACCTTGATCCTCAGACCTCAGCCTCCTGATTAGCTAGGATTACAGGCATGAGCTACGATGCCTGGCACCCACAAAAAAAAAGAAAAAGAAAGAAAGAAAGAAAGAAAGAAAGAAAGAAAGAAAGAAAGAAAGAAAGAAAGAGAAAAGAAAAGAAAATAGGAAGTGGTGCTGTGGTTCCAGGGGTAGGTTGGTAGCCTTGAGCTGAAGAGCTCAGGCTCAGAGTTCAAGCCCCATGACCCACAAAAAAATAAAAAGAAAGAAAGGTACTCATTACTTAATTTATGAAATGGTAATACCTCTGTACAATACCTTAATAACAATAAAATTATTTTTAAAGATACATAAACTAGATTGAAGAATAAGAGGGGTTGGACTCTTCCTCTTCATATATTAAAAATGCAGCTTTCTCATGCATATAGAAAAAGACTAGTATATTAAGCTGTATGTGAAAAGCCATCCTGATGTTTTCCTTCCTACCTGGTAAGGATGGGTACCATGTCTTGCCCACTGCCATGTTCTTTTTCCCACTGTTCCAGCAAGGTCGTGAGCTCAGCCTTGGAATCCACATGCACTGCTACTGTAGTCATGGCGTGGCCTAAGGAAGCCAAGACAACAATAAATGCCACAGACCAAGAAACCTGGTGGACTTCCAACAAAAGGAAAAGTGGGGAGGAGTAAGAGAAGGAATGGACAATCAGGAAAAATCATTTTTAAACCGAGGGAAATTGGATCTTTGACCCTTCAGATGATAGTTTTATGTGTGGTATGTATGGTCAGGGACAAGGCCCAGGCCCAGAGTTCAAGTTCCACAACCAACCCACACACGCGCGTGCACACATGCGCACACACACACTCAGGTCTAGACCTCTCAAGTCCAAACTTCGAAGTTACTTTTTTTTAATACTACATGTGACCGGCACTACTCTATTAAAAAAAAAAAAAAAGATACATTCCTGTTTAAGGAGTAAAGTGGATATTGTTTCCAGGAGGGAAAATGGTAACCTCAAAAGGCAGCTAGATTTCCTGGAAGGAATGAAGCTGGAAAACAGGTATAAAGGCTGCTGGGTTGACTGAGGAATGGCCTTCAGAGAAATCAAACAGAATGACCACAAGGGAAGATTTTTATAAGGCATCCCAAGAAGAGTACTGTCAATGAGACACAAATATTCAGGTGATTTATAGCATCATCTTTTCTTCCAGGTAGTCTTTAAGATCAGCATGACAGATCCTGTCACGCAAAGTATATATTTTCATAGAAATAGCAACCATTCTATAAGAAGATCCATATCAGAAAGTACTACTAGCTAATGTAAATTAATATATATATATTTTTTTTGCCAGTCCTGGGCTTGAGCTCAGGGCTTGAGCACTGTCCTTGGACTTTCTCAAGGCTAGAGCTCTACCACTTGAGCCTCAGCACCACTTCCGGCTTTTTGCTATGTATGTGGGGTACCGAGGAATTGAACCCAGGTCTTTGTGCATGCTAGGCAAGCACTTTAACCACTAGGCCAAACTCCCTGCCCGTAAATTAATATTTTTGTGGAAGGGAAGGAGAGGGGAAAAGCATGTTCATGTTGAATCTAGCAGCATAAAATTATATACCAAGGCCAGGTGCTGGTGGCTCATGCCTATAATCCTAGCTACTCAGAAGACTGAGATCTGAGGATCAAGATCAAAGCCAGCCCAGACACAAAAGTTGGCGAGATGTTTATGTCCAATTAACCACAAGAAAACCGGAAGTGACACTGTAGCTCAAAGTGGTAGAACACTAGCCTTAAGCTGAAGGGCTCAGGAACAGTGCCCAGGCCCAGAGTTCAAGCCCAATTATTGATAGACCAAAAAAAAAATATATATATATATGAATATATATATATATATATTCATTGTGTGGTCTGAAGATGTATTCCTAAATTCAAACACCAATATTAGCACACACACAAAAAGGATTGCAATAGTTCACTGTAAGAAAACAATATCAATTATCAGTAGCATGTATCACAATAATAGAATGAAGGAAAAGAACATGATTATCAGATGAGGGAAAAAAATAAGGCTAGGCATGTGGCCCAGTGGTAGAGTGCTTGCCTTGAATCAAGTCCTGGATTCTATTTCTCTGAATCACATACACAGAAAAAGCCGGAAGTAGTGCTATGGCTCAAGTGGTAGAGTGCTAACCTTGAGCAAAAGAAGCTCAGCGACAATGCCCAGGCCCTGAGTTCAAGCCCCAGAACTGGCAAAAAAATAAAATAAAATAAAATAAAAAATAACCAAACTAAGATCAGAGGAAAATATCCACAAAATGTAGAGGAAAACAAGATCCTATAGCTGGGCTTGGTGGCTCACACCTGTAATCGTAGCTACTCAGGAGACTGAGATCTGAGAATTGCGGGGTTCATGTTTAAAACCAGCCAGGACACTAAAGACTCTTTATCTCCAATTAACCACTAGAAAACTGGAAGTGGTACTATAGCTCAAGGGGTAGGGAGGTAGCCTTAACAAAGCCCAGGCCCAGAGTTCAAACCCCATGGATCATGTCTGTAATCCTATAATTGGGAGACTGAGATTTGAAGATCATAGTTCACTGCCAGTCAGGGCAAGAAAATGAGATTGTTATCTCCAATTAACCAGAAGGAAAAAAAAGAAAGTGGAGGTATGTCTAAAATAGTAGACCACCAGCCTGAGTAAAAAGCTAAGGCTTTGATACCAAGCCCAGTAGTAGCGTGCGCGCGCACACACACACACACTCTCTTAGACTATTAAAGCTAACAAGTAAATTCAACAAAGTTACAGGGTAATCAGTTGTAATAATGCTATCAATCAACAATCAGAATTGTTTCTTTGTGACAAGGTCTGGCTATATAGTCCAAACAAATGAACTTGCACTAATGATCTTTCTGAGCCTTCCAAAAGCTGGAGTCACAGGCATTCAACATCACACCAAGGTTTAATTTCATTCACCAAAAGCATCAAAAAGAATACTTAGAAATAAGTTAACCAAAAAGGTACAAAACTTATACACTGACAACTACAAAACATTTCTGAAATAAACACAGCCTACATAAAATGAAAAGACAACTTGTGTTCACAGATTAGAAGACTAAGTATTAGGATAATACTGATTTTGGTTCTGATGTCTAAGAATGTCTAAAAGTCTTACAAGTCTTATATGAAGATCTTTAATGCATTTTGAAATAATGTTCATATAGTATGTAATGCTGTAACCTAACTTCATACTTTTGTATGAAGATATCCAAATATTTCAGCAGCACCTGTTGGAAATCCTTTATTTTCACTATTGGGCTCTATCACCAATGGTGAATATTAACGGGCTTTAAGTGTGAGGGCTTATTCCTGAACTTTGTTTTATTGTATTTTTCTATATATATATATACCACACATTGTTTTGATTAGTTTTGTGATAAGTTTTGAAATCAGAAGTGTGCTTTTTCCAACTGTGCCTATTTTCTCAAGACTATTGTAGCTACTTACAGTTCCTTGTAATTACATCCTAATTTTATCTTTCTCAATGCTAAGGACTGAACCCAGGACCTTTACTATATTAGGCAAGTGCTCCACCACTAAGCTACATACCCAGCCGGAGTTTCCATTTCTGGGGAAAGATTATTGGAAGATCCAAAGATAGCATGAGCTATGAGCAAAACAGCCAAGCCAAGAGTGTGAGGCCTGGAGTATAGGCCCCAGCACAAGCACCCAAAATGAAAAAAGTGTCCCCTATCAGCCATTTGCCAGGGAGAAATAAATGGAGACAGTAGACTGACAGAAAAAAAAAAAAAAAAAAAACTCAGTAGCCTGCTTAATGGGTAATGTTAATGCTAGATACACAGGAGGCTGAGATCTGAAGATCTCTGCTGGAAGCTAGCCCAGGCAGGAAAATCCATGAGACTCCTCCCCAATTAACTACCAGAAAACCAGAAATGGCACTGTGGCTCAAAGCCGTAGAGTGCTAGCTTTGAGCACAAAAGCTCAGGGACAACATTCAGGTCCTGAGTTCAAGTCCCATAACCAACCAAAGAACAAAAAATCCTAGACAGAAAAAAAATTATATCAAAGAAGTTAAAATCCTAATAATCTGTAAGAATGTTTCCTTATTTTAAAGGGAGGCAGGGAGTGTGAAGAGGTCTGGAATGTAGCTCAATAGTAGAATCTACCATAGACTCTAAGCCAATCTCCATACAAGACTAAAAATGAAAATTCCAATTTTAGAACTTCAAGTAAGTGTACTCTCTTACCTGAGATCATGTATAACCTTATTTCTTTCCACATCTATTTTCTCCACAAAAAGAATTCACCTGGTAATATAGACATGTTGGTTCATTCATTCTACCACACTTCTCTATTAAATTTAACAACTGGAGTAGCAAGTTAAACAACAAGACTGCGCTAATAAGCAAGCTATCCCTGAAATGTTGAGCACATAACAATTTACCGATTCTCTATTATCTCCTTAACATCCAAACTTATACTACATGAGAATGGGGGTAATGAAGAACATGCAAAACCCAAATCTTGACATCCAGCAGAAATATACGAACTTCTATTAAAACTCAAAATACAGCTCACGCCTGGACTCCTAGCTGAGGATCGAGGTTCAAAGCCAGCCCAGGCACTAAAAACCATGAGACTCATCTCCAATTAGCCACCGGAAAACCAGAAGTGGGGCTGTGGCTCCAGGGGTAGGACGGTAGCCTGGAGCTGAAGAGCTCAGGGACAGCGCCCAGGCCCAGAGTCCAAGCCCCGCGGCCGACAACAAAACAAGTCAAAATACAAACGTTTATAAAAACAAAAACAAAACCTGTAAAGTGCAGAGAGGAAGCTCAGAACGACACTACGGATCACCTCATTCTACACACTAGCAGGGCGTTTTGGAACAGGATGCTGCTAAACGTAAACGATTAAATCATGCAGGCTAATTAGAAGGCTTCGGCGTGTGTGTGTGTGCGTGTGTGTGGGTGACTGCAAAACGACTTCCTCAATCAACCAGATGACCAGATCAGCAGCACCACTGCACTAAGAGGAAGCAGACCGACGCGGTGGGGGGGAAGAGTTCACACCTCGGACATCCCAACACGGCCCCCAACACACACACACCCCGCCTCGCCAGCGCAAATCGGGGCTCCTGGGCGGCGTGGCGGGCAAAGCTGGGACTCCCCGTGGTACAGAACCGACACGCACACCTCCTCCTCCTCCGCTCCCAACTCCGGCCCGGCGGAGGGCGGAGTGCCCACAAGGCTCCGCCCCCTCGCCCGGTCCAAGAGCCCGGGCGAATGCGGGGAGGTGGTGGCACGAGGCGGGAGGGAGGGCGGGAGCGGAGGAGGGGAAAGCCCGCCCAGGTGACTGGAGGCTGGAGGCGGAGACTCAGCCCGGGAAAGGGGCGGGGGGAGGAAAGGGGGTCCACTGAGGACGGCGGGAAGATGGAGCCTCCCCGCCCCCTCTCCCCCGACGCCCAACAAGTACGGAAGGAAGAATTGAGAGGAAAGGGGGGGGGGAGGGATGTGGAGAGCAAGAGAAATGAAAGTCGCCTCTCGTCCAAGTCGGGGGGGGGGTGTCCCCAACTCCGGGCGGAAGTTACTCACGGTGAGCTTCTTTGGCTGAGGGGGTGGACGGGGGGTGCTGGCGAGAAGGCTGAGGCCCCGCCCCCGGGCCCAGGTATCCGGAGGAAAAGTCCTGTCAGGCTGTCCAGGCCCGGCCGCCCCGGCGCCCCGACCCGGCCCCGCTCCGCCCGCGGGGGCCCCGGCAGGTGCCGCCCCTCCCCCAGCCCGGCGCCCACTCTCCCGCCGGCCACCCCGCGCCCTGTCTTCTCCCCGTCCCCTCCCTCGCCCGCCGTCTCCCCTCCTTTTCCCGCTCACCTTCACGAGCGGGCTCCACCGCTTCCCCCCACCCCGGGCCCCGCCAGCGGCCCGCAGTTCACACACACCCCGCTCCCGGGCCCCGCACGCTCCCTCTCTCTGCGCCCCTCTCTCTCGCTCTCTCTCCCACACTCACACACACACACACACATACACACACACACAGCGCGACCGCGGCTCCAGGGCGGCCCACATATTATGCGTCACTCGCATGGCCTTACGTACCTTGCGGGAGCGCGCACGCGCGCGCGCGCGCGCCCGGCCTTGGCGCAAGGATGGCGGTCCGGAGAGAAAGCCAGCCCCGCCCCCCCGGAGCCAGCGCGGAGCGGAGGTGGGGGAGGGGAGGAGGCCAAGCCAACCGCCCCGGGGGTGCTTGGGAAATGGAGTTCCGCGTGCTGATTGGCTTGTCAGCGCTGCGCCCCTGCGCGTTGACTCCTGGGACATGTGGTTTTCCTCTGTGAACCGGGTACGGCTGTGTGGTTATTGGCTGCTTCGGAAGGCGGAAGCGAAGGGTGAGGGGACTCCATGCTCCCAGCCGACCGAGACCGTCTCAGTCAGGACTGTTCTCACCCTGTGCCGGCCGGAGCAGCCTCTGTGGCTTTCTATTTGTCTCTAGAATATACCCGGGATCAAAGGAACTAATTCCCCGCAAGCATAGCTCAGAAACAAAATTTACTCATTAGACAGAATGCACTTGGTGTTTATGTTGGGTTCTTTTCTTTCTTTTTTTGGTCTCTCTGTTCAAGACATCATCCGTTGAAAAAAAAAAAAAAAAGAAAAACAGTTACTGGCAGGTATCCAGTGTGAGGGCAGAGAATAAAAAGTCAAAAACTCATAGATGAACTCAGCAGTTCTTAAATTTCGTCTCTTTTTTCTTAGAGTAAATGATTCTGCCAAATATCACCAACCAAATGAGCAAGACACTCAGAAGACTCACCCAAGCATCCTTTGTGGGGACATGGCTGATTTAAAAAACAAAAAAAAAACAACAACCAGAAACTGCAGGTGAGTAGAATGTGCCCCCACCTTCCAACCTGATGTCACTGTCTTGAAGTGAGCCAGTTTCTGTACATTTCTAAGGATTGCCCGCAGCCATTATTTGCACAGGGAGAAGACAAGACCCAAATCTGTTGCCATGATCAGATTCCACAGCTCACTTCATGTGAAACCTAAATACAGAGTCTCCTTCTTCTGTTCCCCATGGGCTTTCATTGCCTTCTTTCTAGAAAGATCCATCCTCTTTAAAGTACAACTTAGAGAAGCAACTGCACAAGGCACAGGTTCTAGAATGTGTGATTGACAGTTCACCAATGTGTCCATTCCCACGATCCCTTCTCCTATGCCTTAAACCTCTCTACTCTTGTTCATCTGGACCTTTCCTATAACAATAATAGGTTGTCGTTATTTACTTTGACTTTACAGCCGATTTGGCTCTGACCCAAATACTTTAGTATTTAACAACCTCTCTTGTTAATTGTCACCCCTGTCCCCACAGGATAGGCATGAGAAATACGAATCCTTAGAATTGCACCTCCCCCAAAAAATAAATGAAATCCAAGCCAGGTGTGATGGTACATTTCTATAATGTTAGCAGTCAGGAGGCTGAGACAAAGATTGCTAGTTCTAAGTTGACTTGGTCTATAACAGTGAGACCTTGTCTCAAAAAGAGGGAGAGAGAAAAAAATTGTAACTTTCCCCCTGTGAACACAAAATGAGTAGGAATGGAGTGTTCAAGCATTAGGTAGCTTCTCTATGTTTATATGCTAGTCATCTAGACTACAAGTCAACCAATACCAATTTCTCTATTGCCTAGAGCTCTGGAAGAACCTTTAAATGAAAGAGCAGGAGTCACTGCCTCAGCCTGTCACGAGATGGCACTGCTTCTCTTTGGAAGCTCAGCCTAGTGCCCCAGGTAGGTGATAAGAATAAGAAGCACCAAGGAGGCCTCTAGGAAAAATGAGAGCCCAGGGAAACTGGGAGATCAAAGCAGGAGACACACTGCCTTCCCACGGCACCTCCCTTAAGAATCTCCATGTAACTCCTGCAGCCCTCTCTCCCTATCAGAATCCCCCCAGACACACAGACACACACACCTACGGAAGAGGAAGGGGACAACACTCAAGCTTTACATACCAAGTTGCTCATACATACCAAGTGTGTTCACAGGGACATTTCACAAGATAGGCATTTACCCACACATGCCAGATACAGAGGCACACACATCTGTACATTAGGTATCAATCCTCACAGACAACACTCACTTGTAAGCATACACCAAAAAAAGAGGCACAGATAATCCACTCCCACTTACCCAGATTGATTCTGACATAGGGGTTCAGAATCATAGAAAAGAGATTTCTTGGCCTCCTTGGTGGGATATCTCTGGAATCTATCCTATCCTACTCACTGTAGTCTTGCCTCCCTTGGGATGTAACCTGAGAAAGAAGCCATCCCCATTTGAAAAGGTAAAGTGTCATGCTTGCAGGACTTTCCAGGAGGAGAAAAAGGATGAGAGGTCTAGCCCTGACCCCAAGAACCAAGGATCCATCTTTGGCCTCAGATTCCTTTTGGGAAGACACTAATGGAGTTGGCATTGGAGAATGTCTTCAAACTCTCAAAAGCCTCTGGGGTTTTGGCATTGTCTGTGTGTGTGGCTACAAGACATTTCTATAGAATTTAGAGATCTCTGACCTGACTCCATTTGGAGGTACTCTGAGGACTGCTGGGCAGATCTTAATGAAGACTCTGGACAGATAAAGTTTCCATCATTATATACAATTTGAAAGAACCCAGAGAAGAAAAGCTTTGTCTAACAGATCTAATAGGTCGAAAGTCTCTTCCTCTCCATTGGCCTTGTACCTCCTAGATAGAGTCTGGAGTACTACCCAGGTAGGCCTAGAAACCAGAGCCATCAAGGACAGACATTTCTAGGTACAGAGGATGTACTGGGCTCTTACCGTTACGCAGCTATTCTGCATTCCCTTAGAGCTGGGAGTGTAACTCTATGAAAAGTCACATGATGTTCCTGAGAGGAGCCTCCTGCACCTAGCTCCTGCTTCACCAGGTCCACACTAGTCATAAGATAGGTTTTTATGAAGTCACAAAGCTAGCTGCCTCCCCACAGGGCCAGAAACCAGGACAACCAATTAGTATGATCTCGGATGTTTTGGTTGCTCAATAGAAAAAGAAGTTTACCAGGATGTGGGGCTGTAGCTCCGGGGGTAGGGCGGTAGCCTTAAGCTGAAGAGCTTAGGGACAATGCCCAGGCCCCAGGGGTAGAGTGGGAGAGCTCATGGGTAGCCTTAAGCTGAAGAGCTTAGGGACAATGCCCAGGCCCCAGGGGTAGAGTGGGAGAGCTCATGGGCAACGCCCAGGCACAGCTTCACTTCTGGCTTTTGGGAGGGTTCTTAATTGGAGATGAGAGTCTCATGGACTTTTCCTACCCGTTTGGCTTTGAACAGTGAACCTTAAATCTCAGCCTCCTGAACAACCAGGATATTTGGGAGGTGGTAGATGGGATTTGGTTGGGAGAAGTAAGAGGCGGGGTGTGTTCTTGGGAGCTATATCTCATCCTGGCCTTTCCTGTTACTGCTCCACTCTGCTTCCTGGTTGCTATACATGGAACAGCTCTGGCTTTGCCAAAATGGACTAATACTTCCCAAGCCAAGAGCTAAAATGGTTCAGTGAGGGATTTTTGTCAGCAGTGTGTAAAGTCTGACCAACCACATCTTTGATATTACAGATAGAAGATGGTTCTCTTGGTCAGAGCCCTAGGTGTGTCCACCCTGAGGCTGATGATTTCAGAAGATAACTCCTCTATCCCTGAGGCTAGGAATGAAGAAAAGACACTGGATTAGGACAACTGAGACTCCTGCCAATCATCCTAGCTTCTCTGGAGGCTGAGATCTGAGGATCACTATTTGAAGCCAGCCTGGACAGAAAAATCCTTGAAACTCTTATCCAATTAATTATCCAAAGGCCAGAAGTGGAGCTGTGGCTCAAGTCATAGGGTGCTGGTTTTGAACACAAAAGTTTAGGGAAAGAACCCAGGCCCAGAATTCAAGTCCCAGGACTGTCACAGAATAAACAAATAAAGACATTGCATTATTATAAAGACATTGTCCATTATAACATTTTTTTGTGTCTACTCTGAAACATTAGAGTTTGCATATGTACTGCTTTGATGCAAATAAGATTGTAGCTATGCATGGGAGTATACACATGTAATCCCTGCATTCCAAAGTCTGAGGCAGAATTGTGAGTTGAAAGCCAACCTAGGCTATAGAGAGAGACCTCATCTCAAAGAAATAGATTAAAAATTTATATTAAAGAGAGAGACATTTGTCTGAAATTCATAAGAAGCTGACCACTTTATGATCCCAATATAGACTTTGGGTGATATTGCTGTGTAAGATGCAGATTCATCAATTGTAACAAATGTATCAGAGCCTGGTAGAGGGTAGTCAAACTCTGTATGGAGCTTGGGTAACATTTGCAGTTTGATCTAGAGAACCACTTACATTTTAAAAGATACTTTTTTTTGCCAGTCCTTGGGCTTGAATTCAGGGCCTGGACACTGTCCATGAGCTTTTTGTTGTTTTGTTGTTCAAGGCTAACACTCTACCACTTGAGCCACAGCAGCACTCTGGCTTTTTCTGCCTATATGGTACAGGGGAATCAAACCCATGGCTTCATGCATGCTAGGCAAGCACTCTCCCACTAAACCACATTCCCAGTCCCAAAAGATACTTCCTTTTGTGCTTGTCCTGTGCTTGAACTTAGTACCTGAGTGCTGTCCCTGAGGATTTTTTTCCCCTCAAGACTAAGACTCTATCACTTGAGCCACATCTCCACTTCTAGCTTTTTGGAGGTTAACTGGAGGTAAGAGTCTCACATACTTGGAGGCTCATGTCTGCTATCCTAGCTACTCAGATCTGAGGATCGTGGTTAGAAGAAGCCTAGGCAAGAAAGTCCATGAGATTCTTTAACTCCAGTTAACCACCAGAAAGCCCGAAATGGCTCTGTGGCTCCAAGTGATAGAGGGCTAGCCTTGGACAAAATAGCTCAGGGATGGTGTTCATGCCCCAAATTCAAGTCCACAGAGACACCCCCCCCCTAAAGAAAGTTTCACAGAGTTTGCTACCTGGGCTGTCTTTGAACCACCTCAACCTCCTGAGTAGCTAGGATTACAGGTGTGATCACTGGCACGTGGCTAAAAAATACCTTCGGGACGATGCAAATTTACCACTGTGCTTCTGGATCTTGATCATGGTGGGAAGAGCTTTGCCTGTGTTCAGGAAAAAGAGAGCATGTGAGAATGCTGCCTTCTCTGATCTTTTTTATTTTTTGAACTGGTCCCAGGGCTCAAACTCATGGCCTTGTGCTTTCCCTTGACCTTGACTTCCTTGTTCATAGCTGGTGCTTCAGCACTGGAGCCACACTTCCAGACCAGCATTTTGCTGGCTAATTTGAGATGGAGTCATGCCAGTTTTCACATCTCAGCCTTCTAAGTAGCAAGGAGTGTAGGCATAAGCCACCAGCAGCTAGCTTCTAATCAGTTTTGCAGGGAACTTAAAGCAGCCATGAAAAGTAATCTTGGGTGGATGGATGGATGGATGGATGGAGACTAGATGATAGAACATACAGAGAGAAGAGTACCCTTGTACATAGATCACATGAGCTAAGTAATATAAAGGGCTTACTCTGGTCCAGATGAGTTTGCTTTTTTTTTTCTTCTCTTTTAAGATATGAGGGTTTCACAAAGCATGGCACACCTGTAATCCTATACTTGGGGCACTGATGCAGGAGAGTAGTAAGTTGAGGCCAGCCTGGGCTACATAAAGAGACTCTGTCTTAACAAAGAGAGTCTCATTAGCCTACCTAGTCTTGCTTCAAATTGCTGAGTTGCACTGATCCTGTCCCAGCCTTCCAAGTACCTGGAACTGTAAGAAGCATATCCCATTATAGCTGGCACTCCCCTCCATTCCATTTATGTCCCATAGTCCCCTCACAGCTGGAATCTATGGAAATGAGAGGGTAGAACGCTATTCCCCCACACACATGCACACCCTTTATCTCAGCGTGCTGAAGCATCAGAGATTTTGTCACGAGGTCAGCCACAGGGCTTAACTGGTGCTATAGCAAGCCAGTCCTGACAATGACTGATTCTTGTTAGGGCCAGAATCCTTCACTCAGCCCACACCTCTGACCGGAACTGAATTACCACTTTGTGCCAGATACTATGTTCAGCCTTCAAAAACTGTTCTCTTCAGCAAGTGGGAGAAGGCAGGAAGATGAGGAGTTCAAGGCCACCTGGGCTACATAGGGAGACCAAGCATCCTTTGAACAGTCCTCCCTAGGCATCATGCTCCATTTCAACAGTAAGATGAAGCCCAGAGAACTGAACACATCCAAGCCTATTCAGCCAGAACAGCTGTCCAGATGAGCCTCTGTTCCCTGCCCCTAGAAAACAGGGATCTGGAAGGGCTGGGGGTGTGGGGAGGGCGGGGGAGAGCAAGGCAACTCAGCGTGGTTGGCTCCTCCTAGCTTCATCAGAGGCTGAGAGCTGAGGATCATAGTTCAAAGGCAGCCCAGGCCAAAAAAAAAAAGGCTGCTCTTAACGTTGATCCTCAGATCTCAGCCTCCTGAGTACTTACAAGTGTGAGCCAACAGTGCTAGATTTTTTTTTTTTTTTTGCCAGTCTGAACTCAGGGCCTTGGACACTTTTTGCTCAAGGCTAGTCCTCTGCGACTTGAGCCACTTGCAGCCTTTTCGGGGTATGCAGTACCAAGGAATCAAACCCAGGGCTTCATGCAGGCTAGACAGGCACTGTCTACCACTGGGCCACGCTCCTGGCTCGGCTTTTTTTTTTTTTTTTTTTTAGAATCTCGAACGTTCCTCCCCGAGCCGGCTTCGCACACGCAATCCTCAGATCTGAACCTCCCCGGCGTCGCGAGTCCCCGGCGCCCGGCCGCAGGGCTCTTTGTTAGGTGGGGAAGGACTCGCAGCATCCCCGGCGGAACTCTTCCGCCCCGGGCACGTGTTTCCGTCCGGAACGCTTTGAGTCCCGGGCCAGGAGGCGGGGCGGGGGGGAACGCTTTCTAGGGCGGACCTCCAGCGGAGGCTGTTAGCGCCGCCGCCGGAGAAGACCGACGCTGGGCTTCCACCCAGCCTCAGGCGTCCGGGCCTGGCTGGCTGCTTTCCCGCCTCCGCAGCTGCTGCCCCGGCCGCCGCCGCCGCCGCCGCAGACAGCATCCAGGTGGGCGCGGCGGAACGTGAGCTCCCTCGGCCCTGCTTGGTCCGGAAGGTGAGAGCGCCGGTGCCGGCCCCTCGTCCCCCCCCACCCCACCCCGCAGGCCAGGGCCGCAGGGACCCGCCACAATGGGAGTCCGAAGGGAAACGAGGGCCCGGGACCCCGGGTACGCCGCGGGCTTGGGCCTTGAGGGGGGAAACGCCAGGGGTCGGTGGGTCGAGGGAGTGTGAGTTGTGTGTGGAGGGGGCGGGGGGGGGGGTCCTGGCCTCGACCTCGATACGGGGGGCGGGGAGGGCGGCGAGCCCTACAGATGTAATATTTAGGGACTTGGTAGCCAGGGAAGGGAGTCAGAGCGGCCCCGAGATTCTTAGGGGCTGTGGGCTCTTGGCGCTTTAGCAATCACTGGCACCCCAGAGGTTGACTCTCGGCGGGGTGGAGTGGGTGGGGCGCTTGTGTTGGGCATTTTAGGGGCCTCCTCCGGGTGCCTGGTCCCATGTTTCTCCCCCTTCCCACTTACACACACACACTGGTCCCATGTTTCTCCCCCTTCCCACTTACACACACGCACACGCACACACACACACACACACACACACACTGGTCCCATGTTTCTCCCCTTCCCACTTACACACACGCACACACACACACACACACACACACACACACTGGTCCAATGTTTCTCCCCTTCCCACTTACACACACACACACACACACACACACACTGGTCCCATGTTTCTCCCCTTCCCACTTACACACACACACACACACACACACTGGTCCCATGTTTCTCCCCCTTCCCACTTACACACACACACACACACACACACACACACACACTGGTCCCATGTTTCTCCCCTTCCCACTTACACACACACACACACACACACACACACTGGTCCCATGTTTCTCCCCTTCCCACTTACACACACACACACACACACACACACTGGTCCCATGTTTCTCCCCCTTCCCACTTACACACACACACACACACACACACACACACTGGTCCCATGTTTCTCCCCCTTCCCACTTACACACACACACACACACACACACACACACTGGTCCCATGTTTCTCCCCCTTCCCACTTACACACACACACACACACTGGTCCCATGTTTCTCCCCTTCCCACTTACACACAGACACACCCCTATACCTGGTCCCATGTTTCTCCCCCTTCCCACTTACACACACACACATACACACCCCTATACACCCCTCGCTTTTGCTACACTAAGGTAGGATTGGTGGGGAAAAGGAAGGTTGGAAGCACTTTGCTTCTCTGAAGTCTCCTTTGGTGAATAGTTCCTGGAAAGGCAAGTAGCTCAGCTAGACACGGGAGCATTTGAGCAAAGAGCTAGGTTCTCTCCACAGTGAGTCGTGGCATTCATTGATTCGTGTTGGTTGTGTGAGGGTGAGGCCCGTGCGAGTTGTGATTTGGGGAGTTGTAGAAGAGGCTTAGTGGCTAATGGGGTTGGAAAAAAAAAGTTCTATGTAGGTTGTCGAAGTGACCATCTGAGACGTGGAACTTTGGAGAGTGGGCTTCATAATAGAAAAGTGACCTCTGATTGTGGAGGAGTGGGTGACTCAGATCTGTTAGAATTCCTGTTGCTTGTTGGCAGATTTAGCTAAACTATTTGTGCCTGGACTTTTCAGGGAGATGAGGCTCTTGGAGGAGGGGGGACCTGCTTGTTCCTGAGTGGCAGATAAGGTGGACTTTTCTTATGCCAAGTCAAACCAGTGGCTGTCACTGACATTTTAAGTAAGAAATGTTTTGAGATTCAAAGCTTCCTTTCCTCCCCCCCTTTCCTCCCTTGTTTTTGAATTGTGACTCATAGGTTCTTTTTAGCACTGTGGCTACTGTTTGTATGGGTAGACAAACTTAGACACTGTAATATATATACGATATATATCTCGTATATCTATTCTAGAGGTGCTCTGTCCAATTCTTATATATCTGAAGTAATATAAAAAGGTGTTAGTAGTTTACATGCCATTGTTTTAATGAGTGCAACTGGAGAGAATGGTGTGAGAATTTGATCAGTTTCCGATTGTTAAATACCAGGCAGTGATTAAGTTGTATCTGTTAAATCTTAGTGACTGTCATTTCTGCATTCCTGTTATCTCAAGGGACAGTATAGTCACCAAATCTCCAGTGATCTAGAGTCTGTACAAAATGTCACCCTGTGACAATCTGAAGCATTGAAAAACAGTGTACAAGCTCCCCATTCTGAGGCCTTCAGCCCTGGGTGCTGCAGCTCTGTATATTTTATTCAGGCAAAAGTTGATGTGCTTGGGCTGGGAAAGTGGCTTCATCATAAAGTGCTTTCCTAGCATGCATGAAGCCCTGGCTGGGTTCAATTCCTCAGCACCACATAATACAGAAAAGAGTCAGAAGTGGTGCTGTGGCTCAAGTGGTAGAGTGCTAGCCTTGAGCAAAAGAAGCTCAGGAACTGTGTCCAGGCCCGAGTTCAAGCCCCAGGACTGGCAAAAAAGGATGGGGGGGGAGAAGCCCACATTAAAAAAAAAAATTGTACTCCTTGAATTCACTTAGAATTTATTTTAGGTGTTCAGGAAGTACTTCATAATTGGAGACTGTTATAAATTTTCCAGTGAGATATGAAGTAATTATTTATTTTACTTGTACTAATATTCTCATTATTTTAGGGATTTTTTTTTCTTTGAGCTTTACACACTATCTTCTCTCTACAACTTTTCTCTTTTAAAGATTTTCCATCTTAAGTCGTTTCATTTTGTTTTCCACAGTCTAAGGTTTGAATTCAGGGCTTCAGGCTTGTTAGAAAACTGCTCTAACACTTGAGGTCCTTCTAATTTATCCTTCCTGCTGTAGATTTTTGTAATTGAGACACAAAGGTGTGTGGAGGGGGGCGGGGCTCGGAGAGATGCTGTCTAATGAACTTTTTTTTTTTTTTTTTTTTGCCAAGGCTGAGCCAGAATTCTGATTCCCCTTAACCCAGTCTCTCACTTATCCTGGGCGGTGGGTATATGCCACCGTATTGAGAAGACAGTATCAGCAACTTTTCTCCTCAGGCTAAACTTAAACCACGATACCCCCCATTTCTGCCTCCCAAGTAGCTAGGGTTGTAAGTGTGAGAAACTAGAACTAGTGTTTGGTGTTACTGAGATTTAGGCTGGGCTTTGTACTAGCTAGGAAGTTGCTTTACCACTTGAGCTACACCTCTAATTTCATTGCCTCTTTCATAAATCTGTATCTGTTGTCTTAAGCCAGGTACTGTTAGGTCCCTTGATAATTATGGCTTTTTTTTTTGACATTTTGATCCTATTCATAGTTTCGCGGTAGCTTTATATCAGAAGAAAAGTGACACGAGAATATCACGTTTTTAGTAAAGCCATTACGTACGCTCATTTTGAATAGTGACATCTCCAGGTAAAGAGCTTCCCCCCCTCCCCCGCCCCGTCCTGGAGCTTGAACTCAGGAACTGGGCACTGTCCCCAAGCTTCTTTTGCTCAAGGCTAGCACTCTACTACTTGAGCCCCAGCGCCACTTTCAGCTTTTTCTGTATATGTGGTTCTGAGGAATCAAACCCAGGGCTCCTGCGTGCTAGCAAGCACTCTACCAATAAGCCACACTCCCGTCTCCAAGAGCCTTTTTTTTTTTAAATTGATATGGGATTGTTTTGTATTATTTCATTAATATACATTTTAAGTATTTAAATTCTACCTGTTTGTAAAAAAAAAAAAAAAACACACAGGGTAGGGCCAGGAGTTTGGCCTAGTGGTAGATGCTTGCCTAGCATGCAGAAAAACTCAGGTTTGATTCTTCGGTACCACATACATAGAAACAAGCCGGAAATGGTGCTGTAGCACAAGTGGTAGAGCTCTGGCCTTGAGATAAGCCCAAGATCAGGCCCTGAGTTCAAGCTCTAGGACTGAGAAAAAAAAAATAGAGTAGGGGAGGGAATATTTTGTTTATGTGTTTACTTCAATGAGCAGTGATTTACAAATACTGCGTATATGTTTGGATTCCCCAATAAGCCATCAAGTTCTCCTTCCTACCATATTTTTAAGAACTTGAAAGCATTGCTTACCACCTGTGTCAGGTTCATTGTATGTAGACTGAGAGTGTCTGCTGAGTGTTCGGAGTTCTGTCCCCTGTATTTAAGAAAAAAAAAAGACGGGGCCAGGAGTTTGGCCTAGTGGTAGAGTGCTTGCCTAGCATGCACGAATACCTGGATTCAATTCCTCGGTACCACATACGTAGAAAAAAGCTGGAAGTGATGCTGAGGCTCAAGTGGTAGAGCTCTAGCCTTGAGAAAGTCCAAGGACAGTGCTCAGACCCTTTGCCTAAGCCCAGGACTGGCAAAAAAAAAAAAAAAAAGGCAAGCGTAAGATTGAAGTAAGGCTTAGTCTGTTGAAAGTTGCGTGTTTGTCTCTTCATTTTTATTGCATAGAATAGTGTAAACCTGAATATTTTTTATTCTAGCTGTTAACCTTCATTGTGACCTAGTAAAGCATCCTCCCTTTTCCTCTCTTCTTCCCTGTCTGTGTATCTTGATCAAAAGTAAATGAAGAAAAAAAAAAAGAAAGAATTATGCCACTAGTAGGGCTTGCATTCTGAGCTTCATGTTTTCTCTTGCTACTTTTTTTACTCAAGCTGGATATTCTATTAGTTGAATCCTATCTCTGCTTCCAGCTTTTTGTGAGTTAGTTAGCAATGAGAGGCTTAGGATTTTTTTCTGTCCAGCTAGGGAAGCTGGTTTTGAACTGAGATATTCAGATTTCAATCTCCGTCTCCTAAGTTAGGGTTATAGGTATGCACCACCAGCTTCCAGTAAATGAAGACACTGAAAATTAACATACTTTATAACTTTTTTTTTGTCAGTTGTGGGGCTTGAACTCAGGGCCTGAGCACTGACTTGGACTTTCTCAAGGCTAGAGCTCTACCACTTGAGCCTCAGCACCACTTCCGGCTTTTTTTTTCTGTGTATGTGGTACCAAGGAATCGAACCCAGGTCTTCATGCATCCTAGGCAAGCACTCTACACCACTAGGCCAACTCCTTGCCCCTCACCACTTGGCTTTTTCTGCTCAAGGCTGGCATTCTACCACTTGAGCCACACTTCTGCTTCTACCACTTTTTTATTTGGGATATCCATTTGGGCAAAGAAAATAAAAGCCTTCTCCCCACCCCCTCCCAGTTTTCTAGTGGCTAATTGGAAATAAGCGTCTCACGGACTTTAGTGCCAGAGCTGACTTTGGACCGAGATCCTCAGATCTCAGCCTTCCGAGTAGCGAGGATGACAGGCCTGAGCCAGTGGTGCCCAGCTACCTGCATGCAGTGAAAGCAGCCAAATGTGCGCCTTTGGCTTCCCTCCACTATCATTCCCAGCCCCTCTGTTCAGACTGGAAACCTGGACCACAGATAAGAAAGAGCTTGGACTCTGGAGTTAGAGGTCAAAGTCAGGATTAAATTCTAAGACTCCCTAGCTAGATATATTCGGGGAAGGTCACTTCTTTAAAATTCAGATTCCTTACCTGGATAATAAGGGCATTACCTTCTAAGAAATATGATATTATCTTGAAGATGCTGGGAGAAAATATAAATAAGACACTTAGCGGTTTGCTGTTTAGTGGTGGAGGCCTCGCTGTGTGACAGGTGCGTGGCTACCGGGAGGTGGTGATGAGAAGTGTTCGTGTCTGGTTTATTTTCTTAGACTCTACCGTTCTTTTCTCTCCTCATTGCCACCATTATACTTGAAATTCTTATTACCTTCTTCCCCCAACACCTTCTTCTGTCTGATCTTTTAAAATTATTTTTAATTGTTACTATAATGGTGATGTACAGAGGGGTTACAGTTACATAAATCAGACAATGAGTACATTTCTTTTGGGGCTGTATCACCCCTTCCCTCACTCTCTCCCAGTTTTTCCCTTCCATCGCCACCCACAAGTTGTATTGTTCAGTTTCGCCATTGTATCTGCTAGGTGTACCCAATCTTCTTGTCTGCCCACAGCCACCAGAGTAGTTTCTTTTTAAAATGAACATTTAGATGATAGTACTTTCCTGCTGAGATTCTTCATTGGGAGTGAATGGTCCCGGGGAAGATTTCGTGCAGACAGACACGAAGCATTTAAGAGCTCAGCACAACTCAGTGCTGTAATGGTTACGCCTGCCAAAGGTGCAGACAGGAAAGTGGTGCTAAGTGCCACATATTTGCCAATCCTTGCTTAGGACAAAGTTCAGATTCCTTTGCAAGTCCCCAGGACATTGCAGGATGAAGATCTGGCCTGTCTACTTTACATCTGCTCTCCTCCCAACCTCCAGCCCCATTGAACTGAGTAACTTCATCCTTCTCTGTTTAAGGAGAGCTCTGTTGTTTGCTTTTTATTCATACTCAGGGATATTGCTTCCTTTGGGGAATCTTTATCGTCTTCCCAGATTTTTTTTTTTTCTGTGTGTGTGTGTGTGTGTGTAAGTGTGTAAACTCAGGCCTAGGCACTGTCCCTTAGCTTTTTCCACTCAAGACTGATGCTTTACCAGTTGAGCCACAGCTCCACTTCCAGCTTTTTTGCTAGTTATTTGGAGATGATAAGAGTTTCATGAAGTTTCCTGCCCAGGCCAGCTTCAAACAGTGATCCTCAGATCTCAGCTTCCTGAGTCGCTAGAATTACAA
This sequence comes from Megascapheus bottae, assembly GCF_031878675.1. Classification (NCBI taxonomy): domain Eukaryota; kingdom Metazoa; phylum Chordata; class Mammalia; order Rodentia; family Geomyidae; genus Megascapheus; species Megascapheus bottae. The sequence continues at coordinate 6,649,537 of NC_143540.1, read as the reverse complement.
GTGTAAGGCACTGGTGCCTGGTCAGTTTCTTCAATTCTTGCTCTAACTTCTGAGTTTTCTTCGTTGAAGCTTGCATTTGTACTGTCTGTACAGTGCCTGGCACAGCATCTTTGTACATAAAATGCTCAGGTTTTGAACTAAAGTTGCCAGTCTTTCTTTCCCTTTTACTTTTTTCCCTCCCATTGGTTGTGGGGCTTGAAGTCACGGTCTAGGTGCTGTCCCTGGCCTTGTCTCCACGGATATATTGAAGGGTGGTGGGATATGTACTGTGATTGTGTACATACACAGGTGAGGTTCAGGTCTTTCACATTCTTTTCTACCTGCAGAAATAGGGTTTTGCCACAAAATAGGATTTTCCTCTTAGTTGCAAAATCTATAGCTTGGGTTTTACCCAGACTGCATATACTTTTCCCCAGAGAAATTATAGGAGTATTAGTTTGAAAGTTATTTCACTCTATTGGCTCTAGGTCAAGTATACACTTTGCTGCCAAACTTATTTTTTTGCTGATATTCAGATGTTGCTCTTGTCTCCAGTATTTATGTCCAATGTTAGCCTTACAGCTCAGGTTTATATAACTGCTTCAAAGGGCTTTGAATCTTAAGACACCTATTTCTACAATGCTGACAAGGGGTGAGGGGAGGAAAAGGCAGGGAAGTGGGAGGAGATACATAAATGATAGAGATGGTCCCCAGAGCCTAAGATTGAGCCAAGCACAAGTTAGAATAACTTGGGCCATAAAGTGACAGTGACATTTGTAATCCAAATAAATTGCATAAGTCTCCTTAGAATATTCTCAGAACTGGGTCACATCCTCACCTAGAAGGACAAACTGGTGAGTTCAATTTGTCTTGTTTGTAGAATGCCATTTGTTTACGACCCTAATGGTGCCTTGAGCCTTCCAGAGACAGCCCAAGTGAGATTTGCCTAATTCCTGCTGGGCTCAAGGGAACAGGAAAAAACAACCACCCCTTAACCAGAGACCATCCTGTCTGCGTGAGGATGCTGGGAGGCTTAATTAGCCTTTTTACCCTGAAGTCACTGTGTCTCAATGGAGAGGCTGTGTGTTACCACCTTGTCCCTGGTTAACAGTAGACAATAAATAGTATTTTAAAGCTGTACTTTGAATCAAGTTGTTTTTTGGGGGGTGGGGGGGAGTCTGTCATGGGGCTTGAATTCTGAGCCTGGGCTCTGTCCCTGTGCTCTTCAGCTCAAGGCTGCCGCCCTACCCCTTGAACCACAGCGCCACTTCTGATTTTTTACTGCTTAATTGAAGATAGGCATCTCCTGGACTTAGTGCCCTGGCTGGCTTTGAACTGTGATCCTCAGATCTCAGCCTCCTTAGTAGCTAGGATTATGGGCATGAGCTACTGTGCCCGGCAACAAGTTATTTTATTTTTGCCAGTCCTGGGGCTTGAACTCGGGGCCTAAGCACTGTTCTTGGGTTTTCCTCAAGGCTAGCACTCTACACTTGAGCCATAGTACCACGTCTGGCTTTTTCTATGTATGTGATACTGAGGAATCAAACCTGGGTCTTCGTGCATGCTAGGCAAGCGCTCTACCACTAGGCCAAACTCCCGGCCCAACAGATTATTTTTATACTTGTTAAATATTTACATCTTTGGAAAATGAAGAAGAAAAAGTAATCATTAGAAAGTGATTACTTGGTACCTTTAGAAAGTTGTTTTGTTGGATGTGATGATCTATACCTATAATCCCAGCACTGGGAGATGAAGGCAGGAAGGCAGAAAGATAATGAGTTGGAGCTCAGCCTGAGCTACAAAGCAATACCTTATCTGAGGGGAAAGATGTTGTTATTATTATTATTATTATTATTATTATTTTAATAATTGCCAGTCTGGGCTTGAACTCAAGACCTGGGCACTGTCCTTGGATACTTTTCGCTAAAGGCTTGTGCTCTGCCACTTCAGCCACGGCGCCACTTCTGGTTTTTTCCTGTGTATGTAGGACCAAGATCAAACGTAGGGCTTCATGCATGCTAGGGGAACACTACCACTAGGCTACACTCCCGCCCCCCCCCCATTATTATTTCTTTTAACTGCTAAGCGCTTCATCACAACTATCCTAAAGACGTTCAGTTACATAATCACGGGTCAATTCAAAGGCAGGAACTTTAATATTGATACTAAACTGTTATCATTACACATCTGTATTCAGTTGCATCAGTCATCTCCAGAACTAACCTTTATAACTGTTTAACTGTTTCCCGCCCCCCCCCCCTCTCTCGTGGGTCATGGGGCTTGAACTCAGCTGTCCCTGAGTTCTTCAGCCCAAGGCTACCCCCCTACTCCTGGGCTTGGGCCTTGTCTCTGAGCTCTTCAGCTCTACCCTCCAGCCCTACCCTCGAGCCAAGCCCCGCTTCCCCATTTTCTAGAGGTTAATTGGAGATAAGGGTCTCAGGTCCTTTTGTGCCTGGGCTGGCTTTGAACCTTGATCCTCAGATCTCAGCCTCCTGAGTAGCTAGGATTACAGGGAGCCATTGCGCCCAGCTTAACTGTTTTCTCTACTAACTCCATTAACTAACCAAAGATCCCACACTGCTTTTTGCAATCTCTCTTTCTCCCCATCTCCGTCCCCCCACCATACACCTTCTCTCTCTCCCTCCCTCCCTCCCTCACCTCCAGTAGGCTAGAGCTTACAGCCTCACGCTCCCACTTGAAAAAGCTTTGATTTGTGAAATATTACTTTCATAGTGCTTTTAAGATTTTTGCCTGGGGCTGGGAATGTGGCTTAGTGGTAGAGTGTTGCCTAGCATGCATGAAGCCCTGGGTTTGAGTCCTCAGTACCACATACACAGAACAAGCTGGAAGTGGTGCTGTGGCTCAAGTGGTAGAGTGCTAGCCTCGAGAAAGCCCAGGGACAGTGTCCAAGCCTTGAATTCAAGCCCCAGGACTGGCCCCCAAAAAAGAAAAAGATTTTGCCTGGTGGGTAGATTAACTGAATACACAGAAGTCTGCCCCAGAATATTCCCAGCTCTTAAGGGCAAGCCATTATCCTCTATACAGAGCTAGTATTTTTCTGGTTTGATAATTAAACTGAGCTGTGGGGGTCTTACCCTCTTGCCTGGCTTTTTCCGTTTAAGGCTGGCACTCTTATCTGAGCCATACGACTGGGTTTTTACTGGTTAATTAGAGTGGGCCTGCCTGTGTTGACTTCAGACTTGTTTTTCAGATCTCAGCCTCCGAAACGCTAGGATTCCAGGCTGTACTGTGTGTGATGGAGTTCTTAGGAGAGGAAAGAACCTCAGAAGACTTGTACTTTTTGAGGGGGGAAATGGTGATAGTGAAATTGAAAGATGCACTGAACATGAATTTGGCTCGGCTCTAAGCCTCTTCATCAAACAGTATAGCAGCAGTTAAAACTGATGTGTTTGGGGGCCAGGAGTTTGGCCTAGTGGTAGAGTGCTTGCCTAGCATGCAGGAAGACCCGGGTTCAATTCCTCAGTACCACATACATAGAAAAAAGCTGGAAGTGGTGCTGAGGCTCAAATGGTAGAGCTTTAGCCTTGAGAAAAGTCCAAGGACTCAGGACTCAGGCCCTGAGTTCGAGCCCAACTTCTGGCAAAAAAAAAAAAACAAACCTGATGTGTTTGGGCCAGGAATGTGGCTTAGTGGTAGAATGCTTGCTTAGCATGCATGAAGCCCTGAGTTCGATTCTTCAGTACCACATACACAGAAAAAGCTGGCAGTGATGCCTTGGCTCAAGGGCTAGAACACTAGCTTTGAGCACAGAGAGACTCGGGGACAGCGCCTAGGCCCTGGGTTTAAGTCCTACAACTGACCAAAAAAAAGAAAGAAGAAGAAGCCGGGAATGGTGGCTCACACCTGTGATCCTAGCTACTCAGGAGGCTGGGATCTGAGGATCAAGGTTCAAAGCCAGCCTGTGCACAAAAGGACCTGAGACTCTTATCTCCAATTAACTTCTAGAAAATAGGAAGTGGGGCTTGGCTCAAGGGTAGGGCAGTAGCCAAGTTCAAGCCCCATGACCTACAAAAAAAAGAAAAAGAAAACTGCCACGTTTTTAGGCAGTTCTACATTCAGGGCTGGTTTATGATCAAAGAAGCCTGGGAAAGTGAACTATTATCTAAGTACTTTTCTTTGTAATCTCTATTTTAGAAAGTTAGAGCTGGGACTGAGTTTCTGTAAGCCCTGTGAAAGAACCTGTGCCTAGCATGTCCAAGGCTGTGGATTGCATGGTGGGAGTGTGTAGGTGTGTGTGTTCACAATTTGAATAGTAAAAGGATTTTTTTCTTTGCTTGCTTTCTCCCGCCCTCATACGGTCTCATTTTGTAGGCCTGGCTGGCCTCTGACCTTAGCCTCCTCCCTCTCCAGTGCAACAGCCATGCTTATCGAGTGTTCTGACTTCTTTCTGCGCTTTGTAAACATGTCTCCTGTGCCCATAATGCGCAGTGCTGGTTCCCTGGGCTGAGTTCTACTCCACTGCCTTTGGGGAAAAGTTGTCGACAGTGACCCAGCACCTTAAAAGTCTTGAATGTGCTTGTTTATTTTTGCTTTTTTTTTTTTTTTATGTGGAACTGTGTCAGTTTAGTTCTGTGGCTGTTTTGTTTGCATCTCAGTGTGTTTTTAGGTTGTGACAAATAAAGCCATTTGGGCTCTGAATGTTGGAAGTACACATTCGGTGTTGTTGGAACAATGTCTTCATCTTGTATAAGAAACATTTTTAAACTTTCAGCAATACTTTCTCCCAGACTGCAAGAATTACATGAATACTCAATAACTCCATACTGTATGTGGACTGGACTTTATTTTTTTCTTATATTTGAATTATATAAATTCAAACTAATAGTTTTCCTTGAAGAGGTATTACTCAAAGCAATTGGATTAAATGTCCCCCCCCACTTTTTTTTTTTTTTTGCTAGTCCTGGAGCTTAAACTCAGGGCCTGCCCCTGTCCTTGGGCTTTCTCAAGGCCAGAGCTCTACCACTTGAGCCACAGTACCACTTCCAGCTTTTTCTATGTATGTGGTACCAAGGAATTGAACCCAGATCTTTGTGCATGGTAGGCAAGTGCTCTACCACTAGGCCAAACTCCCGGCCCATGTTTTCCCATTTCTAAAATGTTTCCTTATATTCTTCATGAAGAAAAAGTCTCTGTCCTTGCTCTGGAATTGCTTTGAGGTCATTTGAGGAATTTAATACTACTCAAGTCACCAGAATTAATGAGGTCATGCAGATCAGAAAGGGATTTTTTGTTTTTCTTTTTGAGACAGGGTATTGCTGGCTTCGAAGTTGTCATGTTTTATATTGCATAGGCTGTCCCATAATGAGATAGTTTGTGTGCACCTGCAGTCTTACAGTTTCAGCTGGACTCCCCAGAGTGGTCTGCATTGTGTGTATATATGTGCTTTCTCTGGGTGCCCTCCACCCCCCTTGTCCCTAAACTCTTTGTCTGTATGGCTGATCACCCTGATTCTTAGCCAGGCACTGCTGTGTAGGTAGGTATCTTTGTCTTTCAATTTAGCCAAGCAAAACGACCTTTTCCTTTACTCTCAAGATTGCTGTGAGAAGCTGGGCCGAGATTAGCTGTGGGTTCTTTTGTAATTATAGCCTCCTTTTTAGCAAAGCCAGTGTATTAAAGTAGACTTAGTAACTTGCTTAGGGCTTGAAAATGTGCTTTGCATACTGATTGTCTTTAGAATTCTTTTAAATAGCTAGATCTCTAGTTTCATTAAAATAGAATTTCATTTTCAGGATTTGCCTTGTGGAATCCCAGGTCCTCACTTCCTAGTTTCTCTGTGTATTAGAGATTCCTTGTTGCAAACTGAAGCTGTATTTCACATAGAATAAGGATTAGATATGAGGGGAGAAGAATGTTTTTCCTTTTTTTCCCCCTGTGGCTACTAAGAGCTTAGCAGAGGATGTGGTTATAAAGAGCTGAAAGAGAGTTTTTTTTTTTAACATCTTTGTAAAGAAATGTAGTGACCTATGTCAGGCAGCATAAGAGAGAAATCAAACTTGATGGAATTGAAGAACTTCATTGAATTAACACAGAGTAATTGTATGTATTTATGGTGTGTAATGTGATTATTACCATATGTAGAATGTGCAGTGACCAAATCATGGTAAGAAATATTTTTCTTTTAATATTCTATATCAAATTGTTGTGAACAGTAAATTACCTTGCCAAACTGTAAAGCATTAGAACATCTACATAACTGTGTTCTGTTACCTGTTACATACCTTCCTTTCTCTCCCTCTACCCTGCATCCTGTTTAAGGTATCATTTGCTTTCAAAACATCTTGAGTAAGATCAATATTTCTCACTTTCATGGTATGTGTATAGTTGGATGTTCTAAGTAGAACCTATTTTTTATTGTTATTATACAGATGAGTTAAAATGTCCTAAGTCTTTAAAAAGTCCTTTTTTTGGGGGGGAGCAGTCCTGGGGCTTGAACTCAGGGACTGGGGACCATCCCTGAGCTTCTTTTGCCCAAGACCAGCACTCTACCACTTGGCCACAGCCCCCCTCTGGCATTTTCTGTGTATATGGTACCGAGGAATCGAACCCAGGGCTTCATGCATGCTAGGCAGACACTGTACTACTAAGCCACATCCACAGCCCCTTCCGAGAGTACATTTCTTTTTAGACAATTTCACCCCTTCTCTGGCTTCTCTTAGAACTTATTTGTTACTCTTTTGAGTCCTCTCAGCCACTTCCCTTCCAGGACTTATGCCATTGATACTCACTCTGGTTCTTCCTGAAATATAGTCCCCCAAGAAAAACATGTGGGCTCTTTCCTTTCCTTCTGGTATTTGCTTATTGAGAACATCCCTGGTAACTTCTGCATAAAATAATAGCAGCTCTTCCTCACACTAGCCTCTCACATACACACTGTATGTGTTTCTCTTCTTCCTGGTTCAACTAAAATAGTGCCTGTGATTGTAAATTACATATACCTGTATGGGTAACTGTGTACATAGATAGCAGTACAAAGCAGGTGACACAGGAAGAACTGAACAAATACTTGTGAATTCTTAGGTGTAGAGTTTTTAGGCTGTTGTCAGAACAACCAAGAGACACCAAAAAACAAGTCTCAAGGGAGCATCCTCGTAGAAGTTGATATTTGGGTACAGTTGGCTTGCTTGGTGTATAAAATCCTTTGGAAATTCACCCTCAGTATCTTTTTTCCTTTGAAAGATTTGGGTTCCCAAGTGAAAAACTTGGCGATTCCAATGCCTCTCGTCCTCCGCCTGGGACCCCCGCAGTGGACCATGAGTCGGTAATGCCCACTGAGGACTTCTGGGAGCCATGTCAGACGAATCTGCCTCAGGGAGCGATCCAGACCTGGACCCGGACGTGGAGCTGGAGGATGCGGAAGAGGAGGAGGAGGAGGAGGAGGTGGCAGAGGAGGAGCAGGACAGGGATGACAAGGAAGACCTGCTAGATGGTGAGTGTCCCTACAGTATGATGGAGATTACGTCACCTTCTCGTGGAATCTCAGAGTGTGGTGCTGGCTTTTATAGGCCATCCACGGTGAGAAGACGCCGACTAAGAACTCAGCACCATTGAATTTATATGCCCACTTGTAAGAAATGGATGAGTGTATAAGCCTTGTTTCAGTGCTGGGAGGTCCTTTTGCATGTAGCTCCTCCTCCTGCAGATTGACAGGTTCAGTCTAGTGGTTTAAAGGTGGCGTCGACATCCCCAGATCATGGAGGAGTCAGCGCTGAGACTACGGCCTGGACCCTCAGGTAGGCCCAGGGATGACCGAGCGGTCGTGAGTCTTCTAAAATTATACTTGAAATCCTCTGCAGAGATTTCTTTTTTTCCCAGACAAGTTTATAGACCCAGAGAAAGCTGAACATCTGCCAGTGCTGCCATGCTTTCTGGCCACATGTGATGGTTACCTGCTCCTATTGGGCAGGGACTGTCTTTCCAAAGGGGTTTGGATGAGGGGAGCGAGGGGGGGTTCCTCTTCTTCCCAATTCCAAAGTAAGCCGCAGTCTTCTTTCTTACTGATGTTACCTACTGTTCTATCCCAATATCTGCGACATAACCTAAGAATTAGTTTTCCTTCCTTTATATTGCCTAAATCTCTGCTCCATTGCAACTTTATCTCTGACAAGGAAATGGCCATCTTAGTTTTGTTTTTCTCTGAGAGCAGTACTTTTTGTCCATTGTTGGTTCATTTAGTTGGAGTCCTGTCATTTGTTTTTATAAAGTAGAAAGTAAAAGGAACCAAAGGCTGATGATATGAGGGTACACTGTGTTGCTTAGCCATTATTTATTGTTCCTGAGATGGCTTTAGAGACACAGTGTTTCCATGTCTCTTTTTGCTTTTCATTGTCTGGATTCTTAGAATTGTATTTCTAGATATCCATACAAATCCTGTCTGATTCAGATTGGTTGTTGGTTGCTACTAGTAAGGATAATAGATGTGCATACCATCTTCCCTCTTAATTGCTTGGATGATGGCGGACGATGATGGATGAAGCTGATGCCTTGCCCTCCCACTCCTTTTTCCTCCCTCCCCCCCTTCCTCCTTCTTCATTGAGGGGTTTGAACCCTGGGCCTGAGCATTGTCCCTGAGCTCTTCAGCTCAAGGCTAGTACTCTACTTGAGCCACAGCACCACTTCCAGTTTTCTGGTAGCTAATTAGAGATAAGAGTCTCACGGACTTTCATGCCCAGGCTGGCTTTTTTTTTTTAATTAAAGAATTTATTAACATTGATTTTTACATCATATTTCAAATGACGTGTTTAACAAATAAGTATTCAAGAAAAGAATCTCTATTTAGAGCCTGGGTGCTGTCCCCGATCTCTTCAGCTCAAGGCTGCCACCCTACCCTTGAGCCAAGCCCCACTTCCCATTTTCTAGAGGTAAAGGAGGATAATTTGAGATGAGTCTCAGGTCCTTTTGTGCCCGGGCTGGCTTTAAACCTTGATCATCAGATCTCAGCCTCCTGAGTAGATTGGATTACAGGCGTGAACCACCTGAGCCACCACACGCCCAATACAGCCCGACTTCTTAACAGATTTTTGAGGCAAGGTTTTGCTATATAGTTCAAGTTGATCTAGACCTGTAGATCTTCCTGCCTGTGCCTCCGGAATCCTGGGGTTGTATATCTGAACACCATGACTGGTATTTACTATGACATTCTGTATAAGAGTTCTGAGCATCTGCGGATTTTGACAGCTTCAAGGAATCCAGTAACCAGTCTCCCATAGATGCCAAAGGATGACTATTACTTTTTTCTGTGCACTGTATGGCTCATGCTTAGAATACTAGCTACTCCAGAAGCTAAGACCTAGAGGATCGTAGTTCAGAGCTAGCCTGGGCAGAAATATCTGAGACCTTTTTTTTTTTAAACCAGTCTTGGGGCTTGAACTCAAGGCCTAGGTACTGTCCCTGAGCTTCTTTTTTGCTCAAAGCTAGCACTCTAATGCTTAAGCACAGCACCACTTCTGGCTCTTTCTGTGTATGTGGTGCTGAGGAATCGAATTCCCGGCTTTGTGCATGCTTGGAAAGCACTCTACCGCTAAGCCACATTCCCAACCCATCTCTGAGATTTTATCTCCAATGTAACCACCAAAAGGCTGGACTGGAGGTATGGCTAAAGTCAGAGGTAGAGTGTTATCCAAGCAAGCTTCCAAAATAAGGTTTTTATTTAATTTTTTTTCTTTTTAAAATTTTGGGTGCTATGAGGTTTGAACTTAGGGCCCCATACTTGCTAGGCAAGCAGGTACTCAGCTGCTTAAGCCAAGCCTCCAGTACCTCCCCCCCCTTTTTTTTTTGAATGTGCCTGAGATTGGACTCACGATCTTATGCTTTCTAGGTACACACACTGCCATTGAACCAATATCCCTATCCTGCAACCTTTTGTTTTCGTTTTGAGACAGGATCTGGTTATGTAGCCAAGCCTGTCCTTGAACTCACTCTGTAGCCCAGGCTAGCCTCCAAAATCAAAATCTTCTTTCCTCAGCCTTCCATGTACTAGGAATTCCAGATATGCATCCAATGGTTTTATTTTCCTTTAAAAAGTATAGTTATTTAGTTCTTAGACTGACTAATTTTAAATTTGAAAGTCTTTATTTCTAGTTGAGAGTGATAAGAAATGTTCCATTGGGTGTATTTTCTTCTTGATCGAGGAAGCCATCTTAGCTATTCTAAAATTAGGAGTGGCCATGGATAATGTGGTTTTAGCTGTTATTCTTTGATGTGGCCCCTTTGTCTTGTTTTCTGAGAGTGGTGGTCCCCTCATCTTCTCATCCTGGGACGATTTCTCTTGTGAGGGGACAGTTTACAAAGACGTTTTTGCTTGTCATGACTTCTGGGGATGGGGGCTGTAGCACTATTGCTGACTTGTGGGTGGAGATCAGGGAAGCTGCTGAGCATTTTGGTTTGGATAGGACAGCCCTCCCCCCATATACACCCCGACAATTATCTGGCTCAGATCTTTTCCCAAAGATTTGAGAAACCTTTTCAAAAAGGAAGCAGTTGTTTTAGCCTTTTTTACTTGGAAGTTTCATCCGTATTGGATAATAGCTTACTTTTATATTGGTTTTCATAGGATACACAAACATCTGAGCAATATTATTATCCTTGCTAAAGAACTATCTTCTTTGGGTTTGCTAATCCCCACTGTTGTCTTTATTTTCTTTGAAATGTCTATTTTATAATTTTTTTTTCCTTTTGCTTCTGGGTTTACTTTGACTTTCTTCCAAACTTTTTTTTTTCCCTCTCTTCAGTTCTGGAGATTGTACCCAAAGCTTCTTGAATGCTGGCAAGTTCTCTGAGCTACATTCCCAACCTTCAAATGACTTCTCCTTTTCTTCTCCCACTCCTCCTCTTTTTTCCTCTTCTCCTTTTCCTTTCTTCCTTCTTCCTTCCTACTACATTCCTCCTCCTCCCTCTTCCTCCTCCTTCTTCTTCCTCTCTTCCTTTTCCTTGTTGTTCTTTTTTTTTTTTTGCCAGTCCTGGACCTTGAACTCATGATCTGACCACTGTTCTTGACCTTTCCCAAGGCTAGCGCTCCACCACTTGAGCCCACAGCAACACTTCTGGCTTTTTTTCTGAGGATGTGGTACTAAAGAATGGAACCCAGGGCTTCTTGCATGCTAGGCAAGCACTCTACCACCAAACAATATTCCCAGCCCTTCCTTCAGTATTTGTTATTGAATTCAGGCCCTTGCTTGCACATTTAACACTTGAGCCACAGCTTAGTCCCTTTAAAAAAATTTTTTTTTGTGTGTGTGAGGGTCATGGAACTTGAACTTGGCATGGCGCTATTCCTGAGCTCTTCAGCTCAAGGTTACCACCCTACCCCCTGGGCCTGGGCACTGTCCTTGAGCTCTTCAGCTCAAGGCTACCGCTCTACCCTTGAGCCAATCCCCACTTCCCATTTTCTAGAGTTTAATTGAAGATAAGAATGTCAGGTCCTGGCTTTGAACTTTGATGCTCAGATCTCAGCCTCCTGAGTAGCTAAGATTACAGGCATGAGCCTGGCCCTTCTTTAATTTTTTTAGACAAAATGCTTAATACCTGCATTCTATTATTTATTGTCCTCTGAAGATTTTTCCTTGCTTTTTTTTTTCTTTTCTGCCTGTCCTGGGGCTTGAACTCAGGTCCTGAGCACTATTCTTGGGCTTTCTCAAGGCTAGAGCTCTACCACTTGAGCTATAACACCACTTCCAGCTTTTTTCTATGTATGCAGTACTGAGGAATCAAACCTGGGCCGTTGTGCACGCTAGTCAAGCACTCTACCACTAGGCCAAACTCTTGCTTTTTAGAAGATCAGTTATGGACCTATCATCTTAAACTCATAAGCTTTGGTTTTATACTTTGTTATTATTTATGATAAAGCATGAGATGTTTATCAAGCTCAGTTTACAGATCATGTGAGGCTATGATTTAAGGCTTTATTTGGGAGAATAGTAGAGGACTTACTCACAAGTACTCCTCTGGGACAATCTTTCTGTCGTCTCAGCTGTATGGTAGAAGCATTAATAAGGTGTTAATGAGATCTTTCCACTCTGGCAGGTTGGAAACTCCCCCGTTCCCATGGCACTGCTCTTCCCCCTGGCACTGCTAAACATCTAGTTATTTCAGCTCTCAACCCTATAACTGATATTAAGAAGGACCCTTCTTTGGATTACTCCCACCCCACACACCCCCAAACCCCTTCTTTTCAAAATCCCCCTTCAGAACCACTCTGCAGTTAATCTGCCTCTGCCTCTTCAGTTTAATGGCTCTTTGGTGGAACCCAAGGCTGCCCCGGCTCGAGGAAATTGTCCCAGGGCAGAATGCTAAGCCTTGAGTTTCTCCATTTTTCAAGGCTTGCAGTCTTACAGTGGGAATCCTGACATTGCTTTCAGAAAGTACCTTCTTGTGGCTAAGCTTAGTGTACAGACCCATTCAGGAGGCTGCGTATCTCGAGTCCCAGGCCAGCCTCGATAGCAAGACCCCATCTCATAAAGCAAACGAGCAAAACAAGCCGCAACTCCACTTTCCTCATTTTGTCCAAATTTAGCTAGTCATGAGTCCATCAAAGTGCAAGAGGAACTAACTCTAGTTCTCATAAGATGAAACACATCATTTTAAAACCATTAAAAAAAAATCTCCTCAGCCAGTCATGATGATACATACTGGGAGGCTGAAGCACTCGAGTTCACGTTCAAAGGCATCCTGGCCTCCTCATGTATAGCAAGGCCTCGTAACAAAGCAAAACCAAACCACCTCAAAGGATTACTATAGGAAGAGTTGCTCCATCTGGTCCAGAGTGAAAGTTTAAGCCCTTGACTTCTATAACGTTGTATGGTCACTCGGTAATTTCAATAGACATTTCCTTTTTCACTTTTCTTACCCCGCCCCCCACTCCCTTCTCCTTCCTCCCCCCTCTCCCTATTCTACTTTGGGTAGTTATGGAGAGCAAACTCAGGCCCATTCTTGCAAATATCTATCACTGAGCTGCATCCCTGGCCCACTACTTCTTTTATGACCTATGGGTCATTTAGAAGTACAAAAATATTTAGAACTGAATATAGATGCCATTAAAGAATTTCTAGGGTCTTTTTGTTGTTGCTGTTTTGGTTATTGTCATGGAGCTTGAACTCAGAGCCTGGGCACTGGTATCTTTAGAAAGGATTTTCCCTTTTCTCTTCTTGGAATCCAGTGTGAAGCTGATAAGCCTTTTCTCTGCTTGGACAGTGCTGAATAGAGACTGGACTGTAGATTACAAGGTTCTGTCTTCATCTGGCACACTCCTGCTTTTTCTGCTCTTGTGGGCTTAGTGGCCTAATCTTCTGCCTTTCCTATGCCTTGAGATTTTAAAAGTAGACTTTCTGTGTTGCTTCTTAGCCTCATAGCTCAGGCAGCTTTAGGAAACAGTAAATTACTACAGTGAAATATAAGAAGACTGGAAGTGGTGCTGTGACTCAATGGTAGAGTGCTAGCCTTGAACAAAAAAAGTTCAGGGATAGTGCATAGGCCCCAAATGCAATCCCCACAACTGACCCCCCCCCCCAAAAAAAAAAAGAAAGAAAAAGAAGCTGCAGGTTGTGAGTTCACTGCATCTTGATTGTTTTCTTCTGGAATCATGTCTCTTCACTCTGGTGGTCTCATTTGTTCAATTAATTTTAAGTTAAAAATTGTTTTAAACCAGGCACTCATGCCTGCAATCCTAGCTACTCAGGAGGCTGAGATCTGAGGATCTCGGTTCAAAGCCAGCCTGGACACAAAAAGACCGAGAGACTCTCCAAACAACTACCAAAAAACTGGAGGTGTCCTGTGGCTTCAAGTGTTAAAATGCTAGCCTTGAGCTGAAGAGTTCAAAGACAGTGCCCAGGCCGAGAGTTCAAGCCCCATGACCAACAACAACAACAAAAAAGCTTTTAATGGGAAAATGAATTTCTAGTTGTTCTCAGTGTATTGCCTCTATATATTTTAGCTAGAAGTAGAAGTTCTATGCCAGTTACCAAAAAAATCATTTCTCATAAGAGATCACTCCTGTTACCTCTTTTCTCTAATCCCTGGCAACAACTAATTGACTCTTTGTCTCCATAGATTGTTAGTTTTAAATATATATATACATATATATATATATTTCATAATACAAATATACTGCAATTTCTTTATCTATTCATCTGTTGTTGCTGGCTAAAGAGCAAGAGGTAGTTGAACTTAGAAACTGAGGCTTTTACAAACTGAGGCTTCGTTCAAAAAGTAGTAGGTGAGGGCTGGGAGTTTGGCCTAGTGGTTAAAGTGCTTGCCTAGCTTGCATGAAGACCCGGGTTCGATTCCCCCGTACCACATACATAGAAAAAAGCCGGAAGTGGTGCTGAGGCTCAAGTGGTAGAGCTCTAACCTTGAGAAAGTCCAAGGACAGTGCTCAGGCCCTGAGCTCAAGCCCAGGACTGGCAAAAAAAAAAAAAAAGTAGGTGAGAAGGAATATAGAGAAAAGAAAGAAGTTTGTATGTTAACTAAATGTGCTTTAAAATGTCTATACAGTGTCTGACTTTTAAATTGCTATCTCATTCAGCTCTGTTTAGCTCCATGCCAGACAGAAGTTCACAACCAGGCCTCATAACTTGGAAAGTATGTTTGATTCAGAATCTATGTTGCTAAAAGGCCTTCAGGTTGTGTTTTTGTTCTCTCCCTCCTCCCTTCCTCTCTTTCTCCTATTAGGAACAGTCCACTCAGGGAGATAGAAGCCAGAAGGCAACAGCAACAAATTCCTCCAACTCTACAAATGACTTTCAGACTTTTTGATCTGACCTTCAAGACCTGCCCTCTGTGTTCTGATTTTGTCCTATCTGCCTACTTTATAGTCTTGACTCCAAGTATTTTCCAAATGGTTGCTCAATAAATTTGCTTGTGAAATAGAACCAAAACAAAACAAGACCAGGAAAATATCAAAGGTCATTATCAGGGATTGGGGTATATATAGCTAAGTAAAAATGAAACCAAATCAAAACAAAACAAGATTGTTATCAAAACCAGGCCTGAGGGCTGGTAGTTTGGCCTAGTGGTAGAGTGTTTGCCTAGCATGCACGAAGACCTGGGTTCAATTCCTCGGTACCACATACACAGAAAAAAAATCCAGAAGTGGTGCTGAGGCTCAAGTTGTAGAGCTCTAGCCTTGAGAAAGTCCAAGGACAGTGCTCATGCCCTGAGCTCAAGCCCAGGACTGGAAAAAAAAAAAAAAAAAAACAGGCCGGAGAAACCAGCAAAAAAACAAAACCCTTAAGTTTAAGTGTACCAGCTCAGCCCCAAATGTAGTTGGTGAGTAGGGGAAGCTATAGTGGTAGTGGAAATGGTCATTCAGCAGTGGCTATTTCCTTTGGAGAAGTGTGTGCTGTCCAAACAGCATGTTCATTTGGGAATGAATGAATGAATGAATGAAGCAGCTATTTATTCAGGAGGAAGAATTTAGAGCTGAGAGTTAGGACAAATGTGAAAATGCTGTGGAAGTATTTGTCCTTTGAGAAGAAGGACTGCCTCATGGAAAGAGTTCTTTTAAAGGAAAACAGTCTTTGCTGGAGTGTTTCAAGTGGATATTGAAGAGGACTGTTTGAAGAGGGTAGTGAATTTGGGAAAGCAGCTAGTCAGACTTGTAGCTGTACTTTGATCGCTCTCCTTCTCTCAAAAATGACTTATTTTTATGATGCTGAGGATCTAACCCACATGCTAGGCAAGTGTTTTGGCACCAAGCCGCAACCCAGCCTCTTTTAGTTCTTGTGGGAGGTTGGGTACATGAGCCGTGGTACCTGGCCTCGTCAGCAGGTAGAGTGTATCTATGACCCGAGGCTCATTCTAGTCAACCAAAACTCGTTAGTATTCCCTGAGCCCTCATTAAATAGTTGACAAGTAGGATGGGTGAATGCTTGGAGGGTGAAAGGCAAAGGGACTTTGTCTTAGAGTCACACAAGTGTGCGTGAACTGTATTTGGAACCCAGTTTCTTTATTTTCATTTATTTATTTATTTATTTTGTCGGTTGTGAGGCTCAAACTCAGGGCTTGGGCACCGTCCCTGGGCACTGTCCCTGAGCCTCCTTGAGCCACAATGCCACTTCCAGCTAGATGAAGAGTCTTGTGGGAACTTTTCTGCCTGGGCTGGCCTTGAACCACAGTCCTCAGACCTCAGCCCCCTGAGTTACTCAGGTTATAGGCATGAGCCACAGGCACCTGGCTGAAACCCGACTTCTAAATCCTGATCATTGCCCCGAATAAGAAGAGTGATGGAGAAAATGAGGAAAAACAAAGGAAAGGGTGACATTGTCCACAAAGCATTGGACCCATTACCCGACTGACGGAATTGTTAGCCCCATTGTTCAAATCCTTAATTGTAATCATTTTTAAAATAAAAACAAAGAGGAGGAAAGTCCCCCGACTGAAGCCGCCTGTTTGTCCTTGTGTGTCCTCGCAGACGCGTCCCTAGAAGGCATGTGTGACACTGACCCCGCGCAGCTGGAGGAAGATGGGCAGCGGCCACCGCGGTGCACCTCAACTACCTCATCTCAGTCTGAGCCTTCAGAGCAGCTTAGGCACCATCAAGACAAGCTCCTCGCCTCCGAGGACCCCAGAAAGAAGAGAGCTCAGAAGCCCTCTCACATGAGGAGGAATATACGGTGAGCGCTGCTCCGGGTAAGGAGAGGGAGGAAGGTTGGCATGAGCAGAACTGATTTGGGCAGGAAAGTTCTCTTTCCAACAGGAAAATGCCCATCTGTATCCCCTCATTAAAGTGAAGGTATCACCTGTAACTCCAGTCCTCAGGAAACATTAACACAAGGAAGGGTCCTCCAGGTAGCCTGAGTTCCAGGTCAGCCTAAGTTAAATAGTGAGACTTGGCTACAGAGAATGGATGAAGAAAGACCTTCACCACCGCTGAAAATTGGTGATCTCCCTCTTTTTCCCTCACAAGCTTGCCATTATGTTACCCAAATCTTTCTTTTTTTTTTTTGCCAGTCCTGGGCTTGAACCTCAGCACCACTTCCGGCTTTTTTCTATGTATGTGGTACCAAGGAATTGAACCCAGGTCTTCATGCATGTTAGGCAAGCACTCTACCACTAGGCCAAACTCCCGGCCCCAAATCATTTTTCAGTGGTTTATTTTCCCAGCAGAAAAATCAATCATCTAGTACATTCTTAAGAAACAGAGGCCAAGGACAAAATTGGAAAGAATAAACATAAAAATGTTAATTTGGGGGCCGAGAGTGTGGCCTAATGACTGCCTAGCATGCATGAAGCCCTGGGTTCAATTCCTCAGTACCACACAACAACAAAAGCTGGAAGTGAGCTGCGGCTGACATGATAGAGTGCTGGCCTTGACAAAGCCCAAGGACAGTGCCCAGGCCGCGGGAGGGGGAGGGAGGTTTGTTTGTTTGTTTTTCACTTTAAGTATGTATAAATTTTGTTTTTAAAAAATCTTAAATGGACCCAAATACTCTTCCCTAAATGTTTAGAAAGCTACTCCGGGAGGATCAATTGGAACCCGTTACCAAAGCAGCCCAGCAGGAAGAGTTGGAAAGAAGGAAGCGTCTGGAGCAGCAGCGGAAAGATTATGCAGCCCCCATTCCCACTGTTCCCCTGGAGTTCCTACCTGGTAAGCAGTGTGGGTGGCAGGAAAGGCCCTTGCCTCTGAGGACAAGAGACCGGAGCTTACGCAGAGGTTTCTAGAGCGCTTGACTAGCACGCATGAAGCCCGGTTTGATTCCTCAGGACCACATAAATGGAAAAAAACCTGAGATGGTGCTGTGGCTCAAGTAGTAGAGTGCTAGCCAGGCAAAAGAAACCTGGGGACAGTGCTTAGACCCTGAGTTCAAGCCCCAGGACTGGCAAAAATACATACATACATACATACATACATACATACATACATACATACATACATACAAAGTCCTTTAACTTCTTGAGAGCACACAGCCAGACTCAGAATCGTCACTTAAATAGAAATGTGGCTGGGCACTGGTGGCTCACGCCTGTCATCCTAGCTACTCAGGAGGCTGAGATCTGAGGATTCCAGTTTGAAGCCAGTCCAGGGAGGAAAATCCATGTGACTCTTATCTCCATGGAACCATTGAAAGGCTAAAAGTAGAGCTGTGGTCCAAAGCACTAGCACCCCTCCCCCCCCCAAAAAAAAACAAATGGGGGCTGATAAAATGACAGGTGTGAGGCCTTGAGTTCAAATCCCAGTGCTGTCAAACACCCTCTACCCTTTCTCCCTGGAAATTCCATAAGAACAGCATGGAGGAAGGGTGAGAAATCATTTGGGGAAATGTGCTTCAGCTCAATGTGACTTGACATTCTCTCCCTACCTTTTCCTAGAGGAAATTGTCTTACGTGCAAGTGAGGGTCCTCAACTTCCTCCTCGGGGCTTAGCCCAGGAAGTCATTTGTTTGGACAGTAGCAGTGGCAGTGAGGACGAGAAAAGCAGTCGAGACGGTAAGATCCCTCCCCTGCTTCCTGATTGGTGTGCCTTCTGAGATTGGCTATAATTGAGTCCTTTCCCTGCTTTGGTTTGGACCTACATTTGACACATTTTCCTTAGTCATATATAAGTGAAAGTTTTTCCTTATCTTGAAGCTGAAATTGAAATAAAATTTTGAGGGGGGAGAAAAAGGTGTCTTAAGTAATGACAGGCTCTGTGTTCTTCCGCTGTGACTACTGGCAGTAAATTCTCCTCTCTCCCCAGCCCCCGATTTGTTTTTCCTTATATTAGTTATACTGGGAGAGATTTCATTGTTACATATTGTTATACCACCACATGTTTACACTGGAGTCCAAATCAATCTCACTCCCTCTATTGTACCCCTCCCCAACAAAATAATATTCCAACAAATTTTGTTTTTATTCCATATTTGCAGATAATCAATTTTGACAGCATTCAACCTCCCCTCCCTTATTCTCCCTATAAGCCCATTGCCCTCCTGCCCAGTCCCTACCCTCCCACTCTATTCTACCCCAGCCTGGCTAGTGATAGACAGCTTTCTGAGCTTCTTGTGTATACTTGCACTGTATTACAAAGTTATTCACCCTCTTTCTGTTTTCATCCTTCTCCACTTCATTTGATTTTTTTTTTTCTTTCCTGTCTCAGAGGTGATTGAACTGAGCTCGGGAGAAGAAGATACCCTGCACATTGTAGACAGCAGTGAGTCTGTCAGCGAGGAGGACGAGGAAGAGGAGAAGGGCGGCACCCACGTGAATGACGCCTTAAACCAGCATGATGCTCTTGGGCGGGTCCTTGTCAACCTGAACCACCCTCCAGAGGAGGAGAATGTCTTCCTGGCCCCACAGTTGGCCCGGGCCGTGAAACCTCATCAGGTAGGGCCACTCCTTACCCTCTTGTCCTGGTCTTGCAAGGTACATAGTCTGCTGGTGGTCAATGGAGATTAAGAGTCTCAGACTTTAGTGCCCGGGCTGGCTTTAAAACATGATCCTCAGATCTCAGCTTCCTGTGTAGCTAGGATTATAGGTGTGAGCCACTGCATCCACCTTAATTTTTTCTTTGTTTGTTTATATTGTGCTGAAGAATTGAACTTAGGGCTTCATGCATGCTAGGCAAGCACTCTACCACTAAGCCACATTCCTAGCCCAAGAACTGCTTGGAATGGATTACCTAGAAGAGGGGCCCTCCCCAAGGCCCGGGGCTGTCAGGCCAAATGAAAACCCCTGTTAGGAATTTGGAGGCCTGGTCTTTGCTGACGTCCTCCAACATTTGTTCTTGTCAGATTGGTGGGATCCGGTTCCTGTATGATAACCTAGTTGAGTCCTTGGAAAGGTTTAAGACCAGCAGTGGCTTTGGCTGTATCCTGGCCCACAGCATGGGTTTAGGGAAAACTCTGCAAGTGATCTCCTTCGTGGATGTCCTCTTCCGCCACACGCCAGCCAAAACAGTGCTTGCCATTGTGCCGGTAAGAGTTGGAAAGAAGGCTTTATCTAGTGACCCTACTGAGAAGACTTCTGGGTTAGTGAGCCCTGAAAAGCTTCTCGGAAGGTCAGCTTGGAGCTTACTCCTTAAATCTCTCTTTTTGGACCTGGCTTTCTGGCAGGTTAATACGCTTCAGAATTGGTTGGCAGAGTTCAACATGTGGCTTCCAGCGCCTGAAACCCTTCCAGCTGACAACAAGCCCGAAGAAGTCCAGCCTCGGCTCTTTAAGGTCCACATCCTGAATGATGAGCACAAGTAAGTGGTGGGTTCGTGCCTCTGTGCCTCTTCATTCCTTGTAGAGTTCTCCCTAGGATCTGGATGTCAGAACAGCATGTTGTAAGAATATGTGCTATCTTCCCAGATTCTCCTTTCCTTCTTTTCGCTGAGTAACTGTTTCTTGGTGTTTACCCACCCAGTACAACAAGTATCTCTGGGATGCTTGGAGGTTCTTGGGCAGCTGGCCAGTTCTGTGCTTGCCATGTGAAATCTTTGGCAATCAGAGACTCAGTGAACCATCAACCTAGCTTTGATTATAAGGAATTCTTCCTGAGTAGTAGCAAAAACAATACTTTCTCCTGGTTCACCTCTTAAAAGCAAAACCTTGGGCCAGGAGCTTGGCCTAGTGGTAGAGTGCTTGCCTAGCACGCACAAAGACCCAGATTCAATTCCTCCGTACCACATACACAGAAAAGGCCAGAAGTGGCTCTGTGGCTCAAGTAGTAGAGCATTAGCCTTGAGAAAGATCAAGCACAGTGCTCAGGCCCTGTCCTGGGCCCCAGGACTGCCCCCCCCCAAAAAAAAAAAACCCAAACACTTGACTGCAGAGCTATAATTCCTATCTCACATGGTTCTCTCTGTTTACTCTCACAGGACAATGGCATCTCGTGCTAAAGTGATGGCTGACTGGGTGTCAGAAGGTGGGGTGATGTTGATGGGATATGAAATGTACAGACTCCTCACTTTGAAGAAATCCTTTGCCACAGGTCGACCAAAGAAAACCAAGAAACGATCTCATCCAGTCATCATTGATCTGGATGAAGAAGATCGGCAGCAGGAGTTTCGGAAAGGTAGGCAGCCTGTCCTAGAAATACTCCTGAGGCATTTCAGGAGTAAAAGAAGAATTTGTGTCCGTAATGGCAGCTAGATGGGTATTGAAGGAGTGCTTGAGATGAATTACTGTTAAGAACTAGAAGTCCTGATCTCCAGAATTGGTTGGGCAATCTCCAGTGGCTTGCAAATGATGTTGCTGTCTCTTCACACCACACCCTAGCCCAGGGGAAACTCCCCTGTTCTTATTTCTCCCTCAGAACCCATGAGAGACTAACTGCTTTTATCACTCCCCTGGAGATTTCCTGAGAAAGAATTAAAGTTTTTTACAAAGTGCCTAAATTACTCATCTAAAGTCAGAAGAGTCAGAAGAGCCTATGAATTTATAAAAGAAAGAGTTTATCTAAGTTGCTTTTAGGGAAAACTATTTTGTTCATGGTTATAGCTGTTTCCTCTTATGAAGGACCTTTGCTCATTTGAGGAAGAAAGTTTCTAAGGATTCAGAGAGCGTGCATTTTGAGGGTTTTTTGTTCTAGATTTGTTTCTGTGGTAGAGTTAGGGTGAATATTGCCATTTAGCAATGACTGGTGTAAATAACTGCAGAAGACTGTCTTAAAACTAGCCCCTCCCAACCAGCCTCAGACACTGGCAGCGGTGAGATGAGATACCTATTGACATGTCCGGATGGTTCCACTGTTCACCGGACACGTTTGTATTTGTGGGCTGGAACTTTGTACAGTGATTTAAGCAAATCAGTTTCATTCTGTGCCTAAAGAATAAAATAGTAACAAAGGAGGAGAAGGGAGGAGAAGATACCCACTACTAGAGTTGGTGACTGGGTTAGCATCATACCATACACACACGAGAGCTTGGATGGCAGGCTCCCTTTCACCACTGGGGGCTGACTCTTGCTTTCCTGCTTCCTTCATGTATCCTGGTCCTCCAGGGTATTCCCCTGCATCTGAGTCAGGGCAGGCCCTGTCACCATCTGACTCGAGATCCTCTTCCCTCCCTAGAGTTTGAGAAGGCCTTATGCCGTCCTGGCCCCGATGTGGTGATCTGTGACGAGGGGCACCGCATCAAAAACTGCCAGGCCAGCACCTCACAGGCTCTGAAGAACATACGCTCCCGCCGCCGGGTCGTGCTCACTGGGTACCCCCTGCAGAACAACCTCATCGAGTACTGGTGCATGGTGGACTTTGTGCGCCCAGATTTCCTTGGCACTCGGCAGGAGTTCAGCAACATGTTCGAGCGCCCTATCCTGAACGGACAGTGTATTGACAGCACGCCGCAGGACGTCCGCCTCATGCGGTACCGGAGCCATGTTCTGCATAGCCTCCTGGAGGGCTTCGTGCAGAGGTAAGCCAGGCTCCAGGCCCCGTTTTCTGCATGCGGAGATGGGCCCCTTCGTGGGGCATCGGACATGCTGAGTCTGTTACTCAGGGAACTGATATCTAGAAGAGCCCCTCATAACAGTACAGCTCCTTTGTGTAAATAACTAGCAGATGATAGATCTCTGTGATTCCAATTCTCCTCAAGTTTGACCTCCAAATCCTTCACTCACAAGTTTAAAGTTAGTGTAGAGAGAATGGAGAGAGAGCCAGCATGCTGCTCACCTGGGGTAAATGTCTCGAGGTGGTTCTGCAGTGTGACCTTAGCAGCTAGCTGTAGCATCCCCGTGGGTATAGCTTAGAGTACTCTGAGGCAATCTGTCACTTTCCCATCAAGATGGCATATGTTGAGAAAGCTCAGAGACAGCCCTGAATTGCCACAAGAACCTGGAGTTTAGACCCTTGCTCTTAGTCACCTCGTCGGCCACGACTGGTCCTATGCCTCATTGCTTTACTGTTCACCCTTCCGCTGACTTTCTTCATGGTGCTCTTGCGGTGTGTTTGTTGTGGACCTCAGCAGGGACGTGTGGTGAAAGTGCTAGGTCCTGGTTTTATCCTGCACTGTACCTTTCCTGGCTACCCTACCTGTCTGGTCACTTGTGATCTCTGCCTTCTTAGGAGAGGCCACACTGTGTTGAAGATTCACCTCCCTGCCAAGGAAGAGAATGTTATTCTGGTGCGGCTGTCTAAGATCCAGCGCGATTTGTACACACAGTTCATGGACCGCTTCCGGGACTGTGGTAACAGTGGCTGGCTGGGGCTGAACCCCCTAAAGGCTTTCTGCGTGTGCTGCAAGGTGAGTTGGGGCCTTCAAGAAGACGGTTGGAGACAAAGGATGTACATAATCCCTAAGGAGCTTTTTGTTGTTGTTTCGATGCTTAATTGGTGATAAGAGTCTCCCAGACTCTCTTGCCTAGGTTGGCTTTGGTCTGTGCTTCTCAGATCTCAAGGTTCCTGAGTTAGGTAGTAGCTAGGATTATCAACAGGAGCCGCCACTCAACTTTTGGATTAAAGAATTCTTGGTATGACCATGTGTGCTCTTGAGCCAAGAGCATGTCTCCAGGTTGCTTGGAACACCCTTAGAGTGTTCTCTGTTGTCTCCCTGTCCCTTCAGATCTGGAACCACCCTGATGTATTGTATGAAGCCCTTCAGAAGGAAAACCTGGCCAATGAACAAGACCTAGATGTGGAGGAGCTTGGCTCAGCAGGAACCAGTGCCCGCTGCCCACCCCAGGGGATAAAATGCAAGGGAGAAGATGGCACCCTGGCTTCCTCCATGGGCGAGACAGCCAATAACAAGTTCTTACAGGGGGTTGGCTTCAACCCTTTCCAGGAGCGAGGCAACAATATCGTCACATACGAATGGGTAAGCCACACAGACCGTAACCTGCTGAGAAGGGAGCATGCATAGCTTCCCTGGGAGGGGCCTGGGCACACAGCATAGCGCACTGTGATCACACGTGAGTGAGGGGCTGCTGCCTCCAAGGGAGAGAATTTTATTTGTGTTCCAGGCTGTCTCATTTTTCTCTTAACAGGCCAAAGATCTTCTGACCAATTACCAGACTGGAGTCTTGGAAAACTCTCCTAAGATGGTATTGCTGTTCCACCTGATTGAGGAAAGCGTGAAGCTTGGGGACAAGATCCTGGTATTCAGGTAGGAAGAAACAATCCCAGTTAGGACAATGGTGCCTGTGGGAAGGATGAACACAGTGGACTGCAGAGTAAAAGCGCCTTGGCTCAGACCCTCCTCTGTTCTCCTGATACCAAGCATGGACGGTCATACATTCCTCCCCCATTTCTTTCTTTCTTCAATTTTTTGGGGGGAGGGTGATTTTTCTTTCTTTGTCCTCCACAGAGATCAGTTAGAGCCTTTAGGCTAATGATTAGAGATCACAGTCTAATCTTTAAAGTGTGGCTAAAGGTTTGTGACTAGAAAGTATATGTAGTCTATAAAGTCTAAAATGTTTGCTCTTTGGCCCTTTATAGAAAATCTGACTCATAGTAAGATCTACCCCCCCTCTTTTCTTTTCTTTTCTCCCTCTGATACTGAGGCTTGAACTCAAAGCCTGGGCACTGCCCCTTAGCTTTTTCACTCAAGGCTGGCACTCTACCACTTGAGCCACATCTCCACTTCTGGCTTTTCAGAAATGAAAGTCTCATGGACTTTCCTGCTCAGCCTGACTTCAAACCATGATTGTCAGATCTCAGCCTCCTGAGTAGCTAGGATTACCTATGTGAGCAACCAGTGCCTTGCTCTAGTCCTTTTCTATCCCTCCTCAAATCCTTTTTTTGTTCATTGGGGTTTTTTTGGGGGGGGGAGGAATGGGGTGATACTGACACTTGAACCCTGGTCTTCCTGCTTGCTACCCTACTGAGCCACATCTGCAGCCATCCCTACCACCTTTTGTATATAAGGCCAAATAAAGGATGGGATTTGGGCCGGGAGTTTGGCCTAGTGGTTAAAGTGCTTGCCTAGCATGCATGAAGACCCGGGTTCAATTCCTTGGTACCACATACATAGAAAAAAAGCCGGAAGTGGTGCTGAGGCTCAAGTGGTAGAGCTCTAGCCTTGAGAAAGTCCAAGGACAGTGCTCAGGCCCTGAGCTCAAGCCCAGGACTGGCAAAAAAAAAAAAAAAAAAAAAAAGGATGGGATTTGTATCAGAGTCACATTCTCTACAAGCCTGGTGTGCCCATGACCTGAAGGATCACTTTGAAGAGACTGGCTGTCTACATTTTTTTATGGCAGCTGAGTGGGTCTCCCTAGCAAGACCCCCTAGGCTGTCCATGGTCCTCAGTCAGACTCAAGGTTTATCCATTTGGTTTGTAATGCTGGAATCTAGTTGGGAATTGGGCTTTAAATCCCTAGATTTTTGTCAAGGGTGGAAGTAGGGGCTGGAGAACCTTGGTAATGAGTGTGTGGCTTTCTCTGCCCCCATCAGGACTTGGAGGGGCACCCTTGACTCACCCTTGGGAGGGGATAACCCCTTATAGAGGGAAGTTGTGGGCGTTCCTTCCCACTGCTAGAATGTTGCACGTTAGTATGGGCCTTTGGGCTGGGCAGCCATCTGAATCACATTCTCCCTTTCAGCCAGAGTCTTTCCACCTTGGCTCTGATTGAGGAGTTCCTAGGGAAGCGAGAAGTTCCCTGTCTTCCTGGTGCCGAGGGACAAGGAGCGCAGAAGTGGGTTCGAAACGTCAGCTACTTCCGTGAGTGTTGGTTTCTCTGGTTCCTGAAGCTTGGCAAGATCTGTTTAAGGGGTCCTTTCTTTGTCTTTCTGTGCACTTACTCTGTTCTCCAAGTGCAAAGTATCTGTGACTTGCCAAGGAACAGATAGATAGCAAGGGCCAAAAGTACATGAGGCTCTTGTCCTAAAGCCTGGCAGGCTTGGGAGGAAGGGGAGAGTAGAGTAGTAGGCGTTTGAGAGAGAACTCAGGGAAAAATGCTTGACAGAACCAATGGAGTGGCCAGAGTGAATTCAATGGTGTGCCCAAGTGTTGGATGCAGCCTGGAATCCCTGTCATGACGCCCAGGCAGTATTTTGGGTCTACCATTATGGACAGAATCACTGGTAAGCCTTCTGGACAAGATCATTTCCAGGCAGAAGAAGCAAAGTGAGCATAGGTCTAGATGCTTTTTCCCCAAGGGGAAAGAAAATGTGTGTGTGTGTGTGTGTAAAACACTTTAGTATCTAAGTCACAAGTATACATGCAGTCACAGTCAGTACATAAGCAAAAATATGGTATATCTGTGGTATTCAGATTTCATTAACACATGATGGGAGTCGGTGCCATGGCTCACACCTGTAACTCTAGCTGCTCAGGAGCCTGAGATGAGACGCGAAGATCCTGTTTTGAAGTCAGCCAGAAAAGCTGACTTTAAGTAACCAGCACAGAGCTAGAAGTGGAGCTGTGGCTCAAGTAGTAGAGGACCAGCCTTGAGTAAAACAGCCAAATGAGAATGTGAACTCCTGAGTTCAAGCCCCAGTACCACTGCCACACACACGCACGCATGCGCGCACGCATGCACCCACACCCGGAGGGCAGGTGGCAGCATCGCTGGCTGCTGCTTACTAGAGGTCAGTAATACATTCGTTCAGTGATTTTGCTGGGTTACCTCCGCCCTTGCATTTGTCCACAACTTATGATTTCCCTTCTCTCCTAGGGCTAGATGGCAGCACCCCTGCCTTTGAGAGAGAGAGGCTCATTAATCAGTTCAACGATCCCAGCAACCTCTCCACCTGGCTCTTCCTTCTCTCCACAAGGTGAGTGACGCCTGAGAGGGGAGGTCAGAGCGGGGTAGGCGTTCCCTAGACTCTCCCAAGTCTGTCAGAAGAGACATGCTTAGGTTGATAACTTGATTTTGAGGTTAGAGAAGAGACCCCCAAAAAGGAAATTGTGTTAGAAAAGAGTTTTCATTATCATATCCAAAAATTTTTTTTCTTTTATTAACAATTGACGTAATTAAGCTTTTCTCTGAGGAGTGTTCTAAGAGTTAATGTGGTGAGTGTGCAAATGCTTTAAAAACCGACAAGTAGATACTGCACACTTATAATCCCAGCCCTTGGGAAGTGGAGGCAAGAGGTTTATGAGTCTGAAACCAGCCTGGACTATGTAAGTTGAGACCTTTGCATCAAAACCACAAGGTACAAATAGAACTGTAAAAAGCGAGTGGGATTATTTATCTCATTCCAAGCACTTCAAAGGCATGCTATCTTGTGCCATCTGAATACATTTGGCAAGGTATGAGCCTCTGATTCCTCTCCGCTACTAGAATAAAAATATTGGAAACATCTATGTATATAAAAGTTTCTTCCCACCAAGGGATATCATTCTGGAGCCAGAGTATGGGAACCACACTTTTGTTCATAGGAGTGGAGGAGAGGTATTGGCTCTGCCATGTTGGATTTCAGGTCATGCTTTTTAGTGCTTGAGTTTCTAATGTAATAGTAATCAAAAGATAGCAAATTCCTTTCTACTGTGCTTAAGCCAAAAAAATGATACTGTGGTAAAGGTCACAGAGAGGAAAACTGAGTTGAAAACCATCTTTAAGACCAAAGTCCTGGGGCTGGGAGTTTGGCCTTGTAGTAGAGTGCTCGCCTAGCATGTACAAAGACCCGGGTTCAATTCTTGGTACCACATACATAGAAAAAACCAGAAATGATGCTGTGGCTCAAGTGGTAGAGCTTCAGCTTTGAGAATGCCCAAGTGCTCAGACCCTGAGTTCAAGCCCCAGGACTGGCCAAAAAAAAAAAGACTAAAGTCCTTATAATTATGGGCTTCTGTTTTAAAGGGCCGGATGCTTGGGCGTGAATCTGATTGGTGCCAACCGAGTGGTGGTGTTTGATGCTTCCTGGAACCCGTGCCATGATGCCCAGGCAGTATGTCGGGTGTACCGTTATGGCCAGAAGAAGCCTTGCCACATCTACCGCCTTGTGGCTGATTATACTCTTGAAAAGAAGATCTATGACCGGCAGATTTCCAAGCAGGGCATGTCAGGTGGGCCAGAGACTCTTCTATACAGGCTGTCATCCTAATACTATCAAGGCAGAGAAGGGTATGAAAACCCAGGCAGGCTTTCAGAAATAGAAAGTCAGAAACGCTTCTCAACTTTTGATTCACATCATTGCTTAAAAGTGAATTGAGCGGGGCCAGGAGCGTGAGGGAGCGAGCGGGGCCGGAGCGAGCGGGGCCAGAAAGAGAAGGGGGGCCAAAAAAAAAAAAAAAAAAAAGTGAATTGAGGGGGCTGGGAGTTTAGCCTAGTGGTAGCTGCTTGCCTAGCATGCACGAAGATCGGGTTCGATTCCTTGGTACCACATACATAGAAAAAAGCTGGAAGTGGTGCTGAGGCTCACGTGGTAGAGTTCTAGCCTTGAGAAAGTCCAAGGACAGTGCTCAGGCCCTGAGCTCAAGCCCAGACTGGCAAAAAAAAAAAAAAAAAAAATGAGGGCCGGGAGTTTGGCCTAGTGGTAGAGTGCTTGCCTAGCATGCACGAAGACCCGGGTTCGATTCCTTGGTACCACATGCATAGAAAAAAGCTGGAAGTGGTGCTGAGGCTCAAGTGGTAGAGCTCTAACCTTGAGAAAGTCCAAGGACAGTGCTCAGGTCCTGAGCTATAGCCCAAGACTGACAAAAAAAATATGAATTGAGGCTGGGCACAGTGACTTGCACCTATAATCTTAGCTGTTCAGGAGGCGGAGATCTGAGATCTGAGGATTGCAGTTCAAAGCCAGCCCAGGCACTAAAGACCATGAGACTCTTATCTCCAATTAACCACCAGAAAACCGGAAGTGGTACTGTGGCTCCAGGGGTAGAGTGATAGTCTTGAGTTGAAGAGCTCAGAGACAGCACCCAGCAGCACCCAGGCCCAGAGTTCAAACCTCATGACCAACCTCCCCACCCCACCCCCCAAAAAAAAAAAAAAACGGTGAATTGAATACAGGCACTGGTGGCTCACACCTGTACTCTTAGCTACTCGGAGACTGAGATTTGAGGATCAGTTTGAAGCTAGCCCAGGCAGAAAAGTCCCCATAAAACTTATCTGTAATTGTAACCACTCAAAAAACAGACAGCTGTGGCTCAAAATGGCAGCGTGCTAGACTTGAACAAAAGAGCTTAGGGAGAAGATCCAGTACCTGAGTTCAAGCCCCAAGTTCAAGGAAAATAAATGAGTAAACAGTGAGTTGAGGAAGTGGCACTGTGGCTAAAGGGGTAGGGTGGTAGCTTTGAGCTGAAGAGCTCAGGGATAATGCCCAGGCCCAGAGTTCAAGTCCCACAACTGGGAGGGAAAAAAAAGTGACTTGAGTTCAATGTGTGAATGAGTTCAATAGTGAAATCCAATGTAGTTATGTCATTTTCTTTCTTATATTTCCATTTCTTACCAGGGCCTCACACATTTGACTTTGGGCTATGAGATGAGTTCATTTTTCAGTTTTTCTGTGCTGGTCTAGGGCTAGAATTCAGGGCCTGGGCACTGCCCCAGAGCTTTTTTGTTCAAGGCTAGCACTCTACCACTTGACTCACAGGTTTTCCTGCCCAGGCTGGTTTTGAACCATGATCCTCAGATCTCAGCCTCCTGCATAGCTATGATTACAGGTGTGAGCCACTAGCACCAGCTTGTACTTGAGTTTTGAGCCTTTTTTTTTTTTTTTTCCAGTCCTGGGCTTGAACTCAGGGCCTGAGCACTGTCCTTGGACTTTCTCAAGGCTAGAGCTCTACCACTTGAGCCTCAGCACCACTTCCAGCTTTTTTCTATGTATGTGGTACCGAGGAATTGAACCCGGGTCTTCATGCATGCTAGGCAAGCACTTTAACTACTAGACCAAACTCCCGGCCCAAGTTTTGAGCCTTTTTTGCCAAATCTGACTTCTTCGTCTTTTCCTCTGTAGATCGGGTAGTAGATGATCTAAACCCAATGTTGAACTTCACCCGGAAGGAGGTGGAAAACCTACTGCACTTTGTTGAGAAGGAGCCAGCTCCCCAGACATCCTTGAATATAAAGGACATCAAGGAGTCAGTCCTGCAGCTTGCCTGTCTGAAATTCCCTCACCTCATCACCAAGGTACAAACCTGGCATGCATGCAGTTCCCAGCATGGCCACCCTCAGCCACGGAAGGTTTGCCTGGCCACCTTGCTTCCAAAGATGAACTGGCATTTCATGCAGACAGCTCTGATCCTAGAAATGCTCAGCTTAGCCATGTGAAATAATTCGAAGATTTTGTTCCACAGTAGAAAGAGAAGGCAGAGTTCCAAAAATGCAGATGTTTATTAAACTCTCGATCCTTTTCAGAGTATTAGGTAGCTATAGATGATACTACATTAAAGTTATGAAGTGTGTGTGTGTGTGTGTGTGTGTGTGTGTGTGTGTGTGCTTTTTTTAAATGCCTGTCGTGGGGCTTAACCTCAGAGCACTGTCCCTAAGCTTCTTTGGCTCAAGGTTAGCCCTCTACCACTTGAGTCGTAACACCACTTCTGTCCTTTTCTAAGTAGTTTGTTGGAGATAAGAGTCTTAAGAACTTTTCTGTCTGGGCTGGCAATCCTCAGATCTCAGTCTCCTGAGCAGCTCGGATTATAGGCATGAGGCACCAATGCTGAGCCTGCAGTCCATTCTTGAAGCAAGCTGCCTTTGTAGCTATGATCAGGCTCTTAGCCAGTGATAGAGACAGACAACCCCTTCCTAGTCCCAAAGTAAGGTTCGTTATAACTAAGTTCAACATCCTCCTGTCTCCAGGAGCCTTTTGAGCACGAGTCACTGCTCCTCAACCGAAAGGATCACAAGCTGACCAAGGCCGAGAAGAAAGCAGCAAAGAAAAGCTATGAGGAGGACAAGCGCACATCCGTGCCCTATACCCGCCCGTCGTACGCGCAGTATTACCCTGCCAGCGACCAGAGCCTGACCAGCATCCCCGCCTTTAGTCAGAGAAACTGGTAAGTGGCTGAAGGGAGAAGGCCTTCAGGTGTTAGGCCTGACCCATACACCTGTCCCCTAATTTCCACTGCAACCAGAGATAGTGTCCATCCCGCCCTGTGGCTGCTGGGAAGTGGTAAGCTGTGCTCTTAAGGTCAGGTGTCAAACAGTCCAACAGCCTTGGCGTCTTAGATGACTGAACTTTTGACTCCACTGCCTGGAACGGTGAAGTGCTCTCTTTGTCACTCAGGTGAGCCCTTCTGAACCCCAGGTTGGTGGAGGGAGTGTCGCTTCCCAGACTGCAGAAGGCTAGCCCTCCCATACAGCTGCATGGCCCTAGCCCCCACTGGCAGTGACGTTCAAGGGGAAAGGCCATATTTTCCCGAGGGCTTAGGTCATAGTTGTGAAACTTGCTGCTTCTCCTAATAAGATTTCATTCTGTGGCTTTGATGTAGCTGAGAAAGAAAAAAGAAAGAAAGAAAGGGAAAAAAAATACATATATATATATAGAGAGAGAGAGAGATTTCTGGAACTTCGAGCATATGAGCAGGGCAGAAACCAGCTGCTAAAAGGAAAAGAAGAGGCTAAGAATATGGCTTAGTAGTCAAGTGTTTGCCTAGCATGCACAAAACCCTGGGTTCAATTCCTCAGTACCACATACACAGAAAAAGCCATAAGTGGTGCTATGGCTCAAGTGGCAGGGCAGTAGTCTTGAGCAAAAAGTGTCTAAGGACAATCCCTAGGCCCTGAGTTCAAGCCCCAGGACTGGCCAAAAAAAAAAAAAAAAGAAAGAAAAGAAAAGGAAAAGGAGGCTCCCTAGATATCTATGTGACACACAGGGTGTGTCCTGATGTAGCTGGCCCAGACTCCACAGGAGCCCATGGTGCCCTCCTTTTCCAGAAAGATGTTGTCCTATGGATGACTGCCTGCTCACCCTCTGAGAGCCTTTAGCCTGGGTCAGTTCCTGCCTTTGGCCTGCGTATGAGTTGAGCAGAACCTGAGGGCTTCTTCGCATGCTTCTCTTAGCAGCACCCAAGGGGACAGAATGGGGTCGGTCTTGAGAGGCTCTGCAGTGGTTCTACCCAACTCTGAGTGTGCTTGTCTTTATTTCACAGGCAGCCAACACTAAAGGGTGATGAAAAGCCCGTGGCCAGTGTTCGCCCTGTACAGTCCACCCCCATCCCCATGATGCCCCGACATGTCCCCCTCGGGGGCGCCGTCAGCTCTGCCTCTAGCACAAATCCATCCATGAACTTCCCCATCAATTGCCTGCAGCGGGCAGGAGTCCTCGTGCAGAAGGTGGTCACCACGACAGGTGGGGAACTCCCGGTTCTCTTCCGGGGAATAGATTCACTCAGGAAATGTGGGACTGGGGACTGGAAAGATGGCTTAATGGCAGAGTCCTTGCCTAGCACACATGAAGCCCTGGGGTCGAGTCCTTAGTACCACATACACAGAAAAAGCCTGAAGTGGCTCTGTGGCTCAAGCAGTAGAGTGGTAGCCTTGAGTAAAAGACGCTCAGGGACAGTGCCCAGGCCCAGTGCTCAGTCCTCAGGACCAGCAAGGAAAAAAAGTGTTTTGGGTTTTTTTGGGGGGGAAGAGTGGGGGTTCAATTGTGGAGCTTGAACTCTGGCCCTGGATGCTATTCCTGAGCTCTTCAGCTATGGCTAGCACTCTACCACTTGAGCCATAGCACCACTTCCAGGTTTCTGGTAGATAATTGGAGATAAGAGTGTTGTGGACTTTCGTGCCCCGGCTGGCTTTAAACCTCAGATCTCAGCCTCTTGAGTAGCTAGAGTTACAGGTAGGAGCCACTGGTGACCAGCTATAAGTATAAATAAGTAATTTCTTTTCTTCCTCCTCTTCCTTCTCTTCTTTTTTCTCTTTCTTTTGTGAGTTGTGGGGCTTGAACTCAGAGCCTGGGCCCTGTCCACTGTGTTCTTTTGCTCAAGGCTAGAGCTCTACTACTTTGAGCGCACAGCATCACTTCCAAGAAGTGTTTTATTGAGCTTCTTTTGTATCTTATCATACTTAGGACTGTTACCTAATCTACCCTTAAGTACAGTACCGAGTCTTCAGGAAGTTACGTTCTGGCGAAATAATAATGTAGAACCCGGGATGGATGTGAGACATTATATTTTCTTTGCTGTGTGATCTAATTGCAAGATTTTTTTTTTCTCACTAGATATTGTTATTCCTGGGCTTAACAGCTCCACAGATGTTCAGGCAAGAATTAATGCTGGTGAAAGCATCCATATCATCCGAGGGACAAAAGGTAAGAGCCTGGCCAAGAGCTCGTCCCAGCCAAGGCTGGGATGCAGAAAAAATAAGAACTATGGTTTGACCTTGAGAAGGGGGAGAGGTAAAACATCCCATAAGAAAGTCACGGTTGCTGAAAATGTAAGAAAAACGGCATTTTTAGGAGCTTACCAAAGTTGGGTTGAACTCAGAGGCAGTCAGTCATTGGTTTAAAAGAAGGGGAGCAGGGGACATGGTTCAAGTAGGAGAAGGCCTACTTAGCAAGTATAACCTCTGAGTTCAAATCCCAGTAGCGTCCTCCCCATAAAAGGGGGGAATTAGTGTTCCTATGTTTCATATTTTGCCGCGTTTCCAGTGGGGAATCTTAGGATAAGGGAGAATGTACAAAAAGAGACCAGAATTAGAAGGAAAGCAGTATTGTGTCACTTATACGTACTTGCTTGCAGCGCCGTGGAGTCTTAGACTAGGAGATGTGTTGTGTGAGTGAATCAGAACACACGGGCAACGTGACACCATTGAATGTAGTAATTTGCAAAGTCCATACATCCATTTCCGGCCTCCATAGAGAGAGAGATGAAATTGCTAGAATAAAAATCTTGGCTAAGCTAGGCATTGGTCGTTCACAACGCCTGTCATCCTAGCTACTCAGGAGCCTAAAATCTGAGGATCAGGGTTCAAAGCCAGCCCCAGCAGGAAAGTCCCCTTGAGACTCTTATCTCTAATTAACCACTCAAAACCCAGCAGTGTCCCTGTGGCTCAAGTGGTAGAGCGCTAGCCTTGAGCACAGAGTGGCTCAGAGATAGTGTCCAGATCCTGAGTTCAAGCCTTACAACTTACCAAAAAAAAAAAATCTTGGCTAAACAAGGCCCACTTTTAGGAGCCTTGAACAGGAGTTTGAGACCCAGTTTCACTGCTGTTTCTCAGCCCACCGAGCCTAGGCCTGGAGTTTCTTGGTTGTGTTGCCTGTCTGTTTCTAACAGCCTGCCTCTGTCTTCTCAGGGACGTACATCCGAACCAGTGATGGACGGATCTTTGCTGTCCGGGCAACTGGCAAATCAAAGGTCCCTGAAGACGGTCGAATGGCTGCCTCAGGTCTAGTAGCTTTTACTTTGCTTTGACATATGCATATAGCACTTTGGTTTGTAATTCATTTTTCCCCCACGTAATGTATATGTAGGTCACAATTCTAAAGAGGTAATGAAGTGAAAAGTCGGGGTTTGATCTTCTGTACCCTTCATTAATCGCTTCTCTTTCTTGAAGGTGCTGTTCTCATTTGAAAATTTTCAATGTGATTAGAAAGATAACATACAGAGGGGTTACAGTTACATACGTCAGGCAAAGAGTACTTTTTTGGGGGGTCAGTTGTGGGTTTGAACTTAAGGCCTAGACTTTATCCCTAAGCGTTTTGTTCAAGGCTAGCACTCTTAACTACTTTGAGCCACAGTACCCCTTCTAGTTTTTTGTTGGGTTCATTGGAGTTTCACAGACTTTCCTGCCCAAGCTATCTTTGAACCATGATCCTCAAATCTCAACCTTCTGAGCAGCTTAGAGGTATGAGCTACTGGGCCCATCTTTCTCATTCATTCATTTATTGTGAGGTTTGAACTCAGGGTCCGGTTAACTTCCTCCCCCCCTCTATTTATTTATTTTTGCCAGTCCTGGGGCTTGAATTCAGGACCTTGGAACTGTCCTTGACCTTTCTCAAGGCTAGAGCTCTACCGCTTGAGCCACAGCACCACTTCTGGATTTTTCTGTATATGTGGTACCAAGGAATCGAACCCAGGGCTTTGTGCATGCTAGGCAAGCAATCTACCACTAGGCCACAGTCCAGGCCCCTCATTTATTTTTAATCAGAGATACTTGATAAATGTTACAGAAGTGTGCATGGTCATGATTGTATGTATAAAACATATGTTTGTACATATTACAGAGTTTGGTTGTATGTGTCAGCATACATGACTATATAAAATGTACATATAAATCATTTAAGACTAGTATGCTAACATACTAGTCTTTTAAAAATGTATTTATTAATAATAATAGCTCAATCCTATACTTCTAGTATGCCTACGATTGAGTACATAGTATCTAATGCATAAATGGATTTCCTGAGTGTCCTTCGTAGCTATTAGCATTGTTTTGTTTTCAAGCCGAATCGGCTTTTTTTTGGGGGGGGGGGGGTCATGGGTCTTGAACTCGGCCTGGGTGCTGTCCTGGAGCTTTTCAGCTCAAGGCTACCACCTGTAGCCCTACCCTTGAATTGGCTCTTTTCTTATATTTTTCTCCCAGAGAAAGTCTAGATCTAGCCAGGTGCATAATGGCTCACACCTGTAATCCTAGCTACTCAGGAGACTGAGATCTGAGATCAAGGTTCAAAGCCAGCCTGGGGCACTAAAGTCATGAGACTCTTATCTCCAATTACCCACCAGAAAACCAGAATTGGCCCTGTGGTTCAAGGGGTAGGGTGGTAGGTAGCCTTGAGCTGAAGAGCTTTGGGATGGCGCCCAGGCCCAGAGTTCAAGCCCCACAGCCCACACACAAAAAGTCTAGATCTAAGAATGAACTCCTGGTTTTCTTTCCCATTGTCACATAGGACTCACCTGGGTAGAATTTTAGAGATAGGCAAAGGATGAAGTGTAGAAAAGTTACTTGCCCTCTCACAAATTAACGTACGTTTACCATCAAAGGATTTTTTTTCCTATTCAGAAGGCTGAGATCTGAGGATCATGGTTTCAAATCAGCCTGATCAGGAAAGGCATAAGACCCTAATCTCCAATTAACCAGCAAGAAACCGAAATGGAAGAGTGGCTCAAGTGATAGAGCTACCCACCTTGATTGAAAAGGCAGCCATTATCAACGTCTCTCCTTTGCTATTCTGGTCTCAGTTCCTTGTGTTTTTGTTTTTCCCCTCAGGTTCCCAGGGGCCTTCTCTTGCATCCACAAGCAACGGCAGACACAGTGCCTCTTCCCCCAAAGCCCCTGACCCCGAGGGGCTGGCCAGGCCCGTCTCTCCTGACAGCCCGGAGATCATCAGTGAGCTCCAGCAGTACGCAGATGTAGCCGCTGCCCGGGAGTCCCGTCAGAGCTCCCCGAGCATCAGCGCCACCCTGCCTGGCCCCCCGGCCCAGCTCGTGGACAACAGTACTGTTTCTGGGCCAGCTCTTGGAACTGAGCCACGCCTTGGGGGTCGTTGCCTCAATAGTTCCCTCTTGGTGACTGGCCAGCCTTGTGGTAGCAGGCGTCCCGTGTTGGACCTAAGGGGCCACAAGCGCAAGCTGGCCGCTCCATCTGCCACCCAGGAGTCTGCCCGCCGGCGGTCCAGGAAGGGCCATCTGCCAGCCCCCGTGCAGCCGTACGAACACGGGTATCCTGTCTCTGGCGGGTTTGCCATGCCACCCGTCTCCTTAAACCATAACCTCACCCCTCCCTTCACCTCCCAGGCTGGGGAGAACTCCCTGTTCATGGGCAGTACCCCATCCTACTACCAGCTGTCCAATTTGCTGGCAGATGCCCGCCTGGTGTTCCCAGTGACTACTGACCCTCTGGTGCCGGCAGGCCCCGTCAGTTCCTCTTCCACGGCTACCTCAGTCACTGCCAGCAACCCCTCCTTCCTGCTCAACCCCTCCGTGCCGGGGATCCTGCCCAGCTATTCACTCCCCTTCTCACAGCCACTCCTGTCCGAGCCAAGGATGTTTGCGCCTTTTCCTTCCCCTGTCCTGCCCAGCAACCTCTCGCGGGGCGTGTCTGTGTACCCCGGCTACATGTCCCCACATGCAGGCTACCCAGCCAGCGGCCTCCTCCGGTCGCAGGTGCCTCCATTTGACTCTCACGAGGTTGCCGAGGTGGGGTTCAGTTCCAATGATGATGAGGATAAGGACGATGATGTGATAGAGGTCACTGGGAAATAGCTGGGGAGACCCCCCCCCCTTGACACACACACATACACACCTATACACACACACACACACACACACACACCCCTCAATGGGGGCCCCTAGAGGGTTACCCACCAAGGTGGAAGGTGGCAGTTTGAGCTTTCTGAGAATATAGGGTACTTGTCTGTCCAGGAGGAAAGGTAGAAGATAAAGAAGGCCTGTTGGCCATAGTGACAGGGCTATGTTGCTGTTTCACAGGAGAGGCAAAAAATAAATAAGTAAATAAAAAAATAACAGCAGCAATAGCAGGAAATCAGGGACCTAACTACGGGGATAGAGGAGCAGGAAGCTTGTCTCTCTCCCTCGCTTCTGCTGCCTGCTAGCTTGCCCATCTGAGCATAAAAGCTCACATCCCATTTGGGGAACATTCTCTCCCAAGAGAGCTGCCTTACTGAGTGACTAACCTTGGGAGGGGAGGGAGGGAGAGAAGGAGGGTGGGTCAGGGATAGAGATTGAAATCCTATGGGAAGGCAGCAGATCAGGTATGTGTGTTTAGGAGTGTGTGGGGGTGTGGGCATGCGTAGGTACCTGTGTGTAGCAGAGCAGGGATGAGTGGGGGAAGGGAGGGAGGAACCCAAGAAGGAAATTTAAAAAAAAAAAAATTGAAATTTATCTTTTTTAAGTGGAAACTCAAGAGTGTGGTGGTTCATGTTAACTGTTAGTAAAACATCAGGCAGGCTGAGCCCAGGAGAAGAGCCATGGAAAAAATACAAGTTTCCTTGTATTCCTTGGGTGAAGAGAAGCCGCCCCCACCCTGGTTTTCAGAGCTCCATTTTGTCTGAGAATGTGCGGGGACTCGTGGGAGATAATGGGCATTAACCAATCTTTGTCTCTTTCCCCAGTCGCCCTCTGGGTAGTACTGTGGTATGTGCTGTGGGAAAGTGCTTGTGGAGTTGTGGCTGGAAAAGGCACTCTACCAGCTGCCTGACTATCCTGGTGGCCTTTCCCTCTTCTTTTTTTCCCCTCCCCATTGGAGAGCTCCATGTTAATTTATTTCTTATGGACAATTATTTATTGTTTGGACTTTTCATGTGTCCTATTTTTGGGGGGGGTGGGGTGTGTGTTGGGTGGGAGAGATTAGGAGATAAGATGAAGAGACAGAAAGGGAAAATTTCTAATAACCCAGGCTCCATAGGCACTGGTGAGAAAAGTTTTGAATAAGATGATTATTCCAGGGGGAAAGCCAGTTCGATTGTGACTATCTTGAACTTTGCTAAATGACTGACGTTAAATTACTGTTCTAGGGAGATGAAGGGAATCCTGAGGCTGGGTAGTTCATTCCACAGAGATTAAAACTTGGGATCATGGAGTTTGTGTGCTAGGAAGGAAATGACCACAACTGGAACTGTATCCTGTGTTCGGGCACCAGTTCTCTATATTGCATAGTGAAGCTGTGATAGACACCTGCTGGGGTGGGCTGTTGATTTCCTATGAGACAATGTCACGAAATCCCTAGCCTGTTGACTGATCTTTATAGGCCTGGTTTCCAGTTTCTCCATCTTCTTTGAAGGCGCACGGAGGAACCCTTCCTCTCTGTCGGAGCCTTAAGTCTGGCTGTGTCTTAAAAGAACAAGAACATACTAGTTATTCTAGTTATCCTCCCCTTCCTTATATCCAGTAATCAGGGAAGAAGCATCTAGTCCTTAAGCATGAGCACTGGCTGTCTTCTCTTATTGCCATGTCCTGTGTCTCCTGGCCTCTCTTCTCCCAGCATTGTTAGGCAGTTCTTCAGGAACAAAATCTTGTCTGGCTATCCAGCCTTGCCATCTGCAACTCCTGCCTGCCTGGGTAGCTGCAGATCCACTTCTTCCCAGCCTAGGTGAGCAGTGTAGCATCCTGTAACTCTGTGACCAGCCTATTTCCATTGTTGGCAGGCCTTAGAAGACTTAGGGGAATTGTTCCCAGAGATGAGCTGAGGGGATGGCTGGTGGAATGTGTACTTGATGTGTGTGTGCATGTACACAGACACACACACACGCATACATGAGCATATGTGTGTTCGCTGTTAACACCGAAAGTAGAACTTTTTCTCTTTTCCTAAGGACCTTGTTAGATACTTAACTCTCCTACTCTTAGAAGCCTTAGATGTACGATTTAGCTATGCAAATTATTTTCATAATGTTAAAATCACAGCTTCAACCAGCACTTACTCCTGTTAGACGCAAAGATGGGTAGTGAAAATAGTGAAGTTGGCAGGGTGCTCAAGGCTGGGCAGTAGGAGCTAGTTAGTCTTGATCTCCAGTTGCAGAATCCATTCTGGAATACTAGATTATTCTAGAATACTGGGATCCCAGAGAGTGAGTGAGTGTGTGTGTGTTTGGGTGGGTGTGGGAGGGAGGGAGGGGGAAGAGGGATTGAGGAAAAGAGGTATTTCTGTGTTCACTCACAGGAGAGTACTGCAACAGTCTTGAGAGAACAGAGCTCATTTCAATAGAGAACCAAAATCAGTTACTAAAGGAGACGGGTGGCCAGAAAGTACGTGGGTCTTCTGAGAGGCAGCAGCTTAGGCTGTCTACCCAGTGTTTCCAGGGCCTGAGTCTTTCTGCTCAGTAGAGGCCATGGTTCTACAAAGCTGACTTGGATTTTCTGTCATGATGTTCATCTTCCATTGTGTAGGGATTTAGGAGAAGAGATCATGGGGCATTTAAATGCAATCAGTTCTATGGTTTTGATTTTTTTTTAACTTTTTTCTGTTGTCTGTGTGTGCTAGTGGGCAAAAGAGCGCATGCACCAAACCTGAGCAGGTATCTACGGGTAGCAGGAAGTCTGGGAGCTCAGGAACTATTTTGTGTCATTTTCTCTGATCAGAAAATACTTGGTAAGCCAAAGCCAGGTGTTCATGCTTCCATGCTATCATCCCAGCAGCTGGGAAGCTGAGGGATCTTGAGTTTGAAGCCAGCCTAAGCTTAGATGGTAAGACCATGTCTCAAAAGTGAAATAAGGCACCCTCTCTTAAAAAAAGAAAAAAAAGGTGATGGTTTCTGTCTACCTGTCACCCAGGCCTGGATGGCCTAGCTAGACACGTTCCCTAGTATTGTCTTCCAGGAAATGTCTGTAAGGGTCTTGAGTCCTGCAATTGCTTGTCCTGAGAGCACAGTACTAAAGACTGCTGGCAGAGGCATAGTTAAGAAAGGAAGTAAGTGAGCCGTATAGGGGGTCAGCTCTTTTCCCATGTGTTATCCCATTGAGTTATGCCACTTAAGGATAACTGCCAGGTCCTTGGAACTCTCTTCCCCAGGAATTTTTGTGCAGATGATATATTGGTGGTTTTAATTGGAAGTGAAATTTCCCACTCTAGGAGCATGAAACAGAGTGGCTGGGGCTCAGTGTTGCTTATTGATTGAAACAACCAAGTACCAGCCATACGGTTGAGACTGTGGCTTGCAATTGTCGGGAGAGCAAGTCTCAGCAGGTAGTTAAGCCCAGCGTTCATTGCTCTGAAACTAAGTCCTCAACCCATTGGGAAGGGGCTTCTTTGGAGGCTTTGCATTTCTGGTTTCTGGTGTTCTGGTAGGACTTCTCACTTTTCATTACTCAGATGACCTGATCCCATGCTCAGCTAAATTGCACTTCCCCCATCAAAACTCCCAAGAGAAATTGAATTCCCCACCCCTTACCCCATCAAGAGCCACAGATTTGGTGGCTCTCAGCTGACTTTCCAGGAAATGAACACCTCACCGCCTGTGGAAGAATGCTGCACTGTCCATCATTTGCCTATACACTCGGCTCCCCTCCTACCAACTTACCTGCCCTGTGTGTTCCACCCACCTCAGTGTCTCTTCTGCGCCACCAGCTTGGCCCTAGGCTTTTCATGAATACCTGAGTCTTACAACGATGAATTTCCCAAGCAGGCAAGTGTCCACCTTCTTTGCTCTTCCTGGTCCTTTGCCTGCACCTTCCCCCCTCCACCCCCCCCCCATGTCTGTCTGATTGTCATCTAGTGTGGTAGGGAGATGTTGCTGGGCCAGCTGTAGAGTCTGCAATACTGATGGCTGTGAAGGGGGTGGGGGGGGTGGGTACTCTCTGCTACCACTGCTGGAATGATAATCAGACAAGAGAGGACCTCATTACTGTGACCTGTCCCAGGAACAAACCCCCTCCAAGAGCTCAGCCCAGCTGTGTTTGACTCTGTGCGTGCGTGCGTGCGTGCGTGTGTGTGCGTGTGTGTGTGTGCACAACTGCACATGTGTGCTCGTGTGCACCTTGGTGTAAAGTGACTGTTATCTGGTTATGTTAACTCAGGGTGGGCTGGGGTCTCACTAGAAGAATCCCCTCAAGTCTGCCCAAGACAGGTTTTTTTTGTTGTTGTTCATTGTTTTCTTTGTATCCTCTTCAGAGGGAGCAGAGGGTCCAGATGGATGGAGGGGTTACTATGGACAACCACTAAGGCCACACTGCCACCACCGGGGAGGGGAGAGGAGTAAGACGCCCCAGGGCGTGGCATCTGGCTTTGGTTTTCCATCTTTCCTCAGGATGCCCCTGAGGCCTGGGACCTGCGCCTACGTTTCGAGGAATATTTGTGGCTGGGTGAGCCAGTTGCTGGTATGATCACGGGCTTCCCTCCTCTTGGCAGGCAGGCACTTCTGTCCCAGAGATTGGGCAACTGGCTGTTTCTATGACATATTTATTTTTACTTGTGTTTCATGTCACTTTTTTTAAGAAAAAAAGCAAACAGAACAATTGTAAGTCAGTATAACTGCCTATCGGTTTTTTTTCTTTCTCTTTTTGTAAAATAAAATTTAAACCTAAGAAGGAAGTGTTATTTACTTCAGGCATTGTCTAGACTGTTGTTGAGCTGAATGGTGGCGAGGATATAATTCAGAGAATGGTAGGCACTGAGATAGCATTGGGGGTGAGACAGGGAACAGGCAGGCTCTGTGGGTAATGGGGTTCACTAGGCTATGCCATTTCTCCTTTGAATACTCTGTACTATCACTGCATTTCTAGGCTCTCCAGAACTAGCTCCCCCAGTTTTAATTTCTTTTTTCTTTTTGTCAGTCGTGGAGCTTGAACTCAGCCCGGGCACTGTCCTGAGCTCTTCAAGTGGCAGAGCACTAGCCTTGACCCAGAGTACCCAAGGACAGTGCTAGGCCCTGAGTTCAAGCCCCAGGACTGCCCCACTCCCCCCCCAAAAAAAGTCACAAACGTTCTTGCCTAGACTGGCTTTGAACTGCAATCTTCCCGTCTCAGCCTCCTGAATAGCTTGGATGACGGGAATGATTGAGCCACCAGCACCCAAAGTTTTTTTTTTAGTTTCTTTAGGGAGAGGACCCACAGAGAATTAAAGAGCTGCTGAGATTTCACTGGATTTAGGAAGGTAAGAAGAGACCAAAGCCAAGTCTGAGCGCACAACTATAACTATAAGTTAATGGGCTAATAGGTGAGCTAGTCTCCTAAGACCTGTTGCAAAGTATCTGAATGAAGTGCCTTGCAAAGGAGGCTACTGCCTCCACATGGCCAGAGAAGGCCTTGCAGGAATCCTGCCAAGCGTAGGTAAGAATTTGCCCTGTGGGATGAAGCCTAGCAGCTGACCAAAGACCTGCAGGCCCAGTCACATCTTCCACACTAGAAAGGCCTACGTCATACCCTGAACTCTGATATGGAGCTCTTAGA
Organism: Megascapheus bottae; assembly: GCF_031878675.1. Classification (NCBI taxonomy): domain Eukaryota; kingdom Metazoa; phylum Chordata; class Mammalia; order Rodentia; family Geomyidae; genus Megascapheus; species Megascapheus bottae. The sequence continues at coordinate 6,606,984 of NC_143540.1, read as the reverse complement.
GCTCCCTACCAGGCTAAAGGAAGTGAGTGGAGCGGAGAAGATGATGAATAGGAAAAAGTGACTGCAAACACTCCAGGAAGAGCCTGTCCGTGACCCAGCGTGCACGTCCCCTCCCTCCTTGTGGCACAGGAAATGTGTGTCAGCGCACAGCCCGTCTTCCTGGTAAAAAGTTGTCACAACCTGCCAACCAGGCCCTGAGTTCCTTCGAGGGGCCAGCTGCCCATGCTGGCCAGCTGCCCGGGCCATTGGCATAGGCTTGCCCCTGCCTAGGGGAGAGGAGGAAGAATGGCAAGCAGAGTTGCCGAGCCCCGAGGCTGGCGCGCCCTTGGTCAGTGGGTGCCCAGCCTGTCTTGGAGGCAGGTTTAGGAGTGGCCATGTTGACCAGCACAGGTGTCACCTGTCAGGGCCGTGGGCTCCTCGGTCTCCATCGCAGCGCGGCCTTCCCGGCGTTGAGCCTTGGCCTGTGCAGTCAGAAACGGCAGAGGCCAAGAAAGTTCCCGGCGTAGGGCCCGCGCGGGGCCCGGGTCACCTTGGAGCCGCCGCGCAGGTGAGTCCCGAGGAGGGCGAGCTCCGCCCCCCGCGCCCCGCCCCCCCGTCAGGTCCCGCGGTGGGCGGGGAAACCCGGCGCGCGTTGCCGTGGAGACGCGCCGGGTGGGCGTGGCCGGCCCCGCCGCGCGCCGCGCTCTCGCGCACGCGCCCACGGCCACGTCTTCCCCGCCTCCCCCCCCCCCCCCGCCGCGAGAAGGGGCGGAGCCAGCGGGGGCGGAGCCAGCGGCAGCGTCGGCGGGCGCGCGCCGGCTTCACCACCGCGGGGCCGCGGCTGCTGGAGGTGAGGGGCCGGGCGGCGAGGCCGGGCGGCGCCGAGGCCGGGCGGCTCGGTCCTCCGAGGGGTGGGGAAGGTGGAGGGGGCCCGCAGCCTCCGCTCCTCCTCCATCCGCACACCCGTCACCCCCGGGGGTGGGAGGGGAGGGTCCTCAGGGCCTGGGCCGCCGCCCCCCCCCCCCCGCCCGCCCCACCACCCCCGCCGCCCCCTCCGTTTTCTCCACGGTCGTCGTCGTCGTCGTTGTGCCTCGAATGTTCCAAGCTCCGGCTTCTAATATCGCGGGGTGGGGACGGGGGGAGGGCGGGCATCCGTGAGGGAACGGAGAGGGGAAACTGAGGCACGAGGCACCCAGTCACTCCGCCCCGGGCCCCTGCCTGCCGCCCCCGGGCAGCGTGGCCTCCTGAACTTGTGGCGTCCCCTCCCCTCGCGGCCCGCTCCCCCCTCAGCCCAAGCTGCGGCTCTGCGGACGGGGGGGGGGGGGGGGTGTTGTCCTGATGCCCGCGCGGGGCCCTTTAAGAGCCGGGCCTCCTCGAGGCGGGGCGCACGTGAGCGGCTTCGGGAAGCTGCGGCGGCGGCGACGACGACGACGACGCCGGGGAAACTGAGGCTGTGGGCGGGGGGCGTGGTGTGGGGCTGGGCTGGGGATCTGCAGGGGGGGGGATCTGAAAGGAAGACGCCCCCCTCCCCCGGGAGCCCCCACCCCACGGGCGCTGCCTCGCGGGTGAGGGCCGGAGTGACTCGTTCTGTTCCGTGCACAGCCCGGAGGCATCCCCCTCCCCCTCCACCCCTGCTGTGTGCCATGAGTTGCTGCTGAGAGGGAGCCTGCGTTTTCAGGTGAGCCCCCCTCCCTTTTCGCCTTTGAGGTAGGAGGGAAATCTGTATTGTATCTGTGTCCCCCCCTCCCCCTCCCCCCTGCTCCTCCCCCCCCCTCCTCCTCCTCCCCCCCCCTCCTCTCCAACTTTCTGGAACTAACTTGTAACAGGAAGTAAGTGTGGCAGCTGAGCTGGAAGGAGAGGTATGAGTTGAGTGTTTTGTCACCACTGCCAGGCCAAAGTGGCGGTTTGGTTGCCCAGTTTCCAGTGCTTAGGATCAAGTGAGATCCAACATGGATTTAAATACCTGGGCTTTACTGGAAACCAGTCACCCCAGGTAGAAAAGTGAAAATGGGCTGGAGCCAGACAGCTTGGATTTCACTTGCCCGTTTTGTTTGTTTTGTGTTGGCCTGCTTGCTTGTGGTTTGAACTCAGCTGGGGGTGGGGGGGGGCACTGTATATTGTTCCTTTGCTTTTTTCTGTCAAGCTTTTTTGTTGTTTGTTTGGTAGTGGTTTAATTGGAGATAAGAGTATCATGGACTTTGCTGCCTGGGCTGGCCTTGAACCAAGATCCTCCCATCTCAGCCTCCTGAGAGATTATAGGCTTAAACCACCAGTGCCCAGCTACTGGCCTGTATTATGGTCCAGGTGGCTGAGTCTGACAAGGAATCTTGACCTCCAACCTGATATATGTATACCTATCTTGTTGGATTGTTGAGGATTCATATAGTAGCCATGTATTAACACTTGTTGCTACTTCCTGGCATATAAGTTCAATACTCCACGAAGATTTTATGATGACCAAAGGAACAAGGAATGAAAGTAACTGGAGCACAGAGTAGGAAAAGACAATGAAACCCACAGACAGGATCACCAGTGGGTGAGGAAACCAGTGGGAGCACCTTAATATCACGTCACCAGAGTTTAGAAACTTCCTTGGCCTCTTTGTGAGGCAACACTAGTGATCGTTGATTCCAACTTGACCTGGACCCATAGGTAACAAATAATCCCATAAGAGTTTTCTGTAGGCCTGAAGCACTAACTGCTTAGGAAGTTGATATCTGAGGATCACAATTTGAAGCCAGCACATGTAAGAAAAGCCCATGAGACTCCCATCGCCAACAAAACGCCCAAAGTGGGCTGGGTGCTGGTTGCTCAAACTAATCCTCAATAGTCACGAGGCTGAGATCTGAGAATGACAGTTCAAAGCCAGCCCAGGCAAGAAAAGCTGTGTGACTCTTTCCTCCAATCATCCACTAGAAAGTTGGAAATGATGCTGTAGCTCAAAGTGGTAGAGCACTAGCCTTGAGCAAAAAAGCTCAGGGACAGTACCCAGGCCCTAAAGTGGAGGTATGATTTAAGTGGTAGAATGCTAGCTTTGAATGAAAAAGCCAAGTAAGACTGTGAGGCCCCCAAGACTGTCGCCCATATGCACACAAACCCACAAAGTCTGTTAATTTTTGCTATTAATTTTAAATTATTGGAATGGGAGTGTTCCCCTAGTAAGTCCCATATTTCCCTGAAGTCTCTAGCTCTAAACTGTCAGGAAGCCTAGAAGATCTGCCTAGAATAAAATCCACACCGTGCTTGTTCTTGAATAGCTTTTTCTTGCTTCTTGTATTTGTTCTTCTATCAGGCTTTTTCTCCTTGCTGGCTTGTTTGCTTGCCTGCTTGCTTGCTTGCCTCCTCTTGTTGATGGGATTGGGGTTTGAATTTAAGGCCTCATGCTTGCGAGGCAGGCTTTTTAGTAGCCCCATTTTGCTTTAGTTATATTTATTTTTGCCAGTCCTGGGCTTTTAAGCTCAGGGCCTGAGCATTGTCCTTGGATTTTTCCTCAAGGCTAGAGCTCTACCACTTGAGCCTTAGCAACACTTCTGGCTTGTTCTAAGTATGTGGTACCAAGGAATCGAACCCGGGTCTTCATGCATGCTAGGCAAGCACTCTACCACTAGGCCAAACTCCCGGCCCTGCTTTAGTTATTTTTTTAGGTGGAGTTTTGCCCAGGGGTGGAAGTGTGTTTTGTTTTATTAGTGCTTTTGTTTGTCCAGGGCATCTTCAGACCAAAGTCCTTCCGCCTACGGCCTCCTGAATGGCTGGGACCATGGAGAAGCGCTACTGTACTTAGCTTATTGATTAAGATGGGCTTACTACTTTCTGCCTGGGTTAGCCTAGAACCAATATCCTTCTGATCTGGGGTGGGGGGGAGGGAGAGAGAGAGAGGGAACGCGCTTGCATGCATCCTAGAACTTCAGGGCCTTAGTGCAAAGCTAGCACTCTACCACTTGAGCCACAGCACCACTTCTGGCTTTCTCGTGGTTAATTGGAAATAAGAGTCTCATGGCCTTTCCCATCTGGGCTGGCTTTGAACTGTGATCCTCAGATCTTAGCTTCCTGAGAAGCTAGTGTTACAGGAGTGACCCACCAGCACCTGGCTTTCTTCTCTACCTTCTGAGTAGCTGGGATGATAGCCACTATGTTTAGTCTCCCTGTTTCTTAGCATTTTTTTTTCTGTGCCAGTACTGGGGCTTGAACTCAGGACATGGGGCTATCCTTTAACGTTTTTGTTCAAGGCTAACACTCTACAACGTGAGTCACAGATTCCCCCTCTGTGGTTTTGCTTGTTAATTGGAGAAAAGAGTCTAGGATTTGTCTGCCTGCATTCGCTTTAAACCATGACCTTCAGATCTCAGCCTCCTGAGTAGCTAGGATTACAAGCATGAGCCACAGGCACCCAGCTTGTTTCTTACCTTCTTTGAACTGGGAAAGGGGAATGAAGCTTGTTAGCACTGGCAGTTCCTGTCTGAGAAACTTAGGCTGACTTTGTTCTGACTGCTCGTTTTGTATTGCTCTCTTCTCTCTTTTGGCTCTGGATGGGTGAGCTGCAGGAAACCAAGGTCCCTTGCAGCCCACATGTACCCAGAAAAGGAGAGCTTCTGATACAAAGCCTTTCCCTGTTACATCTTTTTTCTCTGAGGTTTTGTTTCTCACGATTTTCCTGCTTGTTAATAAATGTGTGGACCTGACACTTGTCTGCTTCCCGCTAGCAATAGAGCACGAAGCTGGGACTGCTGAGTTGGCAGTGTGTCTCAGCAGTGGGAAAGAAGAAGCACTATAGGGACAAGGTGGGCTGTTGGTAGCTTCCCTGTCTTAGGGGAAACTCATCAGGGCCAGGAGATACCCCTAGCTGACTGCATTGCTCCTCTATGACTCAGTTTCCCCAGGTGTGACTAGAGCTGCCAGCTGCCACTCAGAGATGCTCCAAGAGCTTCAACGACTGTGATTAAGAAATAAAGAAGCTTGTGGCTTCAGTCATCCTTTGTAGCTTCCTTCTAGGTCATTTTGTGTGTAAACACTCGTGGCTCCTCCCCCTTGTGGGTCAGAACACCTAAAGGAAGGTTCAGGTTGGACCATAACTGGCTGGCAGGAAGGCAGGGACCATCAGTGCAGACTCCCAGCCTCCTCTCACTTCTGTCTCCTCTGCAGCTGCCTTGGGGTGCTGTGTGAGGGGGCCTGGAGCCATGTCAGACCTCCTACTACTGGGCCTGATTGGGGGCCTGACTCTGCTACTTCTGATGACTATGCTGGCCTTCGTCGGGTACTCGGGGCTACTGGCGGAGGTGTCAGTGAGTGCCGGCTCACCTCCCATCCGCAACATCACCATGGCCTACAAGTTCCACGTGGGGCCCTATGGTGACACAGGGCAGCTTTTCACCGAGAGCTGTAGTATCTCCCCCAAGCTCCGCTCCATCGCTGTCTACTATGACAATCCGCACACGGTAAGTAAGGAGCCTCCTTGACTGGAAGCTGGGACTGGGATTGGCTTGGTCGGAGAAGGGAAGGAAAGGGCGGTGCAGCCCTAAGCAGAACTGAACTTAAAGCCAACTTTGAGCTTTAGCTCCAATAACTAGCTCTGTGACTGCTGTAGGCACCCATTAACTTTGCTTCCCACTTGCCCCCACATTTGGTTACCCTTGTTTGTGAGTACTTGTGGGTGTGTTGAGTGTCCTGGGCCGTATCACTGTGAGTCTTTCACTTCTGCCTGGACTTTGGTCCCCTGCAGTCTCCTCTTAATGTCCCTGTCTCTTCCAAACCCATTGGGGCCATGCTCAAAGGCCACCCAAGCCAGTCAGATTCTGCCCAATCTAGGGTTACATGCTCCCCTCCTCCCCTGCCCCTACCCCCAGGCCCTGGGTCTTGAACTTAGGGCCTGGGCATTGTCCCTGAGCATCTTTGTGCTCAAGACTAGCACTCAACCACTTGAGCTACACCACCACTTTCAGCTCTTTCTGAGTAGTAAGAATCCCACAGATTTTCCTACCCAGGCTGCCTTCAAAACTGGATTCTCAGCTCTCAGCCTCCTGAGTAGCTAGGATTACAGGCATGGATCCAAGGGTTCTATCTGCTTAGGGTTACATCTTCTGCTCCCCTTTCCTCAGCCTCTTGCTGAGACTGTAGCCCTTCATGGCTGAGACAGCAGTTCCCCTGGCTTGGGGCTTGGAATCCCAACTCTGCAGCCATTCTTGAAGCCATCTGCCCCAATGGCTGCCTAGTTGGGTCAAGGCTAAGTGGAGCCAAGTGAGCTGCTTAGAATATCCAGGATGCTAAGGTCAAAGACTAATCCAGCAGCACTGGCACCTGTGGGTGTATGGCTGTGCCATAGCCTCCGGTGAGTCAGGGCTTGCCAATGTAGCCTTTTGCCATGTAATAGGGTGGTGCTGCCCACAGCTGTATGGGCTGGCAGCTCTGCCATGATCTTTCAGCCTTCATTTCCATGTGTTATCAACCAGACATTTGGAATCTCCATCCCTGGTTTCCTTGCCTGGAAAGCTCAAGTGGGCAAGCCCTCCCCACTGTCTGTCAATCAGAATACTCTGTCACTCACTGGAGCACTGAGTTTCAATTGAATGCTGATTCCCTCTCCATTCTAGTTCCTGCTCCAGACCTGTACTCTGGCCCTGCCCTCAGAGAAACTGTGTGATGGAACCAGGAGCATGGCCTGCTAGTAGAGTACACACCTAGCATGCATGAAGCCCTGGGTTTGATTCCCCAGTACCACATACACAGAAAAAGCCTGACATATTGCTGTGGTTCAAGTGGTAGAGCATTAGCCCTAAGAAAGCCCAAGCCCAGGCCCTGAGTTCAAGCCCCATGACTGGCAAAAAAAAAAAAAGAAGAAAGAAAAAAAAGAAAAGCTATGTGGTTGGCACATAAGCCTTGTACAAAGGATTTCTAACAAGACACTAGGCCCTACTGTCTCCAGGAGTTGGGATTGTGAAAGAGTGTCTCAAGTCTGCTAGGAGAAGAGGTAGCGTTCAGCTGATCTTCTCACTTGAGTAGAATTGGGCTTGGCCATGAAGAGCCACTTGGCTAAGAAAGGTATAAGAACAAAAGCCTCGGAACATGGGATGAAAGGCTGGGTGGGTAGAGAAAGAGGTGGATAGGTTCTCTGAGCCCGGCATGAGGGAGTTAGAGCAGGCTGCATGGATGGGTGTGGTGGTAACTTCATTTTAGGAAGATAACCAGAGGACTGATGGAGGAAGGAAAATGAAGTAAGGAGACCATGGAAGATACTGGCCTGGGCCCAAGTGAGAGACAGGTGACATGGGTTATTGTGGGTTCGTTGAGGGATGAGTGGACATTGTCTGAGGCTTTCCGGTCACATGGCTGGGAGATGACATTGAATGATGTCAGAAGCACTGGGCCCAGCGTTGTCTCCAATTCCAGCATGGGAAATGCCAGGATACAAAAACGAGGTAAAGTTACTCAATTCCTGGTCTGGACACTGCTTCCAGGTAGCCCTCCCTCTCTTCTCCCATGCAGCTTTCCCAGAGATTCGGTGGACCTTGGGTATCCAAGGTAGACTTGGATGCTACTCTAGGGGTTACATGGCCTGAGAACAGGCAATTGTGGGTTCTGATTTTTCTTCCATTCTGATTTGACCTTGGGCCAATTCCATAACTCCTCTGAGCTTCTATAATCCTTTGCAGAATAATAGCCCCCAAAAAGTTGGCTTTAGAAACACGGGCTGCCAAGGGTTCATGTAAATGACCATTCATCCCAAGTCCTGGTCCTCAATAGATGGTGAACAGAGAAAAGCGTAGAACAGAACCCTTGGCCTAGCTGTAGACAGCTGGCCAGCATAGAGGATGAACAAGACAGGTTAAGATGGTCCCTCCTGTCCTGCCCTTCGAGCCACTCCAGAAGACACCCCTGTTCACTTCACAACTGACACACACTGGTTCTCGGGATGACTCAAGGACACAGGGGTTCCTGCCTCCTGGAGCTGGACAGTCCATTCTTTGCCTAGTGGAGATTCTAAAAGGTCTGGCAAACCTTTTACATAGGTTCTCAGACATGTCAGATTCAGAGCGGGGAAAGGAGCAGGCAGGTGGGTGCTCCAGTCCTTTCTCTTAGGGTTAGGTACAGATTAGGACCAAAATGGATGGACACTCCTGCACAGGGACATGCATACCTCCTGGCCCCTTCACAGCCTGGTAGGTCAGTCTCCTGGGGTTTGGCCTAGGCTTTCCTTTGAGATCAGCCTTATCATTCCCTGGAGTTTTTTGGGGTTTTTTTGGTCACTTGTGGGGTTTGAAGTCAGGCCGTGGACGCTGTCCCTGAGCTCTTCAGCTCAAGGCCAGCACTCTACCACTTTGAGCCACAGAACCATGAGCCTTAAATCTCAGCCTCCTGAGTAGCTAGGGTTACAGGTCATGAGCCACAGTGCCCAACTCTTTGGATTGTCTTAATGGCTATTTCCTGGCAGTGCCTGCTTCCACTGTTTCCTATTGCTAGCTTGATATGGATGTGCTTAGCAGCTCGGGGGCTTGCTGAGAGACCTCCAGTACTTCCCCTGGACAACAGTGTCCTGATTTACAGAACTGGGGAGTGGGTCAGGCAGGAAGACACTCCTGTATCCCACATGTTTCAGGATCTATCCTGGAAACCATCTGTCCTTTTAACTACTTCTGTCCACTGGTTGGAGCTCTTCTCTTTCTCCAGTTGGAAGGAGAGGATGTTTGGGTTTGGTGTAGGGTGTGTGTGTGTCTGTGTGTTCATGCCTAAAGAACTTTTTTTTTTTTTTTTGCCAGTCTCAGGGTTTGACCTCAAAGCCTAAGGCACCAGGACCTGCTCTGAGGTGGGGCATCTGGGGGAGAAAGGAGGGGCAGCTTAGTGGGGAACAGTACAAGCCTTTGAGGAGGACGAGTCGATCTGAATGTTAACAAAGTAGACAGGAATTTCCCAGACAGAAGGGACTCCAGAATAGGATGAAAATGGACATTTCAGACCAAGGAAATAGCTTAGGCAAAGACTGGCAGCTTGGTTGGGAAGGACGTGGCATGTTTGGCTGCAAATAGTTCCATGTGGGTGTGTTCCAGGGGTGTGGTGGCCCAAGCCTGGATCTGTCCCTCCCATCTGCCACGTAAATACTCACTGGGTGCCTGCTCCTCCAGGCTAGCCTCGGCTAGGCTAGCGAAGGGCTGCAGGGTGTGGGATGAGTGTGGACAGATTCAGGCAGTATCAAGTAGACTGTGTCTTATGTGCTGGACACCGGAGCTAAAGTGGGAGCTATTGAGAAGATCCTGAGCTGCCACAGTGATCCCAGAAGAGACCCTGGGATCCAAACCCAGGCATACTGGCAGTGGAGAGATCAAGTAACCTTCCCTTTAACCTATATCAGAATGTTTTTAAACTTTTTTTTTTTTGGTCCAGCCTAGGTTGCTAGGGTCAGAGAAATGCAAATGGGCTTTGTGACGAGGCTTTGTCCTCTGGCTAGTTAGCAGGGGCCTGGAGGAAACTCCTGCCCAGCTGGCCATTCCAAAGTCTTAGATTGTGAATAGTACAGAGGCACCATCTAGAGATAAAACATGGTATTGCATCCATCTCCTGTGTGATGTCTTTGTGGAATGGGACGGGCCTTAGGACGGGAAAGGTGGCTGCTACAAGTCGATCTGACATGGGCAGGAGAATTTACAGCAAAATATTAGTAGAGAGAGTATTGCCTGAGAACACTCCAGAAGGTTGCTGACAGAGCTTAGTCCCCTTATGACTCTTATCTCCAAAACCAGAGGTAGCACTGTGGCGTCAAGTGGTAGAGCGCTAGCCTTGAGCAAACAAGAGCTCGGGGGCAGTGCCCAGGCCCTGAGTTCAAACCCCACAACCAACAAAAATACAAAATAAAACAAAGAAAGGGCTGTAATGGGAGGGCTGGGCAGACGTCAAATGACAGGGAGAGTGGACTGTGGATGGAGTGAAGTGGATATGGAGGTAGTTGGCCTGTTTACATTTAGGAGTCAGTGGGTCCTGGATAGGAAGAGAAAAGCTTGAGCCTTCAGGTCAAGCAAATCAAGAGTGCAAATTCTGTGGGGAGAGTTCCAACGAATATTCCCGAATCCGGGACACTCTCGTCCTGTGTGCATAGCATGGGTCAGCATAGACTTACGTGGCAGAAAAGTCAACATGTGAAGTAGATACACCCATCCACTGTCACAAAGCCTCGAGACCTCTTCTCTAGCCCCTGCCCAAGTCCCAGGTCCCTCTCTGGTTACATCTCAGCCTGCTGGTTCTCTCAGTCCCTAATATCTGCACGTCCTACCCTGCTCCCCTTTCTCACCCACCATTTCTCTGCCAATTCCTCAAAGAGATGAGGGAAATGAGCTAATTGGGCTGTGCCAGATCCAGACCTCTGGATTAGTGGGACTGTAGTCCTGCCTGGCCTCCTGGAGGTTGAGGGCTGACAGAAAGTCTCAGCTGGAAATGGCAGTTCTCCTCCAGTGGTGCAGTTGATGGGCTGTGTGGTTGGTGACGGCCCAGATATCATTTACTCTCCTGGGCCCCTGGAAGTCAGAGCCCACCGAGTCCCTTCACTGCTGACCTCTGGAGATCCCGCATGGGACATGGCCTGTACAGAGAAGGGATACATTGGGGAATCGATGAGATGAACACACGCAGGCCATGGTGAGTTTCTAGCAGGGAAATGTCCGGGTCCCTCCTGGTCACTGCGTGACCTATCCGAGATAAGTCTCAGCCTGAGCCAGCAGAAATGGAGAAGACTGGGTCGGGAGTTTGGCCTAGTGGTAGAGTGCTTGCCTAGGATGCATGAAGACCCGAGCTCGATTCCTTGGTACCACATATAGAAAAAAGCCGGAAGTGGTGCTGAGGCTCAAGTGGTAGAGCTCTAGCCTTGAGAAAATCCAAGAACAGTGCTCAGGCCCTGAGCTCAAGCCCAGGACTGGAAAAAAAAAAAAGAAATGGAGAAGACTTTGACTCTTGCTCTGCCTCCACAGGTCCCCCCTGGGAAGTGCCGCTGTGCAGTGGGCAGCATCCTGAGTGAAGGGGAAGAGTCGCCCGCTCCTGAGCTCATCCAGCTCTACCAGAAATTTGGCTTCAAGATATTTTCCTTCCCGGCCCCCAGCCACGTTGTGTCAGCCTCCTTTCCCTATACCACCACCCTGTCTGTCTGGCTGGCCGCCCGCCAAGTTCATCCCGCCTTGGACACCTACATCAAGGTGAGGCGTGAGTCTGATACGGAGAGGGAATGTTTCCGGGATGAAGGAAGTGGTTTGGGGGGAGCAGTGCTCAGGGGTCATTGTGGAATAAGTGCCAAGGGAAGTAGAAAGATTGGCAAAGGCTAGTGGCATCACTCACTCTCATTCTCTTTTCTCTCTTTCTTCTTTTTTTAACAATTCAGAACCTCACACTCTTGCTTAGCTTTTTCTGCTCAGATTGGTGCTCTCCTGTTGAAGTCATGCCTTCACTTGTAGTTTTTTGCTGGTTAATCAGAGATAAGTGTGTCTTGGCTCCAAATCTCAATTCTCAGATCTCAGCCTTCTGAGATCAGGGACAGTGCCCCAGCCCTGAGTGCAAGCCCTAGGACACGCACACACACACTTGCTTTAAGGTATATTCCTCCTCCTCTGAATACTTTATAATAAGTTTATCTGCTAGGTACTCTTCAGCATGATATAAATAAATGTACATGATGAGAGAGGTAATAACATGGGTAATAAATACCAGATTAAGAATGACATATGTGGGCTGGGAGTTTGGCCTAGTGGTAGAATGCTTGCCTAGCATGCATGGAGACCTGGGTTCAATTCCTCCGTACCACATACATAGAAAAAGCTGAAAGTGGTGCTGTGCTATGGCTCAAGTAGTAGAGCTCTATCCTGAGAAAGCCCAGGACTCAGGCCCTGAGTTCAAGTTTCAGGACTGGCAAAAAAAAAAAAACCAAATGGTATATGTGCTAGGAACTACCAGAGTACTAAAGTCAGGGGAGTGGTAGGGGCAGCCTCTAGGAGAAAGTCGCCTCAAGGTTAGAGAAAAGAATGTTTCAGGCAAACAAAGGGTGAGGAACACAGGTTTGATCTAAATGCACTGCTGGGGGGGGGGGATGTCACATGTATGGTGAGATATGTGTATGATCCCAGCAGTTATGAAAGGATCGCAAATTGGAAGTGAGACACCCTGGCTCAAAAGCACACAACAACAGCAGGGATCTAGAAGTGTAGCTCAGCGAGAGAGCAGTTGCCTGGAGGCTCTGGGTTCAATCTCTAGCCCTTCCTCACCCCCAGCCAATCAATGGCAAGTCACTTAACTGACCATACCAGACAAACTTCGACGTGCCTGGGCAGGGTGTGCGGGTGATGGATGGAGGGACAGGCGGGTATTCTCAGGAGGCAGTTATGAATCTCTGTGCCAAGGAGCAGTATGAGCCAGGCAGTGGCCATGAAGATGTAGACGAGTGTGGAGATTTGTGATCTCCCTGGGAATAGAACTGATGGGCTTAGGGAGGCTTGGCTGCTAAGGGGGAGGGGAAGTGGGGGGAGTGGTCACAGAGGGCTCCACCTTTCTCTCTGTCATGTGATGAATGCATAGTGGTACCTTTCACTGATTGTGGGGAACTAAAAGAAGACCTGGTTTTGGGGTGTGGGGGGCGTGGAAGCGGGCTCTGTGGGAGGTATCAGTGGAGTGCCATCTGGGGGGGGGCAGCCAGTGGCAGTGCCGTGTGCAAAATAAAGAGTTCAGAGAGGACTGAAGGATATTTACAAGGGGGAGGGCATCCGCCTGTTGACAGTATTGGACCTGAGGAGCTGCCTTTCTCCTAGTAGCCTCAGCAGGGTCAGGGGGATCGTGGATAGTCTGTGGCAGGAAGGGATATGCAGAGGCTGGTGGCTGGCGTGCCTAGAGCCAAGGACAGCCAGTCAGCAGAAGTGGGAGCCTTGCATGGGAGCTGGGACAGCGCCTCCTCCTCCTCAGTCACCAGCGGTGGTCTCTGACAGCTGAAGGCAGTACTGGAGACACAGGAATCTGCTGGAGTCGGGAGGGCTATCATGGGGTCGTGTGGGAGCTGGAGGGTGGAAGCCCAGAGCCGTGAGGGAGGATGTGCCTTGCGGGGCCTGAGGTTGGATGGAGATGGGGATTCAGGCTCAGCATTGAGCGTGGGGCACGGGGCAGGAGAGGCCTCGGTGCCCATGAGCATGCCACCTCAGAGGGGTCCCCATCTATCTGAGGGGAGGGCTGGCATGTGGTGTCTTGCCATCCTGTCCATGCCATTCTCAACCTCAAGGGCTAATGTGGCCTGAGCATCACTGTGAAGAGACTTCCTGGGTCCCAGACCTCAGAACCCAGCCCGTGGCATGTGGCGTGGTCGCGGGCAGCACAGCCACCAAAGCCTTTTCCTAGCTTCAGGGGTTTATTTTTAGACACCTTTGTCCAAATTTCCCGGCCCCTGACGGCTTCACAAGTTGCCTGGTTTTGACGTCACCTCTTAGATGAAAGCCCTTCCTCCTGACTCCCCCTCTCGTGGGAGTCTGTCAGCTGTGCTCCGGGGTGGGGGCTGGGACAGGAAGCCAGGACTGAGGTAGAGGGAGGGTCTTCTGGAGATGTCTGGGAGGCACGCTTTAAGAGTCTGACCACCGGAGAGCCCACGCTACCCACAGAGGAGTCCCAGCCTGAAGTCCTCTCCGCTTGTTTCCAGGGCAGGGGAGGGGAGGGGGATCCTTCTTGATCCTATAGTCACCTGACCTTATGCCCTGGCGAGCTCAGATGAAGGAGACCTGGGGAAGTCTGCTGGTCTAACCTGCGGGTGATGGGTGGGCCTCTCAGCTGAGAGGACAAACAGTATAAATAGGAGCTGCCTCCCACTCCTACCTTCTCCACTGCCCTTTGGTCAGAGAAAGGAGTCTACTAATGAGACTCTGGGTACTTCTGACTCCCAACCCTCCTGACAGTGCCAGCTGTCTAAGAGAGGCGGGGGTGGAGGGAGAGATAGTTTACCTTGTTAGGAGAAGAGCCAGGCATGCCTGTAATACACACACACACACACACACACACACACACTTTTCATTTTTCTCTGTGGATCTGGGCCTGCTGTGAAGGTTCCTCAAATGGAATGAGACAGCAGCCATCAGCATTCTGTTCAAACAGGAATGAAGGAAGCCAGGGTCCTGAAACCAAGAGGAGAGGAAACAGCTTTGGCAGACTCACCTGCCTCCCCAGAGGCCAGTGTGAAGGGGAGAGTGAACGGGTCTCAGAGACATGTGGGCTGGGGAGGTGTGGAACAGCTGCTATCCTGCCTGTTTGCAGATGTGTTGGAGCCTGAGGGGAGATTGGTCTCCTGGGACCAAAAGGGACCCGGGGGTCACTGTGAGAAGCTCAGAAAGATGCATTTGTCAGGTCCCTCGGGGGTTCTGAAAGCAATGGCTGGATCCCAGCTTTGTGATCTACGTGGCAGCCCCTGGCTCTGTGGCCAAGCTTTCTCAGCTTGGAAGCCTGGCAAACCGAGCTGCTTTTTTCTTCTTCTTCCACATTAACTAGTAGAGGTCCTCAGGCTGAGCACTCTGAGACAGTGTGTGGGAAGGGTTCCTAAGCACTGCGTGACCAGTTCTGTAGATGAGGAAACCCCAGCTGGATCAGGCTGCCCCCACTGGAGTCCAGAAAGGTGGTTCAGGGCAGGAGACTGCTTCCTGACTCTCAAGAATGGGGTGTTTTCTTACAGCTACAAGAGGGAACTTGCTTGAAATTGTAAACTGCCCACAAAAAGAAAAGGGCCCAGATGTGAATCCAGAGAAATGGACAAAGACCACTGAAATGGGCATTTCAGTGTCGAACCAGTCTTAGAAATTGTCCATGCCAATTGAGTGTCAGTCTGGCTTAGCCAAACCTCCCTCTGCCTGCCTCCACTTCCTAATGAGGTCAAGAATCTTCTCCGTCCACCCCCTTCTCCAGGGTCTCTTGATTTCTGGGAATGCTAGAGGGAGATCCTTCATAGAAATCTTAGGCATCTTTGTCCAAGCTCAGAGAGGCAAAGCATTGCTGTATTGGTGGCCACTTGCTTGGGGGCTGGCAGTCCTTGGTAGTCAGATGGGGCCTTTCTCCATAGAATTAGAGAGAAGATTTGTGGGAGGAGCTGTCAAGGGGAGATGGTTGCCCTGAAATGAGCCTTGGTGTCCAGTTCTGAGACAGTTAGATCAAATGGTATCGTCCTGGTAGGTGGGGATCAAAGGGGAAGGGATTTCAAGTCCATACTTGAACCTGGAGGACTATCAATCCAGTTAGAAGCAGGACTTGAAAGCAGGGAGGGGGATCCTTGGAGAGCTGTGTGTTTGGGATCACTTTGGGGAGGCAACTGAATTGTGGGTGACAACATGACAGTGCCACCGGGACAGCCATCTGGGAAGGCAGGAGTAAGAGCCCCAGCAGCATGCCTGTGAGTCAGCTCAGCGAGCCACAAGCTGGGAGGAAACTCACAGCAGCCTGGTCAGAATCTGAGTTCTGGCCCCTGGGCTCAGAATGCTGTTTTGTTTTGCCTCACCCTGCCTCACAGACTTGGAAAGATCACTGTGGCAGGGGTCTCCAAGAGTATGCTAGGACCAGAGCACTAGTGAAAACCAGGGAGGTCCTGGCAGCAGGAATTGGGAAGGATTGGAATCGGAGGATGAGAATTTGCAGTTTGTGATCATCTCACTTTCCCTGCCTACCACCTTTGCTAGGCTAATGGGGGAGGGTTCCAGGCTTTAATACAGAAGCTAATCTAGTAGAGATGGTGTTCAGTGGTAGAGCGTGTGCAAGACCAATTCCCCAAGCACACCACCAAAGGGGGTGGAGGGGAGAAACAAAGTTGGGGAAGGCACTCTTGGTGCCACAGCTCAGTTCCTTATTCAAGACTTATTTACTGAGCCGTCCTTTGAATAACATTGTTCTGAGCATGGGGACCAGCAAGGAGCCTAACTGAAGGGTCTAATTAAAGCCAGCATCCTCAGGTGGGAAGACAGAGGCCTAGAGAGAGGAGGTCACCAAAGGATAAAGAATGAAGCAGTGGCTGAATCCATACTGGGTACTCTGGGCCTAGGACCAGCCTTTTGTATGTATGCCTTTTGCCACTCTGCATAAATTGATCTGGAACCAAGAATCTAGGAATTTGTGGGGAATGTGGGACCCACGTGGAGTGGTGCTAGGGTGGGCCTCATGACAGTGACATGCCCTCTCTCAACTCTGTCTCAGTTCTCTTAATCAAGACTTGGTTTTGCCCAAGAGGAACTCATTAAGGGCAGCCTTGCAGCTGCTCCAGGCACTTGGTTGTGTTTCATGTCCTCCAGGCTGCTGTATCCCCATGCTTCCTTTGCCAGGTCTCTGCTGCCCAAACTGCCAGCTGCTAATTGGCCTGCTCCTGCAGAGAAGAGGGCACTCACAGCCACGCACTACCTAGAGCTGAGTGGCTGGCAACCCCTTCCCCAACCAGCCCCTTGGGGTCCCTAAGCAGAGCTTAGCCATGCCAGAGAGTGGAGGAAGGGGAAAGTAGAGAGGGATGGAGTCACTGGCGAAAGCAAAACAACCCTGATGGCCTAGAAGGATAGGCGGTATTCTCTTGGTGCTAGAGTAGGTCCAGAAGAGGCCTACTGGGGAAGGCTGGAATCAAGAAGGAACAAGAGTTTGGATCCTGTGGATTCCCAGGAACCACAAATACTGTCTGAACAGATGAGTGACAGCGTCCAGGCCTGGCTGTAGAACAGGGCTCTTGAACACTGGGACATGAGGAGGAAAAGCCAGCAGCTATGGCCAAACCCAGGGAGGGAAAGAAGGTAGCTGCTCTTCACTCGAAGATGCCCCAAGCCAAGACCTTCCCCTCCCCCCCTGCATACAAGGGCTTGGCTCCCCCTAATCCTTTAGGGAGCTGCTCCTAGGGGAGAGGCCATAGGGACCACAGTACTTTCCCCCTGCTGGGGGAAATATGGGAACATGTTTCACCCCTTCCTCCTCCCCTCCCCCAGGACTGAAAGCACAAAGCCAGCCTTTGCCGGGGCGGCGTGGGAGCCACCACTCTCAAAATACCAGCTCAGATATTGTAGCTTGGCAGCCCTGCAGGACCTAGCGGTGAAGCTTGTCTGGATAGTGCATCACCAGGCCTGAAGGAGCCACCTTCCTTAGGCAGATGGAACTTAACCAGGGAAGAACGTCTGGTGTGGGACCAGGGAGGGGAAAAGATTCGAGGAAGAGAGAATGACTCTGCTCTTACAGGGCAGTCCTCTAATCAGACAGACAGGAAACCCAAGGCCACGAAAGGGGAAGGACTTCCCTGAGACACACAGGGGTGATTGGTGGGCCAGCTGGAGCAGGCCATCTCCTTCCCTCCCTCTTTTCTTGCATCCCACCTGCCCACTCACTTGTCCTTCCCCTCTGGCATTGCCCAGCTCCTCTGCCTCCCAGGTGCTTGGTTTCAGGCCTCCATCTGCACTGAGCAGCCTTCCTGCTGTTGGACAATCAGTCAGCAAGATCTTTGTCATGTGGGTCACACAGAACTCAAGGTCTTTGACTTTACAGACGCTGCCAGGAACCACTGGTTCTTGAGAAGGGGTTGTGACAGGTGGGCCATTATCTAGTAGCCTCTGGTTTTGGCAGGGATCTTCCTGACCAACCCAGAGCTCCGGCCGACTGCCCCCTAGGCTGCTCGCAGCTGTCCTTCCCGGCCCTGTGGTCCCATAGTACAAGAGCAGGGCATGGCTAAGGTAGGATGGTGGGCTCCAGGAAAGAAAAAGGCATGGCTGGTACGTTTGGGAACTAGGGTGTGTGAGGGCCTGTGCCCTGGTGCCTGCTTAGAGGGAATCATCGTCTCTTTACTCCTTAGTGCCAGCCCACCCTAAAACTTAACTGCTGCCAAGCCCCAACCCCCGCTCCCCCGCCATGCACTGCCCAGGGAGCCAGGGCCTGTGTGGCACCAGGGAGATGAGCAGAGGTGTAAATTGTGTGGCAAGCTGCCGGCTCTGAGGTGAAAATGAAAAGTCTTCAGGCAGCAGCACAGCACAGCACAGCAGGCTGGGGGTGCCAGGCACAGTGCCTCTCACCACCCCATCTCCTTCCCTCACACTTCCCCCTTCTCCAGTCTTCCCCTGGCCCTGCCTGCCTGGCTCTCCTACTATATCCCCTGCCATTTAGGGGGCTCCCAGCCCATCCAGGATCTGATTCCAAGAAGGCCTTGATCGCTTATGTCCGTTGCATTTTCTAAGTGGCTGCCTGGTGCGAAACAAAATGTGTTAACTTAGAGACTTCATGTTTGTGGGAGTTCCATTATGGATTCTTTCAGGGGTTTCTAAGGTGCACACTCGCCTCTTCTTTTTGTCTTTTTTTTTTTTTTTTTTTTTTTGTAGTTTCTCAGTTTTGAGATCTGTTCTCATCTCTTTAATTCAGAATTTGAGAAACAGGTTTCGAAGGAAGCTAGCCACTCGTCAACAGCTCAGCGAAGGGCTGGGTCTCCACTCCACTTCCTGCGCCTCTCTCCCAGCCTGTCTCCTCTGCATTCCACAGCTTTGGGCATCTCTGATTCTAAAGGGGCAGGGAAGGGGAGAGGCTGCCCATCCGGCAGCCTTTTCCTTGCTGCCATAGAGGTACTCCCCCCATTACCCCACAGACAGGGTTTGGGCTCTGACCAGAGGCCTGGGGGGGATGAGGAAGGGAAGTTCACGGAAGTTCCTGGGTAGAATAATAACTTCGTGCAGTGTTCTAGCCGCAGTCTCCCCGCTGTGCCTCCCCCCCAAGCACTGTGTACATGCCATGCAGGCCGGCTGCCTGAGGGGCCTCCGAGGTCTGAGCCCCCACTCACAGGGACTGCTGTGTGCAGGCGGGCGCTCGTCGGTGTCTGTGTAATTAAAAATGAGCATGCACCACTTCCCCCAGTGAGGCGATGCCACCACCTCGGGTGGGACGCAACAGCTGTTTGCTGACTGTGTGGCCGCCTGGCTGCTCAGCTCGACATGAAGGGCTGTGAGGGACTGAGCTGCAAAGGAGCTCATACAGATGTGCACTTCTGCACGTTTGCCACCCAGCTTAGAGCAAACCCAGCCCCGTGGATAGAGCGAGAGCCACCCTGAGACTCCAGCCTGAGCCTGACCTCTGTCCCCCTCTCCTTCCTGCACCCCCTAGCAGACCTATGTGTTGTGAGTGCAGAACCCAAAAGAAGGCTCTCTTAAGTCCTGGCAATCTCTCCTGTCTCCTTCCTGCTCTCCTCTCCCTCAGTTCAGAAAGGCATCCCAAGCAGGTGGGTCCTTGCCTGGAAGACCAGCTCAGCTTGAGGTGAGGGGTGAAGCCTTGGTGCATTCTCAGGGTGGCTGAGGCAGTGGCACTGTGGTGGCCTTCTGTGAGTTGGTCAACTGCACGTTCTCAGCACTCCTGACTGGTACCAGTGTAGGTGTAGGTGTGCAGATGATTGAGGTCCCTTTTTCTGCTGTAGTGTGTGTGTGTGTGCGCGCGCGCGTGCACGTACGCGCCCAAGGTGTCATAGCTGGGCAGGATCCTCTTGCTAGCAGTGTTTCCCCATGTAGAAGGCAAAAATGCAAGATTTTAGGGAGGACTTGAAACCCATTCGTGCTCCTTTACCCAGCAGTGCCAGCCCCCAATGGCACTGAGTGGTGTCCTTTGCCATTGTCAATCTGCCCCTCCCTCTCCAAGGGCGCCCTGGGGCTAGCTGAGGAAGAGGCAGCTGGCCTTGCCTTCCTCCAATGCTTTTCCAATATTTACTGGCTCATCGGCGTGTTACACAGGCTGTAGCTACTGCTGCGCAGTGAGGACCCAAGAGCCGCCCCCTGGATACCCACAGCTCCCCCAGAGGCCGCACCTGGCGGGGAAGGGAAGGGCTTGTCCTCCGCTGCCTGATCTCAGGGACAAGGCATATGGCCAGTCCTGCTGCCTCACTTTCCATCCATCCTCAACTCCGACTGTTCTCACCCTTGCTCTGTGGACAGAGCACAGGCTGGAGGGAGGTGGGGCGGGGTGTGAGGATCTCACCCAGGAAGGACTGCAGACACTGGACTAAGCCCCTTCTCAGCCCACAGGGCTGCGATTCACCCCTTTCCTTCCTTCTTTCCTCCTCCTCCTCCTCCTCCTCACTTACCCTCAAGCCTGAATTTTGACAGGATCTGGCATGTGTTTTAATGATTTGGGGTTGAGCAGTCAATGAGATTTTAATTAGCTCCAACCCCCCACCCCCCCCAGTAGGGAGGACCAGAAGCCTCCAGGTGGCAGGGGGTGCGGTCCAAGCTGGCTTTGAGTCTGAGGCAGGCCTGGGCAGCTGTGGAGCTGCCTGCGTGTGTAGGAGGATACAAGGAGAGCGATGAGCAGGAAAGGAAGAGTTGTGTCGCCAGGCCACAGTTTCTTCTCCATCCTCTGTCTCCCCCATTTCTCTGTTCTCCCCGATGGCTTTGAGATGAAGGCAGTGGCAAGGATGGAGGATGCAGTTTCCATGGCAACGGGGCTGTCCACAGCCAGGCAACTTCAGAGCTGGGCTCTCTGGAGGAGGCAGATGCACAGAGAAGCCACAGAGCTGCCTCCTGCCTGCCAACGAGGGGGCTGGCGGAGCAGGTGGCACGGGGTGCTGCTCGGCGCTGCCCGCCCCAGTGCCCAGTCTAGAAGAGAGCGTGGAAAGAGTGCTGCCTCTCCCGTTTCCCTCTCTCCTCCCAGCTTTCTGTAGTCCCCCCATCTTCGATGGCCCAGACAACAATTAGATTGGCACTGAAGATTAGAGTCAATGTAAAAATGACTTCATGTCGCTGACCTTGGAAGCTAAGGGGCTGCCCTCTGCAGTTGGGAAGGAAACTCAGCAGTGAAGGCTTTGCCCCTGGTCACCTGTGGAGTCTGTGGCAGAGCCTCAAGCTGACCTGGCCCAGGCCAGTGACCCGCAGTGTGGCCTCTCAGATGTGCCCTTCCTCTGACTGGCATTAGGGTCTGGCTAACTCCTCCCTCCTTCCTCCCCCACCCCTGTGGGTTCATTTTGCATTCTCCCCCCCCCCGCCCCGTTTTGCTATATTTAATTGGAGGAGATTCCTCAACCCTTGGATTGGTCAGACAAGCAGACAAGTGGAGTGCTAGAGTGGCTTCTCCCCGCCAGGCGATAAGTCTCTCATTACTGTTAAGTGGAAGGCTCATTGCAGAGTTCATGGTGAGAGCCGGCGGGTGCTATAAATAGGCACATTGTGAAGGTTGGCGGGTGAGCAGTGACAGGGGCAGGGGCCTTGCAGCCGTCTTGGTGGGTAATTGTGCTCTATCACAGGAAGGGGGGGGAGACTAAAATGAGACCCACTTGACCGCCCCCCTCCTCTGATTGTCCCTGTTTCCTCTGGGCAGCTCTGGAATGTGTCACATACTCAGGGATAAAGAACATGCATGATATGTATGCCTGTCACAGCTGCGGCCCTGCTGGCTGATACTTTAGCCCTTCAGGTATAGCCGGTGCTGCCTGCTCATTCCGCTCAGGTTCTGCCCCTCCTCTTCAGCTAAAGCTCAGAGTGCAGCTTCTGAGGAAAAGAGGAAGCCGCATTCGGTAGTCTGAGAGGTAGACATAAATGGAGCAGGGGGAGAGGCGTGGAGGTAGGGTCTGCGGACAGCTGCTGGAGGCCGTAGGGTCAGGGGCACGGGCTTCACCCAATACCACTACGTAGGTCAGGATAAAGAGAGTGTCAGGGCCAGGGAGTTCTGGGACAGGAAGTCTTGACAATCAAGACCTTGGCCTGGGTCCATGGAGCCATAATCCTTGGGGTTGATATTCTGGATCGTCTGAGGATCTTTAAGTTTCATGGTTCTGTGAGAAATTCGTGTCTGAGAATGAGCGGGGCCAGCCTCCAGGTTGTTGGAGCACCCACCCTAGTGTGTGGCCCTAAGGACTCTGAGTCTCTAGATCACCTCGTCTTGATATTTGGGGGTCCTGCTCTGAGGGACTCTTCGTGTCTATCTCCATAGGGGTTTGGAATTTGGGAGAGAATGAACTCCTTCCCCTGTGGAAGGAGGGAGGGAGCGAGCATTGGACAGCCCCCGACGCTCTCCCGACGCTCTGGAAAACATTATTCCGCCTTTTGCAACTCTTGACTTAGGAGCGGAAGCTGTGCGCCCATCCTCGGCTCGAGATTTACCAGCAAGACCAGATCCATTTTGTGTGCCCACTGGCTCGGCAGGGAGATTTCTATGTGCCTGAAGTGAAGGAGACAGAGCGGAAAAGCCGAGGACTTGCCGAGAGCACCCAGATGGATGGCACAGGTACAGAGAGATGGGGAACGAGGATGGGGTCCTGCCTGGAGCCACTGTCCCGGACATCCAGGACACAGGACATTGAAGAGGCAGGCTCCTCTGTGTGTGTCGGGCAGGGGAGTAAGGAGGCGGCCCAGCAAAGGAGTCATTAGGTGAGACTCATCAGGAGGTAAGGTTGGTGCTGGAGCTGTAAGGTGAGCAGAGAAACACATGTTTCCTGCTAGCAGCCATAACGACCCAGGAGCCAGGCCAGCAAGCCGCTTGCTCAACTCCAAGGCCACCCCCGGCTCTGACTTCTTCTGACCCCAGGCTGTCGCAAGGATCAAGGGGTTCTGTTGTTGAATATCCCACAGGATCCAATCGCGAACTGTTTTGGTAGAGCCTCATGTGACCGTGAACTCCACACCTTCCATGAAAGGGCTGTAAGGAGAGGAAGTGTTCCTCTTCCCTTCTTCTCCAGCATGCTGGCCGTCCAGACGTCAGTCACCAAGGTCACCCTTGAGAGACATGTGTTGGCAGGGGCTGATGGGAGCAGCCTGCTGGGAGGCAGTCTCCATTCCCTAGGGGCTTGTGTCCAACACAGTTAACTTCATCTGCCACTTAATTACCTCCATGGGGGTACTGTCCCCTTCTGCCTGGCAGATACTCTTCATGCCCCTGCTGTGGGGCCCAGGACACGGCACAAGGTCAGCAAGCCCGGGCAGTCCCTGCTGGCAGGAAGGAGGAGCACCTTGACCTCCCTCTGCAGCCTATTTCCTCCCTCAGGGGCCCAACCTCCCCAGCTTCCTTCCCCCTCAAACACTGCCTGCCAGGGGTGTTTAAAGGACTACTTGGCACCGGCTCCAGCTGGCTGCAGCCGCAGCTCACCCACCCTCCACTCCTCGGCCTGTCCTCCCTCCTGCCTACTCCCTGGCGTGGGGGCCGAGGGGTCTGCCCACCTCTGACAGGGCCTGTGCTGACACCCAGGGCGGACTCTGCGCCCATCTGCCAGGTGCATGCCACTTCCCCAGCAGTGCCTAGAGGGTGCGTGGCCACCCAAGGCAAGGCTTGTCCCTGCCTGCCTCCCTGCTGGGGCCCTGGCTTGGCTGAGAGGTGAAAGGGGGTGATTAGCTGCCTTCTGCCTGTTATTACATTGATGTATTATTTAGCTCTGGAGAAGCGATGAATATTTGATCTTGCATTGGCTGTGGGCAGAGGAGGAGTGATGGGAGTGATGGAAGTGATAGCTTCCTTCACACCCCCTGCCCAGTGGCAGCCCTGGGGTTTAGGTGCTGCCCTATTTTGCCTGGCAGCTTCTCCCCAGGGACCCTGGCCACCCCCCCCCCCCCCCCCCGCGCTGAGAGCCTCCATCCCAGCACACTGAGAAGCATCCCTGGGCTTCCTCTTCTGCATAGTCCTAGCCTAGGACTACTTTCTCTATGCTAGGGTCTTGAGAGAGCCATTGAATGGATGAGAAGACCAAACCTCCAAATAATGGGGGAAAGAACTAGTCCCCCACTGTGTGTTTCTGCTCTGCAGCCTCTGGTCACCACTCTTTTAAGAGTAAGGAACTGGGACGGGGAATGTGGCTTAGTGGTAGAGTGCTTGCCCAGCACGCATGTAGGCCCGGGTTCGATTCCTCAGTACCACTAAACGGAAGTGACACTGGGACTCAAGTGGTAGAGGGCTAGCCTTGAGCAAAAGAAGCTCAGGGACAGTGCCCAGCCCTGAGTTCAAGCCCCAGGACTGGCTAATCATCATCATCATCATTGTAAAAGTAGGGAACTGGAGCACTGTTCCACCGTCAGCAGGAAGCATCCACACAGCTCAGCCGGGCCCCCCTCCACTCTAGTGGCATGATGTAATCTGGGAGCCCTGCTAGGGACCCCCAGCAAGAAGAGGGTTCCAGACCAGCCATCAAGCCCTCTCAGGGCTCGCTCCACCTCTGCCAGTAAAGACCTCAGTGGATTGAGGGAGAAGACCCCAAATCCTTCTACAATTCTCACCTCCGGTGCCAGCTGAGACTCAAGGACAGCTCCCAGCTTCCCCTGGCTCAGAGTTCAATCACCATGGAGACAGAAGCGGGGCGGGGGTGGGGGGGATGCCAGCCCACCCCTCACTTTCCATGATGTGTGACAGCTGTTCCCTTCTCCTTAAACTGAGAAAACGGGGACATGTCAGCCTTCCCCTGATCTGGACCCAGCACTCAGGGTACCTGAGATCTATGCCTCCTCCATGCCACCTCCCACCTGTGTTCTGAGGCTGTGATCAGCTGAGGTGGACTGGACAGATGAAGGGCCAATTGGAGGTGGGCGTGGCAGCTTAGGAGTGGCCCCAGGAAGTGTTCTCGTGGTATAGAAAATGCCAGGGTGTGAGCGGGTAAGTTTTCCTCTGGGTTGATCCAGCCATACAGAGGAAGAAGTTCCCGAAAAATGCTTCACCCTAACACTTTCCTATCTTCGTAGCTTATTTCTCAGGATATTTCCATCTTTGTGCCTCATCCCCTTCCTTAGATAGGAACTCGGAGTGGCTGGGAGCTGGGGTCAGCTGACTTCCTGGGTATAGCTGTTCCCTAGGGAGACCTATCTAAGGCCAGAGGATCGGGAGGAGTGAATGGGTGGGGGAGAATCTGGAGAGTGGGCCTCCCAGTCCATTCTTCATTCCTCCTGCCTCATGGGCAATGTTCTGTCATTTGGACAAACCTCTCTCCAAGCCTGAAATAAAGGGTAGTGGGGGGCGGGGGCAGGGGGCACCACTTGGGTTTCTTTGTTCCACCCTTAGCTCTTTACCTTGGGGCTTAGTGGCCCTTAATGGCTGTGGGGGTGGAGGGGCAAGCTTTGTGGGAGTGCAGGAGCCGAGGCTAATTCAGGGTAGGGAGAGGAGTCTAAAGCCAGCTGCTCCCTCTCCCTCTTCCCCCTCCCTCCCTCCCTCCCTCCCTCCCCTCTCTTAGCCCGGTCAGGGCAAAGGGCAGAGGGCAGAGCATGGTGCCCCCAGAGCCAGGGTGGCTGTATTATGCTGTATTATTCATGAGCCCCCGGCTTTTTCCCTGGAGGGAAGAGGGGGTGCAGTGTCGTGGGGGGGGTGGTGACGGTCGTGCTGACCTCTGCTCCCTTGTCCTGGCCACAGAAGCTGACGTGATGAGTGATTCAAGTTCTCAAAGCCTGGAAGCGAGTCCTGGCAGCCGGGAGGCCTCAGCCACAACCCTGTGTCCCGGGGCCAGCAGCCGAGGCTGGGAAGATGGTGACAACCGGAGCGAGCACAGCTACA
This sequence comes from Megascapheus bottae, assembly GCF_031878675.1. Classification (NCBI taxonomy): domain Eukaryota; kingdom Metazoa; phylum Chordata; class Mammalia; order Rodentia; family Geomyidae; genus Megascapheus; species Megascapheus bottae. The sequence goes on along the minus strand of NC_143540.1, from coordinate 6,581,592 downwards.
CTGACTCAGGTGCCAGCGGCTCATCCTTCGAGGAGATAGACCTGGAGGGTGAGGGGCCTTTGGGAGAACCACGGCTGAGCCCTGAGGTCAAGCCTCTGGGGGCCACTCGCCAGCCCAGCACCCCTGAGAAGGATGAGGAGTAACCGGGCCCACGCCTTCCCATGGCGGGCGCCCGCTCAGGGGCTGAGCAGACTTGACGGGGCCCTCTCCCCAGCCCCTCCCTGGTCCTGGCAGAGGACACCGGGGGAGGGACCTGACTTCCCCCACCCCAGGCCTCTGGACAAACCTCCTCACTGCCCTTTTGGCTCCCGTAGGGCCAAAGGAGCCTGAGACTGTTATCCTCACCGCCCCCCACCCCGGGCTGGCCACCCATAGTGTCTTTTTCAGACTCATATCGGAGCTTCCAGAACCCAGAATAAAGCAGATGATTTTCTTGTTTCACCTGGACTTCAAGTGTGCTTTTTTTTTTTTGGTCTCTTCTCTCTTGGGGAACCCTGTACAAATGGGCTGGAAATGGACAAGACACTCCCCTCCCCTCCTCCCCCCTCCCCTCCCCTACCTCACCCTCCCTGTCCCCAGCAGGAGGAGAGGAAGGGACACGTCAAGTACCCTCTCCCCCCCCCCCCCAGGACTCTGGAGGGGAGGCTCACAGCCTGCCATTGTCTACTTCCAGGGGTGCCTTTGTGTCTGGGGCTCCGGTGTGCCTGGCTCACGCTGAGACTGGCCCAGCAGGAAAAAGCAAGCCTGCTGGGCATGCCAGTGCTTTTGTGGCTGGAAAGTGCACATGCACACGCAATGGTCTGGTGGTTCTGTGCCAAGGGAGCGTGCCCGAGGCTGGGCATGGCTGGGTGTGAATGACGGCGGCTTTGTGCACGTGTTGGTGTGGTTTGAGTGAGTTAATGGTCTCTGGTGGCATTGTAGAAGTGTGTGCAGCTGGCCAGAAAGAGGTGGGAGCTTCTTCGTATGACAGTTACTCACACATGGTGGGGTGCCTGGTATCGCGGTGTGTGCCGTGTATAAAGCCAGGTACAGCGGTGTCCATTATGGTATGAGAAGGCACATCTGGACCGCGTGTGGCTGCACCCAAAGAAATGTGCTACTCATCTTGAGCTTTGTGTGTGGCTCTGAGGATGCATCACGTGTACTTCAGGGGCGGTCTCGATATTCCCATTATATAGAATGGCTGTCTCTGCCTGTGTAGAGGTATGCAGGTAAAGCTAGGTCTACATCTTTGTCATAGGAGCAGTCGGGCGTGTGGCAGCACAGCTGAGTGGTCCCTGTGTGTCTTGTGTGCTGCAGTTGGGACAGGGCGACGCCCGGCAGCCATGTGATGGGCTCCTTGTACCGCTGTTGCTGTGCGTGGCAAGGCCTGTGCCTCCTGTGAGCTTGCCTCGATGAGTGGGCAGGAAGTGTGGCTGGCATCGTGGTGCAATTCTGTTACCTCAGCACCCTCCTGCTGCCAACCCCTCTGCTCTAAGAGCCTGGCCCATCGCTCACCTACCCCAGGGAGCAGTCATTCTGAGCCAGCCTGGGTGTGAGAGCAGCCGGTGGAGCTGGAAGACAGCGTGTGTCTGTCTCCCCAGCCTCGTCTGACAGCTCTGAACCCTCATCCTGATGCCACCTTGTCTCCAGATCAGATCTGTTTGTTTGGGTTTGATGTGTCGGTTTTGTTTCAGAGCTCTGTGCTTTCCACAGCAGTAGGATGTCGGGTTTCTGTGTCCAGCCAGGCTTGTCCTTGTGGTCCCCCCATTGTACACACAACATACCACACACACACACACACACACACGGAGAGGCCTGAGGGGTCTGGGCTTTGTATTTTCATCAGCAGGATATGAGCTGACCTTGCTAGTGGCTGACACCTGTAGAGGAAAAAAAGGACAGTGGATGCTTTGTCCCTGTGCCCCTGCTGAAGGAAGGTCACACCGCCTCTGCTGACCAGATCTGGGGGTTCAGAGTCTTCTCTCCACATAGCAGAGGCACAGCCTAGCACTCATTAATCCACCACCCCTACTCAGGGGCGTCCCTCATCTTGCGGAGGGAGGAAGCAGTCCTTCCGGAGCTGTCCTCCCTCTGTTTGGGTTCCAAGCTCTTGCTCCCTCCTCCCCAGCTATACCCAGGAGCCTTTCCTCACCCCCTCCCCCTCTATAGCTCTCCCCTCTCCCCAACGCCTCTTTATCCCTCATGCCTGACCCCAAAACACCATCACCACCACCACCACCATAGGTCGATATCTCTGCCATCCAGGCCCTGTGTAGGTAGGAGCTGGGATTCCTGGAGGAGGGGTAGCCGCCTTAAAGGTCGTCCGCAGGAAGAGGAGGCCCCCTCCTCTGCCCCCACCCCCTCTTCTCCCAATCTTTCCCAGAGTGACTCAGGCCTTAATTCTCATTTGCAGGGGGGGAGGATGGAAGGGGGTGCTGGTATATGGATGGAGCCTCTTGTCAGTGGGTGGGCAGAAAAAAACAACCAAAAGCCAGATGTGACCACAGACTTGTGTCAACAGGTCCGGCTCTGGTACCCTGTCTCCCCCGCTGTGTGTGCCCCGGCTACCTGCCACCCCGAGCGAGCTGCCTTCTTCCTTTACCCCAGCAGATGAGAAACCGCCCCCCTCCCTCCTACACCGCGCCCCTCTCCATCCTCACTGACCCTTGGCAAACCCAATCTCCCCGACCCCCCCCCCCCCCACTCCATTCGCCTGGGTGGACGCCAGGGGCTGCGGGGCGCACCGCTGGATTCAGCACCACGCCGCCGGCGGACAGCTCCAGGGGGGACCCCTGGATCAGGTAGGGAGGGAAGAGGCGGAGGGAGGGGAAGAGGGGTGGGCGTGGGGGAGCCGGGAGGGCGGGGCGGGCCGCGATTGAAAGCAGCTGGGCGGGCAGAGCGAGGGGGAGCGAGGGAGCCGGAGCGCAGAAACCCTGCGAGCCCAGCCGTGCAGGAAGCGGGAGCCGGGCAGCCGCCGGAGCCCCGCGCGCACCCCGGGCACCAGAGCCAGAGCGGGGCGCGCCAGGAACGGGTGAGCGGCGGGGATGCGGCTACTGCCCGGTCCTTTTCCTTAATCCTGCCCCCCATCCCTCCCATCCCGCATCCTGGGGCACCTGAGCCGGGTGTAGGTGTTGGGGAGGGGGGCGCAGCCACACTGCGTTCCCAGAGAGCTCACGGGGAGACGCGGGAAGGCAGGCAGTCTCCCGTCCCGCCTTCTCCTCCTGCATCCCGCTTCTCCCTCCTCCTCCTCCTCCTCCTCCTCCTCCTCCTCCTCCTCCTCCTCCTCCTCATCATCATCATCATCCTCCTTCCTCCTTCTCCCTCTCCAACATCCTCTGGTCCTGCTGTCTGTGCGTCTGTCTTTGTCTCAGCCTCTCCAGCGTGTTTGCCCCCTGCCCAGATTTTTTTTTTCTTTTAATCCCTTACCCACCCTCCTTCCCTCCCCACCCCACCTCACCCCCCTAATGCTAGACTCCTCTTCCCCGCCTCTGAGCTTCCATCCAGCCAGGCCTTCCCTGGGCTCAGCCCCTCACCTGGCTCTCTTGCCCCATCTGGGTTGATTTCTGCTTTCTCTCTCCTGTTTGCCTGGTTGAGCTGAGCTCTTTCTTTGGGGCTCCCCATGGGATCTCAGTCCCCCTGTCCTGTCACCAGTGAAGGTCTCCTGTCTTCAGTGGCCAGGACATAGGGGAGGGGAAGGAAGTGGTCTTTCAACTAGTTGCTCTCCCCTTCAGCCTCAGTTTCCTCTTCTGTTCTGAGGAAATTTGTATATCCCTCTCCCAAAACCTTCCCAAGCCTGCATGAACCTAAGAGCTTCTGTGGGGTGGGTGTTTGCAAACGGACAGATAATAGAATGCAAAGTAGGAGACAGAGGGAGAAGGTCTCCCTAAGAGACAATTGGGGTACAGAAGGCAAAGTGCAGAGTGGAAGAGGAAGGGAGGAGGTCTCTGAGGGCCAGGGTTAGGGGGGTACAGGGATCTGAAGCCTGAGGTTGAGGAGGCTTGGACGTGATGATTTTCTCTGCTGGGTTTTGGGGTGCAAAGTCTCAGATAGCATCCTACATAGCGGTAAGGCTTCCAGAATTCACTTCAGCACTCTTGGGTGATTCTGACCAAACCAAGTACCCCCTCCACCTTCCTCCATGCACACAATACGTTCCCATCTATTCTCCCTGCTAACTTAGGGCCTGTGGTTGTTTAGGACCCCCCCCCCTTCTTTTTTCAGTCCTGGCTTCTTTTGCTCCAGGCTACCACTTGAGCCACAGTGCCACTTCCAGCTTTTTCTATGTATGTAGCACTGAGGAATTGAACCCAGGGCTTCCTGCATGCTAGGCAAGCACTCTACCACGAAGCCACGTTCTCAGCCCTTAGAGTCCTATTCTGAAGCCAGCCTCTTCAAGACCTTTGTATCTCCATTCCTTTATCAGTCAGAAAACTCTGATTCTTTGAAGGACCAGAGGCTAAGACTATTAAGTGTTCACCTGGGCTCCATGCGTCCTAGAGTTTGAGACAGTCCCTGGGAGATTCTTCCCTCCTCTTCCCTGGTGGGTCTTCAAATATCAGTGCTCCCCTCCCCACCCCGCCCTTCCCTGGGAATCTGGGGTCCTTCAGTTTGTAACTCTGACACCTGTCCTCGGGCTCATTGGAGGTTTGTGGAAGAATCCTGGGCATGCTTGGATTATTTACACAGGACTTGGCATCCTCTGGGATTTCCTGTCCTTTTGTCTGTCCAGTTCCTCTCTGCTGAGTTTGGACCCACCTCTAGCCCAGCTCAAGACAAAGCTGAGAGGCAGATCCAAAGGAGGTTGTGACCCCAGAAGTTCTCAGCCCAGTTAGTGACAGCACCTTCTGCAAAGCTCCTGAGTACCCAAGAAAGGGGTGTCTAGAGAGACAGAGTGACAAAGGGAAGCCAGAAAGAAAAGAAGGGGGCCGCCACTCTCTCAGCTTCCACTTCTCTGTCTGTCTGTCTGTCTGTCTGTCTGTCTCTGTCTCTGTCTCTCTCTCTCTTTCTGCAGGAGCTGGGTCTCTTCTTATCTCTCTTCCTGTCTCTCCTTTGCCTGGCCCCTATTTCCTCCTCTCTCTGCTGCTTTTGCCCCCATCCCCTGGAGACCCAGGTCTCTTTTGGAGGCCATGGGATCGCTGCTCGGGCTTCTGGCACTGCTGCTTCTATGGGGTGCTGTGGCTGAGGGTCCAGCCAAGAAGGTACTGACCCTGGAAGGGGACCTGGTGCTGGGGGGGCTGTTTCCAGTGCACCAGAAGGGTGGCCCAGAGGAATGTGGTCCCGTCAATGAGCATCGGGGTATCCAACGTCTGGAGGCCATGCTTTTTGCACTGGATCGCATCAACCGTGACCCCCACCTGCTACCTGGGGTACGCTTGGGGGCTCATATCCTAGACACCTGCTCCAAGGACACGCACGCCCTGGAGCAGGCTCTGGACTTCGTGCGTGCCTCCCTCAGCCGGGGTGCTGATGGATCACGCCACGTCTGCCCCGACGGCTCCTATGCCACCCACGGTGACTCCCCCACGGCCATCACCGGAGTCATTGGTGGTTCCTACAGTGATGTCTCCATCCAGGTATGTGGAAGTGACCCGCCTAGGGGGTTTACCGAGGGGAGGGAGGCTTGAGGTGACCCAGAATTCTTGCTGAGCACTGGAAGAGAGGGGATCCACAGTTTGTTTGATTGTTCCAGAGTTGAAGAATAGAAGAATAAGTAAGTTCCCTGGCAGCCACGTCACCAGGGCTCACGCCTGTCATCCTAACTGCTCAGGAAACTGAGATCTGAAGATTGCAGTTCAAAACCAGCCCAGGCAAGAAAGTCCATGAGACTCCAATTAGCTACCAGAAAACAACAACAACAAGCCAAAAAAAAAAATAGCCAGACAGGCGTGGTGCACTAAAGACAGTGAGACTCATCTCCAATTAACCTCTCAAAAACTGGAAGTTGGCCTGTGGCTCAAGGGTAGGACAGTAGCCTTGAACTGAAGAGCTCTGGGACAAGGTCCAGGCCCAGGGGTAGGGTAGTAGACTTGGACTTGAGTTGAAGAGCTCAGAGACAGAGCCCAAGCCCACAGTTCAAGCCCCAAGACCCACCCCCCCCCCAAAAAAAAAAGCCAAAAAATGGTTCTGTGGCTTAAAGTGGTAGAATGCTCAGAGACAGTACCCAGGCTCTGAGTTCAAGCCCCAGGATGGACACACACACACAAAAAAATAATAATAAAGTCAGAACGGGAATGGTGGCTCGCACCTATAATCCTAGCTACTCAGGAGGCTGAGATCTGAGGAGTTCAAAGCCAGCCTGGACACTAAAGACTGTGAAACTCTTATCTCCAATTAACCACCAGAAAACAAGAAATGGCACTATAGCTCCAAGGGTAGGGCTGTAGCCTTGAGCTGAAGAGCTCAGGGACAGCGTTCAGACCCAGAGTTCAAATCCCACTGACCAGACAAAAATAAACAAACAAACAAACAAACAAACAAATATCAGGAGCTGGGAGCATGGTCTAGTGCTTGCCTAGATTATCCAACTAGTACAAAATGAGTGGAGGTGGCTGAGTAGCAGCTCACGAAGGTGAGGCTGGGCCAGCATCTCTCTACCATCTATCTACATCAGTAGCCTGGCTGGCAGAGAGATGGGTATGCAGCCTCCTGCTCCTGTCTTCAGATGCCTCTGGGGTGCTTTCCAATAACCCTCCATTCATGGTTCTATTCAGGAAACCAATTACTTCCTTTCTGCATAAGAACCCATCCTTCAACAGCAGGCTGGGTTTTTTTTTTGGGGGGGGGGGTTGGTTTGGTTTTGTGTGAGTCATGGGGCTTGAACTTGCCCTGAGTGCGCCCTGAGCTCTTCAGCTCAAGGCTACCACCCTACCCTGGAGCCAAGCCCCACTTCCTCTTTTCTAGAGGCTAATTGGAGATAAGAGTCTCAGGTCCTTTTGTGCCCTGACTGGTTTTGAACCGTGATCCTTGATCTGAGATCCTTAGATCTCAGGCTCCTGAGTAGCTAGGATTACAGGCATGAGCCACCACCGGCTGGGTTTTGTTTTGGTTTCCATGTCTGGATCAAGGCGAGACTCAGCCCTTTCTCTTTAGACTCTACCCACCCATTAACGATTTCTCTTCCTTCCTGCCCTTCCTCTTGTATGTGTGTGTGTGTGTGTGTTTTCATATATGAGCCACGATGACTTCCCAGTGTGTGATTGTTTTTAATCTGCTCTAAGGAAAAGATTCGGAACAGGGAGATTTGGGAAAGATCCTGTGTCCTGCCGTTTCAGTTTCAGTACAAGACGTAGTCTCTCCTGTGGGAAAGGCCTGCTGTTACTTACCCACCACTACTAAACCCTTACCTCACTCCTCCAGCCCTAGGGACCTAAGAGCAGGAGATAGAATGCAGGCACGCAGGAAAAGAGCCAGGAGCTTTGTGTATTCCGGGTTCATGCAAAAGAAACCAAGCTTTGGGTCCTTGGCTTTCCTTTTTTTTTTTAATTCTTTGCCTTCTTTGACACTGAAGGGAGACTTACTTGCCCCTAAATGAGAGAGCTTGAGAGCCCAGAGCCTGCCAGATCCCATCCAGTGTCCTCCCTTCCCTCTGATCCTGGCACATCCCAGTACCCTAATGGAGTCAACCCAGTCACACATATGATTTGGGTGTGGCTCAGGACCCTGGCCTTGAGGGAACCCCCCCCTTATGAACAGATAGAAATTCCCTTCTGCTGATGGGTAGAAGCAAATTTAGACTCAGTCGTGTGTGTGTGTGTGTGTGTGTGTGTGTGTGTGTGTGTGTGTTAGTACTGGGGGTTTGAACTCAGGGCCTCTGGCTTTCCCTTGGCTTTTTCACTCACAGTTGTCACTCTACCACTTGAACTGCACCTCCACTTTTGGCTTTTTTTTCTTTTTTTTTACTAATCACAAATAAGAGTCTCTTGGATTTTGTCCACCAGAGCTGGCCTCAATCTTATATGTCCCGCTCTCAGCCTCCTGAATATGTGTGTGTGTGTGTGAGTGTGTGGGTTCTGGGTTTGAACTCAAGGTGGGCTCAATCCCCAAAGTTTCTTTTTGCTCAAGGCCAGCACTCTACCACTTGAGTCACAGCACTGCGTCCAGCTTTTTCTGTGTATGTAGTACTGAGGAATCGAACTCAGGGCTCCATGCATGCCAGGCAAGCACTCCACCACTAGGCCACCTTCCCAATCTCGCTCTTGAATACTCTTGAAAGAAGAAACCCTCAGAGCTCTCCTGGGGGGCTGGGGGGAGGCCCCGAGATGTGGGGGGACCATCTCCATCTCTGGTCTCTGATCCTTGCACTCTCTACCTCTGCCCCAGGTAGCCAATCTTCTGCGGCTGTTTCAGATCCCACAGATCAGCTACGCCTCCACCAGCGCCAAGCTGAGCGACAAGTCCCGCTACGACTACTTTGCCCGCACTGTGCCCCCAGACTTCTTCCAAGCCAAGGCCATGGCCGAGATTCTCCGCTTCTTCAACTGGACTTACGTATCCACTGTGGCATCTGAGGGAGACTATGGCGAGACGGGCATCGAGGCCTTCGAACTGGAGGCCCGTGCCCGAAACATCTGCGTGGCCACCTCAGAGAAAGTAGGCCGGGCCATGAACAGAGCCGCCTTTGAGGGTGTCGTTCGAGCTCTGCTGCAGAAGCCCAGCGCCCGGGTGGCTGTCCTGTTCACCCGATCGGAGGATGCCCACGAACTCCTGGCTGCCACCCAGCGCCTCAATGCCAGCTTCATCTGGGTAGCCAGTGACGGTTGGGGGGCCTTGGAGAGTGTGGTGGCACGCAGTGAGGGGGCGGCCGAAGGAGCCATTACCATTGAGCTGGCCTCTTACCCCATCCGTGACTTTGCCTCCTATTTCCAGAGCCTGGACCCTTGGAACAATAGTCGGAATCCCTGGTTCCGGGAGTTCTGGGAACAGAGGTTCCAGTGTAGCTTCCGGCAGCGAGACTGTGCCGCTCACTCTCTCCGGGCAGTACCCTTTGAGCAAGAATCCAAGATTATGTTTGTGGTCAACGCCGTGTACGCCATGGCCCACGCGCTACACAACATGCACCGGGCCCTCTGTCCCAACACCACGGGCCTGTGTGAGGCCATGAGGCCAGTCAATGGGCGGCGACTCTATAAGGACTTCGTGCTCAATGTCAAGTTTGATGGTAATAGCGCTGGGTTGGGGCTGGGGCTTAGTGGTGGAGTGCTTGCCTAGCATGCATGAAGCCCTGGGTTCGATTCCTCAGTAACCACATACACAGGAAATAAAAGCCGGAAAGTGGCACTGTGGCTCAAGTGGTAGAGCTCTAGCCTTGAGAAAGTCCAAGGACAGTGCTCAGGACCTGAGCTCAAGCCCACGACTGGCAAAAAAAAATAAAAAAATAAAAAATAAAAATTTTAAAGAGGTAGAGGCTGCTTAGCTCTTACATAAAGATGAGGTAGTGTGTACAGCAACCTGCTTACTTCAAATCATCCCTAGATCACTTACACCTAATGTAATGCAAAAGCACTGTATTATGCAAATGCAAGTAGCTTATGTTATATATTGTTATTATACTGTATCATTAGGCAATAACAGGAAAATAAATATGGCCTGTTAGGTATGGATGCAGCCATCGTAGGCATGTATCTCTAGCTCTGGCTCTGTATCTATCTACAGATATAGATCTACGTAGAGAGAGACAGGTATAAATATAGCTGGATCTCGATATCAATATATAGACTTGTCTGTCTACGTATATCTATACGTATACAGATATTTTATGTATGCATATATATTTATATATACAAATACAGATCTATTTCTATATAACCACATATAGATTTAGAGGTAGATATACATGTGTGTGTACAGTGAGTATGTATGTATGTATGTATGTATTGCAGTACTAGATATGAACTCAGGGTCTCATGCTATAGACAAGTGCTCTACCACGTAAATAATTCCCCCAGCCCTGTTTTAGTTCAGTCATTTTTCAACTAGGGTTCTTTCTTCTTCTTCTTCTTCTTCTTTTTTAATCAGTCACAGGGCTAGAACTCTGCCACTTTGAGCTACAGTCCCATTTCCATCAAGTATAGTCTTGCATGCCCCCCTCCACCCCCAGACTGACCTCAAACTATTAAAAAACAAAACTGGAAGGGGCTGAGAACGTGGCCTGGTGGTAGAGTGCTTGCCTAGCATGCACGAAGCCCTGCGTTTGATTCCTCAGTACCACATACACAGAAAAGTTCAGAAGTCGGCCGTGGCGCTGTGGCTCATGTGGTAGAATGCTAGCCTTGAGCTGACAAGCTGAGGGACAACGCCCAGGCCCAGAATTCAAGCCCCCACAAAAATAAATAAAATCACATCATGCCGACCCCCACCCACCCATCCAACCCTTTCTTCCTTCCCTCTCCCCCCAGCCCCCTTCAGGCCGGCCGACACCCACAGCGAAGTCCGGTTTGACCGCTTTGGGGATGGCATTGGACGCTATAACATCTTCACCTACCTGCGCACCGCCAATGGGCGCTACCGGTACCAAAAGGTGGGCTATTGGGCGGAAGGCCTGACTCTGGATACCAGCCTCATCCCGTGGGCCTCCGCCTCATCCGGGCCTCTACCTGCCTCTCGCTGCAGTGAACCCTGTCTCCCCAACGAGGTGAAGAGCGTCCAGCCAGGCGAGGTGTGCTGCTGGCTTTGTATCCCCTGCCAACCGTACGAGTACCGCCTGGACGAGTTCACCTGTGCCGATTGTGGGTTAGGCTATTGGCCCAATGCCACCCTGACTGGCTGCTTTGAGCTACCCCAGGAATACATCCGCTGGGGGGACGCCTGGGCGGTGGGGCCTGTCACTATTGCCTGTCTGGGTGCCCTGGCTACCCTGTTTGTGTTAGGTGTCTTTGTGAGGCACAATACCACCCCTGTGGTGAAGGCTTCCGGGCGGGAGTTATGCTACATCCTGCTGGGAGGCGTCTTTCTGTGCTACTGCATGACCTTTATCTTCATCGCCAAACCCTCCACCACCGTGTGCACCTTACGACGCCTCGGGTTAGGCACTGCCTTCTCCGTCTGCTACTCGGCCCTGCTCACTAAGACCAATCGTATTGCTCGTATTTTTGGTGGGGCCCGGGAAGGGACCCAGAGACCTAGATTCATCAGCCCGGCGTCTCAGGTAGCCATCTGCCTTGGATTGATCTCGGGCCAGCTGCTTATTGTAACTGCCTGGCTGGTGGTGGAGGCGCCAGGCACGGGCAAGGAGACGGCCCCGGAACGGCGGGAGGTGGTCACGCTGAGATGTAACCATCGCGATGCCAGCATGCTGGGCTCATTAGCCTACAACGTGTTGCTCATTGCCCTCTGCACGCTCTATGCCTTCAAGACTCGCAAGTGCCCCGAAAACTTCAACGAGGCCAAATTCATCGGCTTTACCATGTATACTACTTGCATTATCTGGCTGGCATTCCTGCCTATCTTCTATGTCACTTCCAGTGATTATCGGGTGAGCCATCTATAGGGGGAGGGGTGGGGAAAAGGGGAGAGCCCAGATGCCCTGCCTCAGTTTCCTTCAGAAGCTCTGAGAAAGGGAATGGTCACTCAGGGGGTGCCCACAGTTTATGGAGAGTCCTAGGAGAAAGGTGGAATGGATGAGATGAGGTCTGGGAGAAAATGACAGGTGATGAGAAAGTTAGAAGATGGCAGGAAGAGTTCGGGGGATAGAAATAAGTCTTAATGGGCAAAACTCTGCCTCGTGTCACTGAGGGATATGGACCGGAGAGGGCAATCAAGAAACAAGGAAGAGCTGGGACTGTAATTCTAATTACTCAGGAGGCTGAGCTAGGGTTGTAGTTCACAGTCAGTTTGGGTGGGAATGTGTGAGATTCTTATTTCCACTTACCAGCAAAAACCCAGAAGTAAGCCAGGTACTGGTGGCTCACACCTATAATCCTAGCTACTCAGGAGGCTGGGAATTGAGGGTCGCAGTTCAAAGCCAGCCTGGGCAGAAATGTCCATGAGACTCTTAGCTCCAATGAACCACCCCAAAACTGGAAGTGGGGTTGCGGCTCAACGTGATAGAGCACTATCCTTGAGGACAAAAGCTCAGAGGCATTACCCAAGTTCTAAGTTCAAGCCCCCTGTGACTGAAAAAAACAAAACAAAACAAAACAACCATTCAGCCTAGAATGCAGAGAGCCTGAATAATTAAAAGAGCAAAGAGGTTGTGGCACAAACCCTGGCACATGGGACAGAAGTGTAGTGGCAAAGTGCTGGGGACAAGAGACCACTGGGCTTGGTGGCTCTGTCTGCACCTGCTCTGGCCACCTGCTAGGGTTAGGGAAGGAATCTGCTCAGACTCCGCACACATTTGCATATGATTTGCATTTGCATGTCAATCATCGTCATAAGGACGCCCCAGAGACATGCCCATACCCGTACACACCTGAGCACAAATGCACCCACCTGCATACATGGAAACACACCACACATACCTGGACGCCCAGCATGTACACACTGCTGTCTCTACGCTCACCAAACCCACACTCACTCAAACACTTGCATATGTGTGTGTGTGTGTGTGTGTGTATCCTCTTACATACTCCATGCTGGCACTCCATACCTACACACACATACCCTTGAGTGTTCCACACACAGCTGGTATTCTTAGGAAAATGGCCTAATGCTTGGAACCATGTGCAGCCTTTCTAGACATTGCTTGGCGATTTTCATATAGACATAGGCTCCTTCCTCGCCAGACACTGGTATCTCACATCGGTAATCCCAGGGCACTGTCCTTGGACCTTGTCCTTTACTCAAGGCTAGGGCTCTACCACTTGAGCCACTGCACCACTTCTGGCTTTTTTTCTGTGTATATGGTACCAAGGAATCGAACCCGGGTCTTCCTGCATGCTAGGCAAAGCCCTCTACCACTAGGCCAAACTCCCAGCCCAAATGAAGCCCGTTATCTCCCTTATTACCTCCTACCCAGCCTGAGGCCTCCAGGCTAAACCGCCCTGACTTGGGCCTGCTCTTCCCCCTCCCCTCCCCGCTTCCTCCCCCCACAGGTACAGACCACCACCATGTGTGTGTCTGTCAGCCTCAGTGGCTCCGTCGTGCTCGGCTGCCTCTTTGCTCCCAAACTACACATCATCCTCTTCCAACCGCAGAAGAACGTGGTGAGCCACCGCACGCCTACCAGCCGCTTCGGCAGTGCGGCCGCGCGGGGCAGCTCCGGCCAAGGACAGCACCCCACACAGCCATCCGCACCCACATCCTCAGGTACGATGGCCACGCCCCAGGCTGCTGAGAGCTCCTTATCTGGGGGGGGGGGGTGTTGATCAGATGATTCTGGGCACAGAGGGAGACGTGGCGGGTTGTGGGGGGGGGTACATGTCTTCTCCACAGACCTCTACTTTCCCTCCATGGAAGACCTCGGGACGCCACCCCCCCAAAAAAATGTCTGCTTTCCTTCCCCTAGGCTCTGGCTCTCAGTTTGTCCCAACTGTTTGCAACGGCCGTGAGGTGGTGGACTCAACCACGTCATCACTTTGAACCCCCTCTCCCTCTTCTACCCCCCCCCACTCCTTGCCCTGACATGGCTGCTCCCCCAAACCCAATACAGACCCATCAATAACCCACGGCCAGGAGGAAGCCGGCTGAACTCTGCAATAATGTCCCCTCTGTCCCTTACCCATCTCTTTACCCCAGCCCTTTAGAGTCAGATGCCTGGGTCCAACATGGGGGAAACTGATCAGCAGCTCTGTCCCCTGCTGTCCAGGTCTAGGGTTTGGGGGGTTGGGGGGGAAAGCCAGGATCCCCCTCCCCATCCCCTACCCTGGAACAAAGGTGATTTGAGGACTTGCAGGTCTTGGTTCTCAATCTGCACAGGTGCTTCTGGCCCCTCCCCCGCCCTCCCCACCCCACCCCCATAGGGCCTTTTTAATTTTTTTTTTATATCACTTACTCTGGGATGGAGAGCATGGTTATAATCATGGTTATTCCCTCCTCTCCCTGGTACAGTAGTTTTTGTCCTGTGGTTTATTTTGTATTCTCTGTAAATAAAGTGTTTGTTTAAAAAAAAAAAAGAAGAAGAAAGAAAAGAACGAACAAACCATTCTTTGTTTTGGATCATAGGAGCCTCACACCTTTCTCACCTTCCCAAACCAAATGTTTTGCATACTTTTTACTGTTATGATAAAGGTGACATAGAGGGGTCTGGAGTGTGGCCTGGTGGTTAAAGTGCTTGCCTAGCATGCATGAAGACCTGGGTTCGATTCCTGTACCACATACACAGAAAAAGCCAGAAGTGGTGCTGTGGCTCAAGTGGTAGAGTCCTAGCCTTGAGAAAACCCAAGGACAGTGCTCAGGCCCTGAGTTCAAGCGCCCCAGGACGGGCAATAAATAAATAAATCCATAAATGTGACATACTGAGTTTTAGGGTGTGGGGGAGGGGTGATCTCTCCCTCACTCTCTCCCCCCTGAGTTTTCCCCTCTCCTCCCCTCCCACAGGTTATCTAGTTCATTTTCTACTCAGTGTCTAGTAAGTACCACAGCTGCCTTTGCTCACTCCATGTGCCCCCCATTTCAGTGCCCCTGTTACCTTCCCAAAGACAGACAAATGAACAGACAAGGAAAGAAGAAGAAAAAAACTCGTTTCTATTTCCTGGACCAAACATGACATTTATTGACTCTGCTTTGGACATTATTATTATCATCATCATTATTAATTATTATTTCTTTTGTCAGTCATGGGGCTTGAACTCTGGGCCTGGGCGCTGTCCCTGAGCTCTTCAACTCAATGCCACCACCCTACCCTTGAGCCACAGCCCCACTTCCCATTTTCTAGAGGTTAACTGGAGATAAGAGTCTCAGGTCCTTTTTGTGCCCTGGCTGCCTTTGAACTTTGATCCTCAGGTCTCAGCCTCCTGAGTAGCCAGGGTTACAGGCGTGAGCCACCGCACAAAGCTCCAGGCTTTTTTGGTTCAAGGCTAGTGCTCTACCACTTTGAGTCACAGCTCCTCTGCTGGCTTTCTGGTGGTTCCTTGGAGATCAAGAATCTCAAACTTTTCCTGCCTGCCTGGCTTCCAACCGTGACCCTCAGATCTCAGACTCCTGAGTAGCTAGGATGGCAGGCGTGAGCCATCAACCCCCCCACACCCCACCCCACCCCCCCGGGGGTTGGCATTGGGCCTTTTGGCTAAGGGAATGTCAGCCCCTGAGATAAACCTAATGCTGTAGCCTGCTTGGGTCTATTTCCCAAGTTTGCCATCTGGGGATCACCAGCAGAGGGCGCCAGCACCCAGCCACGGGACTCAGGGCAAGACACGGCTGCCCTCAAGTGGCTCAGAGGACAGCGAATACTGAACCAGAAGAATGCAGTAACTTCAGGAAGACCTGTGATATAGCAGTGTGTGTGTGTGTGTGTGTGTGTGTGTGTGCGCATGTGCACGCGCGCGTGCGTGCATGCCTGGCCTAGGGCTTGAACTTTTAGGCTGACAATTTAAGAAACAGACACACACACACACACACACACACACACACACAATGGAAACAGGAAAGTGACAAGAATGGCCTCTCCCTCAGCCAACATGTTGGGGTGTAGGAATGCTAAATGCTTAGTTACCTGTGAAGGTCATAACCAATGAATCTTTTATTTTAAAAGATTTTATTT
The DNA here is from genome assembly GCF_031878675.1 of Megascapheus bottae. NCBI lineage: Eukaryota > Metazoa > Chordata > Mammalia > Rodentia > Geomyidae > Megascapheus > Megascapheus bottae. Next base: position 6,565,973 of record NC_143540.1, on the reverse strand, counting down.
TATATTTTATTTTAAAATATAAACATAGGTGTGTGTCCCAAGAAATATTTGGGACATACTTGTAGTAAAAGCTTTTCGTGTACTCAGGGCCTGGGCACTGTCCCTGAGCTGCTTTTGCTCAAGGCTAGCACTCTACCACTTGAGCCCCAGCACCACTTCCAGCTTTTTTCTATGTATGTGGTACTGAGGAATCGAACCTGGGCCTTCATGCTCGCTAGGCAAGCACTCTACCACTGGGCCATATTCCCAGTCCCTCATTCTATGTTTTCATCTGCTCATTTCATCAGAATCCCTGTGTGAATGTTACCACATCAGTACTCCCTCTCTTACTGCACCGGTCGCTCTTCACCTTTGCTGTCTTGCCTCTTCCTCCGATGACAGGGATCATGGGAGGAAGAAGAAGAGAGGAGGAATCAACCCAGGGTCTTAAAGCTCTCTGAAAATGTGCCCACCCCAAATTCCAGGCAGGAAAAACAAAAGAGAGAGAGAGGAACCCTTTAGCCTTGTTCCCATCGCCCAGGTTGGAAGTTAACACAAAGAAGAATGTCTGCTAAGATCTGAGCATTGCAGTTCAAAGCCAGCTCAGGGTAAAGAAAGTCCATGAGACTGGTAACGTAGCTCCAGTGAACCACCAGGAAGTGGTGCTGTGGCTCAAAGGGGGTGAAAAACACTCAGGGGCAGTGCCCAGACCCTGAGCTCAAGCCCAACCACTTAAAAAAGAAAGATGGGAACGTCTGAACCTTGAGGAGAAAGATCAACTTTGGGGACCCGAGAAGAAAAAACAGAGGAATAGGAGCTGAGGAAGGGGGCGGGGGGGGGAGGGGGGGAAGGTGAGGAGGTGGTGTGGGAACAAGGGGGGGGGAGTGGAAACCAGGATTTAAACCTTGAGGGGGCTTGCCAATAGGCCAGATTTAATTTTCAATTAATATTAATCAATTAGTACTGGCATTGAGGCCTCTTACTCTTGTTTGACTTTTTCCACTCAAGGCTGGCATTCTACTACTTGAGCCAAACCTCCACTTCTGATTTTTTTTTAACCTGGTTAATTAGAGAAAAGCATTTCACAGACTTTCCTACCCAAACTGGCTTTGAATCTTGATCTTCAAATCTCAGCCTCCTAAGTATTTAAGATTACAAGCCCCTTTTCTTTATTTTTTTCCTGAAAAAAAAAATAGTAGGGTTGGGAATGTGGCTTAGTGGTAGAGTGCTTGCCTAGCATGCATGAAGCCCTGAGTTCAAGTCATTAGAACCATATAAATAGGAAAAGCCAGAAGTGGCACTATGCCTCAAGTAGTAGAATGCTAGCCTTGAGCAAAAGAAGCTCAGGGACAGTGCCCAGGCCCTGAGTTCAAGCCCCAAGACTGGCCAAAAAAAAAATAAAATTAGCATATGCTCCCTTTAAACAATTGAGGCTTTGCAGAAAAGCACAAAAAAGAAAAAGTATTACATCAAGTTTCATGATGCAAATATAACCATCATTAACATTTCTGGTACAGCATGCTAGACATATTTCTATGCATTTTTTTACAGATAGAAAGATAGAAATATACCATATGTCTATTTTTTAAGTGAAGATTTAATTTTACTTGAGTCTAATTGAAGAAAATGCATCTGAAGTAAAAACGGAAGTTCTAGAACTTTACATATACATATCCTCACCACAAAAAAAAATATATATATATATATACACACTTATATTTTTCTCCTCTTGGAAGAAAGATACTTCAAAGCTTAGGAAAAGACAGGGTGACATTTCAAAGTAAATAGCCCTCAGTCTCAGGGAATCAGGAATGTTGGTGGTTCACCCCTATAAACCCCTAGCTACTAAGGAACCAGAGATCTGAAGACTGAGGTTCAAAGCCATCCCAGAAGCAAAGTCTATAATCTCCAGTTAGCCACCAAAAAACTGGAAGTGGAGCTGTGGCTCAAGTGGTAGAGTGCTAGACTAAGTGGTAGAGCATTAGCCTGAGTGATAAAGTGCTAGCCTTGAGCACAAAAGCTCAGAGACAGTGCTCAGGCCCTTTGATTCAAGCCCCAGGCCCAATATCAAAAGAAAAATAAAAAGAAAGATTCGCTAATTATGACATTAGGAACAGGTCCCTAGAATGGATACCTGGCTCCAGAAGTTCTAGATTACACTGAAGGAACTTTCTGGTAGAAAATAAAAAAGTAAGGCTGTATATTAGTGGCTCACGCCTGTCATCCTAGCTACTCAGGAGGCTGAGATCTGAGGATCGCAGTTCAAAGCCAGCCCAGGAAATGAAAGTCTGTGAGACTCATCTCCAATGAACCACCAAGAAACTGGAAGTGGCGCTGTGGCTCAAGGCGGTAGATCCCTAGTGCCTGGAGCTGAAGAGCTCAGGGACAGAGCCCAGGCCCAGAGTCCAAGCCCCACGACGGACAAAAAGAAAAAAGTGAAGGGACCCATGGCTTCCACCATAAATCGAATCTCCCCCAAGACAAGTCTGTGATCAGTAAGTTCTTTATTGGGAGAGAGATCCAGTCTCCTCGGCCTGTGCCAGCACCCCTAGGTCATAAGAATTTCAATGTCCAGCTCCAGCCGGCTGGCCTTGACCTCGTAGTGGCCCTGGATGAGACCTCGGGTCTGGCGAGTGTACCATCGCCAGTGAGACTGGATGATGCAGGCCGCCTGGCGAGCCTGGAGAAACCACCTGCGGGCCTGCCACATCCGCACTTGAGCCTGCATCTTCACCACCGCCCATTCCTGGCAAGAGTAGAGTTTTAATGCAAGGCGTCGTCTTTGCTCCAACATCTTGGCCTGCAGGGATCTCCACCAGCACTGGATTACCCAGGCCCTGAGGGCCGCGTGCAGTAGAGTCCGGCGAACCATGATACCTCGCCACCATGACTGAATCTTTATGGCTGTCTTCTCTAACTGAGGAGGAGGAGGAGGAGGAGGAGGAGGAGAACAGGAGAGGATACTTAGCGAGGATTCTGTTATTCTGGTCCCCACCTGCACAGAGCCCTACCCCTTTGTTTCTGGGCCCATTTAACAATCTACGTGTGTGTCTGTGTGTGTGCACGCGCGTGTGTCGTGCTCACACCAGCACAGACCTTTTTTTTTTTTGTCAGTTGTGAGACTTGAACTCTGGGGCCTGGGCGTCGTCCCTTGAGCTCAAGGTGGCTCAAGGCTACCGTCCTACCCCTGGAGTCACAGTGCTGCTTCCGGTTTTCTGCTGCTTCATTGGAGATAAGAGTCTCAGACTTTAGCGCCTAGGCTGGCTTTGAACCAAGATCCTCAGACCTCAGCCTTCTGAGCATCCAGGATGGCACCTCACTTCACTCGACTTCTTTGTACTCTACTACCTGAGCCACAGCTCCACTTCTGGCTTTTTGGTGATTAACTAAAGATCAAGCGTTTCCCAGACTTTCCAGCTTTGGTCGGCTTTGAACCATGATCCTCCAGATCCCCACGTCCTGAGTTGCTAGGATGACAGACGTGAGCCCCAGAACTGGGGCCTCCATGTATTTCCTGAGTCCACTCACCTTTAAATACTGTTCGTCATCTGTCGGGTGGGTCTCTCCTGCAATGGCTGTACTCACAATTTTCGTGGCCATGGCTCTGGTCTTTGGAGTCTGCTCATTTATCAGGTAAGCCAGCTTAGTCTTCACCCCCGCCCTCAACTGTTAGTCACACACCCCATCTTTGGACTCCGCCCACTGGCACATAAGCTCCGCCTTAGCAGGGCCTGTCTGTCTTCTATTTGTCCTCTTGCTGTCTCTCTTTAGGGAGTAACAGTCTGTGATCACCAGATCACCTCCTGTTCATTTCTCCAACCCAAGGGTCATCTGAAGCCTTGCTCTTTGGGCCTTGAAGTCAGCGCCTGGGCGCTGTCCCTGAGTTTTTATGCCCAAGGCTTAGCGTTCCACCACCTGAGCCACAGCTCCACTTTTTATTTTATTTTTTTTTTTTGGTGGTTCCCTGGAGAGAAGTCTTACGGACTTTTCTTGCCCTGTCTGACTTTGAACTTCAGTCTTCATATCTCAGCCTTCTGAGAAGCTAGAATTACAGATGTGAAATCACTGGCACCCTGCCCCCATATATATTTATATCATTTAATTTGTTAATCCTGTCAGTTGCATTTTTTTTCATTATCACAGACATTGTCATCTTCATCTCTTAGAAGTTCAATATGGGTCCTTTTTATATATCTTCCATGCCTCTATATTTATCTTTTTGACCATATGGATCTCAGTTACAGTAACTGCTCAGTGTCCTTGTCTTCAGAGTCTTGATATTTGGGTCAGTTTTGATTGACTGCTTTCCACCCACTCTACACATGAGGGATGCATTTAGCATCTTCCTGTCGTTTTGTACGCCTGGGAATTTTTGAATTGAATGATAGAATTTTACTTTGTCGGATGCTAGATCTTTTGATGTTCCTGTAAATTTTTCTGTCTCATTTCCATCTCCAGCCCACCTAAGACAACCACAGCTGAGTTTCTTGAAAACAATTGGACCATCTGAGCACTGGTGGCTCACGCCTGTCATCCTAGCCTCTCAGGAGGCTGAGATCTCAGGATCGCGGTTCAAAGCCAGCCTGGGCAAGAAAGTCCACAAGATTCTTACCTCTAAGGAACCATTCCAAAATTGGAAGTGGCACTGTGGCTCCAGGGGTAGGGTGGTAGCCTTGAGCTGAAGAGCTCAGGGACAATGTCCAGGCCCAGAGTTCCAGCCCCATGATTGGAAAAAAAAAAAGTTGAGCCAAATCCAGATTATAATCTTCCCTTTTATATTTCCTTCATAGCTAGGACGACAGGAATGAATGTACCATCACATCTAGTTATTGGTTGAGGATGGGGCCTTTCTACTTTATTTTTTGGCCTGGAATTATAGGAGTGAGCCACTGCACCCAGTCTTTTTTCCCTTTGCTATTTGGCAGAGTCTCACTGTATTGTCTAGGCTGGCTTTGAACTCCATATCTTCCCATCCTCCAAATAGCTAGAATTATAGGCACATGCAATCATGCCAGGCTGGGAAGAATTCTGTAGGGAAAAAAAACCCACAGAACTGCTAAAGCATAGGGGCTGTGCATTTTCAGTTTTGATGGATATTGCCAAACTGCTATCCAAGAACTTTTTGCCGATTTACATTCTATTATCATATAGTATTACTTCCCAGCACAAATGACCTGCAACCAGTACTGTTCCTTTATTCTTTTATGGGTAAGTTCAGGCACCTTTGCATATGTTCAGAATATTTTTCCCTGTTTCTTCTTTCTTTCTTTCTATTTATTTTTTCTTGTTGGTAATGGGGCTTGAACTCGGTGCCTGGGCACTGTTCCTGAATGTTTATGCTCTACCATTTGAGCTCCAGATTCACTGCCAGCTGGCTTTTTGATGGTTGGTGGAGATGAGCCTCATGGCGTCTCCCAGGGCTGATTTTGAACTGTGAGCCTCCGATCTCAGCCTCCTGAGAAGCTAGGATGACAGGCGTGGGCCACGAGGTCTTGGTCATCTTCACGTTTTTCATCGGTGCATTCTTTTTTAAACAGTGAAGGGATTCTATTCCTTACATTTTAAGTCTTCAGCTATGGGAATTTTTATGAGTGAACCACATTCCTTTTAGCAACAAGATTACATAAAGGACCCCAAAAATGGTTCGAAACAGCTGTTTTCTGAAAGCCTTTTCCTACGCTACCTGCACTTGGCTGACGGCGGGCTCCCTCTAGTGGAGAGAAAAAGCTCAGCTGCCAAGTTTCTTCTGGTTGCTTGTGCCTTCTGTCTGGTAAACAGTTTAGGCCAGGGATTCTATGGGGGATATCAGCTGGAAAGCAATCTTTATGCGTATAGAACTGTCTTTGGGGTTGGCTTTAACGAATGCCTACCACAGTACATTCATTCCATGCACTGGGGTTTAAGGCTCCTGCTCTAGCCACGCAGCCACTTCTGGTCTTTAGCTGGTTAATTGGAGATGGATCTCATGGACTCTTCCTGCCTGGATTGGCTTCAAGTCACGATCCTCAGATCTCAGTCTCCTAGTTAAGTGTGTGCCCAACTGCAGTTCTGTTTTGCATATCGTGCTTCGGTGCCAACCTCTGCCAAGTACTGTGGGGCTTGATCCAGGCCATGTTGATGCTGTCTCTTCCAGGCTGTTAGCTTTCTCCAAGAGCAATAAGGAACCCTCTCCAACTAGAAGCTGGGTTCCACATTGAAAGCCGAGTGAGAAGAATGCCACCCCCCCCCACCCCGGGGAGGACTCTGGCTCTTTCCCCAGAAAGATCTGGACCGGGGTGTGTGTGTGTGTGTGCGTGTGTGTGTGTGTGTCAAAAATTCAAGTTGTCCCTGCACATCACCTTTATAATATCAACAAAAAAGAACCAATAAGTTGGGGGCTGTGGGCTCACGCTGTCATCCTGTCATTCTAACTACTCCAGAAGCTGAGATCTGAGGATCGCAGTTCAAAGCCCACCTGGGTAGACAAATCTGTGAGACTGTTATCTCCAGTGAACTACCAGAAAACCAGAAGCGGAGCTGTGGCTCAAAGTGGTAGAGCCCTAGCCTTGAGCTGAAGAGCTCAGGGACAGCCTGCAGGCCCTGAGTTCAAGTCTTATGATGGACAAACAACGGGGTCGGGGGAGGAAGGTAAGGACCTCTTTCAGCCCTTTACCCTGGAGACTGTAGAGCTGGAGCTTCTGTTCCTGCATCTCCATTCAGAGGAGAACCCAAGGGAATCTGGCTGTCACCAAAGGCAGCTAGGAAGGCCCAAGGATTCCAGAGCCTCAGAGAACCTCCATTGAGCCATAGACACAACAGGCAAACTGCCCAATGGGTGGGGGGGGAGAGGAGGAAAAGGAGGAGGAGGAGGAGGAGGAGGAGGAGGAGGAGGCAGTCCTAGCTAGGCCTCTTTGGAAAGGCCAGAGCAGAGCTGGGGGGACAAGAGCTGTAGCTGTATTTCCCTCCCCTGGGGCTGAGTGACAGGGCTCCCTCTCTCTCCTGTTGGCTTGGGGGAGGGGGGCACTGCTACAGACTCCCGGCCCCCCCCCACCCGCTGGGCCTACCTCAGTGGCACTGACAGGTCTCTGTCTAGCTGGCTCTCCTGTCTGTCGCCCCTGCTCCTTCTCCTCCTCCTGTTTCTCCTCTTTCTTCTCTCTTCCCAAAGCAGACAGTGAAGCCTCCTCTGCCACCATTGTGAAAGCTCTCCCTGCTGGCTAACACACCTAGCTTTTGGAAGAGAATTTTGCTGGGGATTCTTCCAGCTCTATGGATGGAAGCTGTTACCCAGGTGCTGAAAAACTCTGGGCTCTGAGAGCACTGGGTGGCTCTCCAGGGCGCCATTCTTTCTGCTCTATAAATGCTCCAAATATGCATGGGGAATGAATTTAGACTCTAAAGGGGGCAGGGCCATGGGTACATCTGCCAGTGTGGAGTTGGGGTTTGGGTAGGGGGGGTGCGGGGGAGGCAGGCTGTGCTTGACAAAGCCACCTCCCAGGTAGATGGCACCTGTCATTGGAGTCACACAGCAGGTGGCAGGAAGAGACAGGAAGTCACCACCCACTCCTTCACACCCCCCTAGCATCTGTCCCTTGACAATCATCAAGGCCTGTGGCCTGACACCTGAAAAGTCTCAGCCCCTCTGTCGCTGGCACTCCCAGAGTGCTCTTTGGGTTTGGGGGTGATTTAACTGGGAACAAGCTATAACCAGTTCCACTAGAACTAGGGACAGTGGCCAGGGCCCTGAGTTCAAGCCCCCGGTGCAGGAAAAAGCAAATGTTCTTTTATCACCATCTTGACCCCTGCAGCTTCGTACCTGGTGATATCCAGGTCCTGGCTGAGGCTAATTTCCTAGGGAAGAGTCAGGGGTATACCCTAATGAATGTAACATGTGCTCAGTGTGGGATTCAGTTCTGTGTGTGAATAAGTAAGGAGTAGAAAGCCAGCAACTAACATAATAAATCGATAAGACCCCAAACTTTGTGGAAGAGGAACACTTTAATATTAGGATGAAGTGGGAAAAAAGTGAGGTAAGGGACTTTTATTATTTATTTTTCCAGTCCTGAGGCTTGAACTCAGGGCCTGGGCACTGTCCTTAAGCTTCTTTTGCTCAAGGCTTGCACTCTACCACGTGAGCCACAGCACCACTTCCAGCTTTTTTCTATGTATGTGGTACTGAGGAATCGAACCCGGGGCTTCCTGCATGCTAGGCAAGCACTCTACCACTAGGCCATATTCCCAGCCCTCACCTCACTTTTTTTTTTTTCTTTTTGGTGCCAGTCCTGGAGGCTTTCTGCCAAGGTGCTCTTCCTTCATCAGGGTAATAGGGTTGGGGTTTTTTTTGTTTGTTTCTTTGTACCGCTACAAGGGCTTGATTTTTTTTCAGGGTCTGAGCCTATGTTTTCTTTTTTTTTGCTCAAAGCACACTTTATCACTTGAGCCACAGGTCCAGTTCTGCCTGGTTTCTTGGAGGCTAAAGTCTCACAGGACTTTAGCCCAGGCTGGCTTTGAACCTCAATCCTCAGATCTCAGCCTCCTGAAGAGCTAGGAGGACAGGCATGGAACCCCAAACCCCCTCCTGGCACCCAGTTTTATCTAATTAACCTTTAAGCTCAGAACAGATCACTTGGTCCCTGAGTCATAACCAGCCTTGTGACATCACAGCCGTGGGCCCTCTCACCACCAGTGCCACCCCTGACAGAGAACAAGGAGCAAGACCTAGAGGCCAATGCCCCCCCAAGCCTCTAACCTCCCACCATGGGCAATATTTATCTTGTAAGGCTCTCTACACCCTTGGGGATGGCATGCTTTCCTGTGTCAATGGAAGCTTGGGAGATTCAGGCTCAGGACAGAGAACTAGGGTGGTAGGGATTTTACCCAGAAGTCAATCCTCACCTTTTCTTTCTTTTTTTCCTGCCAGACATGGGGCTTGAACTCAGGGCCTGGGTGCCGTCCCTTGACCTCTTTTCCTCAAGGCTAGTGCTCTACCACTTTGAGTCACAGCACCACTTTCTGTTTTCTGGAGGGTCATTGGACATGAGTCTCACAGACTGCCCTGACCAGGCTGGCTTCGAACTTGGAGCCTTAGATCTCAGCCTCCCGAATAGCTAGGATTGTAGGTGTGAGCCACCAGCACCCAATTCTTTTTGTGTGTGTGTCTTTTCTTTCTTTGGTACTGGGGAATCAAACCCAGAATGTTGCACTTGCTCAGGCAAGCGCTTTGCTACTGAGCTACCTCCCAGTTCTCATTTCTGATATGTCCCTCCTTGCCCCATTATGCTTGCAGAAGCCTCGTCGGAAAGAACAGACAAGGATAATAAAGATAGTAAAGGTAAGTGAGAAAACAGAGACCCTGTCTCTATGGCAATCGAGCAATCATCTTTGATCCCAAAACATTTAGCTTAGCATTATACTTTTTTTTTTCCCCCAGAACTCCAGGCCTGCTCGTTGTTCCTGAGCTTTTGTGCTCTACCACAATGAGCCACAGCTCCACTTCTGGTTTTCTGGTGGTTCACTGGACATGAGTCTCAAGGACTTTCCTACCTGAACTGGTTTTGAGCCACAATCCTCAGATCTCAGCCTCCTGAGTAGCTGGGATGGGGGAATTGAACAGATAAGACTGAGCTTGATTATCTGCTATGATGAGTCCAAAAGCCTAATTTACCAAAAGATAGACCTGAGAGACAGAAGAGAATCAGAAAGTTGGGTAGGCCTGGCACAGTGGCTCACGCCTGTCATCTTAGCTACTCAGGAAGGCTCAGATTAGAGGATCGCAGTTCAAAGCCACCCCAAGCAGGAAAATCCATGAGACTCTTCAATGAGCCACAAGAAAAGTGGCAGTGGCTCAAAAGTGGTAGAGCTCTATCTTTGAACAGAAAAAGCTCAGGGATCACACGCAAACGCCTGAGTTCAAGCCTCAGGATAGACCCTCCCTAAAAAAAAGTCTTATAGGGGCCGGGAGTTTGGCCTAGTGGTTAAAGTGCTTGCCTAGCATGCATGAAGACCCAGGTTCGATTCCTCGGTACCACATACATAGAAAAAAGCCGGAAGTGGTGCTGAGGCTCAAGTGGTAGAGCTCTAGCCTTGAGAAAGTCCAAGGACAGTGCTCAGGCCCTGAGCTCAAGCCCAGGACTGGCAAAAAAAAAAAAAAAAAAAAAAAAAAAAAGAGTCTTATAGACCTTATTGTCTTGGTTGGCTTCAAACTACAATCCTCAATTCTCAGCCTCCTGAGATCTGAGCTGGGATTACAGGTATGTGCTCCAGGCATGTCCCTCACCTGTGTGTATGATGACCAGTCTGCTGGCTGTCCTCTGCTTTCTCTTGGTCAGATCCCTCCTGAAAGAATCTCTCCTGAAAAGATCATGGCAGCTAGGAAGATTCAGGCCTGGTGGCGTGGTGTTTTGGTCCGTCGGGTGTTATTGGTTGCGGCTCTCAGAGCCTGGATGATCCAGTCGTGGTGGAGAACAGTCTTACACAGGCGAGCGTGCAGTTGCCGGCAGGCTCTGCTTCAAATGTATGCCGTCCAGGAGACAGCAGCCGTGAAACTGCAGGCCTGCGTGCGCATGTGGCTGTGTCGCCAGTATTTCTGCCAACTGTGTAGGGCCCTGTATGTGTTCCAGAATGCCAATGGCAGGCTCTTCCTCCAGAAGGACGACTCTTGGCCTGCTCAACACAATGAGGAAGCCAGACAGCCCGAGTTTCACATTGAAATCGTATGTGTGTAAAAGAAATAAGGCCTGCCACAAACATTGGCCCCCGGGGGACTCAATAAAAATGAGTTGTGTGAGCTTCCATGATTGTCTCAGAGATTTCAGGCCTGGGCTGGGGGGAAGAGGCTGGAAAGGTGGCTTGGCGGTAGCGTGCTTGCCTAGCTTGCATGAAGCCCTGAGTTCGATTCCTCAGTACCACAGACACAGCAAAAGCCAGAAGTGGTGCTATGGCTCAGGTGGGTAGAGTGGTAGCCTTGAGAAAATAGGTCAAAGGACAGAGCCCACCCAGGCTCTGAGTTCAAGCCCCAGAACCAGCGTGTGCACACGCATGCGCACACACACACCCCTACACACACCCCTAATCTATGTCATAATGAGATTATGAATTCATAGTTTTCCCTTCACTTATACTAATACCATGCCAGGCTTTGGGAAGCAAAGCAGTAATGAACCATCTAGAAACAGGTCATGAGAACGCACTTCTGCATAGGAGATATGGCTGAATGTAACAGGTGGGCAGGGTGATAGGGAGCTGGGTAACACCCGGGATTTTACCACAGGTCTGGGGGTAGGGAGGCAGAAATGCAAAAGCAGTACATGCCAATGTACAGAACCAGACAGAGTACTGACCATCTTCTGTATGCATTTTCTGTTTAATTCGAATGACCGACCACTTTAGCTTTAATTATACTCTGTGGTAAAAAAAGTAGTTCCAGAAAAGAAGCCCATACAAAAGATGAAGAAAGAAAAGGTGAGTGGAATTCTAGTCTCCTGCATCCCTTTCTTATCCTGTGCTCTCCAGAGCTGGTTTTGTTTGTAGCATAACTAAAAGATTGAACTGGGCGCTGGTGACTCACGCCTGTCATCCTAGCTACTCAGGCGGCTGAGATCTGAGGATCATGGTTCAAAGCCAGCCAGGGCAGACAAATCTGCACGTTATCTCCAGTTGACCAGTAAAATGGCAGAATGGAAGTGTGAGGTTCCCATGGGAAAAGAGGTGAGCCTTGAGCACAAAAGCTAAGGGAGAGAGTGCCTTAGCCCTGAATCCAACCCTTATTTATCAACACAAGGGGAAAAAAATTAGTATTCTCTTGGGGACGGGAGGAGGCTTCAATCAACATACCAATTCATGTGGGGGGGGGGAGAGAGAGAAAGGGGGGTCCTGGGGCTTGAACTCAGGACCTAAGAGCTAGGATTGATCAGCTAGGATTGATGGCTGTCATCCCTTCTAGCATTCTCTCTCCCCCTCCATCTCTCCCAACCCCCCCCCCCACAGCGCTCCCTTCCCCCACATCCACGTTCAGCTGGGGCCACGGAAATTTCTCTGTTGCAGAGAAATGGCAGACAGGAAAGAAATGCAGCCATCCAGATCCAGGCCTGGTGGCGCGGCACGCTGGTTCGCAGAGCCCTGCTGCACGCGGCGCTGCAGGCTTGGGTCATTCAGTGCTGGTGGCGGCTGACCCTCCTGAGGCTGCTGGAGAAGAAGAGGCGGGAGGTGCTGGTTCACTACGCCAATCAGGAGCGGGCGGTGGTCAAACTCCAGTCTCTGGTGCGCATGTGGCGCATTCACTGGCGCTACTGTCAGGTGCTCAACGCCATTTACATCATCCAAGGACACTGGGAATGCCACAACTGCCAGACCTGCTCTTTCCTCCGGGCCCACTGCGTCATCACCACCACGCACCTGCAGTTTCACATTGAGATCATCAACAACTGAGGTCCGTCAGTCCAGGGGTGACCTGGTCTTCTGGGTTTCGGGGTGTGTGTGTGTGTGTGTGTGTGCGTGTGTACTAGGGCTTGAACTCAGGGCCTGGGCTCCATCTCTCAGCTTCTTTTCCTCCAGGCCAGTGCTCTTCCACTTGAGTCATCCATAACACCATTTCCGGCTTCACTCAGGAGGCTGAGATCTGCAGATCGCAAGTTCAAAGCCAGCCTGGGTAGAAAAAAAATCCATAAGATTCTTATGTTTCATTACCCATCAGAAAAGCTAGAAGTCAAGGTTAGGACTCAAGTGGAGGGTGGAAAAAAACGTAAGGCATAGTGCTCAGAGCCTACCTTCGAGCCCCAGGATCAGTACTAAATAGAAAACATGGGCTGGGAGTGTGGCCTAGTGATAGAGTGCTTGCCTTGCATGCAGGAAGCCCTGGGTTCGATTCCTTTGTGCCACATACCCAGAAAAAGCTGGAAGTGGTGCTGTGGCTCAAGAGGGCACAGAGAAGCTCAGGGAACAGAGCCCAGGCCCTGAGTTCAAGCTCCAGGGTATTGGTCATAATAATAATAACTGAAAATGCTGTACCTATTTGTTTTAAAGTCGGGGCACTGGTGGCTCATGGCTAGAATTCTAGCTACCAAGAGAGAAAGAGCAGTCGAGAGACAGTTAGGTAGCAGACCTGATTACTCTTTTATTGGAAGGGCTATGCATTGCTGTACTCTACAAGCCTGGGCACCCAGGGAGATTTGCAATTGAATACTCAAGCGATTTTCTTTGATCTCATAGTTGCCATGAATGAAGCCCCGGCTGTGGCAATTATGCCAACGCCAATAAACCTGGATGATCCGCACGGCGTTGAGCAAACGGCAGTACCGCTGGCGAATCCGCCACATCCGAACCCAGGCCTGAAGCCTCACCGCCGCCCATTCTTTCCATGTGTACAGCTCCAGCTCCGTCCTCCGTCTCTTCTCCATCATCTTCGCCAGTATCAACCTCCACCAGGACTGGATAATCCAGGCCCGAAGGGCTGCGTGCAGCAGCGTCCGTCGTACCAGCGTGCCCCGCCACCAGGCCTGGAGGAACACAGCTGCAGAATGTTCTGTCATGATGGTTTTCTTTTGGGGGGGTTCAGCTTACAAAAAAAAGGGGGGGGGAATATATTGGATGAGGACACAGAAAACTCAGGGTGGCTTCTACCAGGATTCATTTTTTTTCCCCCGGTTGTAGGACTTGAACTCTGGGCCTAGCCACTGTCCCTGAGCTCTTTAGCTTAAGGCTACTGCCCTCCCCCTTGAGCCACAAAAGTCCGTCACCTCCAAATAACTACCAAAATGTGGATGTGGAGCTGTGGTTAAAGTGGTAGAGTGCCAGTCTTGAGGAAAAAAAATAAAAATAAAAAAAAAAGGACAGCACACAGGCTCTGAGTTCAAGCCCCAGTAACTGGCACAAAAACCTAACAGAGGGATGAGAATGCGGCCTCCTGGTAGAGTGCTCACCCAGCACACATGAAGCCCTGGGTTCGATTCCTTAGTACCACACACACAGAAAAAGCCGGAAGTGGCACTGTGGCTCAAGTGGTAGAGTGGGGGGGGAGGGTAATGGGTACCAAGACATGTGAAAGGGTATCAATGTATGTGAATTAATGCACCTTCTATCTGGCAAATATGTAACCCTTTTACTAATTACAATAAAAAAAAAAAGACACTCGGACAGTGCCAAGGCCCAGCAAAAAAGAAAAAAAGGAAATGAAAACCCACAGGGAAGGATGAGTACTCAGCTGTGGGGTAACATGAGACACCTTTCTGGCCTTCTCTAGGGTGGGGGCTCCCCACTCAGATTTTTATGGGGGGCAGGGTTCACCATGGGACTTGAACCCAGGACCTGGGCACTGTCCCTGAGCTCTTCAGCTCAAGGCTTTGAGCCACAGCACCAATTCCAGTTTTGGGCTGGTTCCTTGAAGATAAGTCTCAAGGACTTTCCTGCCCCAGCTAGCTTTGAACCACAATCCTCAGATCCCAACCCCCCTGGCGCAAGCCAATGACACCGGGCTTCTCAATTTTCTAAAGTACTGGACACTGTGGATTTGGGTTAGGTAGCCAAGCCCTTCGTAGATTAATTACCCATCATTACAGCCTAGATGTTCACATCACCCTTCGGTCTGCGCTCTTCCTGCTCCACTCTCACAGGAAGAGTGGGCAGAGGAGATGGTGGTGACGTCATAAGAGCACTTGTGATGACTTAGGATGGCGTCATAAGAACCCTTATGCTGGCTTCCAACAGCGAAGGCTGGTGACTTCTTTAAGCCACACCTCTTAATTCTGGCTTTTGGGTAGTTACGGGAGTGTGGCCTACAGATTCCTGTTCCAGGCTGGCTTTGAGCCTTGAGCCTCAGATCTCAGCCTTCTGAGTAGCTAGGATGACAGCGTGAGGCTCGGGTGCCTGACTGCCGGGATTGAAGGTATGCTCACACTTCTCTGACACGATGTTAAAATGATCCTCTTAATTTGTCTGATTATTCTCATTTGTCTAACTTATTCTTCCTCTTCGAGTTCTTCTATTTAAATGCTAATAGATTTTATTTCCTATTCTGAGGGGCTTTGAACAAATCAGTATCACTTATGCTCCAATGGGCCAAAAAAAAATGTAACCAAATTTCTTTTTTTCTACCCATTACATCCAGCAGCTTTCTATGTTGATGTCATCTGAGATAGGATGCATGTTTTATGAAAACATTCCTATTTTTATAGGAAAAAAATCTTTTTGACAATAAATTTCAGTCGAATCTGTAGTCACTAGTGTTACTCTCTTGGATTTTTTTTTTTGAAACCTGTTTCTTTCCCATTTTTTTTTTTTTTTGCCAGTCCTGGGCTTGAGCTCAGGGCCTGAGCACTGTCCTTGGACTTTCTCAAAGCTAGAGCTCTACCACTTGAACCTCAGCACCACTTCTGGCTTTTTTCTATGTATGTGGTACCGAGGAATCGAACCCGGGTCTTCATGCATGCTAGGCAAGCACTTTAACCACTAGGCCAAACTCCCGGCCCTCTTTCCCATTCTTGTACAGCAATTTAAGATTTTTTGTATTTTTATTTGTGCTGGTGGTAGATCTTGAACTCAGGACCTGACCTGGGTGCTGTCCCTTAGATTTTTTTAAATTTTTATTATTTTTATTTTTATTTTGTTTGTCATGGGGCTTTAACTCTGGGTCTGGATACTATCCCTGAGCTCTTCAGCTCAAAACTAGTGCTCCATCATTTTGAGCCACAGTGCCACTTCCTATTTTGGAGATGAGTCTTCGGGACTTTCCTGTTCAGGCTGGCTTTGAACCATGATCCTTGGAACTCAGCTTCTTGAGTAGGTAGGATTAGAGATGTGAGAATGATTGGGTGCTCATTTTTGTTCCTAAACTCTCCACAATCCTGACCCGTAGATTACAGGATAGGGAGAGGGGGGCGGTTCTCGGAGTGGGGCAGCCCTATCTTGGCAGGGGTATCATATGATGCCAGGCTCTGTCATTCCTGCCCAAGGCCTGTCATAGCTTGCATGGCATCTCTGAAAGTCAAACAAGATAATTTATACAGAAAGCTTTGCATTGGTGGCTCTTACCTGTAATCCTCACTAGCTTAGGGGGCTGAGATCTGAGGATCGAAGTTCAAAGTCAGCCTGAGTAAAAAAACAACTGATTCTCCCATTAACCAGCAAAAAGTCAGAAGTAGAGGTATGGCTCAAGTGGTAGATTGCCAACCTTAAGGGAGAAAACCCAAAGGGAAAAAACCCAAAGGAAAATTCTAAATCCTGTGTCCAATCCTTAGTGCCGGCTAAATAAATAAATAAATAAAATGAAGAAAAAATAAGCTGGGCGTGATGGCAGCTCATGCCTGTAAATCTCAGCTATTCAAGAAGCTGGGATCTGAGGACCATGGTTCAAAGCCAGCCTGGGCAGGAAAGTCCTAGAGATTACTTCCAAGGAACCACTAGAAAACTAGTGGCTCCATGGCTCAAAGTGGCTAGAATGATATAGCCTTGAGCAGAAGAGCTCAGAGACAAGTATCCAGGCCCTGAGTTCAAGCTACATGACCACCACCAACAACAACAACAAAAAAAAGAGGAGCAAAGGAGAAAGATTTAGCCCCCCAAGTAAGGCAAGGAGACAGAATCACAGCCTTACCGATTCTTCAGTACTAGCTCTAGTACTAAGTCTTTCCTATGGCCTTGCCCTCCTGAAACTTGTCAAAGAAAAGTGTGCAGAAGACCCCATTCTTTACTGCTTTATGGGGAGCGGAATACACTCAGACACGACACAAGGCCCCGAACCCAGCAAGATCTCTAGCTCCAGTTGCAGCTGGTTGGATGAGATCTGATAGTGACCCTTGATGACGCCCTGGGAGGCACAGGTATGGCACCGCCAGTAGGCCTGGATGATTCGGGTGGCCTGGAGCAACTGACAGTAGTGCCGGCGGACATTCCACATGCGGACCCAGGACTGTAGCTTGACCACTGCCCACTCCTCCCGGGAGAACGTCCTCAGGATTGCCTGTCGCCTCTTCTCCGTAAGTTTCAGCAGTATCATCCGCCACCAGCTCTGGATAATCCAGGCCCTGAGGGCTGCATGTAGTAGCGTCCGACGGACCAGCGCTCCTCGCCACCAAGCCTGGATCTTTACCACTGGGGTATTTTCTTTCTGCTTGTCTGGTTCCTTGCAAGGAGGGGGAAAAGACTTTCAAGCCAGTGCTACGCAGGAGGCTGAGATCTGAGGATCACGGGGTTTTTTTCCATATATTTTTATTGTAATTAATAGAAGGTGCACTACTTCAGAAACACTGATACCTTTCTCATGTCTTGGTCCCCATTTCCCTCCCCCAGAGGATCACGTTTTGAAGCCAAGCCAGGGATGGAAAGTCCATGAGACTTACTTCCAATGAGTTAACAGGAAGTTGGAAATGAAGCTGTGACTCAAGTGGTAAAGTTCAGGGGCAGTGCCCAGGCTCTTGAGTTCAAGTCCCCAGGACTGATAGACACACACACACGCACAAGTTTATAGTTGGTGTTTTCTCAGGACCATTTAAAATATACCAGGCACAAACTCCATGGCCCCAAGCTATGGTTCCTCTTACCTTCCGCTGCTTCCCTGAGTCTTCAGGTATGGAAGGTAGACCAGTTGACTCCTCCTTCTGAGGTGGCTCTCCAACATCTTCCTCTTCAGTGGATTCGCTAGCATCTTCAAGCTGGTATCTCCCCTACAGTCAGTAGTTAGGAAGAGAGAGGGGCCATTGTCTATCACATTCCCCAGCTCTCAAGTCTTCCCAATGTCCTCAAATGTGAAAAGATCCCCCTTCTCAGTCTCCAGAAAGCTGCAGTCTGCCTCTCCCTCACTCACCATTGGTCACACGCGGAATGGGTGTAGATGGTTCAAATCCCCTGGGGTCTCCTTTCCTTCAGTCATGGCATGGGGCAGAGAATAGAGCGAGGAGCCCCATGACATCATAAGAACCACTATGACATAACACCAAGACAGCCCCCACCAAGGGAAACAAAAATAACTATCACCCATTCTTTTCCACCACAAACAAACAAGGCCTGAAAGCCATGGCACCAGAACTATCAGCCCAGGGACATAAAGATAGCCCACTGGTGGGGTAGCAGTCACTGGTGACAGCATCTAGTGGAGAAACAACTATCCGTCAATAGGGAATTGATTTAGTGATTTTTTTCTGTGTCTTTATACATTAGAATATTAGTTACATAAAAGATTACATAAATTCCTGGGTACGGTGGCTCATGCCTGTCATCTTAGCTACTCAGGAGGCTGAGATCTGAGGATTGCAGTTCAAAGCCAGCCCAGGCATTAAAAAGTCTGTGAGAAAAAAAAAAAAGAGAAGTGGCCTGGTAGCTCAAGGGGTAGGGAGGTAGCCTTGAGCTGAAGAGCTCAGGAACAGTGCCCAAGCCCAGAGTTCAAGCTCCATGACCTACAAAAAAAAAAAATTATATAATTTTTTTGAACTCAGGGCCTGAGCACTATCCTTGAGCTTTTTTCTCAGGGCTAGCGCTCTACCACTTGAGCCATAACACCACTTCCAGCTTTTTTCTATGAAGTACCAAGGAATCAAATCTGGGACCACTAGGCCAAGCCACTCCCAGCCCATAAATTACTTTTAAAGATAATAGTTAATCTATATACGGATGAGGAAGTCTAAGATGCTTTTTTTTTTCTTCCTAGCATTACTGGTGTTTGAACTCAAGGTCTCATGATTGATCCTCTAAAATTGAACCAGATTACTTCCCTAGAGATTTCTAAAGACCCTTCTCCCACTCCTTGGAGACAGGTTCTGTCTTTTCCCAGTGTCCAATGTCCCCACGGGGGGTAGAGGTGACCAGGGAGTGAGTGGGTTGTGTAGAGATGGCGTACAGCCCCAAGAACTGGACAGCAACCAGTTGGACAGGCCTTGAGAAAGGCAAGGGAGGGGGGCTGGAAATGCATGAGAAACAGGACAGAACTGATTGGTGGGTCAGACAGGAAGAGGAGGGACAAAGAAACAGCCTTTGGAGAAGAGCTGGCCATAGATTATGCCCTCTCTGTCCCAACTGTCACTGTCCATACATTATCACCTCCTGTCCAGAGATGGTGACGAAGGTCCCAGGGCCCTTGGCATGCTCTAGCGAAGCCCTGGTGGTTCAAAGCCAGCCTGGGCAGTAAAGTCCACTGAGATTCCTGTGTCCAACCTACCACAAAATAAATGCAAGTGAAACAGCTGTTCCCCTTTTTTTTTTTTTTATTGGTTGAGGGGGGGGCATCAGTCCTGGGGTTTGAACTCAAGGCCTGTTCACTGACCCCGAGCTGCTTTTACTCAAGGCTAGCACTCTACCACTTGAGCCACAGCACTACTTCTGGCTTTTTCTGTGTATGTGGTACTAAGGAATCGAACCCAGAGCTTCATGCGTGCAAAGCAAGCACTCTACCACTAAGCCGCATTCTTAGCCCCACAGCTGTTCCTTAGAGGAGGTGTCCTCTCCCTCCTTGTCCCAGTACATACGCACGTGCACGTAAGACCATGAGTACATGCTTACGTGTGTACACACGAACATACCATGGTGGCAAAATGGATAAATGTGGATCTTCCCTTATCTTCACATAAAAACAAATATGCTGACTAAGGAACACGTGGATTAAGTGTAAGGAGGTTGATCCTGGCATTGATTCTATGTGCAAACGTTAAAAAGGCTGGTGCCAAGCAGAGTGTGTCCACACCACTCTGAAGCGCAAATGTTGAACCCAATAGGCTAAGGAGGAAAGCACTTCTGGCTTTTTCTGTGTATGTGGTACCGGAGGAATTGAACCCGGGGCTTCGCGCATGCTAGGCGAGCACTCTACCACCAGGCCACCTTCCCCGCCCAGGAAAGCATTTCTTTGGCACATTTTCTGATCAGGGTCCTTGGCTTTGACCTAGGATGCATGCTGGCTGTTATTCAGCAGTAGAATTCTGACCTTGCCCTCATGCAGTGAACCAACCACACCCCCAGCTTGGGGGGTGAGGGGTTAGGGAGCGGCCCAGTTCCATCCTTGTCCCTCCAAGTACCAGCTCGGACACATCAACGGTCGTGGCTTCTTGGCTGGGGGTGGGGAGCAGGACTGGAAGCCGGGTCACCCCACATTCTCTTTTGGAGAAGACTAAAGGCCACTGGCACCTCAAGGTACCTGCTATACCTCTCCCTTCCAGAAGCTTCAAGACACAGGCCTCAGAACGGGAGGATTTTAATACAAACAGTGGGACTTAGATAAGGAGGTGCGGGGTGTCAGGAGCCGGCGGCTGGAGGCACAGGGGTCCCCCGGCGGAGCGGGATAATGCACACTGAGTTCCGGGCTTCTTTGATTCGCCACCATCGGCCGAGCCTGCAGGGGGTGAAAGGGAGGCTGAGATCTGAGGATCCTGGTTTGAAGCCAGCCCGGGTAGGAGACGTTTGTGACTCTTAGCTCCAGGAAGTGGAGCTATGTGGCTCAAGCAGTAGAATGTTAGCCTTGAGCAAAAGGAAGCTGAGGGACAGGGGCCAGGCCCTGAGTTCAAGCCCCAGGGGTCCCCACTTAAAACCCACACCCAATCTCTTCCTGTTTCCACAGGCTGTCCAGCTTTGCCCTGTGGAAAGGGGGGCGGGATTCACAAACCTGTGCTCCTGGCCGACTCCTGCCACTAAAAAGTCCCCAGTGCTAGAAAACTTGAGGCTATTGACAAAGCCAACCTGTGGGGGGGGGGGGGGGGGAGAAAGGGGACATGGTGAGATACCCCAACATTCCAACCAGTGTCCAGAGAGGTGCCATCACGCCCAGCTCACCAGAGGGATGTCGCACACAACGTCAAGTCGTCGGAAGCCTTCCCCACACCGCCAAAGCCGGACCCGGGAATCATGGGAGCCTGCAGGGAGGGGGGGGCGAACAGGAAGTCAGTGAGCCAGATCCCCTCAAAACAGCCTCCTCACCCCCCCCCCCCGCCGCCAGTGCTAACCCACCTGTGGCCACGAGGTCTGTGTTGAGTAGCGCAGCCACTGAAGACACCCAGAAGGGCTGCTCGAGGCCGGGCTCCCCCTGCAGCCCGTGAGCCTCCCGCTGCAGGGCGAGGGGCCGTTTCTTGGAGAGACTCCACAGGGCCACAGAGCTGGGGGTTGGGGAATGGAGGGCGATCAGTGAGGAGAGGGGCCAGGGAGAGGATAGAAAGGGAGGCATGCAGTGGGAAGGATCAAGCTGCTTTCGAGGCTGCCACGAAATGTGGACGTGGCCACATGGGGAAATGACATGAGACGTCCAAAAGCCGTTTTTTTGATTTTGCTTTTTTTCTGTGAGTCCTGGGGCTTGAACTCAGGGCCTGAGCGCTGTCCCTGGGCGAGCTCTTTTGCTCAAAACCAGTGCTCTACCACTTGAGCCACGGCACTGCTTCTGGCTTTTTCTGAGCAGTTTACTGCAGATAGTGTCATGGACTTTACTGTCCCAGGCTGGCTTTGAACCAGTGACCCTCAGATCTCAGCCTCCTGAGTAGCTAGGATGACAGGCGTGAGCCACCCAGCGCCCTGCCCAACAGCCAGCTCTTACCCATCGTCAGAGCCCGACACCATATGCTCTTCATTTATCAGATGGACGCAGTCAATGGAGCCCCTGGGGAGACAGGCTGTGAGCGGCATGCCTCCCCCTCAGGACCCCCCACCCCGGATCTCGCGTGGCAGGCCACCTTACTGGTGGCCGTAAAAGACAAGCTGTGACTCCTCAGGGATCTTCCACACTCGCACAGTTCCGTCTCGGCCCCCGGCGGTCACGCAACACTCCCGGCTCAAGGCATCCAGCGCGGCCACAGAATCCTGGTGCCCGAAGCTGAAGAGGGGGGAGGACAGAGGTGACGCTGCCAAGACCCAGACCCGCCCATTCACGCACCCTGTGCCCCAGAGCCCGGCACGCACAGCGTCTCCACGTAGGAGTTCTCTGCCACATTCCACACCTTCACGGAGCGATCGTGGGACGTGCTGTAGAGCTGGTGGGTGCCCCGGCGGAAGGCCAGCCCCTGGGGGAGTGGGGAGACGGGTGAGAGGGGCCCAGGCAACGGGCCCTGATGGCTCCCGCCTGTCATCCTAGCTAATGAGGAGGCTGAGATCTGAGGATCAGGGTTCAAAGCCAGCCTGGGGTAGGGAAGTCCGTGAGACTCCTTATCTCCAATGAACCACCAAAGTGGTAGAGCGCTAGCCTTGAGCTGAAGAGCGCAGGGACTATGGGCTGGCAATGTGGCTTAGTGGTAGAGTGCTTGTCTAGCGTGCCTGAAGCCCTGGGTTCAATTCCTTGGTCGTCGGAAGTAGCTCTGTGGCTTAACTAGCAGAGTGGTAGGTGGCCTTGAGCAAAAGAAGCTCAAGGGACAGTGCCCAGAGTTCAAGCCCCGTAACCACCACTACCACCACCAACAAGAACCCTCACTACCCCAGAGACTGGAGACCCGGGCCTCCAAGCCAGGCCCGGCTCCTCACCGACACAGCGTCCCGGTGCCCCGTGAAAGTATACAGGTGGCGACAGCTTTGGGCCTCCCAAATGAGGATGAGTTTGCTTCGGTCTCCAGAAGCCTGTGGATTTGAGGACAAAATTGCCACAGGGTTACAAACCACACCCCCCAGGCCTCCAACACCCCCCCCCGGACCCCCCAGGTCCAACGCCACCTTACCAGGTACTTGCCATCTGAAGAGATAGCCATACACAGGACATGGCTGCTGTGGCCGGGAGGCTGGTCTTCCACACCCTTCTTGGCTCGAGGAATCACGTGCAGCTTCCGTCCGCTCTCCACGCTCCCTGTCACCCAGAGAGAAGGGGGATGGGAGTGAGAGAGAAAGAGAGATGCTGCTTCTGGGAAAGTGGGAAAGACTGCTTGGAAAAGCCCCAGTTGTCATCAAGGGCTAAGTGTGGAAAAATGAATCATGACACTGGGCTGGGAATGTGGCCTAGTGGTAGAGTCCTTGCCTCGCATGCATGAAGCCCTGGGTTCGATTCCTCAGCACCACATACACAGAAAACGCCAGAAGTGATGCTGTGGTTCAACTGGTAGAGGGGCAGTGCCCGGTCTGGTTTAGGAAAATCAGTGGGGGTTGAATTTGGAGCCGAGGTGCTTTTGCTCAAGGCCAGTGCTCTGCCACTTAAGCCACAGCACCACTTGCAAGTTTTCTGGTGGTTCACTGGAGATGAGTCTCATGGGGACTCTTCTGCCTGGGCTGGCTTTGAACCGCAACCCTCAAGTCTCAGCCTCCTGAGTTGCTAGGATGACAGGCGTGGGCCACCGTGGCTCTTTTGATAGAAATCACAGTCTCCTCTCCCCAGACCGCCCCCCCTCCAGATGTGGCCCTCCACCCAGCAGCTGCACCCGACACAAGCTCACACTCACACTTAACGATGGTGCAGTCTTTGGCAGCAGAGAAGATGGCCGAGTCATCGGGCGTGATGACCAAACACGTAATGGAGAGCTGGTGGCCTCGTAATACTCGAATGGCAGCAGGGTCTGGGGTCTGGATCTGAACAGGGAAAGGGAGGGGGTGGGGGAAAGGCATGAAAGCATCCCTCCCAACACCATCCCCTGCTACCCACGCTAGCCAAAAGGAAAAAAGGGGCAAGGCCTAGGATATGACCCTTCACACTGCTAGGATGGGCGGCTCAGAGCCTTTCAGCCTAGCTATTCAGGAGGCTGAGATCTGAGGACCTTCAATTAACCACCAAAAAGCCAGATATAAAGGCGTGGCTCAAGTGGTAGAGTACCACCAGCCTTGAGTGAAAAAGCTAAAGGCTGGTACAAGGGCCCCGAGTTCAAGTCCCAGCCCCAGCTCCAAAGCAAGCACACCACACAACAGTGACCTTTAACTCAACCATATCTGCTCATGTGTTTACTGTGGGCCAGAGTAAAGACCCCCCCCCACAGACTGTGCCCCTCACTGGGCCATATGCCCACCCACACATGAAATGCTTTTTCCACTTACCTCCTGTGCCACACACTTCTGCAGTCTTCCCCTCTGTTCAAGCTGCATGGAGAGAGGAGAGGTGAGGTCCAGGGAGCAGAACTAGCCGCCCTCCAACCATCCCAACACACCCTCCCCTCCCTTCACACTCACCACATCCTCCTTCAGGCGGCCTGCCACCTGGTCCTCCTCAAACTCCCGGGCCTCAGCCTTCTCCTCCTCTGCAGGACACACCAGTCGATGTAACCCAAGACTGAAGGCCTCGCGTACCCTTCCCATCCATCTTCACCCATTCTACCCCTGGCTGGGACCCAAATGCATGGCTGTGGCATGCAGGAAGTTCAGGCCCCTGTGGCAAAGGGCATGGATTCTTTTGAATGGGGCTTGAACTCAGGATCAAGGCGCTGTCCCTAAGCTTTTTTCTTTTCTTTTTCTTTTGAGTCCTGGAGCTTCATTTTGGACCTTGGAACTCACTGTTCTTTCACTCAAGGCTAGCACTCTGACCACTTTCGAGCCACACTACCACTTCCCGCTCCCTGGAGGGTCACTGGAAATCAACAGTGTCACAGCCGGGCGTGGTGGCTCACGCCCATTATCCCAGCTACTCAGGAGACTGAGATCTGAGGATCAAGGTTCAAAGCCAGCCTGGGCACGAAAGTCCATAAGACTCTTGTCTCCAATGAATACCAAAAAAAAAAAAAAAAAAAAAAAAAAATGGTGCTGTGGCTTCAAGTGCTAAAGCTCAGGAACAGCACCCAAGCCCTGAGGTCAGGCCCCACAACTGATCAGAAAAATAAATAAATTTAACCCCAGTTCTGGCTGGAAGCCATTATCATATTCCAGGATACCTGCCATGAACAGCTAGTACCTGTAGCCCTGGTAAGCCATTGGGAGAACCAGTGTGGGTCCCCTGTCAGGTGGCCAGGGACCTGCAGCAAGCAGGACTCTAGCAGCCTTAACTAGTCTTCCCAAAACTCACCTTGTTGCCTGAGCTGCTCAAGGTAAAGCTTGGCCAACCGCAGCTTCTTTTCCTGCGGGGTCTCTTCCAGCTCCTCCTCCTCTTCCTCCACCTCTGTCCTCTTTGGAGCCAGGCTGTAGGCAGGGAGGGAGGAAGGGAGTTTAAGGGGTCACTGGGACTACAGGTGTGAGTTACCGGAGCCCTGCCACACCGTTTTCTCTTCATGTGCCTGTTCCTCTCTGCTCCCTGTAGTGACGCCAGTGCCTGGCCGGTGAAAGAGCTGCTAGTTTGGAAGCCGATGTGGGAAAACATTACATCCATCCAGGTCTCCAGGCCATCCAGCACAAGAGCCGCTGTCTCAACAACTCAGGAACTGCTGACATGGTGGTGGTGGTGGCTGCTAAGGATGATCCCAGCCAAAGGGGGAGCTTCGGCAGGAAGATCACGAATGGAAAGCCAGCTTCAGCTACAGAATAAAGGTACTGGGAGTGTGGCTTAGTGGTAGAGGGCTTGCCTAGTGGTGCACGAAGCCCCGGGTTCGAGTCCTCAGTATCACATACACACAGAAAGCCAGAAGTGGTGCTGTGGCTCCAGTGATAAGAGTGCTTGCCTTGAGCAAAAGAAGCTCAGTCCCAGGATTGGATTATATATATATAAAAAAAAAGAACAGCAAAAACAATTAAAAAACACCAACCCTCCAGCACGTATTACGTTTGTCTCTCCGTGCTCGTCAGTTCTGCCTTGTGTTTATCCCCGCGTCCCGAGCCACGGAGTACCCATGGGATCCGCGGGTCCCGGGCCTCGGTTTCCCCTCCTTGCGGCTCACCTCTCAGTCTCAGAGTCGCTGGAGATCTCTTCGTTCATCTTGCTGCCACGGCCCCGCTTGGCTTTGCCCGGCTCTCCCGCCGCAGGGTCGCCCTGGGAAATGACAAGGGTGCCTTGCTTTGGCCATGCCCGGAACCGACCACGAGCCCCGGGATCGGAGGCTGCGGCGGGGCCGGGCGGGAGGCCCCGGGGATCGGAGGCTGCGGCGGGGCCAGCCGGGAGGCCCCGGGATCGGAGGCTGCGGCGGGACCAGCCGGGAGGCCCCGGGATCGGAGGCTGCGGCGGGGCCAGCCGGGAGGCCCCGGGCGGCGGGAGGCCCCGGGCGGCGGCCCAGACCAGGGCCGGGCGGCCCAGACCAGGGCCGGGCGGCCCAGACCAGGGCCGGGCGGCCCAGGCTCCACGTCAACCCCGGAAGCCGCCAGATGCTCACCTTTCTCCGCCGTTTGCCGGGCCCTACGCCGGCCCCGGCCCCGGAGCCCGACCTTCCCCGCTTCCGAGCTGCAGCTGCGGCAGACATGACGCCCGAGCCCACTGCGCGCCGCCGCGAAGGCGAGACGCCTCACTCACATGGCACCTAACCTTCCGGCCGCATGGCAAGACCCCCGCGCCCTGATTGGCTCCCACCGTTCACCAAATCCCGCCTCTCTCATTTCCATAAGCGATTCTGACACGCCCCCGAGCGCTCATAGGGCAGGCGCTGGAGGCCACGCCCATCAGGGTTCTTATAGGCTCACTTGGCCGTAGCCTCGTCCCGAGCGCTTCCGGCTGCAGGCTGAGGCGCATGCGCGTTTGGCGTCTGCCTGACTTGGGCCCCGGCTGGGAGTGTGGAACGCTTCTCGGTGCTTGCGCCCTGTGGCCGCTGGGAGGCGGCAGAGAAGCGGGTTTCCCGAGCTTCCAAGGTGGGGGGGGAACAGGATGCACCAGCCTAGCTGTAGGGAAAGGGGGAGGGCGGGGATCCAGGCGGCCTAGGGGGAGCGAGGCAGAGCAGAACCCCTACCTAAGGCCAAGGTCACTGGGTAGAGCACGGACAAGCAGCGTGCGCGCGGCCCTGGGCTCGGCCCTGTCCACTTCATGTCCCTTCCGTCCGTGGGCCAGGCCACCAACTTGGGCCTGCAGGCCTTGGTCTCTGACTCATCCCACGAGTGGCCACATAGCCAGCATTGTACACCCTCCTCAGCACTCTGCAGCTCTTCCCTTCCTCGTCTTCCTCCTCCTCCTCCTTGAGCCTCAAAGGTTGGGCAGGAAGTTACTAAGAGGGTTTCAGGTCGTCTGAGAGGTGCACACGAGCTGTTCCTGATACCAGGCTGCTGTGGCAGCCATCTCCTCTTCCCCAGGGATCCTGCTCTCTCTCCGGTGAGTTTTCCCGTGAGGTTGTCCTCAGCCCTCTGCAAGTAAATCTTAAAGTAGGTTAGGAAAAAGACCATCTGACCCAGAAGTGCTGGCCCCACCATGGCTGGCTTGACAGCCCAGCATCCATGCCAAGTCCCTGAGCTTGCTGACAAAGGAGGGAGTGACTGGAACAGGAGGGCAGGGGTGGATAGGGGTGAACAGTGGATGGGGTGATTCTCCATTCACTTCTCCTCCCACTCCTCCCCTGACTTCCTGCTACTCCCCCCACCCCTGCAACTTTCCCCCAAGAGCTCCCCTGTTACCATCTTATCCTTGTCAGCACAGGCAGACATCCCCTCTTACCTCTTCCTGCCTCACCTCATTTCTTCTGTCCAGATACACGTTGACTATATTGCACCTTGAACCAAACCAACATCAAATGCAACAATAATAAGTTCCATATCATCCAGTTGTTGGGAAAGGATGCTGGAGTGAGTGGGGGTCGAGTGATATGTGCCCTGCTCCTTCTCCACCGCCTTCCTGCCAAGCACATGGGTCCCCAATAGACCCCAGCTTCTGAGGTCCTCTCTCCACCTCCGGCTACTCAGCGCCTCGAAATCCAGCAATCCAGGGAGCTAGCAAATGTTAATGGTGAAGCTAGGTACTGGTAGTTCACGCCGGTAATCTCAGCTACTCAGATGGCAGAGATCTTGAGAATCGTGATTTGAAACCAGCCAGGAGAGGAAGGTTTGTGGGACTCTTATCTCCCACGAATCGCCCATCTCTCCATCCTCCATCCTGAAGGCTGTAATTTTCAGGGAGGAGTAGTCATTCCAAGCTCTCTCACTGTGCCTGCCTGGAAGATGCAAAAAAATGATTTTGAGAAGAAATTTCGGCGTAAGACCAAGAACAATTGGGCAGAGTGAGTCCATTTTGTCCCACCCTGGCAAATTGCAAGCAGACCAAGAGTCCAAGAAGCTGTAGTAAAGGTAAATTTGGACCCCCACCCACCCCCAGCTTAGAGTGGGGACCCATGGGAAAGCCCAGGGCCAGTGGGTTTCTGCCATGGTTCAAACCTGTAGCCTCCGGTACCAGCCTCCTCCTTCTCTGGCTTCAGCCTGAGCAGCAGCCTCTGTCTAAATGACCTTGCCCAGTGACCTTGCCCAGCTGTTCCCTCCTCTGGTGGACATAGGCCCAGAGAAGAGCCTGATCATGTCCAAGCCCTGCTCCCGGGACCCCAGCATCTAGAAACTCATCAACATCTTTAGCAAGGATATGTTCAAGAATGCCATGGCCCAGATGAATCTGTGAGAAGCTAGTGCAAGCTGGACTCTGGTGGCCCACGCCTGTCATCCTAGCTACTTCAGGAAGCTAAGATCTAACGATCAAGGGTCAAAGCCCGCTAGTTCAAATGGCAGCACCCCTCCCCCGACCCCTCACACACCAGGAAAATGGGGTCCCAGATCTAATGCCCTATTTCTTCACCCCCCTAGATGTGAAAAAGATGCCCTGGGAAACTAAGCAAGCAACAGATGATTGCAAAGGGCTTTGAGGCCTGAGAGGCCCTGGAAATGGCTTTGAAATCTCCACCTGACAGCAACCGAGACCTGGACAAACTGTCTTCCCAGGCCAAGATGGGAAGCCTGGAAAACCTCTTTCTCTTAGTCCAGACATTGCCGGGTGAATCAAGCACCCCTGTGTGTGGATATTATTATCCACATATTGAGAAGCTGTCAGAAGGGCTTGGATCTGTAATCCTAAAGTCATGTCAAAATCCAGTGTCTCACGCTTGTCATCCCAGCTACTTAGCAGGCTGAGATCTGAGGATCACAGTTCAAAGCCAGCCCAGGCACAAAAGTCCATGAAATTCTCACCTCCAATAAACCACCAGAAAAAACAGAAGTGGCGGCTGTGGCTCAATTGCTGGAGTGGTAGCTTCGAGCTGAATTGCTGAGGGACAGGGCTCAGGTCCAGCGTTCAAGCCCCACAACCAACAAAAAAAAGGGGGTGTGTGACAAAAAAACTCGGGGGGCCTCAGTAACCAAATAACCAACAGATTAGAATATGAACAGGGTGTGTGCAGGTCACAGTCAAGCAGAAATTGCACTGGGGGTAGATGAACTGGGAACTGAACCCAGGGAAAAGATGGTACAGGATAATCCTAAGGCAAGCCTTCACGCGCCAGCTGGAGAAATCATGGTAAGAAACAGTATTCAGATGCCTGTAAGCAAGGGTTACCCTGCAGGTCCCAGCCCAGTGCCTGCTGGGGCCCTTTCACCAGACAGAGCCTCCAGTCTCCAACTGTCAGCTGCTTAGGACCTATGAGGCTGGCAGCAGGCCCTGCCCTCCCCCTTCCCCTCCCCCTCCCCCTCCCTCCTCCCTCCCTCTCTGTCTCCAGAGGCCACCATCAGAGTGACAACCAGTACCATCTCCACAGATGTTGAGCTGCAGGGACAAGGGGAAGAGAGACTCAGTAGATTGAGCCTTATGTTTTTCCATGGGGGCCACCTTGGACCCTTCCCCCCCCCCAAAAAAAACCTACCACCAATACCAACAACAAAGATGACAGCCCAGAGATATGGAAGCTACTTCCTGGACAGCCCATGAGGTGAGGATGAACTAGAGAAATGAAGAAACGGGTGCTGGAAGCTCTTTCCTTTTCTTGCCAGTCCTGTGACTTGAACTCAAGACCTGAGCACTGTCCTTGAGTTGTCTTCGCGGTTGGTGGTTCATTGGAGGGGAAGGAGTCTTCCTGCATTTTTTTTTTCTTTTTTCTTTTTTCCTGCTCCTGGGGTTGGGCTTTGAACTGCAATCCTCAGCTCTCAAGTCTCTTGAGTAGCTAGGATTACAGGCACAGTGCCTCTGTGTGTGTGTGTGTGTGTGTGTGTGTGTGTGTGTGTGTGTGTTTTGCAGTCTTGGACAAGCAGCTGGTAAGGATGGCCAACCGGTCAGAGCTCCTGCTGCGAATCACCTCGGAAAGCGACGGCTCCATGGGGTTCATTCTGGCAGTGCTGGTGGAGGTGGGGGCACTGCTAGGTAACGGGGTGCTGCTTATTGTGGTGGTACGTACCCCGGGATTACAAGATGCCGTCTATCTCGTGCACCTGTGCGTGGTGGACCTGCTGGCAGCAGCTTCCATTGTGCCCCTGGGCTTGCTGGCAGCGCCATCTCCAGGACTAGGCCGGATGCCTCTGGGCCCTGCGTGGTGCCAGGCTGCTCGCTTCCTCTCTGCGGCTCTGCTCCCCGCGTGTACGCTGGGCGTGGCCGCCCTGGCCTTGGCACGCTACCGACTCATCGCACACCCGCTCCATCCGGGTACCCGGCCTGGGCCTGGGGTGGTACTCACTACCGTGTGGGCTTCTGCGGGGATCCTGGGTGTCCTGTCATTGCTGGGGCCCCCCCCGGCCCCACCCCCTGCTCCAGCTCGCTGTTCAGTCCTGGCTGGGGGTCTTGGCCCTTTCCGGCCACTCTGGGCACTGCTGGCATTCGCGCTACCGGCCTTCTTGCTGCTGGGGGCCTATGGTAGTATCTTCTTGGTGGCACGGAGGGCTGCCACCTTCAGACCCCCGGCGCCCAGGCCTGGAGCCCGGCTCCGCTCTGACTCCTTGGACAGCCGACTCTCTTTCTTGCCACCTCTCCGATCTCGCCTGCTGGGGGGCAAAGCGGCTCTGGCTCCCAGTCTGGCTATAGGCCAGTTTGCAGCCTGTTGGTTGCCTTATGGTGCTGCCTGCTTGGCCCCTGCCGCCCGGGCTGCAGAAGCAGAGACAGCCATCACCTGGGTGGCCTACTCGGCCTTTGCCATCCACCCTTTCCTCTATGGGCTTCTGCAACGCCCAGTGCGCCTGGCACTGGGCCACCTTACCCCGAGAATCTGCACTGCACAAGCCTGGCACCCCAGGACACTCCTGCATCACCTCCAGGGACCCCCAAAGGGCCCCATCCGAGCCCCTTCCCAGGCACCGGATCAAGACAGCCAACCGGCAGGAGAACAGAGCCCTGGCATGTCACAGACCACCTGAGACCTCGTTCCCACACTGAGACTTCCTTTGGCCCCGGACAGCTGGTCTACCCTTGTTCAGGTCCCTGAAAAGTTTCCCGTCTCAAACTTTTGGTTCCAGAGTTTTTTCAGCTCTCCATTCTGGGCCTGTCATTGGCTGGGGAGCCTTGCATACCAACTTCCTTTTTCCTTGGCCTATCTTCTCTAAGGGCTCCTTCAGTGTAAGTGTTGGAAACTTCTAGATAGTCCCTGGCCCAGGGAGAAAGTGGGGGGCAGGATGACTCAAGAGAGCCCTAAAGGCCTTGGTTAGAGCCACAACTGAGGAATCAGAGGAGAGACATTCAGAAGGATTCCCCAGACACCAGCACCAGAGACAAACTGATTTAAAAGCAACAGAAACTTCCATCTGCTTCTAAAAACTGGTGGAGAGGACACTGCTGGGTAATGGGGTGTTTCTGATCGTGATGTTGTGTACCCCAGGATAACAAGATGCCCTGGATGCTAGAAGCAAGAGGCCAGAGAAGACATCTCCCCCAAAGTGTCTTGAAGTCCACCCCCGTCCCTGGAACTGGCACAGAGAAGGGGTTGCAGCCCCAAACTGAGGAGTTGGTGGGTTCATTTTCTGGAGTACACATTTTCTGGAGGTTGTGTTTTGTTTTTTGTTTGTTTTGCCCTCCCCAACATCAGTACATTTCACAATTTTCTGGTTGCTGAGAATATTTATTCCAAAACAGGGATTGAAAAAAACTGTACAGAGTATCTGCTGCCCCCCCTCCCTCCCTCCCTCCCTGACCACTCCCCAAACCCCAGCTACAGGCAAAGCCCTCTCTTTGGGGTGTCCCTGACAAGCCCAGCTAGTCCATTCCAGTCAAAAGGGTTATCAGTAAAAGCAGCAGGAAAATGCAGGGTTGGGGAGGGAGAGGGAGGGATCAGGGAGTAGAGAGAAGCTTTGGCCCCAGCCGCTCCTCAGCCCTCTTCTTCCTCCTCCTCCTCTTCTTCCACCCTGATTCCCCTTCAGGGTAACAGAAGCAGAACCCCTAGGAGAGCTGTTGACCTCCTAGCTTATTCAGTCGCCCTAGGGGTTGATGGGAAGAGTTCTAGGAGGCAATCGACACCCTAAGCATTGATCTGTCGCCCTAGGAGTGGGCGAATCTACCAGTGACCTCCCCCTCTCCCGTGGAGGCCCTTGGCTGTTCCCTGTAATCCAAGCACAGAGCTGAGGCGATGTAGGGGTGCAGGGGAAGAGATATCTCCTGCCCTGGGGCTGCCCTAGTTCGCAGAACCCTGGAACAAAAACCAACTTCCTTTTTCTCTGAGAGGAGAGACTCTAGAAAGCCCAGGGCCTGGGTAAATGGATGCATCCATGCGTGTGGCGCGGAGAAGGGGGTCCACGTCTGCCCCCCGCCCTGCCCGAGCCTCGGCTGGCCTCAGTAAGGGGAGAATTTCTGCCGCTCCGATTTCTTGCTCCCATTAGCCACAGCCATTTTGGCTGTGTAAGCCGCCAACCCTGGCGGTGGCCCAGGGGAAGCCGGTGGTAGAGCCAGGAAGGGCACGGGTTTGAGGCCGATGAAGTTGGAGAGGGAGATGGCATAGGGCGTCCCCAGCAAGCCTGGGGGAGCCGTGGGCAGAGCTGTTAGGGGCGGTGAGAAGGGGGTGGGCAGGTCTGCGGGGGCTGAGCCGGGCGTCCCCCCAGAGGTAGACTTGGCCGTCTCTAGACTGGAGAGAGGACAGAGAGGGGAGAGGCAGGGGAAAGAGGGGGTGAGGTGGGGCTATCCAGACAAGGCTGTGTTTGGGGGGGAAGGGGTGGGAAAGGGGAGAAAGGCTAAGTGGATCTAACAGGGGGAGGGGAGGAGGGAGGCCCAGAGGACGGGGCAAACACCCAGGAGAAAGAGCTGCTCCATAGGCCTGTGGTCCTAGCTGCTCAGGAGGCTGAGATCTGAGGACTGCAGTTCAAAGCCCGGTCACACCGAGTAGGAGGGGCTTAGGGGAAGCAGAGGACCAAGCCAGACGGAAAGGAGAGGTGGACCCTCCCCCCCCCCAGCCGGGACTCCCAGCTCACCAGGCAGTGATGAGGTACTGGGCCAGGGCGATGGAGACCGGGGAGCCAGTGATGGTCACATGCCGCTCCCCGGCACCCTCTGCTTGGTTCCCGATCTTGATGTGAGCCCCGGACATCTGCCGGATCTCACTGATCTTGCTACCCTGGCGCCCGATCACACAGCCAATCAGCTAGAGGGGAGGCAGAATTCAACACTTGGCTCTAAGGCCCACATCCTGCCTCCTTCCCCCCCCACCCTCCATCTCCCTACCCGCCCTTCTTGCACCCCAGCTCACATCATTGGGAACCAAGAACTCCTGGGAGCTGGTCTGGGTGCCGGGATCCAGTCCTGAGACAGAGAAGAGAGTTGGAAGGGGTGGGGGGTGGGTCTAGGCCTGTCTGTTCAAGAGGTAGCTTGCCCAGGGCCTGGCATCCTAGCTGCTCAGGAGGCTGAGATCTGAGGCTCATAGTTCAAAGCCAGCCCGGGCAGGAAAGTCCATGTGAGACTCTTTATCTCCAAGAAACCACCAGAAAACCAGAAGTGGTGCTGTGGTTCAAAGTGATAGAGTACTATCCTCGAGTTGAAGAGCTCAAGGGACAGTGCTCAGGCCCAGAGTTCCAGCTGGACAAAAAAAGAAGGAAGGAAGGAAGGAAGGAAGGAAGGAAAGAAAGAAAGAAAGAAAGAAAGAAAGAAAGAAAGAAAGAAAGAAAGAAAGAAAGAAAACTCACCTGGCACCACACTGGGTGAGGCAAAGGGGACTGCATGGCCTGAGAGCTGCTGGAGCTTGGTGACCTTTGCAAAAGAGGAGGGGGTCAGGCCATTCAAGAAGGGATGTTTTGGGCTGGCAGAAGGGGTGGGGGCCAGGGCTGGGGTCCACTCACCTCAGCAGGGGTCACTGCTCCATATTGACCCTGGACAGAGAAGCCCTGC
Organism: Megascapheus bottae; assembly: GCF_031878675.1. Taxonomy (NCBI): domain Eukaryota; kingdom Metazoa; phylum Chordata; class Mammalia; order Rodentia; family Geomyidae; genus Megascapheus; species Megascapheus bottae. Next base: position 6,532,063 of record NC_143540.1, on the reverse strand, counting down.
AGAGACAATGCAGGTGAAGAATGGAGGTGGGTCACTGTGTGTCCTCACCCCCCCATTCTTCCCGCCATCCCCCCTCTACTCATGCTTCCTGCCCCCCCCACGTCGTCATCCCCCTCACCTGGTTGGCAGAGAGGAGAACAGAACCTAGGGAGAGGCTGGGGTGATAGGGGATGGTGGCTCCTTTGGGTGGGGACTGCAAAACACAAAGGAAACCCTCGGTTCCCACAACCCCCCCCTCCCCACACAGAACCCCCCAAGTAAACAGCCTGGAGTTCAGAATCCACTCCTACAGCACCCCTCCCACCATTGTCAAGGCATACACAGGACTTGGGGCTCCCCCCCACCCCTTCTCCCTTCACCAGGACCGCACCCACCTCCAGGATAACAGCACAGATCTGACGCACACACAAGATGATGGCGTCTGGCACGCCAGACACGGTGACAGCACGCTCCGTAGAATTAGGAAGGAGGTCCCCTGCCACCTGCACCTGTGCGCCCGTGGTCTACGAGAGGGGGGAGAAACAAAATCAACAGCTGCAGACAAGCATGGCAGTGCATGAGCATAATCCCAGCACCCGGGAAGAATGCTAAGATGCAAGAAGTGAGGGTTTCAGGACCAAGTGAAGGCCATCATACTAGCAGGAGGAAAAAGAAGAAAGAGGAGAGGAGAGAGAGAGAGGAAGGGAGGGAGGACAGAAGCAGATAGAGAAAAAGAGGGGGAAGAAAGGAAACAGTGACAGGAAGAGACAAATGAGAGAGAGAAAGGGGAGACACAGAGAAGAGGAAGAGAGGATAGAAGGAGAGAGAAGCGGGGGCGGGGAGGGGAGACAAAAAAACAAGGCCAAAGCAAAGTGACTTCCGGCCATTCTACATAGTCTAAAATCCGGGCTGCCAGGCTCAGAGCTCCAGCAGGGGTTCAGAGCCACAAACCCAGTTTCCCTTCTCGTCTCTTGGCAGCACCCCTTTCTCCTCACCTCCCGGATCTCTTTGATCTTGGTGCCAGCCTTCCCGATCAGTGAGCCACACTGGCTGGCAGGAATCACGAGGCGCAGGGTCACAGGAGGTCTAGAGACATTGCCACCATTTGTGGGAGCAGCGCAAAGGTCCTGTGGTAGATGGTAGAAAGATGGGGCGGCGGAGGATTTGGCGAGATGCGCTTTTCTTTTTTGCTACTCTCTTAACCCTCTGCAAATGCCATCTTGCAGAGAGAGAGAAGGAGATACCCACGGTGGCTCACTCCTGTCATCCGAGTTACCAAGGAGGCTGAGCCATCTGAGGACCACAGTTCAAAACCAGCCCGGGGAAGGAAAGTCCATGAGACTAGGAAACGGGAAGGGGAGCTGTGGCTCCAGGTGGCAGAGCCCTAGCCTTGAGAGGAAAGAAAAAAGAGCCCAAGGACAGTGCTCAGGCCCTGAGCTCAAGCCCCAGGTCTGCGGCCACAGACCTCGTCCAGCTTGAACGCGATCATGGAGACGGCGTGGAAGACGGCGGCCGTGGAGCCGGTGATGGTGGTGATGCGCTCTGGGCACGACCCCTCGGAGATGGTGATCCGAGCGCTGCTCTGTGGACGCAGAACGAGCCACGCGCCCGCCGTCAGGGCCTCCTCTGCCCCTGCCCGGGCCAGGCGCCCACCCGCCTTCCCCACGGGTCGCGGCGAGGCTGGGCAGCTCCCTTCACCCCCCCATGCTCACCTGCTCCCGGATTCGCTTGACAGTCTCTCCCTTCTGCGGGGGGGGGGGGGGGACACACAAAACAACAAGCAACAGTGGTGAACCACCTTCCGACCCTGGGCTTCCGACCCTGGGCTGACCGGCCGGCCGTGCAGAGCGGACCCCCGGGTACCTTACCTTCCCGATGATGCTGCCCACCTCCTGCAAGCAAGACGGGGTGGGGGCGGAGTCAGGGGGCCAGCCACGCCCACCCAGCCACGCCCACTCCATTCATGCAGGCCCCGCCCCGCCAGACCACCACGCCCATCCACCCCAGCCACGCCCACCCACCCCACCCTATTTATGCAGGCCCCCATGCCACGCCCACTTCATTATGCAGGCCCCGCCCCGACCACCACACCCGTTCCGTTTATGCAGGCCCCCGCCACGCCCACTTCATTATGCAGGCCCCGCCCCTCGCCCGGCCCCGCCCACTCGCCTTGCCGTGCATCAGCATCCTCAGCGTGAGGGTGAGGCTGAGCTCTGGCTCTTCCTCCAGCCCCGCATCTGAGCCACTCATCGTGTCGGGCGGGGCTGGGGCCACAGTGGCCTGGGAGTGTGTCCACGCTGCGGCCTGCTCGATTCTGGCAGGGGCAGGAGAGAGAACACCAGGGCATGGGCGCACGCCCTCCCTCTCTGGCTCGGGCCACCCCAGGCGGGCCGTCGAGCCTCGGCTGGCCCAGGCCGGCCCCGCCTGGAAAGGGCAGACCAAATCCGCACCACCGCCGAGACCCAGATTCGAGGATCACAGCTCCAAGCCCGTCCTCTTCGCTCCAATTAACCAACCGTCAAGGTAGAGCTGCAGCTCGAGGGGTGCAGTACCGGCTTTGGGTGGAAAAGGCTAAAGGGCAGCCCCCAGGCCCTGAGTCCAAACCACGCACACACCAGGTACTCAGCCATGCTGGGTGACCATCCCTTCCATCCCATAGGTCTATAGATCTCGAAAGACTCGGGGTATAGCTCAGTTCAGAGGCACCATAATTGCCTAGCACATGAGGGACGGCCCTGAGTTTGAGCCCTAGCACAAGAAGAGAGAAGAGATAACTAAAGGAGTGTCAGCAATGTGGCGTCATGGTAGAGTGCTTGCCTAGCAGGCATGCACGAAGCCCTGGGTTCGATTCTTCTGCACCACATTCACAGAAAAAGCCGAATGTGGCATTGTGGCTCAAGCCTTGAGCAAAAGAAGCCCGGGGACAATGCCCAGGCCCTGACTGGGGGAGCGGGGTTGGGAAGAGAAAGAGGGGCTTCTCTTGGTCCAACCTCCCCAATGCCTGGTAGAAACTTGACACATGAACCTCCAGCATTCAATACTGAACTTGGGATTCCACATGGGGTAAGAGTCTACCCAGTGCTGGTTCCAGAACCTTCCCTATACCCCACAATGGCCACAATGGCACAAGAAAGAGGTTAAGAAACTTCCAAGGCAAGCCACATGCTCTGTGTGAATATTCTACACAATACCAGAAACAAGATGCGTGGGCTGTGGGTCTCAAAACCCCGAGTGGGTGATGGGCAAGTGAGGGATTTGATAGGCTACAGGCATGCGGAGGCATGTGTGCCAAAGGAAGGCAGAGCCCGAGATTAAGCTTCTAGGATTAGCCTGCTACCAACTCTCCCCACCCAACCCTTTTATACACCCCCTAATCCCGAACCTTAATCCTCCCCAGAAATCCTCTAGCGCTGTCTCCCTCGAGGTTCAGCCATGATGGAGAGCTGGCTAGAGGACCACAACTGAAGAAGGACAGAGAGTGGGACTTAACTTGGGGACAACTGAGGGCCTAGACTTCAGTTCCAACCCTACAGATTCCTTCTGCACCAGAGACCAGGAGATGTGGGCTCAAAGGCGTAATAGTGCTCACATTTGCGGCACTTTATAGAGGCCTCTGGTCACAATTTTCTTCAGCCGCCATCCATCCCATCACTGTCTTAGACAATCGCCCTGGGCAGAGAAGGGGCAGGGGTCGGGGGTGTCTCTGGCCTGGTGTGATTTTGATTCAGGTGTCAGTCCTTTGGGGTTTGAACTCAAGAGCTTGGACACTGTCCCTGAACTTTCTTTCTTAATTTTTTCTTAAAGCCAGCACTCTACCACTTGCGCCACACCTCCACTTCTGGCTTTTTTTTTTTTCCCCAATCCTGGGCTTGAGCTCAGGGCCTGAGCACTGTCCTTGGACTTTCTCAAGGCTAGAGCTCTACCACTTGAGCCTCAGCACCACTTCCGGCTTTTTTCTATGTATGTGGTACTGAGGAATCGAACCCGGGCCTTCATGCATGCTAGGCAAGCACTTTAACCACTAGGCCACACTCCTGGCCCACTTCTGGCTTTTTGAATGGTTCATTGAAGACGCGTCTCATGGACTTTTGCTTCCTCCAGGGGCAGCTTCGAACCCTGCCCCCTCCCCCTCCTCAGATCTCAGGCTCCTAAGGAGCTCGGATCACAGGAGTGGATCACCAGCATCCAGCTTGCCTGGCTTTTTTCTTTTTTAGATATCGGAACAAGCCAGCATGTGGCATGCCATCTCCATTCCTCTTGGATGTCACAGAGGTGACAGCCCTCCCCCTCCTCCCCAAACACCACCTCATTTTCCCCAGCAACTGCCCCTCCTTTGAGTTCTGCCATAGGCGTGCCAGAGGGTGGAAGCCAGCAATAGATTTAGGGCCTGTGGCTCTGGCACCCTTGCCGACCTCAGGCTGGCTGTCCTTGCTAGACATTCCTCTGGCTGCTTGCACTTCCCCCATCAAAGCCCTTGTGATGACGTGTTTGGTTCTGTCCCTGTGGACAGCCAGCCAGCCCCCCCCTACCCCCCAACACCTTAGAGCCAGCCTTGTCACTCTCTCCTTGTATTCCCAGAGCACTCAGTTACAGCCAGGCCAGAAACACGCTGCTCAGACACAAGGAAAATCTGAACATCCACACACACACACACACACTCTATCACCTGACCAAGGTCACAGACAGGAGGGGCGTGGAAGGACCCACAAGGCCCTGTTTGCTAGTACAGGCATGGAGCAAACTCACATCTTCATCCTCCGCCGCCCCCCCCCCCCCGCTCTTTTTGTGGGTGGGTGAGTGCATGGGGAGGAGACTAGGGCTTGAACTCAGGGCCTGGGGTGTTTGTCCCTAAGCTTTTGTACTCAAAGCTCATGCACTACCACCTAAGCCACAACTCCACTTTCTGGCTCCCTGGACATGAGCGTGCATGGACTTTCTTGCCTTACTGCTATCCACCTGCACTCTGTCTGCGGAGCAAGCGACTGACGGGTGCCCCCCTCCAGGCTCCGCCGGGGCTGTGTGGCAACTCCCCGTCGTGCCACAGTGACCTCCAGCTCACCTTTTAGGATGCCCAGCACCCCTCTGCTCCCCCCTCTACCAACCCCCCCACCCCCCACCCCTCTGGTCAGCAGACCTTCCTGGCAGGACATATCAAAGCCCAAACCTTAGGCTCCTGACCTTAGCCCTTTCCTCTTGGTTTCCAAAACCCCTTCCCCAGACTGAATGCCCCCACTTCTTCTGTGCCTGGCTTCCTGCCACCCAGTCTGGAGGTGTGGGGGGGGCGATGACAGCTGTGTAAGCAATAGAGGCACTGGTGGCTCCCCCTCTTCCTGCCCCTCTCCCCCAGCTGTCTCTCTCTCTCTCTCTCTCACACACACACACTCTCTCTCTCTCTGCCTCTCTCTCTCTCTCCTGACAGCTGCCCAATCAAAGGGCCGGGGGCTTAGCCAACCCCCCCCCCCCACACAGAGATCAAGTGTCCACCCTGGCTTTGTTCTAGAGTAAGAACAATCCTGGGGGGGGAGGACTCTTGGGAGCAGGCGACTCAAGTAAACCAGGCCCGCCCCTTGGGGATACCCTGGGCTCTCCTGGCCACAGAGTGTGTGGACCAGTTGTGGCCTGCAAGTACACCTGAAGTCAGGAGACAAGAGAGAGAGAGACATCCAGGTTCCCCCAACTTCACCCCTCCCTCCCTCTCCCCTCCCCTCTACACACACACACACACACTGGGCTCTCTCTACCTGCTCCTGCTTCGCTGACCACACCCAAAGAGGCCAGGGTTGGGGGGGAGAAGGGCTCAGAGCAACAGGCCCTGCAGGGTGTGGCAAGGAGGAGAGATGCTAAGCCAGGAGAGAGCTTGGCATTGCAGGCTGCTGACTCTCCTTGCCTGCCCATCCTCTAGATGGATGCTGGGAGAGCTTGGCCTTCACAAAACAAACAAACAAACAAAAACAGTCCAGCGTCCTCAGGCCCCTAGGCCTGGCCTTGGCCTAGCATCCTTGCAGAATGACCAATCATACCTAGTTTGGTGGGGGGTGGGGGGACTGGACAGAAGCCTGGGAGTTCTGTTTCATAAAAGTGCCAGGGAAAAAACAAACTGGCAGGGGCCAGCGATGCTACATTAGCGCATCATTAACCAGCCCCCAAAGAGTCTTCATCGCCAAGGGAAATCAAGGCAGGCCCAGGCTTAAACTGGACTCTAGGAGGCAAGACCAAAGCCATTCCTGGCCCAGCCGCTGTCAGCCTCTCTGGTCTCATCTCTGCCCTCCTCTCACCCATCTCCTTGCACACCAGGCCCAGCTCTACCAAAGCCTCTAGGTCTTTACCAGATGATTCCAGCTAGAAATACACGTCTAATCTGCCCTCTTTCCCTTCCCTTCAAAGCCACCTCCTCTGTGGAGCCTTCCAGAACCTTCCAGAGTCAGCCGTAAATCCTCTTAGGCTTCTGTCTTCCCCCCTCCACCCCCTACCACCACCGCCAAAAAAAAGAGAGATAACTACTCAAGTCACCAGAGTCCCCAATGGACATAGAAAGGAAATCTGAGACAGGCCCAGGCTCAAGTCACGGGGAGAAAAAGTTAGGGTACCTAGTGGTCCCTGAGGGGTATTAGAGATCCTTGAAGCGGAGAACCCTGGGGGCTGAGGGCCCGGCTGAGGGAGGCAGGGCCTTTTCAGTTCCTCAACCTCCCTAGCCCATTTGCATTCTTTCCTCAAGCCTAGGGACATGAGGGCTAAAGTGTGAGATGTGAGTTTCTAGAGGCCCCAGAGTGGAATCTTCCCAGGAAAGCAGGGAGTTAAAAGAAATACTGGAGTGTGATGAAGGCTTTTTTTTGGTGGTGGAAGTGGGGTGGGCTTAGCCTATCACAACTCACTAAAGCTTCACAAATCACCAGATGAGGGCCAGAGATGAAGACACGAGAGAAGGATTTGTAAGGCTGCACAGGAGGCCTGGGGCAGGTGGGAGAGACCCATGGGTCTCTACCGGTCCCAGCCCAAGGCTTTCTCCTTCAGAGCCGAGTTCTACTGAGTTCTGCTAATGGAGGCTAGGGGAGGGAGGCAGTCACGGGAGGATGGAAAGTGGACAGGGCCTGTCTGGGGATTCAGGGTGGGGCAATCCAGGCCTCTCTGCAGCCTGGGCCTGCCGGGTGTGTGGGCCGCCTTGCTCCCAGCCCCCACCTTGAGCATGCTAATAGAACAATCCCCTTGTGTTTGGGCAGCCAGAGCCTGAATGCTGATGAAGGCTTGGGGGGGGGGGGGATAAAGGCTGAAGGCTGGAATGGGGGCGGCTTGGAAGTTGATGGGGGGAGGAGGGAATGTTCCAGGACTTGGAGAGGTCAGATCTTCAAATAAGGAGACAATAGGGCTTCAGGAGGTAGAACTGAGGCTCTAAAGTTGACTCCAGGGGACAGTGAAGGCCAGAACTCTGGAGCTTCCGGGGTCTCACAGCTTTGTGAGAGTAGAAGGGCCTTTGGGGGTAAGGGAGGGAGAAAGCCACATGTTCTGTTGATCCAGCAGGAAGGATCATCCAGGAGTTTGATGGGGACTTGAGTGGCTCAAGAGTACATTCTCTCCATGGTCATTTCTCTTGGGTGCCACAGGTCTCAAGATGTGGGGAAGGGGGGAGCCTGGCTCAGGGGGAGTGAGATAGGCCGGGCACCTCCCTCTCTCAGGCCCAGGCAAAGCCCCCCATGCCTCCAGCCCCCAGCCCAGAAGCGGGGTCACAGCTGAGGAGGTAGTAAAGAAATCCCAGGCGGCCTCCCATCTCCATCTCCCCTTACACCCGGGGTCGCCCTGGAGGTCTGGGTCTGGGTCTTGGCTCCTGGAAGAACTGCAGGAGGGGTGGGGGGTGGAAAAAAATAAAAAGGGTGTGTGGGGGGCAGGGGCTGCAGCAAGGCGGACCAGGCTGGGGTGTGTGCTGGGTATGGGGGAGGGAGGGGGGCTCAGACTCAGGACCCCCCCACTGTCCCCTGGGTACCAGCAGCGACACCACCGATCCCCGTCCCGGCTCCCCACACCTCTGCAGGCCTCAGCGGCGTGGGACGGGCACCCACGTCCCGCTCTCCGGACGCCCGTCCCCCGGGCCCGCACACGGACGCCCCGGACCCCTCCCCTCCCCTCACCCGGCTCCCCCCACCCATCCCCCTCCTTCCCGGCCCCCGGCCCTACCTCTCCCGGGCTGTCCGGCGGCGGCGGCGGCGGCGGCGGCGCGGCGGGGCCGCTCAGAGCCACATTGTCCCCGGGAGAGGCGGCCGCTCACAACTGCGGGTGACATCAGCTGCGAACAATGAGGGGTTTGACAGGCGCGCGCCGAGCCCGGCCGGCCCGGAGCCCGGCTCCGCGCCCCCCCACCCCACCCCACCCGCCCCGCCCCCCTCCCTCCACACCCCACCCCCTTCCACCCGGTCCCCGGATCCGATTACGGCGCGCCGGGCCCGCCCCGGACGCCCCAGTGCCGCAGCCAAGCGCGCCCCGCCCCTACCCGGCTCCGGCCCCGCCCCTCGCAGGCCCAGCGCGCCCCGCCCCGGCCCCGCCCCTCCCAGGCTCCGCCCCCTGGGCAGCGCGCCCTTCCCCTCCTCTCCTAGGCCCCGCCCCTCCTCGTCTCCAGCCCCGCCCCTCGCAGGCCCAGTGCGCCCCTCCAATGCCCCGCCCCCGGCCCCGCGCGCCCCGCCCCTCCCCGGCCCCGTCCCGCGCGCAGGCCCCGCCCCTCCCCGGCTCCAGCCCCGCCCTTCTCAGGCCCAGCGCGCCCCGCCCCGGCCCTCTCAGGCCACGCCCCCGGCCCCGCACACCCCGCCCCTCCGGCCCCGTCCCGCGCAGGCCCCGCCCCTCCCCGACTCCAGCCCCGCCCCGGCCCGGCCCCGCGCGCGCGCGCACACCGCGCACTGCGCCCCCAGCGTCTGCGGCTGCAGGGGAGGGCAGGGCTGGGCCGACCCGCTCCCGAGCTGCATCATCCCGGATGGAGAGAGGTGCCCGGGGTCCGGCTCCACGCATGGGGGCCGCCAGAGCCCCTCGGCCTTAGCTAAGCCCCCTGCGCCCGCTCCTGACCCCCGCACCCCCTCGGCCCAGCCCCCACCCACTGCCAGCTCCGGACCCCGGCTCTCCCGCTGCGCCGCACCCCGGCCCGCTGCCCTCTGCACTACCCCACCACCAAAGCACAGGCCTGGGCCTTGAACGCACAGGACAGGGTATCCCGACCAAGCTGGGGGCGGCAAGGAACCGTGGGGCCCTGATGGCATCTGCCCCACCCCCTGCCTCAAATCTACCTCCAGAGTTCCTTTTGGGGAGCTCTAGGGATGGGGCGCCGTCTCAGTCCTCCGCTAGGAAAGGGATGGGGGGAGCTGAGCTGTCTCCAAGTCCTCTACCCCTCCCCCCGTCCCCTGTGTAATCGGCTCAGCCCGGTCCCACTGGCCCCCTCCCCCCTCCAGCTGAGTCTCTTGGCACCTGAGCCCGTGGGAGGGGAACCCAATCTACCCTCTCCCTCCATCTGGCCGGGTGGACAAAGGGCAGGGTGGGGGGGAAGCCATCTGGTCCTGCCAGGGTGGGGGAGGGGACTCAGGAGCAGGCCAGTCCCCAAGGGGCAGGGGGAGGAGCGAGGGGAAGGGAGGGGAGGGGAGGCGCTCAGGCACAGCCAGAGCCAGCTGGGGGGTTTTAACTGTATCACTTTATTGCTACTGACTTCCATAATCTCTGTAATGACCACACACACACACACACACATTCCCATCTCAACCACCACCAAACCAAACCCCAGTAGGAAACAGGCAGGCTTGTCGGAGAAGGATCCAGACTTGATAACCTGGGGGGGAAATATGGGTATTCCCTCCCCCCCATCCCCTAAGAAGGGGAAAGCAGAGGTGTATGTGTGTGGGATGGGGAGGGGGGACTGGGAATCCTTTCAGGGCTGGGACCTGTTGCAATCTCTGGGTGGGTGGGGCCTGGGATTGGCCACGCCCCCTGGGGGATTTGACAAGGTAGAGGGCCTGGGTACCCGGAGATTCCAGCTCTCCCTGGATGCTGGCTTTGGTGAATGAGGCCAGCCCAGTGTCCCCTGAGGAGGATGTATCTACGTGGTTGGTCCCAAGTGAGGGGGAGGGTGCCTCCCCAAATATATATGGGCTTGTGTTTATCTGTGGTCTGAGTAAGATAGATAGGGTCATGGGCAGGGGTAACAGGACACTGCAGGGCCGCTGAAGGAGCTGGGAAAGAAGGTGAGGCAGAGAAGGAAAGCCAAGCGAGAAGGTTGGTAGGGAACACTGCTGGTGAATTACCCTCCACTGGAAGACTTCCTTGGGCTCCCCAGTATTGGTTTTGTTTTAGTTTTTTCCTCTTGATTTCTACCCCCCTTAAGTCTCTACAAGAGAAAGAAGCTGAAAAGAAACAGGTGGAGACCAAGAACCGGGAGAGACACAGACAGACACCTGCTGCGTGGACAGGATTGAGGCAGAGGTGAAGAAACAGAGACGGAGAGAGAGCCCAAGGCAGGCTGGCAGCCCACCCCAGCAACAGGGCTGGGACTCAAGCAAGGTCCCGCAGGAAATTCAGCAACCCTTGATGCCACTCCTCGGGTTTATCCAGGTAGCAGGGGTGTCCTGCTCCCTCCATAACCAACACCTTGTGGTGGGGCAGCTGCTTCAGGTGTTCAAAGCTGGTGGATCCCATGGGGTCCTGACTACCGTATACAATCAGAGTTGGAGTCTAAGAGAAAGGAAAAGAAGGTAAAGTCAGCAGGGACCAGCTTCCTAAAGGTAGAGACGACAAGGCTTGAGGGGGCTGGGGGACCCCAGCAACACAGCTGGCCACAATCATTTGCGAAGTGATGAAGGCTCTGAGATCGAACCTTCCTTGCCCTCCTGGCGAGGACATCTCAGCTTCCCACCCAAGGTACCTTCACGCTGGCGTAGTCCGTGGCACTGATCTTGTCTGTGCAGATGGGTGCCACTGGCACATAGCCCCGGAGCTGGGAACCGGGGCTCGTGAGGAAGGGCAGAGAGTACATGCCACTTAAGGATGGGCTGATAACAACAGGAGGACCCAGATTCAACGCATCCACCACATCCATCAAGAAACTGCCAGGGGCCAGCTCCCCAATACTGGCTGGAGCCACTGCTTCCTTAGAATGCCCCAGACCTGCAAGAATATGAGTGTGAGAGAGACAAGACCGGCACAATGAGTGGGAAAACATGGATCTTTTCCTTCAGGAAGTCCTCTTAGATCAATCTCTCTGTGCTCATTTCTTTCTTTCCTGGGGCTTGAACTCAAGGCCTGGATGCTGTTCTGGAACTTTTTTTACTCAAGGCTATGAATGCTCTACCACTTGGAGTCACAAATTGAAAACTCCCTGCCCGGGCTGGCTCCGAACCACGATCCTCAGATCTCAGCCTCCAGAGAAACTAGGATGACAGGCGTGAGCCACTGGTACCCATCCTTTTCTTTTTCCTTTTGGTTTTGTTTTATTTGGGCACTGGGGGCTTGAAGACAGTCATTGTCCCATGTTCTTGCTTGGCTTTAATCACAGCTCCACTTCCGGATTTTTGCTGGTTAATTGAAAATAAGAGTCTCATGGACTTTCCTGTCCTGGCTGGCTTCAAACCATGAAACTGAGATGGTCAAATATCACCTTCTTAAGTGGATCACGGCTTGAGCCATTAGCAACTGTATTGTTTTTGTGATCTCATAGCTTCTCTCTCTATTAAAAGGTGAGAAAGGGGTTGGAGGCATGGTTCAGATGATAAAACGCCAGCCAGTGAGGGAAAGCATCAAGTACCAAGTTTGGAGTCCTGGTCTCGGACCCACAAAATAAATTAAAAAATGTGGTCAAGGGCCGGGAGTTTGGCCTAGTGGTTAAAGTGCTTGCCTAGCATGCATGAAGACCTCGGTTCGATTCCTCGGTACCACATACAAAGAAAAAAGCTGGAAGTGGCGCTGAGGCTCAAGTGGTAGAGCTCTAACCTTGAGAAAGTCCAAGGACAGTGCTCAGGCCCTGAGCTCAAGCCCAGGACTGGCAAAAAAAAAAAAAAAAAAAAAAATGTGGTCAAGGGGTTGGAGGCGTGGCTCGGGTGGTAGAGCGCCAGCCAATAAGCAAAAGTGTCAGACATTGAGTTCTAGTTCTGGTCTTGGATCAAACAAAAAAGGGTGGTAAAGGAATTGAACGTGTGGATCAAGTAACAGTGTGCCAGCCAGCCTCCAGCGGGGAGAAAAAAAAAAAGGTGACAAAATATCTGTCATATAGGACTGTTGTAAAAATGAGGCTAACTGCTTACAAAGGTACTAGGCCCTGAAATGGCCCAGGGTGATGTGAACTGGCAGAATTGTGTGTGTTGGGGGAGTGTTTAGCAATCCAATCTCCCAATCTTAGACAACAACCTTAGCTCCCAACCTTTGCCCTGAGGCCCTGCCCAACCCCCTGTGAGAACCAATCAGGCTAGGATGAGAGGCCTGTCCTTGAAGCCTGAAATCATACCAGTCCTAGCCTGGCCTAGGAGCAGATCAGATTAGCTAGCAGCCAGTCTCCCCTTCCACACAGGATACCAAGAGCATTGGGCCCTGGACCGTCTGGGTTACAGAAAGTCAGGGTCTATGCATATGAAATACTAACTAGGAATCTGACCTGGTTACCTATCGTGCCTTCCTGCAACCCCAAGGTGCCAAGAGACACCAGAGTCTCACCTCTCAGGCTTTCCCATGGGTTGCAAATTGATTATGTTTCAGTGGAATCAGCACAGCAACCATTACTTGCCTGTATATGTCATCCCAGCTACGCAGGATTGGAGATTGGAGGATTCAACCTCAAAGTTAGAAAAGAGATTCTTTTTTTTTTTTTTTTTTGCCATAACTGGAGCTTGAACTCAGGGCCTGAGCACTGTCCTTGGGCTTTTTCCTCAAAGCCAGCACTCTGCCACTTGTGCCATAGCACCACTTCCGGCTTTTCTATGTATGTGGTACTGAGCCTTTGTGCATGCTAGGCAAGCACTCTACCACTAGGCCAAACTCCAGACCTACAAAAGAGATTCTTATCTCCCGTTTAATCACCAAAAATAAATAATAAATACATAAATAAAAATAATTAGAAGGGTAGGGTTGGTCAAATTGGTACAGCACCAGCCTTGAGGGGAAAAAAAAGCTAAGGGCTCTGAGTTCAAGCCCCAGGAATGACACAAATGATAGCAATAATAATAATGTCAGAGTCTCTTGTAATAGTTGGCACCTAACTCTGTAGCTTAGGGCCTAGGCTGGCTTGATTGAACCACTCTCCCAGCCCTAGGCTCAGAGCCCCCAACCCTGCCCAGAACCGGCCCTAGATGCACCTACCTGGCAAGTCAATAGCCACAGCACGGTAGCCAGCCTCGGCTAGCTTGAGGAGAGTACCCAGCTTCTGCCAAGTCTCCGAAGAGAAATGCAAGCCATGCAAAAGCAACACTGAGAAGCGAGCAGCCTGCCCGCTGGCTGGCCGGGTCTCTCGGAAAAACAGCTTCTGATCCTGTACCTGGATGGTCCCATCTGCATGCTCTACCTGGGACATCGCTTGCCAGAGCACCTCTGGACTGGTTGAAGAACCTGTAGTTCAAAGCAGGCTGAGGAGGGAAGGTTCCACGCTGACTGTGTTACTCAGATGGAGCGAGGAAGGCAGGCCCTGCACTGGAAAGGCCAAAGAGGCCTCTAGGTCAGTACTGTGTGGTCTTTCTACCACTCGATCGTGAGTGACCTTCCAGCCTCAGCTTCCTCCATGCCCTGGGAACCATCCAGGAAGAAGATCATTATGAGTTGAGGATAGGTGGGGCTCCTGGCTCGTGTTACAGTAATTGGGTGCTGATTCTTTTCTATCAAGGAGGTAGGTAATTCAATAGTATTTCTGAGGCCCTGCATGGGATGAAAGAGCCACCACCACATGGGTTTACAAACAAACAGCTGACACCATGCTCAGGACATAGAAAGTCCCCCCTCATCGCGCCCAACCAGGCTGGCCTAGGAGAGTCTCCTCCAAGTTTAGGGTTTTAAAGGGTCCATTCTCCAAAGGGGGAAATCTAACCACACTTTGGAGGGGAGGGAGGTGTGTATTTCCAACCCATGAGAAAGAGAGGCTAGGGGAAGGCCTGAGGGAGGTGGGGATGGGCCCTGACTGAAGAGGAGAAGAGATGACCCCGGGGTGGCAAAGTGGGTACCTGTGGGGCTCGGAAAAGCAGGTGAAGTCTGGCGTTGGTGAGCCAGGAAGAGCAAGTGAAGGAAGAGGTTGGAACAGGAGGAGGTGGGGCGAGGGGTGGCACCCAGGCCGGGCTCCTGAGCACCGTCCTGTGGCAGGAAGCTACTACTGCAGGCATCTTCACCTCCACCCTTCTCAACAGCAGCTTCAGTCTCTGGAAGCCATTCAGCTTCAAGTGACCACCGGGCCAGCCCCCCCCCCACACCTCACCCCCCAACCTTGAGGAGAAAGGTTCTTTGGGATCCAGCTGCTCCCTTCCTGGCCTCCTTTTGGGCACCTGTTATCCCAATCAGGTAAAGAGTGCAAGCTTGGCTCCGTGCCCCACACCTGAACTATTCAGGAAGTGAAGCACTAAGGGTTCAGGGTCCTGATGGGATCATCTGTAAGATTCTTACCTCCAATTCATCATCCAAAGGCTGGAAGTGGAACTGGGCTGTGTGGCTCAATGGGTAGAGCCATCGCTTTGAGAAAACCAAAGCAACCAGGTACAGGACTTGAGTTCAAGGCCCAGGAGCAGCTTCTCCCCCCCCCCTCACACACACACACACACACACACACACACACACACACACACACACACACACAGAAAGAATCTGAATGATTCCCTGACTATGGGACTGGAAAACAATTCGAAAACTGCGGGTGCAGCGGGAGAGATCACAGTGGAGCACACTGCTTTTTTTTTTGGGGGGGGGGGTCTCCCCTTCGCCCCCTCCTGTAGGGCTGGCTCTTTAAGAAAACCCCGCCAGATCAGCAAGTGAGGCAGAGGACTGCGCAGGCGCACACCGTGGGCCAGCTTTCCCCGCCCACCGCCCCGGCAGCCAATCGGAGCCCCGGGTGCGGCGCTGGTGGCCCCGCCCAGGGGCGGGCGGGGCTCGGGGCTGGGCTGGGCGGGGCCCGGGCCTGCCCGCCAGAGTCGGCCTGATGGCCCTGATGGCCCAGCGGTCGGTGGGTTACCTGGAGGACAGACAGCCATCCTACCTCCCCCAGCTGGCCTGAAGCAGAGGCGGGAGTGTAGAAGAGTCTGTGTGTGTGTATGTGCTTAGCAGACCTGCCTCGTGTGAGTGTGTGTGTGAGTGTGTGTGTGTGCTCGTGTGTGAGTGTATGTGGGTCTTGACTGTGGAGATCAGGCTGGTGGGTCTACCCATCCAGCTTACCAGGGTATGTTTGTAAGCATTTATGGTGGGGGTATTTTCCTTCGTCTGTCTGCTAGCGTCAGTGTCTGTCTACACATCCATGTGCACGCCTGCGTGTGTGTGCCTCTGTGTGCACTTCTCTGAAGGTTTGAGTGTGTGTTCGTCTGTCATCTGTATGTTTCTTGTGTATGTATTTTGTATGTGTGTGCCTAGTAGTTATGGGGCTTGAACTCAGGGCCTTGCACTCCTCCTCCTCCTCCTCTTCCTCCTCCTCCTCCTCCTCCTTCTTCGCCAGTCCTAGGGCTTGAACTCAGATGGCACTGTCCCTGAGCTTCTTTTGCTCACAACTAGCGCACACTCTACCACTTAAGCCACAGCACCACTTCTGGCTTTTTCTCTGTATGTGATACTGAGGAATCAAACCCACCGCTTCCATGCTTGCTAGGCAAGCATTCTACCATTAAGTCACATACCCAGCCCTGCTCAAGGCACGAGCTCTACCATTTTTGGCTTTTTCCCAGAACCAGGTGCTGGCGGCTCACACCTGTCGTGCTAGCCACTCAGGAGGCTGAGATGTGAGGATCACAGTTCAAAGCAAGGCCAGGCAGATAAGTCTGTGACACTTTTATCTCCAATAGACAATCGTGGAGCTGTGGGTAAGCTTGAGTAAAAAAAAAGTTTCGAGCACCCAGATCCTGAGTTCAGCCCCAGGACTAACACACACACACACACACACACACAAAATACCTTTGCCAAAGCAATGATAGGAGCGAAGGTCCCCCCCAACTTTTTCCTCTCTCTTCCTGTGCTTCAGGCTTTCATGAGCCGATACCAGGCAGCTGTGTTGGGCCTCGGCCTGCTGTTCTTGCTGCTACTGTATGTGGGTTTGTCAAGGCCCCCTGAACAAACTTCCTGGCTCTGGAGACACCCCAATGTCACCATCCTAGCTGGTGTCACCCGAGGCAACTCTCCCATCTTTTACCGAGAAGTGCTTCCGCTCCACCAGGCACGCAGGTGAGTGCTGACCAAGCAAGGCTCTAGTGAAGGAACCCCCAGGCCAGTTTGGGGGTGTGCATGGGGGTAAATTTGGGGGAGAGTGGTTAAAGCCTAGGAAGAAAGAAAAGAAAAGCCAGGTACTGGTGGCTCACACGTGTCATCCTAGCTACTCAGGCGGCTGAGATCTGAAGGTTGAGGTTCAAAGCCAGCCTGGGGAGGAGACTCTTATCTCTAGTTAACTATCAGAAGACCAAAAATGGTGCTGTGGCTCAAAGTGGTAGAGCACTAGCCTTGAGCTGAAGAGCTCTGGGACAGCTCAGGCCCAAAGTTCAAGCCCCATGACTGACAAAGATTAAGAAAGCAATGAAGAAAGGCAAGGGAGCTTTCGTAGGCCCTAATACCTCCCATTTCCCCTTATCCCTGCAGGGTGGAGGTGGTTCTGCTCCATGGCAAAGCCTTCAGCTCCCACACGTGGGAGCAGCTCGGGACCCTGCAGCTCTTGTCCCAAAGGGGGTACAGGGCCATAGCCCTCGACCTTCCAGGTAAGCACCCGCTCCTGTGGCTAGGGGAACAGGCTGCTGCAGGTGCAAAAGAATCTTCCAGAAGGGGGATCCCTGAGGAGGAGGAAGCCCTGTGGATTGTGGGATGTATCTTGGTGTTTCACAACACAAGATGGTACCATGAAAAAAAAGAATCTGTCTTCTGTGTGTGTGTGTGTGTGTGTGTGTGTGCACGTCGGACCTCAGGGCCTAGGCTTTTGCTTAGCTTTATTGCTTAAGACTGGCACTCTACTACGTGAGCCACACCTCTACTTCTGGCTTTTTCGTAACTGAGCAAAAAAAAAAAAAAAAAAAAAGAAGCTCAGTGGCAATGCCCAGGCCCTGAGTTCAAACCCAAGGACTGGCACATTAAAAAAAAAAAATCAAACACCCCAGAAGTGGAGCTGTGGCTCAAGTGATAGAACACCAGCCTTGAACAAAAAAAAAAAAGTTCAAAGCTGGCACTCTACCACTCGAGCCTGTCTGGGCTAAAGGCTGGCTTTTTCTGTGTATGTGGTACTGAGGAATTGAACCCAGAGCTCTGTGCATGCTAGATAAGTACTTTACCATGGAGTCACATTCCCAGCCCCACCCCCACCCCTTTTTCATATTCTTTTCTAGCACACATTTATTATATTACCAAAAAAAGAAAAAAGTTTCTGAGCCAGGCATGGCATCTCATGCCTGTCATCATAGCTACTCAGGAGGCTGAGATCTGAGGATTCCGGTTCAAAGCCAGCCTGGGCAGGAAAAAGTTCATGAGACTCCCATCTCCAGTTAACCACCAGGAAACCGAAAGTGGTGCTATGGCTCAAGGGGTAGGGCGGTAACCTTGAGCTGAAGAGCTCAGAGACAGCGCCCGGGCCCAGAGTTCAAGTCCTAACTCCTTGCCTGGCACCTGCTTTTCCTCACAGGCTTTGGGAACTCTGCGGCCTCCAGGGAGGCCAGCACGGAGGTGGGGCGGGCTAAGCTGCTGGAGCGAGTGCTGCAGGATCTGGAGGTGCACAACGCAGTGCTGGTGAGCCCCTCTCTGAGCGGCCTCTACGCCCTGCCCTTTCTGATGCAAGGCCACCGCCAACTGCAAGGGTTTGTGCCCATCGCACCCACCTCCACCCAGAACTACACCCAGGAACAATTCTGGGCTGTGAAGGTACTAGAACTTTCACCCTTGTCCGTGGATCCTTTGGGGGTGGGGAATGGGTTCGAGTCTTCCTCAGAGGGATTCATGAGTGGAAGAGCCATGAGCCTAGCTACTCAGGAGGCTGAGATCTGAGGATCAGGATTCAAGGGCAGCCAGGGAAAGAAAGTCCATGAGACTCTTTATCTCCGCTGAGTCACCTAGAACATTGGAAATGGAGCTGTGGCTCAAAGTGGTAGAGCACTAGCCTTGTAAAGCTCAGGGACAGCGCCCAGGTCCTGAGTTCAACACCAGGATCAACAACAAAATAAAAAAAAGAGATGGGGTGTTTGAGAAAGGCTTCCTAAAGGCATAGCTTGGGGTCAATGACCATCAGAACCTTAAAATCATGACCTCTCACCTTGTCCAACAGACCCCAACCCTGATCCTGTATGGAGAGCTGGACCATATCCTGGCCCCAAAGTCCCTGCGGCAGCTCCGCCACCTGCCCAACCACTCCGTGGTGAAGCTGCCCAACGCAGGCCACGCCTGCTACATCCAGAAGCCTCGGGATTTCCACCTCGTCCTCCTTGACTTCCTGGATCATTTGCCTTGAAGGGACACCACCCCGCCCCATCCAGGGAGGTGATCCCTGGAATCTGAGGACAGAGAGCTGAGCTCAAGCTCAGCCAGGATTTGCTCACGCCATTTCTCAGGCCCAATAAAGGAAAGCTTACTTGTCTTGGTTGGAGAGTTGACAGAGCTTGTTTTCCTTGTATGCTTTGGGAAAGATGGGGATGGAAGAGAAATCTAGAACTGAGGCGGTGCTCCAACAGCTGGGGAGTCTAAGAATGTGGTTGAGCTTCTTGATCATCTCCATGCCTCAATTTTCTCATCTGTAAAATGGGCAGGATAGGCTGGGCAATGACGTTTACAGCTGCTTCATGGCCACCCGGGTTGCTGAGCTGCTTGGGTGAGCAGGGCAAGATTACTGCTGGATGCTGGTGACTCACACCTGTCATCCCGGCTACTCAGGAGGCTGAGATCTGAGGATCAGGGTTTGAAGCCAGTCCAGGCAAAGCCCTGGAGAGCCGGGCATCAGTACCTTGCGTCCGTAATCTTAGCTACTCAGGACACTGAGATCTAAGCATCACAGTTCAAAGCCAACTCAGGAATGACAGTCTGTGAAACTCCTATCTCCAATAAAAGCACCAGAAAACCAGAAGTCGCGCTGTGGCTCAAAGTGCTAGAGCCTTGAACTAAAGAGCTCAGGGACAGCGCCTGAGTTCAAGCCCCAAGACTGATTAAACAACAACAACAAAAAATACCAGAAGTTGATCTATGTATGGCTCAAGGGGTAGAGTACTACCAGCCTTGAATGAAAAAGCAAAGCAAGAATATGAGACCTGGAGTTCAAGTTCAGTACTGGAATCAAAATATGAAATAGGACGGAGCCAGCTTGGGGAATGGCAGAGGCTCACAGACTTCAACCCCTGGACCACAAAGGCAGGTCAGGAGTGTGACCCCCTCCTCCTTCCTGGGGTTGAAGTCTCTGATCCATAAATCATCCAGGCCTAAGGAAAGCAAACCAGAAGGGTGATTCAGCAACAATGCTGTCTTAATTCTCAATCCAGTTTCCCCATCCTCACATATGCATGCTTGACAGTGTGTGCGTGTGTGTGTGTGTGTACTAGGAACTTGAATTCAGGGCCTCCTACTCTCTTTATCTCCTATTAATCATCAAAACACTGGAAGGACAGCTCACATGCTCAGAGTTCAAGCCCCAGGATGGTGGGGGAAATCCAAAGCCAGGGCTGCAATTTTTAACCACAGGACACGCCCCCTTTCCCTCTCACCCTATCAGGAAGCTGAAGGGGAAAGGCGGAGTCGTCTGGGGGCGGGACAATCCTGGGCTCAGGGTTCCTGGGGCGTGGCCCGAGGGGAGGCTCCGTGGGCGTGGCCTGCGGAGGCTGTCCGCGAGTGGTCCGCGGGTGGCCGGAGGCGGGGCCTCCGGGGGCGGGGCCAGTCCTGGCCTCGCCCCTTTCGGGGGCGGGATCCCGGGGTCGCGGGGATCCAGTGGCGCGGCCGGGCCCGCGGGGCGGGCGGCGCCGTCGGCGCGGACTCGGCCGCGGGGGACGGGGCGGTCCCCTTCCGTCTCCGCCCGGCGGCGGGGCCACGTGGTGGGGACGATCGCCGCTGATTTGAGCTTTGGACCTCGCTGGACCCGGAGTTCAGGCCACGGTCCGGGGCGGGCGCTCAGAGGCCCGCGCAGGACAGGACCGGGAGACCACGGGTGAGGGGTCTCCGGGGAGGACGGGGCGGGGAGGGGGCGATGGGAAGACTGGGGCGGCGGGGAGGGGCCCGGGGGGCGGGGGGCCTGCGGGAGGCGTTCTTAACGTGAAGGCCAGGCAGTGGGGTGAATATGTTGCAGAAGTCAGCTTGCCCCTCTCTAAAATGGGCAGTTAGCAGTAGGGTCTCCCCCACCCAGGGGGAAGGGAGGGTCTCCCCCCCACCATGGAAGAGGAAGGGAGGGTCTCCCCCCCCATGGAAGGGGAAGGGAGGGTCTTCCCCCCCCCATGGAAGAGGAAGGGAGGGTCTCCCCCCCCATGGAAGGGGAAGGGAGGGTCTCCCCCCCCAGGGGGAAGGGAGGGTCTTCCCCCCCCATGGAAGAGGAAGGGAGGGTCTCCCCCCCCATGGAAGAGGAAGGGAGGGTCTCCCCCCCAGGGGGAAGGGAGGCGCACTCCTGAAATCCTAGCTCTTCTGGAGGCTGAGATCTGAGGGTTGGGGTTGGAAAGAAGCCCAAGCAGGAAAGACTGTGAGACTCTTATCTCCAGTTTATGACTAAAACCAGAACAAAACAAAACTCCTGAAGCAGATCTGTGGCTCAACTTGGTAGACTGCCAACCTTGAGCAAGGAAGGGGGGGAGCAGCTCAGGGACAGTATCTAGGCCCCATGAGTGCTGCACACACACACACACACACACACACACACACACACACACGAGAGCCTTCAAAAGCAGGGGACCCTCCCTCAGTGGGGAAGGCCTGTGTAGCATCTGGGGGGGTCCACTCACTTCCCACCTTCACCCCCCAGCTCATCACCCCCTGCGACATGGCTAGCCAGGGTCCCGAGGGCGAACACCCGTCTGTGACGCTCTTCCGCCAGTATCTGCGCATCTGTACTGTCCAGCCCAAGCCCGACTATGGTGAGAACTTGGGGCTTCAGAGACCCATGTGAGCCCTTGAATCCAGCTGCTCCCTTCCTCTGCTCCCCCCAAAATGGCTCAGCCACTGTCTGTAGCCATTCCGGGATTCAAAAAGACACAGACGGCCCCTTGGTGGGGGGCAGCTGTGATGGGGCAAAGGGTTAGTGAACACCCCCACAGCTAGTTAAAGATCACCTCATCCTTCAGGGTAGGAGTGCTGTGAAGATTCTGGGGTGGCCACAAGGAAACACCCCTTCCACGCACACCTAGCCAGGATCGTACAAAGGCCATAGTCCTTAGGGAATTGAGATTAATGACTGAGAGTGGTGTGTGTGTCCCCAATCTGTGCTGTCAGATCTTTAGCCATCTCTTCATGTCTCCCCAATTTTAGGAAGATAGAAATTATAACTCACTAAGGCACTGGTGGCCCACGCTTGTAATCCTAGCCACTCAGGAGACTGGGCCTACTCTGCAGAACATCAGCCAGGGGAAGAAAAATCCAAGAGACTCCATCTCTAATTAAGTAACAAAAAAATAAAAAGTCAGACTGGAGACATGATTCAGGCAGTCAAGCACCAGCAGCAAGCTTTACTTTCCACAGAGGGGCACTGACGCCCTCAAATAACCTGTTCCTTAGAGACAGCAATGCACATGTCTCTGAGGGAATGTCATCTTGCACTGGGCAGGGGGGGAGGTAGCACCCCATCTCTTTGGGCTGTGGGAGGGATGGGTAGACAGAAGCAGCCCCACCCCCACCCAAAGCCCTCTGTGCCTTCAGGGGCTGCTGTGGCCTTCTTTGAGGACAGAGCCCGCCAGCTGGGACTGAGCTGTCAGAAAGTGGAGGTGAGCCTGGCACCCCGTGTGGAGAAGGGGCTTGTGCTTATCCAACCCTGACCAGCACCCCGACTACTGACTCTGTCTAGGTAGCACCGGGTTATGTGGTCACTGTGCTAACCTGGCCTGGCACCAACCCCGACTTACCTTCCATCTTGCTTAACTCTCACACGGACGTGGTCCCCGTCTTCAAGGTAGGGACAGGGGCTGGGGGGGGGCAGACGTGGAGAGGGGCCAGCTTATAGATCATAGGATGGGTTTTCCAGTCCACCTGCTGGTCCCACCTCTGTCCATGCTTCTGCTCAAGCAGCCAATCAGACCACAGGAAATGCTGGGTGCCGGGGGCTGAGGTAGAGAGGGAGGCGGTGGGTGGTGATTAATTCTTTGGCTTCTCTTGCCACCTCCTACTCATCCTACCCAGACTCTGCAGTCCCCCCACCCCTCTCTTTCCATGCCTCCCCCACAGGAACACTGGAGTCATGACCCCTTCGAAGCCTTCAAGGACTCTAAGGGCTACATCTATGCCAGAGGCTCCCAGGACATGAAGAGTGTCACCATTCAGTGAGTACCCTCCTGCATTCACATGGACTGTAGGGACATGACTGGAAAACCTGAAAGCCAGGTCTTAGGGCTTGAACTCAGGGCCTGGGCACTGTCCCTGAGCTTCTTTTGCTCCAGGCTTCTAACGAACCACTTGAACTACAGTCCTAATCTTCACTTTTTCTTTTGGTGGTTCATTGGAAATAAGATTTTCCTACCACGATGGTCAAATCTGGGCTTCTGAGTAGCTGGGATTACAGGCGTGAGCCACTCTTGACCTCTGCGGAGAAGGTCTATCACATCCATTTGCATAGATGGGGAGACTGAGACCCAGAGAGAGGACAGTAGCAGGGATTTTGCTAGAGCCAGCTTGACCGCATCTGGTGATTCCTTGAGCCCTGGCTTTTGTCCTCTGCAGGTACCTGGAGGCCGTGAGGAGACTGAAGGCCGAGGGCCGCCAGTTCCCTAGAACTATCCATATGACCTTTGTGCCTGGTAAGCAGGGGTGTCTTTGGGAAAAGGGAAGGTTTGCCTGGGGGGAGGGAAGGGGACGGGACGGGGGAAGACATCCCTGATCAGGCATCTCCCCTCCCTGCCCCTTTTACAGACGAGGAGGTCGGAGGTCACAAAGGCATGGAGTTGTTTGTGCGTCGGCCTGAGTTCCAGGCACTGAGAGTGGGCTTTGCCCTAGATGAGGGTAAGCAGGTTGGCAGGCGTCCAAACAGCTGGACCAGGGTGAGGGAGGATGCTGGCGGCAGCTGGATCATTCCACCCCGTAACACACCTCTCTCCATCAGGCCTGGCCAACCCCACCGATGCCTTCACTGTCTTTTACAGTGAGCGGAGCGTGTGGTGTGAGTATAACCGTGGAGGATGGGTTCACTATAAACAGGAGACTAGGCCTGAGATGGCATGGGGGGGCAGAGCCCACCAAAGGCCACACATAGCACACTGAATCCTCTGTAAGCTTTGAACTCAGTGCATTACCTCCCTTTCCTACGTGGACTTGTGTATGTGTGTGTGGGGGGGGTCCTTGGGGCTTGAACTTGGGGCCTGGGCACATTCCCTGAACTTCTCTGTGCTCAAGACTAGCACCGTACCATTTGAGCCAGCCATAGTACCACTTCTACCTTTTTCTGTGTATGTGGTACCGAGGAATTGAACCCCGGGCTTCATGCAAGGCAAGCATTCTACCCCGAAGCCACATTCTCAGCTCTTGGGTGTTACTGTTAAACTATGTGCTTCTTGCTTTTTGTCTTTTTAATACTGGAAATTGAACCTAGGACTTTGTACTTGCTATAGGTACATCCCAGCCCTGTGGGGTTTTTTTTTGTTTGTTTGTTTGTTTTTTAACACCAATATTGGGGTTTGAGCTCAGTACCTTGGTTTTCTTAGCGTTTTCCCTCAAGGCTAGGGCTCTACTACTTGAACCCATAGCTCCGCCACTGGCTTTGAACTTGACCCTCAGATTTCAGCCTCCTGAGTTGCTAGGATGCCACTGGCACCGGGGCTCCTACTGGGATTTCTTCCAGAGCTTAGAATAAAGGGGGGTTGTGGGTGTCCCACTTCCAGTCATTCTCTTCTTCTGAGATCACCCCAACCCTCCCCCCAACCAGGGGTGCGAATCACCAGCACAGGGAAGCCTGGCCACGCATCGTTATTCATGGAGGACACAGCAGCAGAGAAACTGGTGGGTGAGAGCATCTGGGGGCATCCCTGAGGAGCAGGGGATGCTGGGAGGCCCTGCTCTGGACCACTTCACATCCTGTTCTCACATCCCTCTAGCACAAGGTTGTGAGTTCTATCCTGGCATTCCGGGAGAAGGAAAAGCAGAGGTAGGAAAGTCTGGGAAAGGGGCTAGGATGTGGGAGGGTGGGGGGCTTGTGGCCTACCAAAGGGAAGATGAAACCCCCTTTTATCTGCTGCTCCCTGCTGCAGGCTACAGTCAAACCCTCTCCTGAAAGCTGGGGCCGTGACGTGTGTGAACCTGACTAAGCTGGAGGGGGGCGTGGCCTATAACGTGGTACCTGCCACCCTGAGTGCCTGCTTCGACATCCGTGTGGCACCGGATGTAGATCTCCAGGTGTCACTCCTCGTGGGGGTTTGGGGGGGGGGGGAGGCTGGGATAGTCTGGGGCCACTTCCAGTTTTCTGGTGGTCTCAGGGACTTTCATGCCCCGGCTGGGCTTTGAACCATGATCCTCAGATCTCAGCCTCCCGAATAGCTGGGGTAACACATGGGAACCACTGGAGCCTGGCTGACTCATCTCTTTGCTCTTAGGCTTTTGAGAAGCAGCTACAGCGCTGGTGCCAGGAGGCTGGCGAGGGGGTCACTTACGAGTTTGCCCAGGTATGGACTCACCAGCTTACCAGACCAGGGGTGGTGCCAGGCATGCCCACATACACCCAGGTTTTCTTTTTGTCTTTCTTTCCTTTCCTTTTTTTCCTTTTTCTTTGGCCAGTCCTGGGCTTGAGCTCAGGGCCTAAGCACTGTCCTTGGACTTTCTCAAGGCCAGAGTTCTACCACTTGAGCCACAGCACCACTTCTGGCTTGTTCTATGTATATGGTACTGAGGAATAAACCCAGGTCTTCGTGCATGCTAGGCAAGCACTCTGCCATTAGGCCACACTCCAAGTTTTTCTTTAGTCTTGACAGACATTGAATGCAGCCAATCAATGGCCACTAGCTGTAAAGTCCAAGAGGGTGCTGGGGAATGTGGTTAAGGAGTAAAATCAGACTCAGGACTTACCTGCATGGACTGCAGAGAATGAAATGGAGAAACAGATTTCATATTTCATATTGAGATACTTTTTTTATATTTAAACAAATTTTGTTATGAGGGTGATGTACAGAGGGCTTATACTTACGTAAGTCAGGTAAAGAGTATATTTCTTTTTGGACACAGTGGGTTTTGAATTTTGAGACGGGGTCTTCCTGTATAGTCCAGGCTGGCTTCTCAATCCGCCTGCTTTAGTGTCCTGAGGGCTGAAGGTACAAGAGGGAACCACCAGACCCGGCTATATTACTTTAGATATGAGTTATGCACACAGAAAACAATGGGTGTTTGTAATATGAGAACATGTAACCAGGTAATCTCACTACTAATCTCAGAGGCCTGAGGATCCATGTTAAGAAAGGGTCCACCAGGACCAGGAGGGAAGTAGATAGGAACGATGGGAGAAGCCCCTGACCTAGGGGGTGGGGAATGGGTCCGTAGCCGCCCTGGCTACCTGGATGTCTGATAGCTGGGCGGGTGGGGGGGGGGGTATATGGGGTGTTATGAGAAATACAGGACAAGATAACCTCGTGTGTCCTGAACCTGCCATTCTTCGCTGCCTCCAGAAGTGGACAGAGCCCCGAATAACACCCACGGATGACGCAGACCCCTGGTGGGCAGCCTTCAGTGGGGTCTTCAAGGACATGTGAGCACTGACCAGCCTGTAACCCAGCTCCTGCTTTTTTTCTCAGCCAGCCAACCCCCCCGCCCCTTTGCTGTCTCCCCTCATTGACTCTGTGCCTCCTCCTTGCTGCAGGAACCTCAGTCTGGAGCCTGAAATCTTCCCTGCTGCCACTGACAGCCGCTATATCCGGGTGGTGAGCTGTGGACGGGGTTTTTCTGAGATTTCCCTTTTTTGGTTTGTGTTGGTTCTGAGGCTTGAACTTGGAACCTGAGAGCTGTCGCTGGACTTATTTTTTGCTCTTGCTCAAGGTTGTTGCTTTTTGCTGGTTAATTGGACATAAGCATCACTTGAGCAGGACACTGAGGGCTCAAACCTGTCATCCTATCATCCTAGCTACTCAGGATGATTTTAGCTCTGAGGATTTTGGTTTGAAGCCAGTCACGGCAGGAAAGTCCATGAAACTACCTCTAATGAAAAAACTGGTAACGGCACTGTGGTTCACGTAATGAGTACTAGCAAAAACTCTTGAATTGGGTCCACAAGTATGGCCTAGTGGTAGAGTTCCTGCCTATCGTGCATGAAGCCCTGGTTTGATTCCTCAGTAGCACGTACAAAGAAAAAGCCGGAAGTGGTGCTGTGGCTTCAATTTTGGGCAAAAGTACTCAGTGCTCAGGCCCCGAGTTCAAGCCCTAGGACTGGCCGAAAACAAAAACAAAAAAAACTTAGCACCTTGGATTTGTCTACGCAGGCTGGCTTTGAACTGCAGTCCTCAGATCTCAGCCTCCTGAGTGGTGAGGATGACAGGCCTGGAGCCAGCGCTGCCCAGCTTGATGGAGACTTTTCTCCCTCGCAGATGGGGATCCCGGCGTTGGGCTTCTCGCCCATGAACCACACCCCTGTGCTGCTGCATGATCACGACGAGCGCCTGCACGAAGCCGTGTTCCTCCGCGGGATAGACATCTACACACGCCTCCTGCCTGCCCTGGCCAGCGTGCCCCAGGACAGCTAAGGCCCAGGCTCCCGCCCCAGCCCAGGAGGGCTGAAGTCTCCTCTTCCTTCTACTCACTAATAAAGCCTGCGAGGTTAGGGGTGCTTCATTGTTCCATTAAATACGGACACTGAGCGCTGTGCTTAAGTGGTAGGGTACCTTGCATTCTAGAAGCTCAAGGCCCTGTGTTCAACAACAGCAGATACTAAGTGAAGCACCTCAGGGAAGCTGGCAGGTCAAGAGTACTCAAGGGCAGACCCAGAAGGCCCCCAGTGAGATGTGATCAGTTTTGCCAAAGCCCACGGGCTGACACTGAGAGCAGAGGCCCAAGAATTCAGCTGTGGTCGGGCCATCCCTGCTAGGGCCCCAGCTTGATGGGCTAAAGTGTTACTACAACCATTCTGATCACCATTTTGCCAGCAAGTGGCTCCCCACGCATTTGAAACAAACGAGGGAGGCATGCAGTGAGGGCTGAGTGTTGGCAGCTACTCAGGAAGCTGAGATCTGAAGATTGCAATCAAAGGCAACAAGAGCAGAAAAGGCTGCAAATAACCACCAAAACCCCCAGAAATGGCACTATGGCTAGAGTCCTCAACCAAAGGAGATCAGGGGGGCTGGAAAGGTGGCTTAGTGGTAGAGTGCTTGCCCAGCATGCATGAAGCCCTGGGCTCGATTCCTCAGTACCACATCCACAGAAAAGGTGGGAAGTAGTGCTGTGGCTTCAGTGGTAGATCCTTGAGCAGAGACCTCCAGGGACAGTGCCCAGGACCTAAGTTCAAGCCCCACAATAAAAGTTTAAGTGGTCAAGGAGCCACTGAGACACTGTTTAACTGAAATTACCAGGATCCTCAGACCTCAGCCTCCTGAGTAGCCAGGACAACAGACAATACATTCTGGATGGCTGTTGGCTACCTGTCTAGCTTGGTACATCAGCCCTTCCTCACACCTGTGTGGTCCCGGGGGACAACACAACCAGAGGAACTTTATTGTGAAAAGTCCACATGTGGCTGTGGACCTACAGGTTGTCCTCACGGTCACCAGTGACACAGACTGCGTATCAACACCCCACCCAAGGACACTCGGGCTCCTCCCTCCCTCACCAGCTCCCATGAAGCAGCCTCAACCTCGTCCCTTACTGCTCCAGAGCCCCACTGCCAAGGCGCCAATGCAATCTCACCACTCACCCAGGCACAGCATGACAAGACACAGCCTACCAGATCCCGTCTCAGGTTTATTGGTAGAAATGACACCGGCCACTGGCCCCCTGAAGACGGTGGCCAGGGAGCCACAGCAGTCCTTTCCTCACCAGCAGACGGAGGGTTTCATTGTGAGGCCTTCGCAGGGCCCTTGGCACCCTTAGGTGCTGTGGCCTGGGCACCCTTAGGTGCTGTGGCCTGGGCACCCTTAGGTGCTGTGGCCTGGGCACCCTTAGAAGCTGGGGCCTGGGCACCCTTAGGAGATGCGGCCTGAGCACCCTTAGAAGCTGGGGCCTGGGCACCCTTAGGAGATGCGGCCTGGGCCTGGGCTGGAGTGGCAGCTGGAGCCTGGGCCTTGGCTTGTGCCTTGGCCTGCGCCTTGGCCTGCACCTTGGCCTTGGCCTTGGCCTTGGCCTTAGCCTTAGCCAGGGCCTGGGCCCTGGCCTTGGGCCCGGTGAGCCTGCTGCCCTTGGCGATGTAGGACCGGATGCGCTTGCCCAGCTTGGGGTGGGCGATGTAGGCGAGTCGCTGGAGCTTGCGTGTGGCCTGCTCGGGGAGCTTGCGTTTGTTGCTCACTACTTTGGGCTTCACCAGGGTCTTGACGGCCTCGGCCCTCGCGCTCAGGGCCTTTGCGTTGTTGGCCTGCATCTTTTTAAAGCCCTTCTTGTTGTGCTTCTTAGCAAAACGCATGTTCCTCAGGAACTTGGGGTCCACCTGAAGAGCAGAAAGGGCTTGTAAGTCATCGCTGGGTAGAGCTGGGAGCATGGCTCACGCCTGTAATCCTAACTACTCAGGAGGCTGAAATCCGAGGATCTCGGTCTGAGGCCAGCTCAGACAGAAAAGTGCCCCCTCCCCGTTTTTTTTTTTTTTTTACTTATCTCCAAGGAACCACACACACACACAAAACCCCAAAACCCATCCTGAAAGTGGCACTATGGTTCAAGTGATCAAAGCACCCAGGCCCTGAGTTCAAACCCCACAACTAACTAAATAAACAAAGCCACGGGCCGGGAGTTTGGCCTAGTGGTTAAAGTGCTTGCCTATCATGCATGAAGACCCGGGTTCGATTCCTCGGTACCACATACATAGATAAAAGCCAGAAGTGGTGCTGAGGCTCAAGTGGTAGAGCTCTAGCCTTGAGAAAGTCCAAGGACAGTGCTCAGGCCCTGAGCTCAAGCCCAGGACTGGCAAAAAAAATAAAAATAAAAATAAAAAAAATAAAAAATAAATAAACAAAGACAGGAGACTCTAATCTTCAATGAAACAACAAAAAAGCCAGAAGTGGGGCTATGGCTCAAATGGAAGAGCACTGGTCTGAAGCGGAAAGAACAGAGTGCAAAGCTGAGTTCAAGCCCTAGGACCAGCTCCGTCAACCTTACATACAGAATAGCCAACCCTTGGAAACAATTTCCAGAGACACATCAGCACACCCTCTAATAAGCTAACACTCCACTTGGCTACAGACTACTTTCAGATCCCAGGAAAGCTGACCATCAAATTCAAGTGTAGATGAAATGGACAAGTAAAGGTCTTGGGCTCTAGGTGCCGGTGGCTCACACCTGTAATCCCAGCTACTCAGGGGAGAGCGAGATCTGAGGATTGTGGTTTGAAGACAGCCCAAGCAGGAAAAGTCTGTGAGACTCTTACACCATAAAGAACTGCCAAAAGGCTACAGGTGGAAGGGTATCCCAAGTGGTAAGATCGCTGGCATTGTGCAAAAACAGGTAAAGGAGGGGGCAGGAGCATGGCCTAGTGGTAGAGTGCTCGCCTAGCATGCATGAAATCCTGGGTTTGATTCCTCGATACCTCCCCCACACAGAAAAAAGCTGGAAGTGGTACTGTGGTTCAAGTGGTACAGTGCTAGCCTTGAGAAACCTCAAGGACAGTGCCCAGGCCTGAGTTCACAAACCCCAGGACTAGCAACACTGAAAATCCATAAAAGCCAAGGAAAACTTTGCTAGAAGTTTGGCAGCATGAGAAAGAAAACCAGAGGCTTTGAAGGATAAGGTTAAAGTCATGAGCATTCAGGCAGAGTCTGAACCTGAAGGGGCAAAAATGACACAGGAAGATTCTGGACAGGAAGAAGTGAAGTGGATCAAGATGCATTACAATCATAATGGGACTTGCTGAACTGAATGAGACTCCTACCTCCAATGAACTACTCAGAAAAAGCCAGCAGTGTGTTGGCTCAAATGGTGGAATACCAGCCTTGAGCAAAAAAAAAAAAAAAAAAAAAAAAAGCTCACAGCAGTCCCCCAGCCCGAATTCAAGCCCCAGGATTGTGACAAATAAATAAATAAATAAAATAGGGCACTGGGGTTTTTATGGTTCCACCAACACACTTACCCCCTTCAGAGACTCATATCTTTGTGATCTGGGTTTCTTGATGCCATTTCTGTGCCATTTCCGGGCTATGGAAAGGGAAAAGGAACGAATTAATTAAATTAACTAAGGGAACTAATTAAAACTACTTCCTAATACACACTCAGGCAAATAACCCAAACACCGAATGCAAAACACTGCCAGTTTCTCAATTAGGTCCCTGCCACCCCAAACTACAGCTTCAAGAAGATGGTCAAGCTGGAGTGCCCTCGGGAGGCTGAGAGAGCTGAGGATCAGGGGTTCGAAGCCAGCTGTGGCTTCAGGAACTGAGTCCAAGCCCCAGGGCTGGCACCAAAAAAAGAGCAATAGAGAGGAGAAAATACGCTCACCATACTTTACCCCCCCCCCACACACACACACTCAATCTTCACCAGGGAATGGGGTGCAAGCTGAGGCCTAAATAGAAAAACACTTACACTGGTTGTGCGTAGTGTGGTTCTTGGACTTGGCCATGTCGGAAGCTGCAAGACAAGAGGTGGGACGAGGGGTCAGGGGAGCCGGCCAGCTGGCCAGGCCAGAGACCAGAAGCCAGACTTCAGACCTGCGTGCGTTCCCCACCACCGGCCTTGCCTGTCGGGTAAGGACTGATTCCCACCCCCCAGCCCCGCGTCCCCGCCACGTCTGGGCTCCGCAGCCCCCTAACTCCCCACAGCCCCACAGCCGGCTCCTCCGTGCTCCCCATGGCCGGTGTCCCACGCCCCGTGTCCCGCCACAGCCCACGGGAGGCGGATGGCAGCGGATACCACGCGACCAGAAACTCACCGCCAACCCTCAGGAGCCGCTGCGCCTGGAACCGGAAGGGGAAGAGAAAGGGGGCAGTGCAGCACGGGAAATACGGTCGACGACACCGGAAGGTACTACTGGGAAAAGCTTCCCCCCGCGCCGTCAAGAAAGGTTCCCAGACTTCAAAGGACGGCCGCTAGGTGGAGGGGCGGGGCTTTGAGTCCTGGCCCCGCCCCTCGCTTGCTTGCTGGCTTGCTGGCTTGCTGGCTTGCTGGCTTGCTTGCTTTGCTTTCTTTCTTGCTTTTTTTATTTTAATGTATTTATTTCTATTTTTTCCCTAGTATTGGGGCTTGAACTCAGGGCCTGGGCTCTGTCCCTGAGCGTTCTTTGCTCAAGGCAAAGGCTATCCCAGCTTGAGCCACAGTTCCACTTTTGGTTTGTTTGATAGTTAATTGGAGATAACAGTCTCATGGACTTTCCTATCTAGGCTGGCTTTGAACCACGATCCTCAGATTTCAGACTCTTGAATACCTAGGATTACAGACAGCACCAGGCTTCTGGGTTTGTTTGTTTATTGATTGTGGGGCTTGAACTCAGGGCCTAGGCACTGTCCCTGAGCTCATTTTGCTCAAGGCCCTGAGTTCAAGCCCCAGGACTGGGGCTTGAAACATGGCTTTACTTCCAATTTTCTGGTGGTTCATTGGAGATGAGAGTCTCATGGGGTTTAGGAATGTGGCTTAGTAGTAGAGCGCTTGTCTAGCATGCATGAAGCTCTGGGTTAAATTCCCATGGACCACATACACTGAAAAAGCCAGAAGTATCACTGTGGCTCAAGTGGTAGAGTGGTAGCCATGAGCAAAAGAAGCTCAGGGACAGTGAGCTCAAGTCCCAGGACTGACATTTATTTTAAATAAAAAGAAAAAAAAAAAGTTTCATGGATGGTTTTCTCTCACCCCTTTCACATCCACCTCCCTTCTTCTGTTTTCTATTTCTCCCCTTCTGGACTGTGTGTCATTAAATCAAGATCACTGCAGCCAGGCAATAGTGGAGTAAGGCTGTAATTCTAGCTACTCAGGAGACCAAGATCTGAGACACTGTTATGTACAGTTACCCAGCAAAAAGCCAGATGTGGAGCTGTGGCTCAAGTGGTGGAACAAAAAGTTCAAGTGGAGGGAAGGAGGAGGGAGGGAGAGAAAAGAAAGGAAAATGAATTCCGAGAGTTCAAGCAGTACATACATAACTGAGTTTGGGGTTGCCACAGGGACTGGGGGCGGGAACATATAAATTCTTTTTGGGGGGCGGGGGCAGGGGACAGGTACTGGAGTTGAGCCCAGGGTCTTATAGGTCCTAGGGAAGCATTGTACCATTAAGCTATATCACCAACACCTTTCTCCCTTCTCCCTTCTAGACAGGGTCTCACTAAGTTGCCCAGGTTGGCCTTGAACCCGCAATCCTCCTGTCTCAGCCCTCCTTCCATAACTGGAATTGCAGATGGGCACCGCGGCAGTCACTTTTTAGCTGGGAAAGGACAACTCTCAAACTCCTTTCCGAGAGCCTGGGGTCCAAAGCTTCTGGGAGAAGGAAACGTGTGTTCAGGGAAGTGTGGGATGCTGAAACAGGGCCAGGCCTCAAGGTCTATCCATCCCAGCAGAGATCGAAGGAAAGCTCGGTCAGAGCACCAATCCATCCCCAGGTACCTGAAATTTCCCCCGGGAGAGGGACTGCAGTGGCTGAAGCCGGGAGGATCTGCTCTGTCCACCAGGGGGCAGCATGGGACCACAGAGAGAGTCCATACCTACAAGAGGACCACAATGTCACTCTTTCCCCCTCCCCTGTCTCTACTAGATTCACCCCATGGGCTCTCCATGATAGGTCAGATTAGCCGGGCGGCCAAAGCTCCTAGGTGGTGCTGTGGTGAGATTGTCTTCCTCCAGGGCTGGGAAGGTGGCTTCGTGGTTGAATGCTTGCCTGGTATGCATGAAGCCCTGAATTTGATTCCTCAGTGCCACATACACACAAAAAGCCAGAAGTGGTGCTGTGGCTCAAGTGGTAGAGTGCTAGCTTTGAGCAAAAGGAGTTCAGGGACAGGGTCCAGGCCCTGAGTTCAAGCCCCAGGACACACACACACACACACACACACACACACACACACACACACACAATAAATCTAACCCTAGTTACTCAGGAGGCTGAGATCTGGGGAGAGAGGTTCAAAGCCAGCTGAGGCAGGAAAGTCAGTGGGCGTCTTACCCATAGTGAACCACCAGAAAGCTGGAAGTGGTGCTGTGACTCAAAGTGGTAGAGCACTCGCTTTGAGCAAAAGAGTTCAGAGACAACACCCAGGCCCCGAGTTCAAGCCCCACGATGGACAACAGTAAAAGTTTGTGGGGGCCCCCTGGCTCACTAGGGGACTACCCATTATGCCAGCTAGCGGGGGATTCAAGGGAGCAGCTTCAGCATCAAACACCGTTGGAGTTTTTGAATTCTGATTGCCAAAGGGTGGGATCTATAGCTTATGCCTATCCTAGCTACTCAGGACCTGAGATCTGAGCATCAGGGTTTGAAGCTAGCCAGGGAGAAAATTCACCACCACCACCAAAAACAACCACAAAAAAACCCAAAACCAACAGCCAGAAGTGGAGGTGTGGCTCAATTGGCTATTGCACCCACCTCGAGTGGAGAAAAAAGAAAAGAAGCTAAGCAACAATACAAAGCCCTGAGTTCAAGTCCCAGTAGCTGGTGTCAAAACCTTATTCAGCTCCCATGGTCTCATTGGACGCAGAGAGCGGAGCAGCCACCAGCCCCCCCATGTCACATCAACCAGGCCCATTTACACGCAAGTCCCTGGCTGACCTGAAGCACTGGGGCTGGCAAGTATGCTGGGAGCTGGTAGGAAGGGTGGGAGAGGGAGGGGAACAGAGTAGATGAACAAGAAAGAGTCTACCCCCCCATATCCCCAGCAGCTCCCCACTCCCACCCCCAGCCACAAAACAAAGCTGAGGGGGGGAGATGCTTCAAAAAAAATTAACAAAGAGCATCTGAGCAGGAAGAGTGAAGCAGAGGGTTGAGAGGGGCACCCCCGTTCCTTTCCCCTCCTAGCAGCCTCCTCTGGCCCCAGCACGCTGTTACCATGGCAACCTCAGTCCCCCTTCCAGCTCCCCCCTCCCTTCATGTTCTCTTTTAACCCTTTACTGCCTGGCTGCCCCTTGAGCTTGCACCCTTTCCAGCCTGCTTTTTTTGGGGGGGGAGAGGAGAGCGGGGTAAGAGAGAGAGAGAAAGAAAGAGGGGGGGGGAGCTGTGCTTGGCTGAGTCCCAGGACCTCCCCCTTTCTGGAGATCAGAGGAAAGGGAAGACAGGGCAGGATGGGTGACCTTTGAAAGAATTCCTCTGAATGAATAAAGGAATCCTTACCTTCCAATCCCCAAGTTTCCTAGGAGACAGGCTGTGACCCCCTCCGCAATCCCCAGGAGAGCCATGGGACAAGAACTTGAAAGTCATCTTGTTTCTCCTTGCCTTCCCCGAGTGAATAAGAAGGGAAACTGAGGCCTGGGGAAGAAAGGTCAAGATCAAGGGCATCTAGGCAGGAGAAGGTTGTTAACAGGAATGGCTGGGCTGGCAATGAGCTGTAGGGGGGGCTGTGGCTCCTGAAGTTGGGGGAAGATGGCCAGGATTCCCTTCTGGGTCCTGGGGGAGCTCTCACCCTGTCCTTTTTGTTTGTGTGTTTTGCCAGTCCTGGGACTTGAACTCAGGGCCTGGGCGTTGTCCTTGAGCTTTGGTGCTCAAAGTTAGTGCTCTACCCCTTGAACCACAGCGCTACTTCTGGTTTTCTGGTGGTTTATTGGAGAGAAGAGTCTCACAGACTTTCCTGCCCGGGCCGGCTTTGAACCTTGATCCTCAGATCTCAGCCTCCTGAGTAGTGAGGATGACAGGCGTGAGCCACCGGCACCTGCCTCTGGTTCATTCTTGGGCCGTCCTGCCGCTTGCCCACCATCCCTGCTCACCCAGGACCAGCTACAAATTTGGCAGAAGTCCAGGAAAGCAGAAATGAGGGTGTGCCATGCCAGCTTCCTCTCTGACTTCCTCTCCCCACCTTTAAGGTGTCCAGCTTAGAGACACGAGGCTGGGTGGTCACTCAAGAGGGCGGCCCAGCCGCTGGAACTACAGCAGGCTCCCACGAGGCTGGGAATCTGAGGATCCCTCTTTCCCCTCTGCTCACATCAGCATCCCAGGCTCAACCAACCAGCCAGAGAGAGGCTCCCCTTCTCCTCCCACTCTCCCGGTCTCAATGTCCACTGCCAGCCTGGCACGGGGCCCTGGGTGCCTGCCGCTGGTTTGAATCAATCGCTTTCCACCAGCAGCTCCTGGAGGCGCGGGGGTGGCTTCCCCTTCCCTGAATCTCCTGGAAGGATGGAGCTGGGCTAAAAATAACTTGAATTACTGCCCCAGAGCCGGGAAGAGGCCTGGGGGGGGGGGGCGCGCGGGGGTGGCACCCTAAGGAAAGTGGCATCAGCCAGAAGAGGGGGATTCCTGGGAAGACATGGAGACTGTGGGGAGCAGGTGGAGAGGGGGAAGGGGTGTCGTGAGGGGAAGGGAGTTAGGTTCTTTCTTCTCCGTTGATTGTTTTTTTTGATTTCCAGGGCATTGGAGGTGGTGGGGGCACAGAATAGCCCCCCCCCATCTCTGCTCTTCCATCACTAAAGGGGCACCCACAGAGAGGAATAACAGAAGGGAACCCCAGCTTTCTTTGTGTCCTCACTCCACCCCAAGGCTCTTGGAACTAAAGCAGATGAGGCATTTCTTTTTCTTTTTTCTTTTTTTCGGTCCTGGGGTTTGAACTCAAGGCCTGGGCACTGTCCCTGAGCTTTTTTTTTTTTGGGGGGGGGTGCTCAAGGCTAGGACTCTACTACTTGAATTACAGCACCACTACTGGCCTTTTCTTTTCGTACTAAGGAATTTGAACCCAGGGTTTCCGCATGCTAAGCAAGCACTCTGCTACCAAGCCACCTTCCCAGCCCCTCTAAAACGTCCCTGCCTTTCTAGCTTCAGGTCAGTGCTTTCGCTGACCTGGATCTCAGGTCCTCTGGCCCAGGAGCTTGGAGAGTGTGGAGGCTGCTCCCACCAAGCTCAGCTCGTGTTACAATCTTTCAGGAACAGCCTGGCCCTTGACGTAGCTATGAACAAAGAGCCAAGGAGGTAATTGGCCTTGCCGTCCCCACCTCCTCCGAGATGGGACGTGTGAATGCTCACAGCCCGAGCATCCCAGCCAAGAGTGTGGCTCAGGAGAGTTTCTGGGCAGCTGGCCCCAAGCTTTGGGGTGGGGAGCAGAGGGCAGGATCGTTGTGAACAAGGAACCGGGGGGTTCAAGGTAGAATTTCAGAGCCGAGCTGGGCATTCGTGACTCACGCCTGTCATCCTAGCTACTCAGGAGACTGAGATCTGAAGATGGTGGTTCAAAGTCAGTCTGAACAGGCAAGTCCAGGGGACACCCCAAAGTCAAAAGTGGTGCTGTGGCTCAAGTTTCAAACTCTACAACCACCACCAACAAAAAATCAGAGACATTGCCCAGGCCTTGTGTTCAATTCTCAGTCCATCCATCCATCCGTCCATCCATCCATCCATCCATCCATCCTTCCTCCCTCTGGTCCACTGGATGTGCATTTGCCGGGCCGGGTATCTCTCTCTGTGTGTTCACATTTCAAGAGGGTGACGCAGAACGAGGTCCAAGCCTGCCTTGGAGAGGAGGGGCGTGAGCGTGGGGTCAGTTGAGTAAGGACAGAGAGCTGGTGGGGTTGGTCCCCCGCAAATTTTGGGAGTGCAGTGTGCTTCACTGAGTAACACTGCCGCAGCACAGCTGATGATCTGGGTCTGCGGACAGGGTATACGCATGCGTGTTTACACGCGTGCACATGTGTCACAGGACTCTGCCACATGGCAAGTTTAGGTGTCAGACAGGAAATACCTGGGACCTGAACAATTAGGCAGCACAGGCCAATTGCCCCAGAGATTATCAGCCAGCTCAGACCAGTAAGAAGGGGACAGAGGAATGGCTGTGCTTTTTTGAGGCTCCTCCCAAGCTTCTCAGATTCCAACGTCTAGCAGATATGAGGATTTTTTTTTTTTTGCCAGTCCTGGGGCTTGAACTCAGGGCCTGAGCACTGTCCTTGGTTTTTCCTCAAGACTAGAGTTCTACCACTTGAGCCACAGCACCGCTTCTGTTTTTGTTTTTGTTTTTTCTATGTATGTGGTGCCGAGGAATCGAACCCGGGTCTTCGTACATGCTAGGCAAGCACTCTACCACTAGGCCAAACTCCTGGCCACCTGCTAAGTGACCACTCTACCACTAAACCACATTCCAGCTTTTTTTTTTTTTCTGGTTTCTTATCAGCTACAAAGCAGCCTGTAGGGGAAGAAATTGCTCCGTGAGTGTGTGTGTGTGTGTGTGTGTGTGTGTGTGTGTGTGTATGTGTGTGTGTGTGTGTGCCTAAAAAGAATGACAGAGTTGGGGGGAGGAACCACAGAGGCTCTACCCCAAGCCTCTGTCTTTGCAGTGCTGAGGTGGAGGGTGGGGGAGAGATGACAGAGGCTGGTCCTCTAATCAAATCCAGGTCATTCCCACACTGCGAGGCAACCGCTCAGTAATTAGGGGACAGCAGGATGTGGGCAGGCCAGTGGCAGTAGGCCTAATTGTCTGAGTTTTTCAGGTAATTAACGGGCGGCTGTCTGGCCTGCCCTGCGCAGCTCAGCCCTCGCCACCCCATCTCCTCGGCCGCCCTGGCCGCCTAATGAGGCCAATTACTGAATGGTGCCTGTGCCCTCGTTAGACACCTGGAAAGGTCATGGGAGACTGGCAC
Organism: Megascapheus bottae; assembly: GCF_031878675.1. Taxonomy (NCBI): domain Eukaryota; kingdom Metazoa; phylum Chordata; class Mammalia; order Rodentia; family Geomyidae; genus Megascapheus; species Megascapheus bottae. The sequence goes on along the minus strand of NC_143540.1, from coordinate 6,493,981 downwards.
CAGGAGGCAGGCTTAGCCAGCCATGATGGGAGTTGGGGCTCTGACGGTTGGGGTACAGAATGTGGGGGTACCAGTCTTTGCTGCTGCTCACTTGAGACATAGGCTAGCTAAAGGCTGTGTGTGTGTGTGTGTGTGTGTGTGTGTGTGTGTGTGTGTGTGTGTTGGTACTGGGACTTGAACTCAGGGCCTGAAGGCTGTCCCTTACCTTTTTCTTTCTTTTTTTGCCAGTCGTGGGCTTGAACTCCGAGCTTACGTGCTGCCTGTCAAGGCTGGCACTCGACCATCCGAGCCGCAGCTTTGTTCTGACATTTTGCTCAGTTAAATCGGAATGAGAGAGTCTCGCAAACTTTCCTGCTGGGCTGACCTGGAACTCGGATCCTCTCAGATCTCAGCCTCCTGAGTCGCTAGGTCAGGCAGGAGCCACCCCGCACGGCTTTCCCTGCTTCTTTGCCATACTCAAAGCCTGGCATGGACAGACATCCAAAGCCAAGGTCACGGCCTCGGCAGAGAGGCTGGGCATACAAGGCATGCAAGAATGAGAGGTCAAGGCTGCACGGGAAAGCCTTTATCACAGGCCCCTCTGTTCTAATCTCCCACAGGGCAGGGGCACAAACCAGCCCCAGGAACCAACCCACCAGAGCCTGAACTTCTCCCTCTCCCGAGAGGACCATAGCAAGAAACAACCAGACGGGGCAGGGCAGGGAGGACAGAGATGGAGAGAGCTCCTGGAGGTCAGGAATGATGGAGTTTAGCATTAGCTAAGGAAAGTCAGGACAACGGGGCCGGCCCACCCAGGATGGAAGTGAGCGTGGCTGTGAAAAACCTTGTCACTTCCTCCACTGAGCTATTAATACCGGCCAGGACCCACGCACCCTTCCTGGGAAGACGCCGAGTTCTCAGGGAGTGGGGTGGGGTGGGGTGGGGGCTAAAAACAGGTCTGGGATGGGGGTGGCTAGCCTTCCTCCCTCTTTTCTTGTTGGAGTTGCTGGGGCCCAAAGCCAGGCTGGCCTGGAAGTGGTGGGGGGGGGGGTGGTGAAAGGGGCAAAGTGGAGATACAGAGGACAGCAGAGACCTGGAGGCTGGCATCTGAGGGTGGCATCTAGCAGGCACCATGCCATCTTGCAGAGGGATTTAAGGTCCCCCCGTGCCCCCCCCCACATGCCAGGAAAGCTTTCTATCCCCATCCCAGTACTCTCTTCCCCTCAGACCTGGGTGGGTCCCCAGGTTGCAGCAGGAAGAAAGAATCGGAGGTGGAGTCTGAGTTAGATGGATGGACCCCCCCCCCCCCCGCCCGTGAAGTGATTCTGTTACCAGCTGGGCACCAATGGCTCACGCCTGTCATCCTAGTGATTCAAGAGGCTGAGATCTGAGGATCACAGTTCAAAGCCAGCCTGCGCAGGAAAGTCTGTGAGACTCTGATCTCCAATTAACTACCAGAAGTGGAGCTGTGGCTCCATTGGTACGGCATTAGCTGTAAGTCAGTAATCATAATCATAATCATAATAGGCCCTGAGTTCAAGCCCTAGGACTGGGGGGGGGGGCAGGGAAGCCCTGATCACCACATGCTGTGGGCTTATTAGACCTACTGAGCCACCAGAAACCCAGGCCTTTGATTGGTCTCCTGCCCTGGCTGAGGCCCCGCCCCAGAAGCAGAGCCACCATTCCTGTGGCTGGTGGGCATGTCTCTGTGTCGGACTCAGGGCCATACCTAGCCACCTGCCCCTTGCTGCTTCCCCTTCTTTCACAGGACAGATGCCCCATGGTCCAGACACAGACCCCCCCCCCAGAAGAGTGTTGACCTGGCCAGGAGATTCCAGACGACAAAGTGATGAGAGGCCCCGGCCCCCCCTCCCCCGCTTTCCCCTGCACCGGAAATCCCAACAGCTGTCTGTCTGGCTAACAGGTCCTGGGCACCGAGCCCTGACCCAGGGCAGGCAGCTGGGCCCCTCCACCCCCTCCCCACTCGTGTCAGGTATCGCTTGGGGGAAGCCAAGAGCAACCTGTCATGGTTAGCAAGCTGTCAACACTTCCCCACTGTCAGGGTACAACCAGGCCTAGGAGAGGGTGGGGGAGGGGTCCTTCCCTGACCTAGGAGATTTGGGGTGGGCGGGTGGCAGAACGACTCTTTGGATTGTGTGTGCCAGTCGTGGGATTTGAACTCAGGGGCTGGGTGCTGTCCTTGAGCATTCTTTTTTCCTCAAGTGCTCAATCATCCAGAGCCACAGACTGTTTTGCTGGTTCCTTAGTGAGAAGAGTCTCACCCACCCGGGGCCTGGCTTTGAACTGTGATCCTCAGATCTCAGCCTCCTGAACAGCTAGGATGACGGGCGTGAGCCACCTGGGTCCCTGGGTGAGGTGCATTTCTTCGGGGCTGGAGGAGGAGAAGGATGAGCGTATTTTCCCATCCCAGGTCTGTGTGGGGTTTTCCTCAGCCTCTGCTGTGGGGTGAGGGAGGCTAAGCACCTCCTCCTCACCCTCTTCCTCAATTTCTCTGAACCCCCAAGGCCCAGCCGGCTCCCCCAGCCCAAGGTCACAGCCCAGGCAGTGGTCCAGATTGAGAGCAGGGCCCGGGCCTGTCTCCTAGATGTCCCACCATCGGGCCTGACCGCCTGAAGCCTCCAAGCCACCATCTTCCTTTTCCCTCTCTCCTCTCAACGCCACCCCACCGCACTCTTGGATTCTGTGGCTCTGGTGGAACCGCTCAACACAAAACCGAGAGCCACAAGCCATGGCAGATCTGACAGCCCCTGGACTGCCTTTGCCACTGTGTGATAACTGGATGACTTCACACCCCCAGTTCCCCTTTTGTAGAGCGAAAGAGAGGATCGCTGTCCATGTGCATGGCAGACATGGGCTTGGGGACCCAGCATCCAGTAGTTCTCGATAGGTTCTGCCTGGCTTCTCCTGTCACTGCCATTCCCTGTGCAGAGTCCTGCCGAGGTCAGCTGGGGGCTGGGTCTAGTCTCTGCCTGTCCCCCAAGTCACTCCTTCCTCTGCTGAGCTCTGGGGTTTGCATTGTACCTAGTGACGTCCCCCAACTTAATCACCAATGGCTTGGGAATACATTTCATATATATTCATATATATGTATATATATATATGCATTTTTAAGAAGACTTTTTTTCTCCTCAAGAGGAAAACACGCAGGAGCTATAATTAGCCGGGGAGAGGAAAACAGAGTGGAGCGTGTGAATCAGCAACCCCAGCGACAGACAGACAGGCAGAGCAGAGCAGAAGTTTCTGCAGTTCCTAGTGTGTGGGAGGTTTGGGGGGGGGCCTGCTATCCCAGACTTCTTGGGGAGGGGGGGATCCCTGGACTCTAAGCAGAGAACATGGATATATATATATATATATATATATTTTTTTTTTTTTTTTTTTTTTTTTTTTTTGCAGTCCTGGGCCTAGAACTCAGGGCTTGAGCACTGTCCTTGGCTTTCTCAAGGTTAGAGCTCTACCACTTGAGCCACAGCACCACTTTTAGCTTTTCTATGTATATGTGATACCAAGGAATCCAACCCCAGACTTCGTGCATGCTAGGCAAGCACTCAACCACTAGGCCATGGATTATATATATATATATATATGTATGTATGTATGTATTTTTTGTCAGTCATGGGGCTTGAACTCTGAGCCTGGGTGCTGTCCCTGAGCTCTTCAGCTCCAGGCTAGCACCCTACCACTTTGAGCCACAGCGCCACTTCTGGTTTTTCTGGTGATTCATTGGCCATAAGAGTTTCACCAACTTTTGTTCCCTAGCTGGCTTTGAACCTGGATCCCCAGATCTCAGCCTCCTGGGTCGCTAGATGACAGGTATGAGCCACCGGCACCTGGCAACATAAACACTTCTGGTATCATCTTCTTTTGCTCAGTGGAAACTGTCACCTGACCTTCCATCAGGGTCTTTTTGTGTGTGTCTATGTGTTTGGACCAGTACTGGGGCTTGAACTCATGGCCTAGGCACTGGCTTTTTTTTTTTTTTTTTCTTTTGCTTTAGGCTGGGATTCCACCACCATTCTACCCCTCCATATTCAGCCTTTAAACACATTTTCCTTCCTCCACTGTGAAGGCCTTTGGTGACGGGCAGGCGTGGTAGTACATTCCTGTAATCCCAGCCGTCAGGTGCTACAGGTAGAATGCTGAGTTCAAGGCCAATATGGGGCCTGGACGAATTAAAAGAAAGAATAAGGCTGGACACAGAATGATGGAAGGCTGGACACAGGATGCTGGTGACCTTTGTTAAATAACTCTATGGCAGAGACAGTATGTCTGGGCTTAGACATTAGAGTCCAGGGTAGAGCGCCAGACTCAGCATGCAATGATCACTCTGATGGTGTTTGTCTGGCCCTTTCGACGTGAATTAGACACACACAGCTCCAATCTCGGACCTTGGAAGTTCAAGGTCTAGACAGAGACAACCAGGCCTAGTAAAGAACCCTTATCTTGGCTGTAGCAGCAAGCAAAATCCTTTCGAAGCCACCCCCCCGCCCCCGCTGTCAGCCAGTGTGCCTCTCTGTGGCCCATCCAGTTTCCTGTGTCCCAGCTTGCCCCACTGCCTCCCCCCACACCGACTGTCCATCTGAACTCTGCTCCCTCCCCGGCTCTCAGGGTTTCATGGTCTCTCTGGCCATCTGGCTTTTACCCAGGGTTTTGTCTCTGCCAGGAACATGTTCTTAATCAACCCCCCCTCGACCTGCTGCCTCCTGCTTACCCTGAAGAGCCAGCTTCAGCATCTCACCATCACTTCCGGGGCCTTCCAGTCTAGGTCAGGGCAACTCCCTTCTGTAGATCCCTGTCCTGAGTTTCGATCCAAGTAAAAAAGAACGAAGAAGAAAGGCCAGCTGCCAGTGGCTCAGTCTTGGCTGTCATCTTAATTGCTCAGGAGGCTGAGATGTGAGGATCGAGGATCAAAGCCAGCCTGGGCCGGCAAGTCTGTTACAATCTTAACTCTAGGGAACCACTAGAAAACCAGAAGTGCCGCTGCGGCTCAAGGGGGCCTGGGTTCTGTCCCTGAGCTTCTTTTGCTCAAGGCTAGCGCTCTGCCATTTTGAGCCACAGCACCACTTCCTGCTTTCTGGTGATTCACGGGAGATGGGAATCTCATGGACTCCTATGGTTTTGAACCTTGATCCTCAGATCTCAGCATCTTGTGTAGAGCTAGGATGACAGGTGCAAGCCTGTTCCTGGTACCTGTCCCCAAGGACCTTAAGCAGGAAGCCAGATGACAGTGGCACAGCAGTCTTTCTGAGACTTGAGTCCCTGTCCACACCTTGGGTCCAAGACCTAGGATTTTGGGACTCCATGCTGATGTGTCCAGACTCAGGGCTTTACAGAGCTCTTGCTGTCCCCATCATCTTCAAGCTCTGAAGGATCTGTTGACAACTTTTCCGGGCAGGACACTGGGCCATTTATCAGGGAGATAAGTGGGTAGCCGGAGGGCAGGACGGAGTGAAGGATCTGTCTAGAGGAGAGAGCCTGGGATCACTCAGAGGGCACCCAAAGGGAATATCACCCCTATCCTGCCCCAGACATGACCTGTCCCAGTGTCTCCTGGCCCTAGATGTAGCTGTACCCAGAGAACCAGTTACCAAAGGGATTCGTACTGTCTATGGAGTGTTGGGCCACTGGTAGAGAGTGGTAGAATAAACCCACTGGGCAGATCATGGACCCAGATCCTTTCATTGACTTTATGTTAATTTTTTTGTGTGTGTATGCCAGTCCTGGGGCTTGAACTCAGGGCCTGGGCACTGTCCCTGAGCTTCTTTGGCTCAAGGCTAGTGCTCTACCACTTGAACCATAGTGCCACTTCCCTTTTTTTTTTTTTTCAGATCTCAGCCTTCTGAGTAGCTAGGCTTGAGCCACCAGCCCCTGGCTTTTTCTAAAGGGACTTTAGAGGGACCTGAGACACAGCACCTGGCTGTCCCTTGAACCAAAAGCCAGACTCAGGTCCCTGCACAGTGGCCTAGTGCTTGCCTAGCATGCATGAAGCCCTGAGTTCGATTCCTCAGTACCACATACACACAAAAAAAGCTGTCAGTGGCGCTGTGGCTCAGAGCAGAGCCCAGGTCCTAAGTTCAAGCCCCAGGACTCACAAAATAAATAACTTATATATATATATATTATATATATATATAATAACTAAAATAAATGGATGGAGACCTGGCTTCCTGTGTCCAGATGGCAGACAAGTCACATGACCCTTCTGACATGACCACTTGCTGAAGCTGGAGAAGGAGCCTCCTTCTATTCTGCTCTGCCCCAGACTCTGACTGAGTTCCCCTTTCCTACAGCACTGTCTCGTTTAATTAATTCTGGTGGCCCCCTGGGGTTTGGACAATTATTAATCCCGGTTGTACACGGAGGCCCGCAGGGGCTAAATCCCTGCTCTCAAAGCATGGCTAACCCCGGGGTATGGAGTATGCCTGCACTTGGCTCTGTGGACGAGCTCCAGGCTGCTTCTCCCCTGCTCCGGTCACCTCCCCTGCTCTCGCCACCTCTGGTCACAGGGCTTTTGTGTCAGAAGAATCCTTGGCAGTTGGGTGTCTGGGAAGCTTTGGAATTGTCCCCCAAAGGAACAAAGCCCCTCCCTGGGGAAGAAGCCAGTCAACCAATAGGCATCAACTACGTGTGTGTCAATATTTCTAGGTGGTAAGCCAGGTGCTGGTGGCTCACGCCTGTCATCCTAGCTACTCAGGAGGCTGAGATCTGAAGATTGAGGTTCAAAGCCAGCCTGGGGGTAAGAAAAGTCTTTTGAGACCCTTAGGTGCAGCGAATTAGCAAAAAGCTGGAGCGGAGCTATGGCTCAAGTGGTAGGGGAGCCGCCATCCCTGCACTCTCTCTCTCTGACAGTTGTGAGCCGGGACCGTCCTTGGCTAGCGATCCCTACATCTGAGTTGGGGCTGGCTCTGTGGTCAGAATGGAATCTGCCAGCGTTGAAATCCCAAAGGCCGGCTTGGTGGACCCCGTGTTGCTGGGGGGTGCGGGGGGGGCAGGGCAAGGAGTCCAATTATTGCTCCTGACTTTCTGGGATCCAGGCCAGCTCCGTGTGTGAGCTACAGAGCAGTTTCCTCTGGCCTGAGGTGGAGGAGGAGAAAAGGGTTGGGAGGGGGAGGCAGGGAGAGGAGCCTGGGCGTGGAGACGCGCTCACGCCCCGTGTCCTGGGTTCTGAGCTGTCTTTGGGAACCTGCGTCCTGCCAGTCTTCTCATCCTAGCTACTCAGGAGCCGGAGATCCCAAAGTGGAAGTTCAAAGCCAGCCCGGAGGAAAAGACAAAGTCTGAGAGACTCTTTACCCTCCAAAAACAAAAGGTGAAAGCAGAGCTGTAGCTCAAAGGGGTAGAGTGCTAGACGTAAGCAGAAAAGCTCGGGGACAGATCCTGAGTTCAAACCCCAGGACCGACTGAACATGAAAGAGACCAGCCTTGCCTGGCGCTGGCAGGTTCTGGGCACTGACTCTGGTCTGTGTTAGAATTCCAGGCACAGAGGGCTGCGGCAGAAGCCATGGGGAGAGGCCAGGACCGCATGGCTGGCTGGGGCGGGGGAGGAGAGCAGACACCCCAGCCCCCCACATCCTAGTATCTGCCACAACGTCATGAAGAGTGACCCCTAGATTCTCCTGAGGACAGGTGCCCCACGGCTCCCGAATCCTCCCCTGTGGGGTCCTCGCTGAGCTCATGGGGGGACAGCAGGGCGGGCCTATGGCTCCCCTGCCTGGTTCCCTTGTTTGTTTTGTGTGCCGGTACTGGGACTGGAACTCAGTGCCTGGGCACTGTCATTAACGCTTCTTTTACTCAAGGGTGGCAGTCTACCCACTGGAGCCACACAGCTCCACTTCTGCCTTTTTCTGTGTGTGTGTGTGGTACTGAGGAATCGAACCTGGGGCTTCCTGAATGCTAGGCAAGCACTCTACCACTAAGCCACATTCCCAGTCCCCAGTTTTGTGTTGTTTTGTTTTTTGCTCGGGGCTGCAGGACTGCCATTTGAGGTACAGCTTTACTTGCATTTCTTTGTGGGTTTCATTGGAGAGAAAGAGCCTCGTGGACTTTTCTTCCTGGGCTGGCTTCGAACTGGGATCTTGAGACCTCAACCTCCAGAGTAGCTAGGGTGACAGCGGCTTCACTTCAGTCCTGGAGGACTAACACACCAGGGTGCCAGCAAGATTGGTGTCTGGCCATTGGTCAGGCTTGTGCAGGGGGATGGGGGAGGGGGTACCCCATATGTTTCCTCCACTGCTTAATGCTGGCCCAAGCCCTGCACCCTCTCCACCTTGAATTCCCAAGAAGCTTAGCTAGATGGCCCAGTGAGCCACAACACCGGATGAGGACGCCGGGGCCCTGCTTCTCCCTCCCCCATCCTGGGGCTCATTCTGTAGTCTGAGTCAGAGGAAGTGAAGCAGGGAAAATGAGGGCTGAGGGAACAGAGCTAGCCGGTTCCCCAACCCCACCCCATCCCCGGGATCCCAACCTCTGCCTCCATCTCCTTAACCCGAGGAGGCCAGAAGGCTAGGGCTTGGTGGCTCACGCCTGTCATCCCAGCTACTCGGGAGGCTGAGATGTGAGGATCGTGGTTCAAAGCCAGCCCGGGCAGAAAAGTCCCTCCCACTCTTCATCTTTAGAGCTTTGGTTCCAAGTGGTAGAGCACCAGCTTTGAGCACAAAGAGGCTCAGGGACAGTGCCCAGGCCCTGAGTTCAAGTCCCAGGACACACACACACACACACACACACACGCACGCAGAGGAAATTTAGGGGAGAAGAGAAGAAAGGGAAGGAGGTGTGGGGACCGATGTGGCTGGCGCACCTGGAGAGAAGGCTCTGGGCTGTGAGCAGGCTGGGCTGTGGATTTCCCACCTGGGGTGAGGGGGAGTGGGGGGTAGGGGGGTGGGGGTGGAGGGGGGGCAGGAAGGCAGTGGCTTCAACTCCACAATAATGAAACAGGGCCTTTGTCCCTGGGCGCCAAAGTTGCTGTGGCTGGAGGAGGCGTGACGTGAAAGAGCCATTCTTTCCACTGGGGTTGCTGGAGGATCAGTGGGCTCCAGGCCAAGGTTGGGAGCTCTGCCTCCGGCTTCTGGGCTCTGTCCCTCCTCCCAGAGGGCTAGCCTGGGGGGTACGGCTGGATATGGGGGTTCTTCCCTCTGCTCCCCTCGCCCCCCCATACTCTGGTTTCTGAGCTCCTCCAGAGCAGATGGGGACCCCCTGATAACTGCTCATCCTGACTGGGGCTCTGACCCAGTACTGGGGCCTGGACCAGGCAGGCAGGATGTTTGTGGATGTCATTGAAGATTTGGGGTGAGGGGAATTGGGGGTGGCCAGGTTGTCTGAGCTACCTCTGGCCTAGGGATTTCAGGGCCTGCATGCTCAGAAACAGTGGGGTCCAGGCAGAAGCTGGCGGGGGGGGGGAGCCCCCTCCTTCCCTGTCTGAAATGGCCTCAGAAGCCCACACCAGCCTCAGCTTCATGGGGTGGGGGAGGGGCCACCCCTCCTCAGCTCAGGGGAGAGTTTGGCTCTGTGCTCCATCTTTTATTTTATTTTATTTTTTTCCCTACCCCTCTGGAGGGCAGCAGCTAATTAACCGAAAGGGTTTAATTAATCAATTAGCGTGGCCTCCAGACCCCTCTACTTTTAGCTGTGGCAGTTCTTTCTAAACAGGATCAGCCAGACCCTACTCTCTGGCTGGAACCTGGCCCAGTGGAGAGGGTGGCGCTCGGGGTGGGCAGAGGCAGCGAGTGGCACGCAAAGCGGGGCTGGGGGGGGGGTGCCCCAGAGCCCCAGGGGAAGGCAGCAGCAGTGAGGAGACAAAGCCAAGGAAGGCTTCCTGGAGGAGGAGGCTCAGGGAAAATGAACAGGCAGCTGCTGTATGTGTGTATGTGTGTGTGTGTGTGCGTTAGTGCTGAGGCTTGAACTCAGGGCCTCATACTCTCGACTGGCTTTGTAGCTCAAAGCTAGTGCTCTGCCACTTTGAGCTACTTCCAGTTTTCTATTGGCTCGTTAAGAGATAAGAGTCTCATGGGACTTTCCTGCCCCGGCTGGCTTTGAACCTGTGATCCTCAGATCTCAGCCTCCTGAGCAGCTAGGATGACAGGCGCGAGCCACCAACTCTGGCAGTTGAGGAACATTAAAAAAAAAAAGAAAAATCAAAGGTCCCTTTGGTCTCTCAGGCCTGGAATAGTTGAGAGCCAGGGGGGAGGAGGGGCTTTGCCAGTTAGATTGGGGACCACGTCAGTCAGATTGGGGTCCCTGGGTCAGCCAATGTGACCCCATGTCAGCAGCCTTTCCTGCCAGGGCCTTAGCTCTGTTCCTCCCTACGGAAACAGTTGGGAGATTAAATGAGCTTCTCGTGGACGCGGCGGGATCTCCTCAGCAAGGGCTGTGTTATGATTATTCCCATTATTCTTGTTGGCGTCCGAGACGCAGAAGATGAGCTTGTCAGCAGGACTCTCAGGCCCCAAGAGCAGATGCTCACATTGAGGGGTGACTTGGAAGTAGGGATTTCTCGGGTTTTGCTCCCCCCTCCTCTCTCTCATAGGTGCCAGGCAACACTGAGCTTCGCGAAATCAATCAGCGCCAGTAACAGCTCGACGGGGATGGTGCAAATCCTGCTTCTGCCATTCAGAAACCAAGCTCGAAAAAGAAAAAGAAAAAAAAAATGGAGCACAGAAATGCATATGGCCCCAGGGGAAAGAACTGGAGGTGCAAGAAGACCCACACTCCGAGTCCCTGTTCAGAGGAGCTTGAAGGGGTCGAGGCGGGAGTGGGTATACCAGAGTGCCAGCAACGGTCATGGGGAGACTTGATTACAGCCCAGACCCTAACACAGAGGCTGTGCCAGCCCCTGACTGGGCAGTTTGTGACAGCGAAGTTCTTCTTAGTGTCTAGCCTTAGTCACTCTTGCTGTTGCAATGTGACTCATCTGTCAGAGGACAGGTTAAGGGCTCCATTATCCTGCCACCCAACCTGACATCACTGAGCTTTCCCTCTGGCATGTTCCCACTTCCAGAGACTGCCCGGCGGCGCAGGAAATGGCTGCATAGTGAATGTGCCAGTGAGTGGCTCGAACCCTCCTTCCTCGCTGGAAAATGCTAAGGAGCTTTTTCAAAGAAGTGGATGGGTCCCTGGGGCTGTGTCTACAGGGATGGGAGGGGAGTGGGGGTGCTGAGAGAGGGTCAGGAGGGAAGGGACAAGAACTAGGATGCAGAGACGAAGCAGATACTACCCAGGACAGATGCCAGGTGTTCAAAGCTCAGGGGACAGTGGCATCGTGGGCACTTGACTGGCATGGAATGGCCTAGGGCCCAAGATAACAGAAACTCAGGGTCCCTGTGGTAGGGAGTCTGGTGCCAGAGGTGGGCCCGTGGCGCGTGTGTGTGTGCGCGTGTGTGCGCGTGTGTGCACGCGTGCATGTGCCAGCCCAGGCATCCATGCGACTCTTTTTTTGTTGTTATTGTTGGTTGTGGGACTTGAACTCTGGGCCTGGGCGCTGTCCCTGAGCTCTTCAGCTCAAGGCTACCGCCCTACCCCTTGAGCCACAGCCCCACTTCTGGTTTCCTAGTGGCTAATTGGAGACAAGAGTCTCACGGTCTTTAGTGCCCGGGCTGGCTTTGAACTGCCATCCCCAGATCTCAGTCTCCTGAGTAGCTGGGGTGACAGGCGTGAACCACCACCTCGCCTAACCCCCGAGACTTCCTCTCCAAGAAACCACTAGAAAAGCACAAGTGGTAGAGCGCTAGTCTGGAGTGCAAAAAAACCAAACTGAGGGACGGAACCCAGGCCCTGCCCTGAGTTCAAACCCCAGGATGGACAAAAAAAAAAAAGTAAATAAATAACACTGCTGGAAATACCTGACTCCACATGGCACCGGCATGGTGGTCACCTTGGCTCTGCTTGGTGTACCCCGCAAAGCCCCCAGTCCGTGTGAGGAGTCATCTGAAGCAGTGACTGCGGCCCCCTGCCCCACCCCTCTCCGCCTGTACTTGGGCAGGCTGGCACTGCCAGGCACTTACTCGGCCTAGCAAGGGCCCAGCACCCTCGGGGTTCCCCAGCATGAGCAAGAAGGACCAGCAGAGGAAACAAAGGCTTAGTCTCTGCCTGCCTGGCTACCCCACCCTCCTAGCCCGCCCCTGGCACAGAAGGATGAGAGAGGGTGAACCTGGGGGACAAAAATCAGTACCCGCCTCTTTGGCCAATGCTTCTGAGTGCTGTGGGTGGCACCTGGCCTCTATTCCTGTGGCAGGGTGGGGGTAGGGGCGGTGTTGCTCCCCCTTCCGTGCTTCAGACTCTGAACACGTACCCCACTGCCACATGTACCCCAGCAACTCTGCCACGGGAGCCCACCAGCCCAGTTCTGAGGGGCAGAAGAGGGGAAACTGAGTCAGCAGTGAAGGAAACTTAGGGGTGTCACGGCTGTCTGGGTAACTTGGTCGCACTAGATCCCCCAACATCATCTTCTCGCACCCCAAGCTCTGACTGAATACCGAGACTCCATGTAAAGAAAAAATAATATTTATTTGCAATATAAACAAAGTCCCGCCGTCAGTTCGGGATATATATATATAGATAGATAGATATAGATGTGTGTGTGTGTGTGTGTGTGTGTGTACATCTATGTTAGGGTCACAAATTTTCCTTCATTAAGATCACAAAGCAAAACCGGCCACCCTTCAGCATACCCTCATTTATACAATTCTAATGCATCTTTCCGGATTTTCATTTTAAAAAATAAGAGAGAGAAAAGAGAGAGAGAGAACCATATACAGCATGGAAGATTTTTTTTTTTAACTTCTCAGCGGTGGCAAGATTTGAACCCGTGGCCCTGAAGGATCCCTGAAAATCACCCGCCCTCCCCATGAGGTATGATGTGGTAGGGGCAGGATTTCCACAGCCTCTCCTCAGGGACCCTAACCCAGTGCCCCCCCCCCTCCCCGCCAATCACCCCATTATGACCCCAACCTCCCAGGTCTTCATGACCTCCCTTGAGGCTGGAGGAGGGGGGAGGGGTGTAACGGAATCCGTGGCTTTGTGCTGTAGGGGAGGGGGAGGGGGTTGGTTGGGTGCGGGGGGGGGGGGGGGGTTCCTTTGTACAAGTCTGTCCTTATCCCACCTGTCGTACCCCCTTTGAGTGGAAAAGGGTGTGAGGGAGAAGCAGGGGGCACAGCCTCTTAGCTCCCAAGATGGAGACAGACATTGTGGATAGGTTTATAAAAGGACCCAAGGCCTGGGCCCTTAGTTGGGGCGGGGGTGGGGGGGGGGCATTAGTGAAGAAGCTAGCTCTTCCAGAAGGATCTGTCAGGAGGAAATGGAGGCTTTTCACACATGTGCAAAATACATTTTGGTCAACATCAACACGGGAAGTTTGTCTTTTCCATTAAGAACAATACCAACAAAGAAACAAAACAACACAACACAACAACAACAAAAACCCCACACATCCATCACTTTGTTGTCCCCCCCCAAAAAAAACAAAAGAGGAAGAGAAAAAAAAAAAGAAAAGAATCAGAAGAAAATTCTGTCTCTCTCTCCTAGAGTCAAGAGAGGGATGCCATACTGGGGTTTATACAATCCATTGCTGCATGTCGCCTGAAAATAACACTTTTTGTTGTTTTTGTTCGTTTTTAAAAAAAACGAGAGAGAGAGAGAGAGAGAGAGAGAGAGAGAGAGAGAGAGAGAGAGAGAGAGAGAGAAAAGGAAAAATATCAAGAAGAAGAGTTTGAACACTTCTTGTATTCCAGGGAGCTTAGATATTTTTGTTAACCTGCCAAAAGTAAAAAGTAAACTCGCATCCACGGACAATGTCTGGTTTTTGTTTTTGTTTTTTTTTAAATAGCCAGATGGACTGAGCTATCAGCAGAATGCAGTCTCCTGGGTCAGAAACGGGGTGCCCTCTCTGGCTCCCCCAAAAGCCACGCGTCATCCGAGGGCCACGGCGTCTCTGGCGCGTCCTGCCACGATCCATCCAAGACCCCCCCGCTGACCTGTGGGCCCGGCCACTGCGTTAGGGCCTGGGCCTGGGTACAGACCGGTGACGGGGTGGACGCCTGTGGGCAGGCCGTGCCAGGCCGGGCCCGGGGCCCGTCCTCACGTGGATTCGAGCGTGTTGAGGGGGTACAGGTTGTGGTTGGCGGGCGTGGAGAAGTAGAGCTGCTCGCTGGGCGTGTGGCTGTCGCACGGGCTGCTGAGCCCCAGGGTCCGCTCGAAGTCCAGCAGCTGCCCCATGAAGTTGAAGTTGGGCGAGATGTTGGACTTTTTCCTCTTGACGAAGTCGTAGGCGTCGTTGAGGGACAGGTTCAGCTTCTGCATCAGGTAGGCCACGGTGACTGTCACGGAGCGGCTGATGCCTGCCAGGCAGTGAACCAGGACCCCACACTTTTTGGAGCGGGCCTCGTCTGCAACACATGGCGAGGGTCAGGGAGCTGCTCGCTGCGGCCCAGAGCCAGCTGGTGGTGTCTGGGTGATTTCCCTCCTCCCTCCCTCCCTCTCTCCCTCCCTCTCTCCCTTCCTCTCCCATCTTGGGAGATTTGAACGGAGGGCCTGGCACTGTCCTTCAGCTTTTCTGGTCATCAAAGCTGGCCCTCTACCACTTAAGCTACAACTCTACTTCTAACTTTTTTTTGGTTGGTTTGGACTTTCCTGCCCAGGGCTGGCTTTGAACCGTGATCCTCAGATCTCAGCCTTCTGAGTAGCTAGGATGACAGGCGTGAGCCACCAGCAGTCTGGCTACCCTGCGTTTATTATGCACACTGCTCTCACGCAGCCACAACCATGTCACTGCCAACATGCTGGTGCCACAAGAGGCACACACAGTGCTGGCGCCACCCACATCCTCTGGGGTCACCTACCCATGGCCGGTCAGCCCAAAGACAAAGTGACAAGTCTCAAGGCCACACAGACCCCTTCCAACTCAGCACAGGATTCTCCCAGAGTCCCCTGGGAAAGAGGGGGGCGGCTTCTGCGTGGCTCTGCTCTAAAGCCACGCAGGCATGCGCTCTGCCTTGCTGGGCTCCACAGCCCCCGATACCCAGGTCCTGTCTGAGGCTGCGCAAGTGGGTTTCCTTCGGCCCCTCTCACTTGCATGATTAGATTATCCCCAGCAGGCCTCAGTGCCAGGAGATCACGCCCCCCCCCCCAGTGCTGCTCTGGGACACAGAAGCCCAGTGGGTACTGGCTGAGCAGGCCAGCTCCCGCGCTCCCCCCGGCCCCTCCCTCTATGGCCAGGGACTGGATGCTGTCTCCCTTAGCTTCTTCCACTCAAGGCTGGCGCTCTACCACTTGAACCATACCTCCCACACTTTCTTGCCCAGGGCTGTTTCAGATCTCAGCACCCCGAGTAGCTGTGGTTACAGGTGTGAGGCGCCCCACCCGCCCAGCTCTAGGCAGTCTTCACAGGCTCCAAACCCACTGACTGGGAGCCGGGCACACTGTCGGGATTCCACTCCTGCTCTCCCACGAGATGCGGCTGCACAGGCTAGGGAGGGAGGGTTCTTCACCTCTGGCCCAAGAAGAGTGTCTCTTCCCATCCCCATTCTTCCCAGGGCCAAGCACATAGTAGGTGCTCAGTGCAGACTGAGGGACTAGGCACAGAGTAGGTGCTCAATGCAGACTCAGTGGCAGAACTAGCAGCCAGAGAGGCCCTAGATGGAGTCACGGGGGTCTGACCTTGAGAGCTGGGACAGGAGAGGGGAGGAAGAAAGGGGAAGGGGGTTGACACAAGGAAGTAGGCAGGATAGCCCCTGACCCCAACCCCAGGCAATCCTGGGCCTTTTCAGGGTATGGCCTGATTCTGTTCCCCTCTATCTCTGCATCCTGTTCAGTCTGCTCAACCACCCCTCCTCCATCCCAAGCATCTCCAAGCCCGGTATCCACTGGTCTAGGGGAGCCCAAATGTTCTTTTGATGTCCTCCCAAGACAGGGCTGGAAGCTCCTTGCAGCCCCAGTGGCATCCCCTCCCCCAGACCCCAGCTTCCTTCCTTCCTCTCCACCCCCCCCCCAACAGCCAGGCAACTCTTTTTGGTTCCCAGTAAGCGGATGAGGCGGGGAACCTCCCACTTCCTGTTATTAAAACTAGCCCGGCCCAGCTGACCCCAGATGCCCGCCACTGGACACAGCCGGCCAGCGCCATCAGGAAGCGGCTTGTCCAGGCCAGGTCACCCCCACTCTGCCACAGAAGGCTGGGCAGAAGCACAAGGTACCTAACCAGGCTTACAGAGGACGGGGCGAACGCTCGTCCTGGGCCCCCGGGGGCCTGGGGAGCTGGCCTACCAGCCTCTAAGTGGCCTAAGAGGAAACAGAATGGGGAGCCCAAGCCAGCTGCAGCCAGGGACCTCAACTGTTCCCCTCCATCTCCACGACCCATCCTCGCCCCTGACTCTAAGCTAAGCGCAGCTGGGGTCCAACAGAGAGGCATTCTGGGAGGGGGAGGGAATCACATTCCCACAGATCCCCACTGGAGTTCAGATATGGAATGAAGCCCGGAAGAGACACCACACCGTCCTGGAGGGAGACACACGCCTGCGGGCGGCGTGGTGCACATGGCAGGCAAGGGAAACTGAGGAATCCACGGCTCGGCACATTAAGTCTCCCCTCTCTGGTCCCCCACACCCCCCAAAGTGCAACAAAGCCAGAACAACAGGAGCTGAATGCCATGAGCCATCTCTACGGCTCGGCTCGGGGGTGGAGGGGCGGGGAAGGGGGGAGCCCAGGGCGCAGGTGAGGGGGGGGGATTCTGCTCAAGCTCCAACAGGTAGAGGCCCGAGGGCCTCTGAGTCACTTCAGGCGCACACACCCACCCACGGGCACATGCCAGCACACGCCAGGCGCACACAGGTCTCAACAGGCCCATGGGTACCAGTTGGCAGGGGCGACACCCAGCGTCTCGCACACACCTCAACGCACACACCCACCCACTGGGCCCCAGCGCAGGACCCCCCCCTCCACCCCCCACCCCCGAGAGGACAACTCACCGATAAAGCTAATGGCCTCAGGAAAGAATTGGGAGAGATTCTGGCTCCAGTGGTCGGAGATGGGAATCTGCTTGTAGGTGAACTCGCCACCGTGCTCGAAGGCGTTGGGGAGGTTGGGGGTGACATTGAGAATGTATTTGATGCCATATTTGCCCAGCACGTCCAGGTTGGTGGAGTCCTTGGCACAGCCGAGGTAGAGGTAGGGCAGAATTTGCACGGGGAAGGCTGGCTGGCTGGATGGCACGGGGCTGCCATCCGACTCGGTGGCACTGCTGGGCAGCTCCCGGTCCGACTCACCATCAGAGCAGTCTGAGCTGATCCGAAGCCCCCCCAGCCCCAGCACCGAGGTGGGCGGCGAGCCGCTGGGCGAGGACGAGCTGTCCACGTTGGTCTCGCAGTGCTCGGAGTACTCGTTCTGGAACTTGTTGAAACCACCTGTGGCCAGGGAAAGACGGTTGGCATGAGGTCCGGGGTGTGTGTGTGTGGGGGGGGGACAGAGATCCACCCCCCCCCCCCTGCACTCAACCACCACAACTGCAGTGGCCATCGGAGCCTAGAACACTTTCCAGATGAGGAAACTGAGGCCCGGAGAATGGAGCTTCTGCTCCCATCACTGCAAGCTCCCAGCTCCAGGGCACTTGAGGACAGGCCCCAGTGCACACAGGCAGGCACACAGGCAGACACACACACACACACACACACACACACACACAACCTAACACCCAACAAGCTCCAATTCCAGCTCCACTTCTCCACCCCCCCCAACACACCCCAGCATTGCATCCTTTAGAGGAGGCCAGCCGTCAGGGGCCATCCAGGGACAGAAAAGATGGGGTGAAATCATGTAGGCACAGGGGGCCCTGCCCGAGTGAGGGTGCTGAGAGGCCTCCCCCTTTCCCTCCCTGCCTGCCCTGCTCCCGCTGCTGCCAGCGAGAGGCCATTTTGGAATGTTAATTGGAAACACCGGCTGCAGCCACTTGCCCCCCCCCCCCCCCATCCGTGGTGTGTTGCCTCCCTCCCTGTCCCCCACCCCCTTCCTTCCACTCTTCCACCAGCTCTGGAGCAGCTGACTGAGGACCTGAAGGCCTAAGGAAAGAACCCTAGGGCCAAGTGGACAGACACTGCCTAGACCATCCTCAAGTGCCTCCCAATTAAGGCGGCAATCCTGGGGTGGTCTTGGGGAGACAGACCCAGAAGCCATTCACCCTTGGCCATTATTAGAGGTTAGGCTGTGTGCCATGAGAGGTGTCTGTCCTTTGGGGTGTGTATGTAGGGGGAGAAGGACCCTGATTTTTTTTTGGGGGGGTGGGGTGGGAAGGGAAGGTTTACAAGAAGAGGCCTTGCCCTCCCACTGGCCCCCTCTTGGGAAGAAGCTAAGCCGTGGCCCCCATCAACACAAAGATAGGAAAAAAGGGCAAGTCCACACCGGGGAGGTGTGTGTGGGGTGTGTGTGTGTGTGAAAGTTTGTTTCACCTACTATTCTGATCAAAAGGGGGGCAGGTGAGGGGGGGGGGAGAGAGAGCTCCCTTCCACCGCCCCCAGAACCCACCACACCTTGGGAAGGCAGAGGGGAGGAGGAGGAGGAGGAGGAGGAGGAGAAGGAAGAGGAGGAGAGGGAGGGCGGATGCCCAGACTGGGGGCGACGACGTGGCGGGCCTTGGCCTTGGCCTGGGCGCAGGGGAGAGGAGATCGGAGTGGGGGGGGGGCTCCCCGGTTTGGAATTGGGGGTGTGTGTGTGTGGGGTGGGGGGAGTGAGGGGAAGGGGGGCTCACCCTGGAGGTAGTAGGCCTGGCAGCCGTCGTCCCGCAGCTTCTGCAGCAGCAGGCCGAGGACGGAGCCCGGCGCGCCCGCCTCGGGCTGCCACTCGGCGGTGGCCTCGTCGTAGAGCAGCACGGTGGCGGCCTTGCAGCGGGTGGCGAAGCGCTCCTTGTCGGCGTGGTTGGGGATGATGGAGCGGATGGGCAGGTTGCCCTTGCGCAGGCGGCGGAGCATGAGGCCCGGGATGGCCAGGTTGATGGCCGTCTCGATGTGCGACGACTCGAACAGCTCGTGCGGCCGGCAGTCGAGCAGCAGCAGCGAGGCCCCGCCGCGCGCCTCCAGCTCCTCCTGCAGCCACTCGGCGCTCTTGCAGGGCATGGCTCCCGGGACGCCCGCCGCCGGCCCCGCGCCCGCGCCGGGCTCCGCGCCCGCCCGGCTGTCCCCGACCCCCACGCTGCCCGGAGCCGACATGGGCGCCGCCCTCCACGGGGGGACGCGCAGCTGGGTTTTCATGGGAGGCGTGGGGAGCGGGGGGGGGGGAGGCAGGGCCGGCGGCCCGGGGCCGGGGCCGGGGGGCTGGGGAGGACGGGGACGACCCCGGTCCCCCGGGTGCCCGGGCCGCGGCGGACGCCCCACCCCGCCCCGCCCCACCCCGAGCCCTCCGGAGAAGACGCGCGGCTCCGAGCCCGCCGAGCCCTCCCTGCCCCGGGCCCCCCGGCCGTCCCGCCCGCCCCGGCCCCGCCGGCCCTCCGCGCGCGCCCCGCGGCCTGACAGCCCCGGTGAAACCGCGGCTCCCGCGGCCGCGCGCCCCGGCGTCCTCCGGGGGCGGGGCGGGGCCGGGGGCGGGGCCTGGCGCCGGGGGCGGGGCAGGGGCGGGGCCCCGCCTTAAAGGCGCCGCGCCCGCCCCGCGCGCGGCCCCGCCCCCCTCCCCGCGGCCCCGAGTGTGAATCGACGGTGCCGCGGGTCGGGGGGAGAGGAATGAAAGGTCCAGCTAGAACGTCCGTCCTCTTTGGAGCCCTCTGGCTGTGACTCCCACTCCTCCCCGGCCAGCTCCTCCATACCCCACGGGTAGCGGCCCCCCCCCCCCGTCCGCCCCCGACCCCGCCACATCCTACGTGGAAGGACGAGGCCGCCTCCCCTGCGGGCTCCCCCACCCCGCGCGGACCCGTGCGGACCTGCGGTCACCCTCGGGCCCAGGCCTCCGCACTCCACCCGCCTGTCAGCCTCATTCATTCTTCTCCAACAGTGGGAAACGGACGCCTACTGCGTGCCAGGCCCTCCCCGGCCCCCGCGGCTCCCCGGTGAAGTACCGGGCTCCGAGCTCGCCGTCGGGGGGCGGGGGGATCGGGCGTCTTACCCTCGTCACTGGGGGTGACCGGGGCTGGGGCGGCGCTCAGGGCCGGGGCGCCCTTCCGAGGCTGGGCCGTCCTGCAGCGGCACGCGAGCCCCGTGAGAAAGCGTTACAGGGGTGTGGGTATGGGTGGCCGGGGGGGGGGGGCGCGTGACCTGCCCACGGGGACCTGGGTGCGCGTGTGTGCGTGTGTGTAGTGTGTGTGCGTGTGCGTGTGGAGTGTGTGCGTGTGGAGTGCGTGTGCGTGTGCGTGTGTAGTGTGTGCGTGTGTAGTGCGTGTGCGTGTATGTGTGTGTAGTGTGTGTGAGTGTGCGTGTAGTGTGCGTGTGTGCGTGTGTGTGCAGTGTGTGCGTGTGTAGTGTGTGTGCGTGTGTGTGTAGTGCGTGTGCGTGTAGTGTGCGTGTGTGTGTACGTGTGGGTGTGTGCGTGTGTGTGCGTGTGGAGTGTGTGTGCGTGTGTGCAGTGTGTGTGTGTGTGAGTGTGCGTGTGTGTGCGTGTGTGTGTGCAGTGTGTGCGTGTGTAGTGTGTGTGCGTGTGTGTGTAGTGTGTGTGCGTGTAGTGTGCGTGTGTGTGAAGTGTGTGTATGTGTGGGTGTGTGCGTGTGTAGTGTGTGTGTGCGTGCGTGTGTGTGCGTGTGTAGTGTGCGTGTGTGCAGTGTGGGTGTGTGCGTGTGTAGTGTGTGCGTGGTGTGTGCTCGTGTGTAGTGTGTGTGCGTGTGGGTGTGCGTGTGTAGTGTGTGCGTGTGTACTATTTGTGTGCGTGTGTAGTGTGCGTGTGTGTGTGAGTGTGTGTGTAGTGTGTGTGTATGTGTGTGTAGTGTGTGCGTGTAGTGTGCGTGCGTGCGTGTGTAGTGTGCGTGTGTAGTGTGTGCATGTGTAGTGTGCGTGGGTGTGTAGTGTGCGTGTGTAGTGTGTGCATGTGTAGTGTGCGTGGGTGTGTAGTGTGCGTGTGTAGTGTGTGCGTGTGTAGTGTGCGTGTGTAGTGTGTGTAGTGTGTGTGCTTGTGTAGTGTACGTATGTAGTGTGTGCGTGTGTAGTGTGCGTGTGTAGTGTGCGTGTGTAGTGTGTGTAGTGTGTGTGCTTGTGTAGTGTACGTATGTAGTGTGTGCGTGTGTAGTGTGCGTGTGTAGTGTGCGTGTGTAGTGTGTGTGCGTGTGTAGTGTGTGTGAGTGTGTAGTGTGCGTGTGTAGTGTGTGTGCGTGTGTAGTGTGCGTGTGTAGTGTGTGCGTGTGTAGTGTGTGTGCGTGTGTAGTGTGCGTGTGTAGTGTGTGTGCGTGTGTAGTGTGTGTGCGTGTGTAGTGTGTGTGCGTGTGTAGTGTGTGTGTGTGACGTTCAATATAATCAGCTTTCCTTCTCCCACCTCCCTCTCTCTGAACCAATCCGTTTCCTCGGTGGGCGGGCACGCTTTGCGCAAACGGCCAATCACAGCCGGAGGCGGCGGGGAGGAGGCGGGGCCCAGCCAGGGTTCCGCCCACCGCGGGAAAGGGGCGGGGCCTCGCGCGGTGACGAGCTTTCCGTCCTCCCACGGCAGGGGCGGGGCCGTGGAGGTGCGCGGATCCCGCAGGTACCCAGGCTCCCCCGCTGCGGCTCAGCTCTGCTGCTCTCCCCCTCCACCCCCCACCCCACCCCAGGTGGTCTTCCCCTGGGAGGTGGCCGGCAGGGTGCATTCTCCCCACCACACACCTCCTTGGGGCTGCACTCTTATCCTGTCAGTGGCTGGGCAGCTGGGGAGCCACCTTGTTCTTTCACCCAGCTGGGTCGGTAGTGATGTCAGACAGTCAGGGTGGATGGGGGGCTTCAAGACAGTGCGGGTCTCTTCCTCAACTAGAGGATTTTGGTACACACACACACAGGTGCTAGGGGCCTGGAGTGTGGCCCAGTGGTAGAGCGCTTGCCCAGCGTGCACAAAGCCCTGGGGTCCATTTCTCAGTACCACATCCACAGAAAAGCCACCAGGGGTGCTGTGGCTCGAGTGTAGAGCCCTAGCCTTGAGAGAGCTCAAGGGCAGTGCCCAGACCCCGAGTTAAAGCCTCAGAACTTGGGGGGGGGGGAAGTGTCAGCCCTTCCTCCCCCAAGCCTCCCAATGGAAGGAAGGATGGAGGATAGTTGACTCCTACTCAGCAGGGCTGTGGGCTGGGTGGGTGCTGGCGGCTCCCACCTTGTAATCCTAGCTGAGGTCTGAGGATTGCAGTTCAAAGCCAGCCTGGACAGGGAAGTTAGTGACTTTTTTTTTTTGGTCAATCGTGGGGCTGGAACTCAGGGCCCGGGTGCTGTCCCTGAACTCTTTTTGTTCAAGGCTAGCTAGTGCTCTGCCACATTGAGCCACAGCACCACTCCTGGTTTTTCTGGTGGGTCACTGGTGATAAGACTCTCATGGACTTTCCTGCCCAGGCTGGCTTTGAACTGTGAACTTCAGATCTCAGTCTCCTAAGTAGCTAGGATGACAGGCGTGAGCCACCAGGGCTTTTTTTTTTTTTTTTTTCCAGTTGTGGGGCTTGAACTCGGGGCGTGGGCACTGTCCCTGAGTTTCTTTTGCTCAAGGCTAGCACACTATCTCTTGAGCGACAGTGCCACTTCTGCTTTTTTCTGTGTGTGTGGGGTACTGAGGAATGGAACCCAGGGCTTCATGCACGCTAGGCGAGCACCAAACCGCATTCCCGTCCTCCAGTTGTTAAGAAGGCCAGGGGCCTACTGGGCTGGTCAGCCCGGGGTAGGTGGGCAGGTGACCTCCTTCTCCAGGGGACGAGCAAAGCAAGGCTCCTTCGGCTAAGTGTTGTACAAGACGGGAAAGCCAAGGCTGGGGAAGTATCTTGCCCAAGGGCCTGGCTCTGTGCCTCGTCAGTTACTCAGCCACCAGGCCTGGGGTGAGTCACTGTGGTCCAGGTGATGGAAAGGAAACACACAGCGCAGGTGATCCAGGAAGAGGTGGCGGCTCTCCTGCCCGGGGCTGCAGGAATGAGTTCCCACACATATCCCATGCTCTCACAGGCCAGGTGCTTCTTCTGCTTTTCTTTTCCTCCTTTTCCCCTTCTTCTTCCTCCTCTTCCCCTTCTTCTTCTGTTCCTTCCTCCTCTTCCTTTTTTTTTTTTTTTTTATTGCCAGCCCTGGAGCTTCAACTCAGGGTCAAAGCACCGTCTCTTAACTTCCCCACTCAAGACTGCTGCGCTACCAATGGAGCCACAGCTTCGATTCTGGCTTATTTTTTGTTCGGTCGTGGGGCTTGAACTCTGGGCTTGAGTGTTGTCCCTGAGTTCTTCAGCTCCAGGGTAGGACTCTACCATTTTAAGCCACAGCACCACTTTCGATTTTCTGGTGGTTCATTGGAGTCTCAGGTTGTGCCCAGGCTGGCTTTGAACTGTGATCCCCAGAGCTCAGCCTCCTGAGTAGCTAGGATGACAGGCATGAAGGCACTCAGTCTACTTGAACCTTCCTATCCTAGTAAAGCCACTTGTGCCAAGAAAGGCCTGGAAGTCCACGTAGTAGGCATGTTAGTGAGGACAGGAAAGCATCCTCTGCCTCTGCCTCTTTCCCCTAACTTGCACTCAGCCCAAGCAATAGTAAAGACTGCAATGGAGTTGTGGGGGGGGGCACCCTAAAAAAATAGGAGGAAATCTGGATAATGAAATCCGTCCAGGTTTTGAGGCTGGGTGAGTAGAGAGGGCAGGATTTCCCAGGGCACCTGGCAGGCGGATGTGCCCAGCCCCTGGGCTAGGCCTGCCTCTGGTGGGAGGGTCTCTGGGTAGCTGCTAGGGGCCCAATTGCCTCATTAATATCCTGCCGCGCCTGGGCCAGTCTGGTCCCCTCCCTGCCAGCCAGCCTACACAGACAGCCCTGTTTTTCAGGAATCCCTCCTGTGAGGCATGGCTGGTGACAATGACCTTTATCATGATGGAGCTGGGGTAACAGCCTGGGAACTGGGGCACAAGGTGGTGGGCTTGATGCCTCATCACCCAACCCCACTGCCACCCCACATGGCCCACTGGCAAAGTTTCGGGGGGGGGGGAGGGATGTTCTTGCCGCATGCACCCCAAGGCTTTTCCTTCTTGGGGTCCCTTGATGGAGAGGTTCTAGTGGGGTCTCTGTGCTGGGGGCAGGGTAGACAAGAGGCTAGGTCTCTCTCTTCTTTTCATCCCAGTCCTAAGGCTTGAACTCGGGCCCTGTGCTTCTGTACTGAAGGCTAGCACAGCACCACTTCCAGTTTTCTGGTGGTTCACTGGAAATAAAAGGGTCTCAGGGACTTCCGTGCCTAGAGCCGGCCTTGAACTGCGATCCTCCGATCTCAGCTCTCCCCAGGGGCTAGGATGACAGGCGTGCATGCGTGCGTGCGTGAGCCACCCGTGTGGGGTGGAGGGGCCCAAAAGCAGATTGAACAAAGATCTTCTGAACTTCCAGCGGGGCGTGTACCCCATCTCCAGGCCGTGATGAGTGGCAGTTTGGAAACTCCCAACCTCCTGGGCTTGCTCGTGCAGGCCCCGCCGCCTGGGGGAAGGCCCAAGCCTCTGCCCCTGCCAGCTCAGCCACCTGCCTGCCTGGCCAGGAAGAAAGGAGGGTAGGGACGGACTTGCAGCCATCAGCATTCCACTGGGTGGCAATCCCCTTTGTATTAAATTCCCACTTTTTTTTTCTCAGCCAGCAGACCATTCGTGCTCAGATCTTTGGTGATGGAGGTACAGTGATTTCCCATTAGGAGGAGAAGGGGAGGCTTTTGGCCAATCTCTCCTGCCTCCTTTACCCCTCTTCCTTTTGCTTCTTCTGTTTTTATTTATTTAGGTTGGTCATGGGGCTTGAACTCGGGGCCAGGCTGTCTGTTCCTGAGCTCTTCAGCTCAAGCTAGCAGCTCTACCTCTTTGAGACACACAGCGCCACTTCCGGTTTTCTGGTTTTTATCCTCTTTTCCTAGAGTAGTATTCCAAAATGGCAGCTGTTGAATACCATCTATAAATAATAACTCTAGGGCCCCAGCTGCACTGTAGGAGTGTGTGAAAGGCTCCTGACAAATCCTGCAGGGAAGTGACCTGGCATCCATCTTTCTTTTTCTGTCTCATTCTCTCTCTCTCTTTTTTTTTTGTCATCAGTTGTGGGACTTGATCTCTGGGCCTGGGCGCTGTCCCTGAGCTCTTCAGCTCAAGGCTATTTCTGCTCTACCCCTTGAGCCACAGTACCACTTCTGGCTTTCTGGGGATTAACTGGAACTAAGTCTCATGGACACTTTAGTGCCCAGGCTGGCTTTGACCCACGATTCTTAGATCTCAGCCTCCTGAGTCGCTAGCATTACAGCGTGTGCCACCACATCTGGCGAACCTGCATTTCTGGTGACCACAGTTACTTGTATTTGGGTAACCAAGGCAGTCGTAGTTCAGAACCCCCTATCTGGCATCCTCCATTCTGGCTGTCCCCCAGAGATGTGAGCTTCCTGGGCTCGGACGAGGGGCAGCGGCTGTCTGCTTGTGGCTTTTTCCAGCAGCAGCAGCAGCAGCAGCAGCAGCAGTTCTTGGCCACCACCAGCACTGGGCCCAGACAGAGGCCAGACAGGGGAAGGCGGCCATGTCTCTGCACACGGGCCAGGGACAGGACGGCCCCCTCCTGAAGCCCAGGCCAGAGTTAGGTTACGGGCCCTAAGGGGTCCCCCCACTTTAATGACTTGCACATGCTGGCGGATGCCTCTGAGAGGAAATGGGAAGGGGCGGAGGAGGGGAGAAGGGATTGGAAACATGTGGAGAGAAGAGGCAGCGGCGCCCCACCCCCAGCCTCTGGGCAACCTCCCAGGATGGCAGCCAGGCTCCAGGCCCCTGAGGAGGCCCCAGGTCACTGGCCAGCTTTGGGGGGGGGGGGATGGATGTGGAGGGGACAGGAAAGAGGCCCCTTTGAGGCCATTGCTTTCCTTCAAATAGAACAAGGGGGAAAAAGCACCCCAAATCCTGGCTCTGTGTGGCTGTGGCAAGGTAAGAGCTGTGCAGGTGAGATTCCCCCCCCCCCCCCCCGCAGCCTCCACAGGTAAAGTTGGGGGGAGGGGGGCTGTGTGTGCAGAGGCTCCTGGCTCAGCCTCTAGTGGTTTAGAAGTCTCATGGGGAAAACTGAGCAAAGCCGGGCAGCCAGTGGCTTATGTCCCGTCATCCTAGTCACTCAGAATGCTGAGATCTGAGGATCCAGGTTCGAAGCCAGCCCAGGCACAATAGTCCCAGACACTCTTTATCTCCAAAGAACCACCAGAAAACTGGCACTGTGGCTCAGAGTTGAGCCGAAGCGCTCAGGGACAGCACCCAGACCCAGAGTTCAAACCTCACCACTGACAAAAAAAAAAAAAAAGATAAGATCTCAGGCCTCTGGCAAGATCTGTAGATCTTCCATCAGCCTGGAGGCTTCCCCATGCAATCAGCAAGAAAGACCCAGTCCAGGGATGAAGTGTAGAAATAGCAGGTGTAAAGGCCCTGCGGCTGGAAAAGTAAGGAGCTGTTGTGGCTGGAGGGGATAGGGTAGGAGAATTAACCAGCAAGGAACATTTGACTCTTCCCTGGAGGAGGTTAGGGTATCTTTCAAGGGGGTGGGACTTGACTCATCAGACCAGTTTTCTCTTCATTTCATATTTCCAGAGCACCAACATGGTTGTACAGGGGGTTAGAATTGATCGTGTAAATACTTCTATTGCTTATTATTTTTAGGCTTCCTTGTTTTTTTCTTCCTTTGCCAGCCATGGGGCTTGAATTCAGGAAAAAGGACTTTCTTTCTGCCTAGGTTCTTGGTTCTGGCACAGATTTCTCCTGGGTAGCAGGGGAGAGGAGAGCGGACAGGCAGGGGACTTGGTGTGGACACCTGGGTAGATTCTGTTCCCTTCTTAATGGAGCCAGCTCACGCAGGGAGAGAGGGTTAATGGGGGAGCCAGGGCAGAGGCTGGGGTGACTCACCGAGCTCTGGATTGCTCAGTGGGCTGGGTTTCCGTGATTCCGAGTAATCACCAACACCCACCCCCAAGTCTGCGCTGGCCCTAGGAGGGCGGGCCTTGGTGACTGCACAGGTGGCCACCTCTTCACTCTGGAGACACCCGTGGCAGGGGGCCACTAGTTTGGGACACACCCCTGATCCGAACCTGAGGAAACCTGGGTGGAGAAGGGGCCTGGCTGGGAGGTGACACAAATACACAGAGGGGCTGGGCTCATGAAGCCAGGCCCTGGGTCCCCTATGAGGGGCCAAGGCCACTGGCTCTGCCTTTGCCGCAGGGTCTTTTCACCCTAGAGAGGTCACCACAGTGCTGTGTCCACGGCCGGCCCGAAGCCCCATCCCCCGCAGCCTGGGCCTTCTGACTGGAGCTCCCTTCCACAGGCCGGGCCCTGTGGGGGAGGAGGGGGAAGGGAGCTGCCCAGCAGCCTCCCCTACTCCCACTCTTGGGGGAAAGGATTGGTGTCAACCAATTAAATGGAAGGCTAGCATGGCGCGAGACTTCTTTTGTTGTTTTTCGTCGGTGATGGGGCTTGAACTCAGAGCCTGGGCTCTATTCCTGAGGTGTTTTCTTGCCTGGGCTGGCTTTGAACCGTAATCCACAGACCTCAGCCTCCTGCGTCACTTAGGGTGACAGGTGTGAGCCGCCAGGCCTGGTGGTGAGACACTTGTCTTCCCTGGTGGCGGGGTGGGGTGTGGGGGAGAAGCCACATGGTCGCCCCAAACCCACCCAGACCTCACTCTCAATTTAGCTGCCACCACGCCCAACTCCCTGGGACCCCACGTTCTCCACGCAGCAAGGCTCCAGGTAAAAAGTAAATAAAACTGGCGAGGTCTCATCCAGAAACAGCCATTCCACAAAGTCGGTTTTAATGTTCAGATTCTCTGCGCTCACCCGTTCAGAGAAGAGGAGGAAGCCGCCGGGCCCGATGCACACACACATTGGGGGGCACGGGGGGGGGGGACTGACAGAACCGCCCCCCCCCACTGCTCCACAGAGCCACTTCCTGCACAAACCTGATGGGCCCACTGGTGGGGCTTGTCAGATGCGGGGCCAGCTCGGCCCATTCCACAGACAGGGCAGTGGATTTTGTAGCTGTGGCAGGAGGGGGAAAAAGCCAGGTGCAGGGCTGCCAGGACACAGCCCAGTGAGAAGCATGGCCTGCCGCCAGCATCCTTTGCATGTGTGTGTGTGTGGGGGGCCTCCTGGCACAGCCAGGTACAGGTGGTCCTCACAGAGCCATTCCCTTTATCATTTACCCGAGTCTCCAGGTACAGACCCCTGGCCTGCTGCCCCACTGCCGCTGCCGCCGCCCCTAAAATCGCCTGAACTCCTGATTCTTGCCCCACCCCTCCCATCACGGGGTTTCCCTCTGCATGATTAACTGCTGGTTCTGCAGACATTGCTTCAGCTTGTCTTCCGTCAGAGTCAGCCGCTGCTCCAGGATGGACACGGTCTGCAAGACAAGCGGGTGTCAGGCTCGGGACAGCCTGGCCGGCCGAGGCCTGAAGGCCGGCTCTTCCACGGGGGGTCCTTTCCTTGCCTTGACTTCCTACATTCCTTTGGCTGTTTTGTTTAAAGCTAGTGCTCTACCACTTGAGCCACTGTGCCACTCCCAGCTTTCTCTTTTCTTTTTTTTTTCTTTTTGTTGGTTATGGGGCTTGAACTCCGGGCCTGGGCACTGCCGCTGAACTCTGGCTCAAGGATACCATGCTCCCCCTTGGAGCCACAGCCCCACTTCCTGTTTTTCTAGAGGTTAATTGGGGATGAGCGTCTCACGGTTAGTGCCCGGGCTGGCTTTGAACCTTGGTCCTCAGGATCACAGCCTCCTGAGTAGCTGGGATGACAGGCGTGAGCCACTGCGCCTGGCTCCTGCCAGCTTTTTCACTGCACGTGGTAATGTCCGTGGTACTGAGGAATGGAACCCAGGATTCCACTCTGCCCCCCAGCCACATTCCCAGCCCTGCTGTGAATTCTTGCAGTGCCCCACAGGTGCCAGCTGCCCAGAGTGTGCCTAGTGGAGCTGCCTGGGGAAACGTGAGGACACGGTACCCCGGGTCACGAGATGGAGCCCACGGGCCATGGTCACCACCCGGGGCGGCAGCAGGGCAAGGGGGTGGGTGGACGGGGAACCAGGCCTGCATCTCGTAAAAGTGGTGGCAGAAACAGTGCCTGGCTGGTCCAAGCAGCATTTCTGGAAGTTTCCACTAGTTGCTGCAAAACTCACAGTCAAAATCCCTCTCCAGCCAGCCTCTCAGACAGATGGATGAACGGACACACAGACAGAGAAGGGACTCGAGGCTGCTTTGAAGAGCTCAGCCCGTTAACATTTCCTTTCCTTTGTGGTATTTTCTTTTTGTCAGCCATGGGGCTTGAACTCAGGTGTGGGTGCTGTCTTTTGAGCTTTTTTGCTCAAGGCTAGTGCTCTTCCACTTGGAGCCCCAGCACTTCTGGTTTCCTGCTGGTTCATTGGAGGTAAGGCTCACGGACTTTCGTGCCCAGGGCTGGCTTTGAACCACAATCCTCAGATCTCAGCCTCCTGAGTAGCTAGGATGACAGGCTGCCTGCAGAGTGCGAGGCCCCCCAACATAAAGAACAGAGAGACGCACGCATGAATCTCCCTGGGTGCCCAGGCTGGACCCGTCCCCTGCCAGGCCTCGAAACGTAGGCTGCTCCCTTCTCCTCGCCTGCCCTCCGTGTCCTGCCCTGGGGATTCTGCCACAGGCCTTGTTCTGTGCTGGCCAGGCCTCAGGTCGACCCCGTAGCCCTCTGAGAGGACAGAGGAAACTGCCTCGGCCATGTGAACTCCCAAGATGGAGGGACTGAGGGACTAAGGAGAGAAACCCAGGCGGCCCCAGTCGTCCAGAGGGGCCGGGGCGGGGCTCTGCCATGATGCATCTGTGATCACTGCATTTCCTGTGCAGGTGAGGGTGATATCCTCTCACGGCGCCCCTGTGGAAGCAGCTACATGGCACCCTCCACCCCCAGGGGCCTTTATGAGCAGTCTCCGAGAACACGATGGGTTTTTAATGTTTAGTCTCCTAGACACTAGAGCCATGCCCAAAGAAGCTTCCCAGAGTGCCACCCCTCCCCCATGTCTGGCACCTGGATCCCCACCCCTACCCCAGCGGCAGAACAGAGCATGGGGTTGTTCTGATAGCACCTCCTCCTTCCTGCAGGGAGTCACGAAGGATTCTGGGAGCTGGAATAGCTGAGCCCAGCCAGCCAGTACCGCAGCTGGGACGGGCTCTGCCAGAACATCACGAGGAGGAGACAGGAGTCCAAAGCCTCTAGGCCCCCGTGGCTCACGCCTGTCATCCCAGCTACATGGGAGACTGAGATTTGAGGATCATGGTTCTGTAAGACCAGAAGGTGGTTTCCAGGGAGAGCACATACAAAGGCCCTGAGGCAGTGCGGTTGGCCTGGTGTGGCCCCTAGGGCGCTCTGTCACACAGGTGTGAGCAGGCACAGCCAGGGAGCCTGGGGCTCAGCTCCTGGAGGCCGATGGCCAGGTTAGAGTACCGGCTCCAAAATCAAGTCTGGGAGAACAGCTGAGCGCAGGTCCCTAAAGGCGGCACCACGTCACGGTTGCGTTCGGAGCCTCAGTTCCACCATCTCTGCCGAAAGCCTGGTGGACACTGGAGCCGGAGGGACAGTGAGAGATGGCACCATCTCCCAGACGCTGCTGAAGGGGCACAGGCGCCTGCTCTGGGGATTCTGGCACACGTGTGCACTTTGGCCATGCTGCTGCTCAGATCCCCGGGTGCTCCCCGTGCACCCCCCTCCAGCCCCAGGGCAGCCCTCCCCTCCCCACCCTGGGCCTCCTCCATGGAGACAGCGTGGCCAGGCCAGGGGGCTGACATCCAGGGGTCGGTGGCATGGGGTGCAGCAGCTGCCTTGGGCTGACAGGAGTCTGGGGCAGAACTGGCACCGTTCTGATGGCAAGCCAGGGAGGGGCCTGGCAGAGGGCAATGGCGGCGGTGGGCTCTGCTGAGGGGCCTCCTTGCCCCCAGCGTCCAGAGGCCACACGAGCCCAGACACTGCCCTGTCAATACCCAGTCTACCTGCTACCTGGCCTCCACCGCCCTCCCCACCTGGCTCACCTTCATCTAGGCAAACGCTGAGCACGGTGGGAAGGCAGAGAACTCAGGCCTCAGCCCTGCGTCTCCTGTGTCCTCTCCCTGTCTTGTCTAAGCTCTGCGGGATCTGTGTGGCATGGCCCCGGTCACTACTGACCTCTGAAGGCCCGCTCTGCTTCCTCCCCGACCCCATGCCCTCCTGGCCCTAGCCCACACGCACAGGCCTGTGCCCCCTTCTTTCCCAGCAGGCAAGAGCACAAGCTCCATGGCCTGGGTTCAGATCTGAACTTGACTACAAGCTAGCTGGCCCTGGGCAAGTTTTATTGGACCTGTCCTCAGTCTCCCTGCCAGTGCCATGCCAGCACGCCCTCTGTAAGAGCTGGCCCAGGTGGGCAGGCACACTGCGGGCACCGTGACCCCCCGCAACTGCTGCCCCGGCTGTGTTGAGATTTGACATCATGGGGAAAGCCCCGGCACGGACGGGGCTCACTGAAGTCCCCAAAAGGGAGACATTGGCATGTCTGGGAGGGTCTGAGCCCCTGGGGCACATGGTGGTGTGGCCGCTGCTTAGTTCTCTGGTGATGGAAAGTTGCTTTTAATCATTTCCAGGATTGTGGCTGACGTGGGGCCCCTAGGAGGCCTGCTGGAGGGGCTGGGGGTCTCCAGCTCCCTTCCCCACAAACACAGGAATCAGGTTTCAGGGGAGGGGAGGGGACCCCCCAGCATCCCTGGGTCAAAGGGAAGGGACAGAGTCACCCTGCTCTGCCACTGGGGGAAATGTCCCGGGGGAGGGCGGGAGGGCCACCCGCTCCACACGCTGGATCTCAGCGGCACTTTGGGAAAAGCCTAACTGGTTTGGCTTCATTGCCAAGAGGGAAAATGTGGAACCAATCTCCCTCGTGGCATGGTTTTGACTTCACTTGGATTCTGAAGACCTAAAACAGATGCACTAGCAGGGGAGTCTCTGTGCTGTGGGGTCTTGCGAGCTATCTAAACAAAGCAGTGGCTGCTGGGCCACTGACTTGCCAGCTGTCACTTCGCCTCCCGGCGTGTGCCCGTGTGTGCACATGCATACCTGTGTGTCGGGTCAGAGGGTGCAGCCCCTGGCTTGGTCCCCAAGTAGCCTTTGATGTCACTCCAGCGCTGGCACCGTGAGGACAGGGTTTACAAAACGCCGGGCCCTGAGCACTGTGGGAGGCCAGAGGACACAGGCCCCCACGGCCCAAGGCCAGCCCTAGTCTGGGGTAGGAGAGGCTGGCTGGGGAGGAGCCATTCCAAGGGCGGAGGCCTGAGGGCGGGCGGCAGGAGGGAGCAGAGCCTGGCAGCTAGCCGTGGACTGAGAGCAGAGGAACGGCCCTGTCCATCCCTTTCCATCTCAGGCCTGAGATGATGACTGACAGCTTCAAGGCCTGGGACTTTGGGGGGAAGAAACAGAGTCCCCTCCGTGCTGCCATCCCGCCTACTAAAGAGCCCAGGATCGCACCTGGGCCACAATGGCAAGTATCTCAAGAAATTCCTTGCAATCTCGGGGCTCAGCAGCCATCTTTTTAAACCATTCGCCGTCAGCCCATAGTGGGCTGCACAGAATGTGAATGAGGCTTTGCGCTCCTCGAGCTCATGGGAGCAGGGCTGTTTCCCATTATCTCAGGGAGCTAGCATTCTCCCTCGCCCGCCCCCACCCTGGCCGAGGATTAGCTCTCTCCCGGAAGTACACGTGAAGCAGTATTTTCTATCAGTGGATTACTACTGGATTAAGGAATCTTGGCTAATTTGCCTTCTTTATAAATCCTTTTTAAAATAAGCAAATCCCACATGGCACACTGCTTTCCTTAAAAGGAGAAACTATTTAAAAAAAAATAAAACAAAACAAATAAGCGGGCTCACAGCACCATTTGTACAACCAGATGCTTCTGGGACCTGCAGGGTGGCTGCTCATCCCCACACCCAGGACGCTGCCAGCGCAGGCCTGGGCCCTAGCCAGGTATGTGACAGTGACAAGGTGTGTGATGCCAGCCATACTTTGCCGTAGGGCTCTGCCGTGTTCTGATTCCAGAGGGAATCCACTAGAGCTAATCGTAGGGTGAGAATCCTGCCTTCTGCTTCCTATTTTTTTCCCTCCCTCCTTCCATCCCTCCCTCCCTCCTGACCTCTCTCCCTTCCTTTCTCTTTCTGTCATCCTCGGCGTTTGAATTCAGGGCCTAGTGCTGTCCCTGAGCTTTTTCTCTCAAGGTTAGCGCTCTTCCACTTTGAGCCACACCTCTACTTCTGGTTTTCTGGTGGTTCAATGGAGAGGAGGCTCATGGACTTGCCTGCCTGGGCTGGCTTCGAACACAATCCTCAGCTCTCAGCCTCCTGAGTAGCTAGGATGACAGGCGTGGGCCACTGGTAGCCTGGCTCTGCTCCCATTTCTCCAGAGGCTTGGTCTCACCAACAATCCACACAAAGACCCTCTCGAGGAACACGGCTGCCCCAAGCTGGACAGCTCATCCCAGACCTGGGAAACCTGTGGAGCCTGGCAGATGTGGCTGCTGCCTTCCGTTCCAGACAATCACAAGGCCTCACAGGCCTCCTCTAAGTGCTCAATGATCCTCCATGCCACTCCAAGTTCAATGCTCTCCCTCCTTCCTTCGGCCGAGGCTGCTGTGGGTTTGATGAGCGTCTACACCCACAGGGGTGCTTTTTGGATCAGAGGGAGTGGTGGGATGTTCAGGCCTGACCCACTGTAAAGTGCTTAACTGGGAGAGAGCACCAGGCCCTCCAAGACTGTTTGACTTAAGAGTCCCCTCACCCCAAGTCCTCACGAGTGAGTTGTCCCTACATGAGCCTCATTCCACGCTCCCCATACCTCATCCCCAGAAATCTCCAATGACCCACTGTGAAGATTCCCAGGCTCCAGAGGTAACCGCAGCTGCTGGGGCCCAGCTGGAGGCTGGGGGCTTTGTTAGGGAAGGGGGGGTGCTTCTTGCCACACAACCGCAGACTGGGTAGAAAATGGAAAGCACGAGTGTTCTGCCAGATCCCTGTGGGAGCTGCCACCCGGTCTCCGTACAATCACAGATGAGCCGGCTCTGGAGCAGGCTAGCAGGGAGGCCACATGCCACCCTGCCTTGCTACTTGGGAAGGCACAGCCTCCCGGTGTCCCCCACTGTGGCAGAGTCACACGAGCCCCATGGACAAAATGCTAACATGGAAATGGTCTCTTTAATAAAGAGGAGGACTGGGAAGGTGGCTTAGTGGTAGAGTGCTTCCCTTAGCACACATGAAGCCCTGGGTTCGATTCCTCTATACCACATACACAGAAAAAGGCAGAAGTGGTGCTGTGGCTCAAGTGGTAGAGAAGCTCAGGAGGTAAGCACCTCATGGACTTTCCTGCTCAGGCTGGCTTTGAACCACGATCCTCAGGTCTCAGCCTCCTGAGTAGCTAGGATGACAGGTGCAAGCCACTGGTGTCTGGCTTGGTCTTATAGAAACAGGAATACTGGCGGCCTCGGGAGATGACTTATTCTATACTTCCCCAACAAATTGAGTCTCGGTGTCCCTTGGAGGTCCAACCACGAGGACAATGTGCCATTACTTGAACACCTCGAGTTTCTTTCCACAAACAATGGCTAGCCTGCCTGGCACAGGACATTAAGCGCCCTAGAGAGTAGTCTGGCAGCTGAGCCCCCAGCTGCCTGGAGTGCAGCAACTCCAGTTTCCCTACTGATGGAGAGCTAGATACCTCACGTGGGATGCTTAGAGAAGCTCAGAACGTCCAACAGGCAAAGTCCTTGGTCTCAATCAACTATGTCAACAGAGCCTGGTGATCTAGACATTTTTGGGTCACCTGTTAAAGAGACTCAAAGCAAGGTGGGCTTTGTTGCCACCCTGTGAATTTCAAATCCTGGAGCCCCAAAGCTTCCATGAGCCATAGGAGCCTGAATGTGATATCACACATAGACTGGGGCCAGCCTCAAGTGCTGGGTGCCATAAAAAAGCAGTTGGAGCAAGTATTTCATGGTTCAGTATTTTTTAAAAAGCAGCAAGATGTGAAACTGGAGCAAAAAATAACTTTGCTGTGGGCTTTGGAGGCAAAACCGCCAAGCTGCTAGCTGAGTCCGTGCCGGGCCCCACAGCGGCCTTCTGGGCTCTGGGGTACCACGCCTGGGTCCAGCTGGGAGCCATAATAGAGCTGCCTCCCTTGGGTCCGAGCAGATGAAGTCGGGTCCCAAGGGAAGGCCTGCCCTACCTGAGATGCTGACCTACGATGTTGACCTCAGGAGACAGACAGGTGGATGTGTGGAAACACAGCTGCGGAGGGCCTAAAGCCCCCTTGACCCAGCCAGACATGGCCTCCATCTGTCTGCTCCTCCTCAGAACTCT
The DNA here is from genome assembly GCF_031878675.1 of Megascapheus bottae. Classification (NCBI taxonomy): domain Eukaryota; kingdom Metazoa; phylum Chordata; class Mammalia; order Rodentia; family Geomyidae; genus Megascapheus; species Megascapheus bottae. The sequence goes on along the minus strand of NC_143540.1, from coordinate 6,458,555 downwards.
GACTCTATCCCTAGCAGATCCAGTTCTGCTGAGCAGTGAGGGTGGCCTGGGTCTCACACAGGGACCCGGTCAGTGAATGTGCGAGTGAGGGATCTTCTACCCGGACTCTGAGGGCCAAGGGGTGGTGGCTCCTGGGCTGGGGGGGGGAGGTGGCTGAGGAAAACCTAAAATCCCTGGCCTGGCTGTTGTCTGGGACAAAAGCCCAGAGTTCTAAAGCCAGGAGAGGAAGGTGAGCCTGTAAGGCCACAGACGGCCAAGCCCCGGGAGAGCATGGTGGGACGAAGGCCACCAGAGTGGCCTCGGTGTGCATGAACGAGGACTTGTCCAGCAGTGCTGAGGAATGCTGCTGAGCAGTGTAGAGGGGTGATTTGTAAAGGGGTGAGGGGGGAGTCAGTGTGGGGGTGGAAGTGCCACCAGGACATCCAGACACGGACACAGGCCACAGGAGGGCGTGACGGCGACACCCTCTGCTTGCAGTTACTACAGACCTAACTGCTAACACATAACAAAAGCTTCCACGCGGCCCCACCCCCTCCAGTGACAGGAAATTTTTTTTTTTAAGTCTTATACTCCTCTGGATCCAGTGAAAGCTATTTTTAACCTGTCTTCTCAGACTTAATTTCCAATTTTATCCTATAAAGTTCTAATTGATTCCACCTCCCCTGATCTCTCACTTGACAAGGCTGTGAAGAACATTAGGCGGTTTCTGATGGGTTTGAAGTGGGTTTTTTTTGTTTTTGTTTTTAAGTCTTTCCATGCTGCTCACATCTCTCTCTTAGTACTCCCCTTCCCCCCCAATCCCAGAGGTTCACAGGCTTTCTAAAATGCCAGTACAACATGGCCTGGAGTGCTCCCCCCACCCCCTGAACCCCGTATTTACTGACACCTGGCCTCTGGAGACTTCACTGACCAATGACATGAGATAGGAAGTCTTCTCGCTTAGCCCAGGCTCCAGAGACTTTTGCTTAGTACTAAGAAATACGTCGGATCCCAGAGAAAAGCACTGCTAGTTCATTAATTTCGGCTGGAAAACAGGTCCATGGGAGTTAGGTTCTTAAGTCATTCTAGAATCTGCCCTGTGTGGTGCTGCACTCAAGAGGCGGGGGCAAGAGGATCAGGACTTTCAGGCTCACCTGAGCAACACAGTGAGACTCTGGCTCAAACATAAAATGACAATAAAATAACCCAGCACCTATGAGTCAACTTCCAAAGGTCCACATGCCAGAGCAAGGATGGCACAGTGAGATGGCCTACCTGAGTGAGGACGTCCAACTGGCCCACGATGTGCTCCAGAGTGCTGGTGAGCGTCTGGGGTATGCTGGTGGGGTCCTGGGGCTGGGTCTGTACTGACTCCAGACTCTTGACTTGGCCTGGTGGGTCTGGCATATCCACTTCTGACTAAAGAAAAAAAAGAACCCAACAAAGTAAGAATAATAGCCTCGTCAAAACAAACACCTTACAAAGTCACCAGGAAGGGCCAGGAGCATGGCCTAGTGGTAGAGTACTTGCTTAGTATGCACGAAGCTCTGGGTTCCATTCCTTGGTACACATACACAGAAAAAGCCAGAAGTTGTGCTGTGGCTCAAGTGGTAGAGCTCTAGCCTTGAGAGAGCTCAAGGACAGTGCCCAGGCCTCGAGTTCATGGCCCCAGGACTGGCAAAAAAAAAAAAAAGTCACCTGTGACAAGTTCCTCATGTCTAGATCCACGTACCCCATCTTTCAGAGCAGAGGCCATGGGCAAGGCATGGAATTGGTGGCTGGAAGTCCAGGTTAGGAGGAGTCTGGGAGGCGGAGATGAGCAGCTGGGCCCAGGGGCCCTCCAGAACCAGGGATGTTTAGAAAGGGGTGATGGTCCAATGTCCCTGATCCCCAGGGAAAACAAAGTGTTCTCGGTAATGTCCATGTAGGGGTGGAATCCACAGGAGAGGCACCGCGTGGACTCCGGCCAACAGAACTCTAGGAATGTGCAGCACCTGGTGCTTCTGACCTAAGGCTCTTCAACCCCCAGATCACCAGGGCTGGGCTCCTGCACTACAGGGAGGGAAGTGTCTCTAGACCCACAGGTTTAGCGGATGCTTAGAGCCATGAGGACCACAGGGCTGGGCCAACAGATACCTAGGTTCTGGTTTTAGAAGCTGCAGCCCTCTGTGGACTTGTGCCCTAGCAAGGATGTCACACTCCTGGCCGGCCACAAAGCCTCAGTGACCCCAACTTTTTTGAGGAGGGGGGACTGGGATTTTTAAACCACTATCACTAATGCGTAATTCAAATGGGATGCCCTGCCTAGTTCTGCCAGTCCCTTGGGGCTTTCTACCACCTTTGGGACCCCTTTCCAGGGCCCTCTCCATGGAATGCCGCTCTTCTACCCTCTCTGCTCCAAGAATCCAGTGCTCCCCTCCTCTCCCCATCTCTCCCCATTCCTAATGAGGAATGCCCCCTGCCTTTCCAGGGCAAAGACCAGGACATGGTGACTGGATGAATCAATGCTGGCTTACCACCAACCCGTATATCAATGGAAGGCTCCTTCTTTCTTCCTTTCTCCACCCATCATTCCTCTTCTCAAACATTACCAATTACCCATGTGCCACAGAGGCAAGGCTAAATTCTACTGCCAAGCCCGGGAAACACCTAGTGCCAGGGCCAGGGCACTTCACTGGCGACAACTTAGGCCTTCACTAAGTCCTGACAACACTATCGATGGCGACTTGCCATCAACAGCTGATTGCATCTCCTCAGCAGCTTCTAGCTCCTCTGCTGGATGGATGCTCTGCCACTGTGGACATGC